>NC_073716.1:4473498-5073498 GCF_023634085.1 Falco cherrug
GCTGGCACTTCCCGAACATGCAGAGCAGGCCGTGGGCGCAGTGGGTGTCGCGGCAGGCAGTACTGCCCCACAGGGCGCGCGGGCAGGCACAGCCCAAAGTGCTCATCGCAGAAGTACCCGTGGGTGCAGGGGGTGGCCGGGCTGCATGCTGTCACCTGTGCGGGGGAACACGGCGTGTCAGGGCACCATCCCCCTCCCCATTCTCATCCCTAATCCCATCCCTGACCCCATTTCCCATCCCAGCCCCGACCCCCATCCCTGACCCCATCCCTAATTGCATCCCCAACCCCATCCCCATCCCTAATGGCATCCCTGACCCCATCCCCAATCCCTGATCCCATCGCCCATCCCAGCCCCAGCCCCAACCCCAGCCCCAATGGCATCCCCGACCCCATCCCCATCCCTAATGGCATCTCTGATCCCATCGCCCATCCCAGCCCCAGCCCTAATTGCATCCTTGACCCCATTGCCCATCCCAGCCCCATCACCAATCCCACCTCTGACCCCATCCCCGTCCCTGACCCCATCCCCATCCCATCCCATCCCCATCCCACCCTGACCCCCACCCCCAACTCCAGGACAGGCAGAAAACAGCAGCACGAAGCAAAGGCCGTTTGCCGTGGGCACGCTTTGGGGGGCAGCCGGGAGTTCCGCAGCGCTCGGGGGAATGGGGTGACCCCTCCCCGCGCACACACCATCCCACCTCCCACCAGCTGCTCCCGGTTATTATTTTTTTTTTTTTTTCTCTCGGGAAAAGAGAACTCGGGGGCGGCGGGGGGGGGGAGCACGCGGCGAGGCTGCGGGAGCCCGTAAAAGTCCTGCTCCAGGTGAGGCTCGAACTCACAACCTCGGCATGGCTCCGCGTACTGCCCTATAAGTACCGCGCGCTGACCGATTGCGCCACTGGAGCGCCCGGCGCCCGCCCCGCCGCGGCCGCGCTCCCTCCCGCCGGGGCCGCCCCGCTCCCGCCCCGGCCACAGACCGGCTGCAAACGCGGCTCCCGCACCAGCGGCGACACCGACTCCTGCCCCTGCTCCCGCACCAGCTGCAACCCCAGCTCCTGCTCCCGTACCCACCGCTGCGCCCACACCAGCTCCAACCCCCGCTCCCGTACCCACCGCTGCGCCCACACCAGCTCCAACCCCAGCTCCCGCTCCTGCTCCTGTACCCACCACTGCTCCCTCCCTGCTCCAACCCCAGCTCCTGTTCCTGCTCCCACACCAGCTCCTGGTCCTGCTCCTGTACCCACCGCTGCTCCCTCCCTGCTCCAACCCCAGCTCCTGTTCCTGCTCCAACCCCAGCTCCTGTTCCTGCTCCAACCCCAGCTCCTGTTCCTGCTCCAACCCCAGCTCCTGTTCCTGCTCCAACCCCAGCTCCTGTTCCTGCTCCAACCCCAGCTCCCGCTCCTGCTCCTGTACCCACCGCTGCTCCCTCTCTGCTCCAACCCCAGCTCCTGTTCCTGCTCCCACACCAGCTCCTGTACCCACTGCTGCTCCCTCTCTGCTCCAACCCCAGCTCCTGTTCCTGCTCCCACACCAGCTCCAACCCCAGCTCCCGGTCCTGCTCCTGTACACCGCCGCTACTCCCACACCAGCTCCAACCCCAGCTCCTGCTCCTGTACCCACCGCTGCTCCCTGCTTCTGCTGCAACCCAATTCCTGCACCCACCCCAGCTCCAACCCCAGCTCCCCGCTCCTATACCCACCGCTGCTCCCGCTCCTGCTTGCAACTCCAGCTTCCCCCCCCCCCGCGCCCGCTGCTCCCCCCCCCCCCCCGCCCTGCAACCCCAGCTCCCGCCCTGGCTGTAACCTCCCCTCCCACCCCTGCTGCAACTGCACCCCCTCCTCCTCTCCCCCAGGGATACCCCCGGAGGGGGGGGGGGGGCACCCACCACTCACCTCCTCCAGGTTGTCCCCCAGGGCCAGCGCTTCTTCTGCCCAGCGCGGCTATCCTCGGGCAGGTGCTGGGGCAAGGAGTACATCCAGGCCCAGAGGGTGGCCCGAGGCGGCGGGCAGGAGCGAGGCGAGGAGGCAGAGGATGGCTGGGGACATCATCGTGCTGCCGGCAGGTGATGCTGGGGTGCTTGGGCCAGGGGCGCTGGGTATATGTAGCCCCCTGCTTATCTTGGCCCCTGCTGCTAAAAACTGTTTGCCCACCTAATGGGGAAGGAGGAGGCAATCAGGGTTTAAGGGATTAACATAATTGCCAGCCTTCCCCTGGCTGGGTGCTACAGCCCCAAAGTAAACGGCCCCCTCCGAGCAGTCTGGCTCCAGCGCCTGGGCGGCTCCAGCGCAGCCCCTGGGCAGTCTGGGGTGCCCTGAGTCCCCGCCATCCCCTTTGGTCCCCCCCATGGCTTGGGATGGTGGTGGGTGCCAGCACCTGGGGGTGTCCTGGGTCCCTGCCACCCTCTTTGGTCCCCCCATGGCTTGGGAATGGTGGTGGGTGCCAGCACCTGGGGTGTCCTGGGTCCCCCCATGGCTTGGGATGGCAGTGGGTGCCAGCACTCAGGATGTCCTGTGTCCCCCCATCGGCTTGGGATGGTGGTGGGTACCAGCACCTTGGATGTCCTGGGTCCCTGCCAACCCCCTTAGGTCCCCCTGTGGCTTGGGATGGCAATGGGTGCCAGCACCTGGGTGTCCTGTGTCCCCACCAGCCCCTCTGGTCCCCCCCCTCAGGACGGCGGTGGGTTGCCAGCACCCAGGATGTCCTGTGTCCCCACCAGCCCCTCAGTTCCCCTCCCCCAGGATGGGGTGTCCCCCCCCAGGATGGCTGGTGGGTGCCAGCACCTGGGATGTCCTGTGTCCCCACCAGCCCCTCAGGTGTTCCCCCCCAGGATGGTGGTGGGTGCCAGCACCAGGATGTCCTGGTGTCCTCACCAGCCCCCTCAGGTCCCCCCCCAGGATGGTGGTGGGTGCCAGCACCCCGGGATGTCCTGTGTCCTCACCAGCCCCTCAGGTCCTCCCCCAGGATGGTGGTGGGTGCCAGCACCCAGGATGTCCTGTGTCCTCACCAGCCCCTCAGGTCCCCCCCCCAGGATGGTGGTGGGTGCCAGCACCCGGGATGTCCTGTGTCCCCACCAGCCCCTCAGGTGTTTCCCCCCAGGATGGTGGTGGGGTGCCAGCACCCAGGATGTCCTGTGTCCTCACCAGCCCCTCAGGTCCTCCCCCAGGATGGTGGTGGGTGCCAGCACCCGGGATTCCTGTGTCCCCACCAGCCCCTCAGGTGTCCCCCCCTCAGGATGGTGTGGTGGTGCCAGCACCCTTCCAGCCACCGAACGGCTCCATGCAACTGTGGCTTCAGTTCCCAGCTTTGTCCCCCCCCTGTGCTGGTGGGACCCAGAGGGCAGCAGGCCCAAGGGGGAGGCGGAAGGGGGGAGCGGGGGGCAAACACTGTGACCCCCAGGGAAGGACAGCGGTGGGCACACAGATGGCATCCCACCTGTGTTTTGTCACACACACACCCCCCCGCCACCCCCTGCGTACACGCGGCTCCGGGGGTGACGGGCTTTGCACCTTCCCTAACAACTTTGCAAACGAGGTGTTTGCGGTCCCGGCCCTTATCTGGCACCGGTGGCTGGGCAAACCCGCCGGTGGCCCCCCCCTGAGCAGATCCCCCAGACAATGCCACTGCCATGTCCCCAAACAGGCGGGGGTCTTAGCCAGGGCCACCTCATGCTCCCCCCCAACCTCTCCAATACACTTTGCAGCGGGAAGAGCCACCCCAGGGCTGGATCCCAGATTGCCAGACTGTGGTACGGGGGCTGTGACAACGCTCCGGTGGGTTTTGTCCCCAGGGGTAGCCGGGGTAGGACCTGGGGGCTCGCTGGGACTGGGGGGCACCAGGGTCTCCCCTCCTTCAGGCTCCAGAGACGCATCCTGCTGCGGGGAGGGACATCACCCACCCCTGGGGTTTGGTTTCCCCACGGTGCTGCTGCCCTGGGCGATTCCCCTGCCTTTGTGCCTCAGTTTCCCCATCTGTAGGAAGGCAGGCCGGGGGGGCTGCGGGGGGGGGCGTGGGGAAGCGGGGCAGCTCAGCGAGGGGATGCTCCAGGCCGGTGGCTGGAAAACCAACGTGGCTGCTTGTACCGTGGTCGTAGAATCGTTTTGGTTGGAAAAGACCTTGGAGACCAAGTCCATCACTAAACCCCGGCGCTCCGCTCCGCATCCAAGCGGCTTTTAAACCCCCTCCAGGGCTGGTGACTCCACCAGCTCCCTGGGCAGCCGGAGCCAGGGCTTGAGCACCCTTCCCACGGGGAAATTTTTCCTAATATCCAATATAACCCTCCCGTGGTGCAATTTGAGGCCGTTTCCTCTTGGCCTGCCACTTGTGACCCGGGGTCCCCCCCAGACCCCCTTCTCCCCGTGCCGCAGGCGGGTGCTGAGGATGCCGGATGCGGCCCTGCGTGTTTGCGCAGCGGCTCAGGCAGCAAATATTGACCTTGCTCCTGGGGCGCAGCCACGGCTGCTCCCCCCATCCGTCCCCCGCTGGGGCGCTCGCCCCAACTCTGCCGTCTCCGGCTAATCCCCCCCAGCCCCACAGAGGCCCCCACACAGCACCTCTGCTCCCCCCAGACCCTTGGGGGTCCTCCGGCAGCTGGGGGGGGGGGGGGGGAGGGGGGGCGTGCACCCCCTGAGCCCCGCAGTGGGATGCGCAGCCTGGGCCTGCGTTGCAGGAAACTCAGGGTCCGGCTCCATCCCCCTCTCTGCAGATGGGGTGTCAGGGCTGATGGTGCCACAGCTCCCCCCGCCCCCACCCCCCAATTGCTGAGGCTGGGGGTGTCAGGGCTGATGGTGGCCACAGCTCCCCCCGCCCCCCCCCCCCCCAATTGCTGAGGCTGGGGGTGTCCGGGCTGATGGGTGCCACAGCTCCCCCCCGCCCCCCCCCCCAATTGCTGAGGCTGGGGGTGTCAGGGCTGATGGTGCCACAGCTCCCCTCGCCCCCCCCCCCCCCAATTGCTGAGGCTGGGGGTGTCCGGGCTGATGGTGCCACAGCTCCCCCCGCACCCCCCCCCCCCCAATTGCTGAGGCTGGGGGTGAGGAGTGTGGGGGCCAGATCCTGCTCTGCCCCACACCCTCCGGGGGGGGGGGGGGGCGCCATGTGGTGCTGTGCGAGATTGGGGGGGGGGGGGGGGGGTGCGTATATGAGTGAGCGTATGAGTGTGCGTGTGCACTGCGGCGGGTGTGCGTGGAAACACACGCGTGTGACGCTGCGGGTATGGCAGCCAGGCAGCAGGGCTCCCGCGCCGGGGGTATAGCTCAGTGGTAGAGCATTTGACTGCAGATCAAGAGGTCCCCGGTTCAAATCCGGGTGCCCCCTTTATTGCTTTCTGTTGGGGGTTTCCCTCGGGGTGCCCCCTTCAGTTATTTTTTTTAGGGGGGGGGAGGCGTTTCCCTCTTTTTTTCCACCCCTTTAATTTCCTCCCCAGCCCCCACAGCTCTTCTCCTGCTCCCCTCAGCATCGGGGTGCCCCTGCCAGACACAGCGCTGCCTCTTGCAGAACAGACCCCACTCTCTGGCAGGGACCCCCAGGATGTTGCCCCCCCCGCCCCCCCCCCCCCCCCCCCACCCCGCCCAGTTTCCCCAGTTCAGAGCAGCCGAAGGGCCGCAGGGTCCCACATTGCTCCCCCATCCCCCCGCTTTGGCCACAGGCTGGGGCACAGGGTCTGGGGGGGGCAGCATCGCCCCCAGTCCCTTGGCATGTGATGCAGCTCTGGGGGTGTTTGCACCCGCCTCCTGCCCCCGGCCCCCTCGCCCAGGGCTGAGACCCCCCATCCTGAGACCCCCACCCCGGGACCCCCATCCTGAGACCCCCAATCCAAGACCCCCATCCTGAGACCCCCCACCCCCGGGACCCCCCATCCTGAGACCCCCATCCTGAGACCCTCATCCTGAGACCCCCACCCCGGGACCCCCATCCTGAGACCCTCATCCTGAGGGCCCCCAACCCGGGACCCTCATTCTGAGACCCCCACCCCCAGGACCCCCATCCTGAGACCCCCATCCTGAGACCCAGACCCCAGGACCCCCATCCTGCGACCCCCAACTGGGAGCCCCATCCTGAGACCCTCACTCTGGGAACCCCAACCCCAGGACCCCCATCCTGAGACCCCCAACCCGGGACCCCCATCCTGAGACCCCCACCCCCAGGACCCCCCATCCTGAGACCCCCATCCTGAGACCCAGACCCCAGGACCCCCATCCTGAGACCCCCAATTCGAGACCCTCATCCTGAGACCCCCACCCCGGTACCCCCATTCTGAGACCCCCCAACCTGGGAGCCCCATCCTGGGACCCTCGCTCTGGGAATCTCAACCCAGGACCCTCATCCTGAGACCCCCAAATCCGGGACCCCCACCCCGGGCCCCCCGTCCTGAGAGCCCCACCCCGGGACCCCCATCCTGAGACCCCAAATCCGGTACCCCCATCCTGAGACCCCCACCCCACCTGCTGCAAGGGAAGAACTCGGGGACGAACGCGGCCCCCGGGGCTGGTGGGCTCAGCCAAGTAAACCCCCCCCCCCCGCCCCGCAACCCGGTGCAGGATCACCGACCCCGGGTTGCCCGCGGTGGGGGCAGGGTGGTGGGACCCCCCACCCCGCTGATGCCCCCCCCCCCCCATATCGCTGGGGGCGCGGCGGGGGGGGGCCCGCACATGGCGACAGGTTTCCCCGCAGGGATGCTCGGAGCAGCCGCCAGCCCTGCCCGGGACGGGGGGACACACGCTGTCCGAGCCCCCCCGGCGGGGGGGGGGGGGTCCTGCCACCGGCTGCATCCCCACCCCCAGCCCCACCCCCGGCCCCACCCCCCACCCCCGGCCCCACCCCCGGCTCCGGCTCCCGCTCCCGCTCCGGCTCCGAGCGCGGCTCCGCGGGGCGCCGGGCCCATGGCGGGGCGCTGAGCCCCCCCCCCCCAGCAGAGCCGGGGCCAGCGGTGCCCACCGCCCCCACCATGCGCTGGGGGGGGCCTCATCCTGCTCTGCCTGCTCCGCGGGGTGCTGGGCGCGCCGGGCCCGCGGGGGCGCAGGTAGGGGGGCTGGGAGCGCGGCGGGGGGCGTCGGGCGACCTCCGGAGTAGGTGTGTGTGGGGGGGGGTATCCCGGGAGTGGGGGTCCAGGGGGTCCCGGGGTGCGCAGCGCCATGCGCGGCCCCGGGGGCTGGAGCACCCGGCCAGGGGGTCGCTGTGCCCGGGGGGTCGCGCCTCACCCGAGCCGTCTGCCTGCCCCCCCCCCGCGCTGTGCCCCCCCGGGTGGGTTGTGTTTTGGGGGTGTCTTCTTGCTCCGCCCCCCCCCCCCCCCCAGGCGCGCAGGTGGGTGTCACACCGCACCCCGCAGCCACCCGTGGGGTGGGACCTGCTACGGGGGTCCCCCTCTGCGCCCCACGTCCCCCCCTGCTTCAGCATCCCCATGCAGAGGGCACTGGCACTGTGGGGTGCCAGGACCCCCCCCAAGCCGTGTGGGGCAGAGTGGGGCTAGTGGGGTGCCCCCCCGCCCCCGGATCCCCCCCTTCCCCGTGACACGGCTGATGCTGGCCTGGCTGGGGGTGCAGCCGCGCGGTGAGATTTTGGGGAGGACACCGGAGCCTTCGTGGGGGGGCTCGTTGGAGCCTGCGGAACAGGCTCTGCTCCCTGGGGGTCCTCAGTGGGGAGGGGCTGGGCCCCCCCAGTGCCCCCCAGCCCCCCTTTCCCCATCCATCCTCAGGGGGGTACATCCCCCAGCTCAGCCCTGCTCCCCCTGCCTCAGTTTCCCCTCCTGGAGGCACTGGGGACACGCTGCCCCACGGGACAGCTCAGGAGGGGCCCGGGAGCTCGTTAGGCAGTAATTAGCTCCCTCTCCCCGGGGGTGAAGGTGGGAGCCCCCCCCCCCCAGGGGTTAGGGGAGCAGCATGTGGCCCCACCGGGTGTTTTTGCTGTCCCACTCGCAGGGGACAGACGTCCTGGCTCTGTCCCTGCCCGTGGGCGAGCGTGTGCCGGCCGCGCCGCCTCCGCCCGTGCTGAGCTGCCGGGAAATGTGATGAGTCTCTGCAGATTTGGTCCCAAATGGCTTTTTCATGTGTCCCCCCCCCCCGCCACTGCTGTGCCGTGTTTCTGGCCTCCACTCCCTGGGGCTGGAGCTGGGCAGGGAGGGATGTGGGATGAGGGACACGTTTCTTCTGGAGATGGATGTTTGGAGGCCGCCGTGGTACCCAGGCCCCGTACCCAGGCCCCGTACCGGCCTGGTGGAGGAGACCGATGGCTGGGGACATCGAGGACACAGCCACGCTGGTGCCCTGTTGCCGAAGCCACATCTTCCCTATCTCCAGGACCTCATGCTTCTCCCCACGCGCTGGCGTGTGAGCTGAGCTGGGGGGGTTGGAGGTGTTTTTTGCCTCCCTTCACCCCTCCATCACCGCTGTCCTCCCCAGGCCGTGGGTGTCTGTCACCTGTCCCTGCACCCTGCAGCCACCCTGACCCGAGAAGCCCTTCCCTGCATCTCCATCATTGCTGTGATGCTGCTTATCAGGGCTGAGACCCCCCAAACTCATGTCACCTAAGCAGAAAGCTGCTTTGCTGGGGGAGGGGGTTGATCCCAGCCCACAGGTGGGTGCCAAGCCGGTGTGGGACCCCACTGACCCATTCCTGTGCCCCCCCAGGACGCCCTCCCGGGAGCCCAGCGGTGGGCGAAGGGCAGCGGAGAGCTCGGGAGACCTCAGCGGGGACAGAGGGGACCCACATCAGCCAGGACCTGGTGGGGGGCAGCTTGGCCATCGACACGCTGCCGGCCAATGAGACACGGATCGTGGTGAGTCGGGGGTCCCCGCTGCTGCCCCTCGCCTGCCCCGAGGCAGGATGCGGCCAGCGCCTGACCGCCCAGAGCTATTTCCAGGCTGGGCAGGGAGCTGGTGGGGACGCTGGCTCCAGTTTAATATATGGTGGGTAATTACAGCCCAGCGAGAGGTGGCTGTGCCCCGGGGACCGCTCCGAGCCCTGCGGCCGTCCTTGCCCGCCAGCCCTGCCAGGTCCCAGGGCCATCCCTGCCCTGAAACGCTGGGAACACTTCGCTGGCCGCGATGCCACGTGTGATGCTGCCGAGGGTGCTGGGGCGAGGGGGCTGTGAGGGAAGAGGGGGGGGGGTCCATGGCAGCTAATGAACTCATGTAGCAGCACTGTCACCTCCTGGGACATCTCACTTGGTTCTCACATCCCGGCTGTGCCTAATTACCCGCCCTCAATTAGCTCCTGGTTATTTGTGGCAGGGCCTCTCTTGGCAGCTGAGGGTCTCGGGGATGCGGGGAGACACGTGGCTCTGGCTGAGGCTGGGTTCTGGTGGAGGATGCGCTGGCCGCGGTGACCGTCCCGGTGTTTTTGCCGGCAGCTGGTGGTGGATTTGGTGGCATTAGTGCCCTGTGGCACAGCGTGCAGGGGAGGAACAGCTGTGGCTGTTTCTGCTCCGCTCGAGCTCCTTGGCCAGCAGGGATAGAGAGGGGCCAGAGGCCAGAGAAGTCCCTGATGTGGAAGTGTTTAAAAAAAACCAGCCCCAAACCAGCCCAAAACCACCACGGCGTGTGGAGATGCCGGGGAGCCGCAGGGAGGGTGTGATGGTGCTTGTGGTTCCCAGGAGGAAAAGGCAGCAATTTCCTGGGGCTCGATGCTGTCGGGGGGATCGGAGCGTCTGCCCCGAGAGCGGGGCCACGTTCAAGGTCAGGGATGCTGCTCCTCCACGCGTCACTGCATCGCGCCGCATCCAGCCTGCAGAAGGTGCGACCCTACCTTGGGCTGAGGCAGCTGTGGCCTGGAGGGGCTTCCCCTCTCTCCCCTCCCCAAATATTTCAGGTTTGGGATGCAGCAGGGCAGCTCAGGACCTGGAGGATGAAGAGGGCTGTGATGTTGGGCATCACCTCCGTCCCTCCCCGAGCTCTGCCCCACGGCGGCTGCACTCCCCACTTATTTGTGTGTCCAAAACCTCCCCGCTCTTAATTCCTGCTGTAACCAAAGCAAGGTGACGGATTAGGACATCCTAATGAGTCAGCGATGAGGTCAGGAGCTCGGCAGCCAGCTCCTCCGCGCTCCCAGCCCGCCTCTATTTCCCCCCTCGTTTATTTGGATGGCGTCGGGAAGGCACAGCAGGGACAAGGGCATGAGAGTTCTTGTCATTTGTCACCCAGTGCTGGCCTGTCCCTGCATCCCAGGGGGTTTCCATAGCGTTTGCATGGGGAGGTGGGTGCTGGGATGCAGCCGGTACTGGCGCAGCCTTCCCTGTGCCTCAGTTTCCCCATCCATAGGGGAGGGAAGGCTCTGGGCTGCACCAGTCCCTCTGGGCAAGAAGGGGCTATAATTGCCATAGGGGAGAGTTGGGAAAGTTTTCCCTGGAGTCAGGGCTTCCACGGGAGGCGGAGGAGTGCGACAGCCCTCCCTGAACTTTACTGAAGCAGAAAAAAAATGCCAGGTTGCAGAATTTTTCTAACAGCATTTTATTCCTCCCACCTCCCGCAGACCTGCAGCAGCTCCCGGGGGAACAGGACGGGGCTGTTGGACACGGGGGGTGTCGCTTTCTGGTTTTTTACCCCCTCCAAGCCACGAAGTCCTGGGCCAGGGGTTCCTTCCCTGCCTCTGGCACTGGGGTTCGTGCGCAGGGAGAGGGTCCCGGGGTCGCCCAAGGTGGGGGGAGCTGGAGGGAGGATGCTGGGGGTGAGGGGGGCGGGGGGTCAGAGGGGGCTGAGCGGCAGAAGAGCAGCAGATGGGGACAAGCGGCGAGCGTGGCAGCGCGCCAGGTGCTGGCACGGAGCAACGGAACAGCGCTTTCCCAAGGAAAATTAAGATGCTTCTCGTCCCCCCCCCGGCCCCCAGCATGAACCGGCCTCCCCTGACAGGCAACAGCTCCCAGCTGTGTCCCCAGCTGTGTCCCCAGCCCCCCACGTGCCGAATCCTGTCGGAGAGGGACGGTGTGGCCAGGACAGGAGCTGCGCAGGGCTGGCTGCACCCGGGATGTCACCTGCTCCCGGTGTCCCCAAGGAGCTGCCGCAGAGCCAGGCGGACAGGTCCCCGCTGGGGCCGTGTGTCCTTTGGGAGGTCCCTGACCGCTCTGAGGTGGCTCTTGGCAGAGCTGCCCTGTGGTCTGTGCCCTGGGCTGTGGGGGAAGGGGGGCGCGGGGGTGCTGCTGGTGGCATGGGGAGGTGGCGGGGGGGTGCCTGGGGTCCCTCTCCTTGCCCTGGGTGAGGAGGAGGGGGTGGTCGCTCATGCAGAGCCGTGGCCCATCGCACGCTCCGGGGGTGCCACCCAGCAGAGCACCCCCAGCCCTGCTCCCCCACCGTGTCCCCCCTCCTCAGCCCCTCGCTCCCGCTCGGCTGGCGGCGGTGGCTTGGCCGCTTTCCCCAGGCTGCCTGGTCCAAGGGTCGTGGTTTCCTCGGAGCTCCTGTCTCCGGTGGTTTGCTTCGCTTCTAGCGATCTGTTTAGCCTGTAACTTCGAACCCCTGGCTCTGGAGCGGGATGTTTTCCTCCTGGGAATGTTGCATCCGCTTTGCTCAAGTCTCGTGTGGGTCACATCTCTCTCTCGCCTGCCATCTCTGCGCTCCATCGGTCTCCTGGGTCTTCTCTGCACCTTCTCCTACTGCTCAGCATCCTTTGCTGGCTTCACACGGGGGTTTCTGTGCCGGGTTTGTTGCTGCTTCGTGCTGAGGTTGGGTCCCTGCTGCTCGGAGCCGTGCCTGGGGGTTCACACCTCCTCAGAGCAAGCTGGGTGACGCTGTCCCCCCTGTCTCCCCCCGGCTGCAGGAGGACAACCACAGCTACTACGTGTCACGGATCTACGGGCCAGGGGACACCCGTCTGAGGGGGCTGTGGGTTGACATGGCAGCGGCTAACAGGAGCCAAGTGAAGATCCACGGGATCCTCTCCAACACGCACCGGCAGGCCTCGGTGAGCCCACGGGGCTGGTGGGGGCAGCCTGGGGTGTCCCCGTGTCCCCTCTTCCCACAGGGATTTTCCAGTGGTGGCACCTTGCCCCCGGGCAGCAGCACCCCCCCCGGGTCCTCGTGACAGCCCGGTGGAGACCGAGGCTTGGGAAGCATTTAATCTCCCACAGCCCCAGTTTGGAGCTGAAGGGGATGAGCCATGAGGACTGGGCACCCACAGGACCCCCGCTCCCACCCCTCTCCCATTCCTCCAGACCCCAGTCCCGGGAGCTTGCCCCAGCCCAGGGCAGAGCTGGTGCTGGTGGGCACGGACCCGTGTGTCCCCCCCCCCCAATTCCCACAGGTGTTTTTCCAAGGGCTGAGGACAATTCTCACCCCATCTCCCTCCCGCAGAGGATCGTCCTCTCCTTTGACTTCCCCTTCTACGGCCACCTCCTGCGACAGGTCACGATAGCAACAGGGGGTGAGTCGGGGTGGGATGGGGGGTCTGCACTGGGTAGGTGGTCTCGTGGGGATGGGGCTGGACACGGTGCTGGCTCTAACCTCGCCCCACATCCCTGAGCCCTGGGGAGCTGAGACAGAGAAGGGGCTGCAGCCCTTCCAGCTTTCTCCCTGCACCCCAAATCCAACCCCTGTCCTGCGGGTCCGCGGGGAGCTGGGTGCTGCTGGTGCCTCGGTGTCCGCAGCAGTTGAGGGGATGCAGGGGGGGCTTGGGGGAGACCTGGGAGGGGGATGCTGGGGGTCAAAAAGGATGGGTGAGCCGGGGCAAGGGTGGTGGGAGGTCGGGAAGAGGGAGAGAGCATCCCGGGGTGGTGGAGGGGAGCGTGCGCTGCTTCACCCTCCTCTGCTCCTCAGGTTTCATCTTCATGGGGGACGTCATCCACCGCATGCTCACGGCCACGCAGTACGTCGCCCCTCTCATGGCCAACTTCAACCCCAGCTACTCCCGCAACTCCACCGTCCAGTACCTGGACAACGGTGAGCCCCGTTCTGGCTGCCCCCCTACCCCTGCTAGTCACATCCCTGCAGTGGTAGCCCAGTTGCCCGCTGCTTCCCTGTGAAACTGGGCAAAGGGGGGGCTGGAGCCAGGTGAGGGTGTGGGGGAGGGGAGCCTAGGGCAGCCGGGGGTGTTCAGCACCCGGGAGGGGCTTGCAGAGGGGGGGCAGCAGGGATGTTTGGCAGCGGTTTGCTCATGGATCTGCTCAGAACTGGAGGTTGGGGACGAGGTGGTTTGGAGCTTCAACCTGTCAGGCTGTGGAGATGTGGCACAAGGAGAGACTCAGGGGGGGACGACACTGACCCCCTCTGGTCTCTCCCCCAGGGACGGTTTTTGTGGTGCAGTGGGACAAGGTCTATCTTCAGGGGAAGGAGGACATGGGCAGCTTCACCTTCCAGGCGGCCCTGCACAGCACCGGGAGAATCGTCTTTGGGTACAAGGAGGTGAGAGATGTTTCTGCTGGGGCAGGCGCGGCAGGAGGGTCCCCGTGGGGGATCCCTGTGGGTCTGGGGGGAGACGACGGGCTGTAACTGTTCACACGCTGAGTCTGGGCATTCCCAGTGCCACCAAAGCACTGGAGACTCCTACAGCAGCGCCAGGAGCCCGGGGCAGGGCTGAGGTCCATCACGTCCTCTCTCCCCGGCTGCAGATCCCCATGCCGGTCCTACAGATCAGCGCCACCCAGCACCCTGTGAAAGCCGGCCTCTCCGATGCCTTCATGATCCTCAACTCGTCTCCCGAGGTGCCTGGTGAGTCCTTGAGGAACAGGGGGAGGCAGCTGATCCCACCGGGATGCCGAGGCTCCCCTGGCATCGCAGCTGGGAGAGGGGGCAGCTGGGGAAGGAGAGATGAGATGTCCTCGGGTTTGGGCGCTTCAAGGCATGAGGGTGCGCTGCTTGGATTCACGATGGGGAGCAAGGGAGCGTGAGGAGGCGTACGGGGCTCGGCTGCAGCGATGCTCTTGTGTCCCACATCCCTCTGGGGGTGCCTCCCCCTCGGGGAGCATCTCTCCATGGCCAAGCTCTGGGTGGCCCCGGCTCACGACGAACGCTGTGTGCTTTGGCAAGGCGCTGCAGGCAAAAGGCCTCGGTGCTTCTCGCCCAGCGTGTTCCAAATCGCTGCGAGCAGCCAAGCTATCGCTTCCCTGACTTCCAGCTGATGAGGAGGAGGGGAAGAACAATTGCAAATGAGCCTGGAGATGGACAAGAGGCTTGGCAGGGGGTGGGGGCTGTGTGCCCCGTTTCTATAGGCATGGGGGTTTAGGGGAGCCTGCAAGCCGTGCTGCTGCTGCTCTGGTTTGCCCTTCAATGCGTGTCATGGCACGGGTGCTGCAGGGCTGCTGCAGGCAGGGCTGGGACCTGCACCTGCGTCCATGGGACATGGGGACAGCTACATGCGTGTCTGCATGCTTATTCCACGTGTGCCACGCGCTGCAGGCATGGGGCGAGCTCGCCAAAAAGGCTCTTCCAGGCTCTGCCATCCCCTCTTGTCATGAGGAGCCCAACCTCGCTGCTGCCTCCCCGCGCTGCGCCCGACGCGGTTGCTTTTCCTTGTTATTTATGGAGCCTGCCATCTGGCCCTCATTTATTACCCGTTTACAACAGTTTGTGTAAAAATCTCGGCCAGGCTGGATGGTGCCTCCCCTCCCCGCCAGCCTGCCCTCATCGGGCTGGTACCCTCCGTCCCCGGTGGGCTTACGGACCCCTGCCTCTACCTCCTGCCTGCCCCGGGGGGGTGAGGGGAGAAGAAATGCAAGAACCGGGCATGAAAAAAACTAATGAGGTGAAGAAACAAGGCTTGAATGGAAGGAGAGGAGGGGGTAGAGGGGGGAGCACTCTGTCCCGCTCATCCAGTGGTCTCCCAGAGCCGTGCTGGAAGGACAGGTTTGATTAGGTGTGCAGGTAGGTGTGATGCCAGGGAAGCATCTTGGCTGGTGTCACCACATGAATTAGTGGCAGGTTGTGGGAGAAAATCTGGGAGAAGCCTGAATCCAGGATAAGACCCCTCTGGCCCCCAGGATGAAGGGGAAAGAGAAGGAAGGGGGAGCTGGGGGAAGGCGCCAGGGGAGCTCCAGGCAAGCGCTGCGCACGGGGGAGGCTCGCAGCCTCGTGAGTCACTGACGAGCAATGTGTTGTGCAGCTTGGTGTTTGTTTGGAGCGATGCAGGACTGGACCACATCCATCTCGGGAGTCTCTGCTTGGGGAGAGGGGGGCAGAGAGCTCCAAGCTCCTCCTAGCAAAACCGGGAAGAGGAGAGCAGTGCCCTGACATCCCTCCTCCCCACCAGCACCCCCCCTGCCTTGCTTCTCCTGCAGCCTGACAGCCTCCGCACCCTGTCCTTTCCCACAGGAACGACCCCAAGACCTGGGGCCACCTTTGCCTTTCAGCTGGGAGGTGGCAGCAACCTCAGCTTTCCCCGCACGTGCTGGGATTCCGGCTGGGATTGCAGGGTGGGGAAGGGTGTGCAGGGTGGGTTTGCGCCCAGCCTAAAGCCAAGGCTCCGCGTTTCAGAGTCCCGCCGTCGGACCATCTATGAGTACCACCGTGTGGAACTGGACACCAGCAAGATCACCAACATGTCAGCCGTGGAGTTCACCCCACTGCCCAGTAAGTTGGACAGGCTGGCTTGGTGCCCCAGAACGCGTTCCCCTCCTGTGGTTGCAACCAGCGGCTCCAATTTACAGCCAAAGAGGGAAGCCAAGGCTGGAGGAGGCAGGTTCAGTGGGTGCTGCCACCCATCACCCAACATTTGGGATCCTCCTGTGCACCGGAGCCAGGGAGGGAGGGTGTGCTACCAGCTGGGGTACAGCTTGCCCCTGCACGGGGGTCCCCCAGGCATTCTGTGGCTGTTGCTGAATGTCCTGTACATCCAGCCCTCTCTGGATTCATCAGCTCAGAGTCAAGCTCAGGCAACAGCAAATGCCACACGTGTGCCAGCCTGGCGGCTCCGTAGCTGAGGCAGGAGCCCGGCATGCGGCACAGCTCAGCTGGCATGGAGGATGCTGATAAAGGAGGGATGGAGGATGCTGATAAAGGAGGGATCCGCAGGGGCTTCACCTGAACCGATTTGCTTAGCGCTCCCCAGCCAAGCAATGGGAGCAGCGGTGCCAGGCACGATGTCCCTAGGATCTGCTGTGGTCCCACGCTGCGCTCCCTGCTGCTCTCCCAGCACCCTTCCTCGTGTGCAGCCGTGTCGATGGCTCTTGTTGCTCACCAGTAGATCCCCTCTCGCCCCAGTACTTTATTTCCTGTACTGAAATTTCCAGCATTTCCCACCTGTCCAGCCACCGAAACTCCTCTTTGCTCCGTAAGCTGCAGCTAATTTTGCTGGACACTGGTTCACTTCAGGTCTGTCTACAAGACATTTTCTACGCCTCCACACTCTGCTGAAATTTCTTAAAGATCCTGCTAAATAGATACATTTTTAGTGTTCGGATCCAAGGACACATGCGCACAAGGGAAAGTCATCATGCAGTCCGTAAATACAGAGCAGAGAGTAAATCTGTCATGAAGATACCAAGGTTATGCATTTAAATGGTCTCCCCGGGGTATTTTATGACAATTTTAACAGCAGGCAGGGTTACTGCAAAGCAGATCATAAATAAGCATTCTGCAATAATTCTATTTTTTCTCTTTAAGACTTGCTATTTTGTTTTTCCCCAGCAGCTAGGGTAGCCGAGAGCAGTATCTTCAGAGGACCCACAGAGCGGGAGAGAACTAGACTCCGCTTTTTCTTCTGGGGGTTTAATTTTCAGCCTTATTCAGGTCAGAAGTGGATGAACTGGGTTAGCCTCGGCCTTTTCTACAGAGGTCCGTGTCCTCCACGTGGCAGTCCGCTGGGGAAAGCGGAGGTGGTCAGGACTGGAGGCCACCAGAGCAGTGTGGGCAGCCCAGGTCAGGGGCAGCAGCGGCGGTGGGTTTGCGAGGGGCAGCCTGGCGAGCCCAGGGATGGAGTGTCTGGGTCAGGGTGGAGGTGCACCAGGCACCCCAGGTGGGATGGGGATGCTTCTGCCTTTTGGGCAGGATGTGACCCTCTGGTGCTCTGCCTTCATCACTTGGTATTTCCCAGGACTGGATCGGCTCTCGGCTCTCATCGCAGGCCGTCAGGGACTCCCAAGGGGCTTGTTAAAACTGCCGGTTCACTTGACTTCTTTTGCAGACAAGCCCTCTTGGCCATCTTTTCTAGACAGGGTGACGAGCAAGTGGTGGTACTTTACGAGCAGCTAGTCCTCTCCAGCGTGGAGATGTTCTTGCAGAACTACTTAGTGTGGACATAGCAACAGAGGGTTAAACCTCTCAGTTTTGCTTGCTTCCTTCTGAGAAACACCCTCTGTAGAAGAAGAAATGGCATAAGCCTCAGGTGTGTTTTAATTCCCAGCTGAGCAGAACAGGAAGATGTTTGCAGGTGGACGGGGAGTCCGCTCCTGCTCAAACGGTGCTGACTTGTCCTGCAGGTCTGTGGCAGAGGGAGGTTGGGTTAGAGACTCATCCCTTGACGCTCTGGCTCTCCCCGTGCCACCAGCTCTCAGCAGATGCTCCCTCGTGCCCGTGCAGATGCTGGTGTATCACTGCCGCGTCTCTTCTCTCTCTTTTACAGCTTGTCTCCAGCATCAGAGCTGTGAAATGTGTGTGACCTCGGAGCTGACCTTCAACTGCAGCTGGTGTCATGTCCTGCAAAGGTAGCTGCCATGAGTTTCCTTCCCACCTCTTCTCTTGCTAATGTTTCTGTTGCTGGGAGAGCAAGTGCAACTCCAGGTCTGATGCCTGTATTAGTGTTGTTGGGTTTTTTATTATTATTTTCCTTTTTTGGCTGGCTTTGGGGTTCTGTTGCATTTTGGTTCAGTGAGGGTGCTGCGCTCAGCCTTGCAGCCGTGGTTAAGCGGTGATCTGAGCTCCGGTTACACGCCGCTGAAAGGAGACGTTTTGGGTTTTTGGTCCTGATGTTTTGATGCAGCAGCTGGAACAAGTTGAGACCAGAAGCGCGACTCAGTAAGCTTAAACATGGGGGAAACGTGTCCTGACTTAGGCTGTGATTTCAGACAGAAGGGCAGGGCAGGGAGGCTGGGGAAGGCTTCAGTCTGAAGGATGGCAGGTAGGTCACAGAGCCAGGGATGCTCCTCAGGACCCCCAACTGCAGGGGGGGCTCGTCAGAGGGGAGACACAGCAAGGGTGGGGGGCACTTGCTGCTTTTTTGGAGGTAAACGGAGGATGCGAGGGGACGAGGCTGGCCCCGCTGCAGTGCCGGCCATGCAGCAGCCCTGCTCCGTGCTCTCCTTCAGCTCCAGCAGCGCGATAAGGAGCATGAGAGAGTTTAATGAGATTTTGCTGAAATATTTATTTAGAGCTAGTGGCAGGGGAGAGGGCCCAATAACACAGATCCTCGCAGGTGGCATGGGGACAGCCGTGCTTTGGAAATGCCCAGCTCTCCCAGGAAGGCACGCAGGCTGGCTCCCGTCCCAGTGCCTGCCGCAAGGGCAGCCTTGGCTCACCCCGGCGTCGCTTGCAGGGCACCTTCACCCCTTTCTATAGCCCTTCTCTCAAGACTTGCACCCTTCCCTTACACGGAGCAATTTCGGCAAGGTATGAGCAGGACAGCTGGGACAGGGAAAGATCCCAAGACATCAGCAAAGCGACCCTATAAATCAGCGTTGATTCACTGCCTTTCAGTGGGCTGGAATACAACCCCAGCCAGGGGAACATCATTTTTCAATGACAGTTGCTCAGTGGTGGCTTCAGATCAGAGAATATTATGTTCTCGCAGCTGAGAGAGATGCGTGAAACCAGATGTGGCTTTGGTAGCAAAACCAAGCCTGGGATACAGTGGCTTAGCCTGGATCTTGTTTATGCTGAAACCCCGAGGTTCGAGGACTTCATCATTCTGCTTATTCCAAATTCACAGCGTTTGCAAACCCAGTCTTCCAAAATCCCAGCCGCTGTTGCAGGATGTTTGTTCTTATCGCTTATAGTCAGGTGACTTCTTGACGCGTTGGCTAAAAGCCACGCTTCCTGCAGCCGTAACGGCGTGTCGGCACCTCAGCCCTGCAGCGCCGGAGTTACAAATGGAGAGTACGAATGGCAAGCGTGGTGGAAAACGCAAGCTAGAGCAAGGCTGCCGCTATCTCGTTGGCTTTCAACCAGGTTGGTTTTGCAAAGCCAACATGATCTTGCCCAAGGAACTTGGTGGGGTGGCTTCCAGGCTGAGCTGGACTCGGGATGCACCCCAGAGTCCTCTTAGCTCTCAGCTGGGCAGTGGAGTTTGTTTTTTTGCTTTTGCTGAGCCTGTAGTTGTTACAGGAACAGTACTTTCAGCAGAGATCTTGGTGACTCAGCAGGTCCTGCAGGTTTTTGTGGCTTTTCCTCTTTTTTTTGGTAGTTGGGTAAATTAGGGCTGATATGAGCTGAACCCCTGGTTCACATTTTGGTATCCCCAGAGACTTTCCAAGGGTCAGAGTGCTATTTCATTCCCTCTGCTTCTGCAGAGATTTCTCTAGCTGGTGTTTTCCTGATGTCGTTTGTAATTTCTTTAATGTGTTTTTCCTGTGCAGATGTTGCTGGAAAAAAAAAAAGCCTCGCGAAGATCACGGCCTTGCCCTGGCACAGAGTCCAGGGGATGGAAATTCAAACTCAGTCTATATATTTTTCCTATTTCTCTGCTTCTCCGTTTCCCTTGGAGAAGTGGTGTTGACCCTTTTCCTCCTCGGTGAAGAGGAACATTTGGGTCCTTCCAGCACAGCTGTACTGGAAACCCCATGTCTTTGGAGGCCAACTTGTATATAATCTTTCCAGTCCTCAGATAGTTGTTTATCCAAGTGTTTGTACGCAGCGCCCATCGGGGCAGCATTTGGGACTTGCAGGCAGCTTAGAAATCATGGGCAAATAAGCATTATTATTGCTGTCTGTCAGGAATTCCTCTGCCACGGGCTAACGCTTCTTTTCTCCACAGATGTTCCAGCGGCTTTGACCGGTACCGTGAGGAGTGGCTGTCCTACGGCTGTGGCCAGGTGAGGCTGAGAGAAGAATCACTTCCCTTAGGTCCTCCGCTAGGAGGGATTCTCATCTGCAGAAGACAACAGTGGCCCTATCCCAGCTCAGAAAATTCATGCTCAGCTCCGCTTGACCCACGCTGCTCTGGAACAGGCTGGGTATCCCTTTACATAATCCCTTTCCCATTACAGTGGATGGTTAAAGGATAGTCCATCTAACCCAGCGTCTGCCTTACTGGAGTCTTGTTTTGGTGTTGGTCGATGCTGGATATTCAGTAAAGGTGCAGAGACCTCCCTAAGTTAGCAAATGGTGCAGTTTGAGTACACTGGGATATTTTTTTTCTTCACCTTCTGAAGCATGACTCTTACTCACTCTTAAGCATGAAGAAATTAGCCCTTGTGATATTTTTTTGTCCTTGTTAGCACAATTATCTCCACATTGGATGAACTAGTTTCTTTGTCTCAGAAAGATCAGCTCTAATGAAACATCTGTTTCTGCTTTGGGTGGTTTTTTGGTTGGTTATTGGGCTTTTTTCCTTTCCCCACTGAAAACTCAGCTTTGTTCCCTGTTAATCAAGAGGGCTGAGTGAGGAAAAAGGAGGTCACAGGACTGATGTAAGGTTAGCCAGCGATGCAAGGAGGTCAGGCTGCAGGACCTTGCCAGATCATTGTCATTTGTCCTACTTCAGTGGTTCCCAAACTTTTTCTCCTCTTCTCCAACCTCCAGGTCACCCCCCACATACTTCCCTCTGGTACTTCTGGACCATGTCCCCTGCTTTCACTCCGGGTTTGAACCCCAAGGGCTCAGTTGCCTTAAGCCTGGGAAGCGCAGCCCTCACCGCTGGCTCCCTGGCACTCTCGCTTTACGAGAGCTGGGAAAAGTAGCTGTTCTCTCTTTTCTTTCCAGTCAGATGAGAAGACCTGTGAGGATTTAGCAGAAGGCAACTACTATTCAGCACCTCCTGAGAGCTCCTTCTCACCGCTGGATGAGGATGTCACCACCTCCACGTCCTCGCTCTTCATTGACAGCCTCACTACGGAAGGTAGGGGCAGGTGGGGTGAGCAGGGACGCCCCATCCTTGACGCTTATCCCCGGCGAGGTCTTTCACTCCGATGCCTCATAAAGCCAACTCACATCCAAATAAATACAATCACGACCCCATCTTTGAAGCGCAAGGGCAGGGGTGAGGACAGGAGGCAGTGGACAGGAGAAGGAAGGGCAGCTGAAGAGGTGGGACTGAGTGATGTGGCCAGGGGGGAGATGAAACCCTCCAGTGGGAAGAGTTTTACAGTTGCAGCGCAGCCTTCGGACACGTTCGTGAAGGTCAACAAGCAACTAGTCCCTGGTGGACAGACTCCCCAGCATCGTAACAGAGGTTAATACTGTACATCGAGGCTCGTGCTTTTAATGTGCCTGGTCTTAGCTGGTGGCTCAGGGCTGCCAGCACTCTCAGACTGGCAGTAATACAGCACAGGCTGGTGATTGCCCTCTGCTTGGGAACGGCGTTCGTTTCGGCATAGGAAAGCTCCACATAAGAACCCGAGTTTCCCTCGAGACACCCATGTTCTAAAGCTTGATAATCCTATTAACACAGGGCTGGCTCCTCAGATCCTAGCGGCAGGTATCACTTCAATTTTGCTGCTTAATAGTCCCTAACGCAAACTGCTAATTAGAATAAATAGAAAGGAACATTAGTAATTGTCCTTCAGCAATGGGAAGGAGTTGGGGGGAGGAACGGAGTGCCTGCCTGACAGAGTTGACTTTGAAAGGAGCAATTAAAGGAAGGGGGAGCGTAACACCACCACTGAGATTATTTTCCAACTCATTGCCAATTCTTGGAAAAAGAACAAGAGGCTTTCTGTGACATAGTCAAGCATGAAGTTAATTTGTAATCTTGGAAGGAAACAAACAGCCAGCTGCATCAGGCAGCGAACTTTATCTGGAGAAGCACAGCGAAGGAAGGAGTGAAGCAAAGGAGTGGACCCACCCCTCCGCAGCCTCCCCAGCCAGCCAGCCCTGCTCGCTGGATCTTGTGGAGATGTTTGGGGATGCGTCTGGCTCGCTGGTCATGCGTCAGTGCTGCAGCAAGCAAACGCGTGAGCCAAGCAGTAAGAATCCTGGATCAGGCTTTCAGCTGGACTCGCGAGGTTGGTGATGTGGAGGCCATCAAGGCATAAAGCCTTGTACGATACGTCCTGGCTCTTCCGGAATGAGGTGAAGAACGGAACTGGATTTGGGGCTCCTGTGGAAGACAGCTACAGCGTAACACCCATCGATTTGGGATGTATTGGCGGGGTATTGCTGCAAATGCCATAGTCTGAACACAGACACCCACCAGGGCTGGGGCCTCATCCAGCATTCCCTGATTGTTCAGCCTTGCACACTGAGCATCCTTAATGACCAGTTTCCCCAGGTGTTTGTGCTCCAGGAAGACAACCAACCATAAGCCACATGTTTTCACTATTGTTTTCTGTGTGCCTTCCTCTTCTGCCAAACTCAAGAAGTTTAAAATTGTCACTGGCCACGTAAGTGCTGTGCAAAGACGTGCATTCTGTCAGTGGCCCCATTACAGAGGAACAAAAGTGGGTGGGAAGCATGCAGAATATCATAGAAAGCTCCTAACTTTACTTTTTTTGCCTTTCTTTTCTTTTTTTAGATGATACGAAGCTCAATCAGTATGCAGGAAGCGAAGGTAAGGCCTTAATCTTCACTCTTGCCTGCTTACAGTTGTTCCAAGCGAAAACATGTTACACTGAAAGCAAATGCACCGGGGAGTTGCGATCAGTCAGCAGGGTGGACAGGTGAAACAGAGATTGGAAGGATGTAATCAAGATAAGGCTCCTATTATCCTTACTCTGATTAATACCATTTCAGATAGTGAAAAGTGAGAGTCAGGACCAATCTGCTTTACCCTGACGCTGTTTGTCTACTTTTCCCACGTAGTCCTGCTGTGCAAACTAAGATGATAAGTTTCCTCTTTCTGTGTATTTCCCTTTCTTTGCAGTTTTTTGCATAGACACAAAGTCCTTTTTTTCTTTTGAATTTCCCCAGCTGTGACAAAGAGCAGTGTAAAATCCAAACATAAAAAGCATCCTT
This sequence comes from Falco cherrug, assembly GCF_023634085.1. Taxonomy (NCBI): domain Eukaryota; kingdom Metazoa; phylum Chordata; class Aves; order Falconiformes; family Falconidae; genus Falco; species Falco cherrug. The sequence continues at coordinate 4,496,456 of NC_073716.1, forward strand.
AGCCCAGCTCTGCCTTTTTTATCTCTGTTCCCTTGAATCTTTTCTCAGTCCAAGTCTGTGCGTCACCCCCGAGGGCAGGGAACCAAACTGTTGCCAGTAATGCTCTTACTAATTTCAGAGTATGGGAAGGAGCCGAGCCCTCTTCACCTGATGTCAGGTTTGCAAGAACTTTGGTCAAACCATGAGCCTATCCCTTGTACCTGAAATCAGCTCAGGGAGTTAAACTGGCTGAACTGGGTGCAGGATCAGTTCCTTTGCAGACATGGGGCCTTTGAAATGCATGATCTTCCCAGTTTCAGCCAAATTGCTCCCCAAATGGCTGGTAACGTCACTGTTAATATATGCCACATCCACCCTCTGTAGCTCTGTGCGATTGTATATTCATAGCCGAGGAGCGAGGGCAAGCTGGAGGGCTGTGGGTAAGACACACTGAGGACCCCACTCAGCATATGGCTAATGGCTTTCTATCAGAGTGAGCAGCCAATATATAAAGAATATGGATTGGAGAGGGGGTTACTGCATGGTGGTGGTTTAATCTTCTTTCAAACCAGCTAACTGCTATCAGCTGAAAGGAATGCTGGAGCTCAGGCAGCTCTCCAGTGCATCTTCCCTTCTTGTGGAGCCAAACAAGGGCAGGCCGAGTTGCTTAGTCGGCCATGCGGCGCTCTGGAGGGTCTCGCCTCGCTTTGCTTTTCTGTCCTTTCTTTTCCCGAGGTCTCAACACAGTTCGAGACTCAATGGAATCCTTTTTTTTGCAGGTGTGGGAAGCAGCCTTCCTTCCAAGAAAGCAGGCGCCCCGATTCACACAGGTACTATCGTGGGGATCGTTCTGGCCGTGTTGCTCATTGCAGCTATAATCCTTGCTGGAATTTACATCAACAGCCACCCCACCTCCAACGCTGCCCTGTTCTTCATTGAGGTGAGTGGAGAGCCTTATCCCGGGCTGGTTTTTTCTTCCTGTGCTATCCACGCAAATCCTAACCTGCTAGAGGAGAGTGGGGAGCAAAGAGAAGAGGAGAGGGGAAACTTTGGTAGGGTTCATATCTGAGTTTCTTTTCATGGTCCTACAGTCACAGCTAATCCCCCAACCTCCAGTTGATGATGTTTTAAACTTAGGCTCTCTCCCTCCCACACTGTTTTATTTTGCTCCCTTTCACATGCTCCCTTTCACACATCGCCTTTTTTTTTCCCCGTGCAATGTTAGACTCTTCCACCTGCTTGCATGAGCAGTCGCCACGCAGCCTGGTTGGAGGGCTCAGTTGGAGCTATGGCATAATTGAGATCGCTGCCTTTTGAATTGCCCAGCTGGATTTTGTTGACTAAATTTGTCAGACTTTACTGATAGATGTGATGCCATCAGCTACTCTGGAAGTGGTGGCGTGAATGCTCTAAATGGAAGATTTTAATTCTCGGAAAGATAGGGGGTCCAGCAATCTCCATCTGCTGTTAAAAGCTAGAAGACCGCTTGGTGTAGGATCCCGAGGCAGTCAGAAGTGGGCTGAATCCTGGCACAGGAGCTGCTGCGGAGGGAGCGAGCAACACTAAGCCCTCAGCCTTTCCTTATCGCTCCCTGGCTTTTTCCTAGAGCACTTGTCTTTCCTCCATCTGCCCTGTTTGCAGAGACAGGCTTCAGAGGATTGATCTGCGTGGCCTCTACCAGTTCAGTACCTGAGGACTTGGCAATGTTTGATGCATTTATCTACACACGGCTGAGAAGGGGCAATCGGGTGTGCCTGTTTTGCAGATCGAGGGGAGACACGAAGCTGACGTGTGTGTGGTCGCACAGGAAGCCTGTGGCCATCCTCGGCTGCTACCCTGGGCACAGGCTGTCCTTGTTCTGAGGTTGATGTGACATTGCACCTAAAGTTTCCACTTCCTCCCCGCTCTCCATTTTAACCTTACTAGTGGGTCAGTTCAGCGAGATTGAAGCATTGTAATGAACTCTTTTAAGCATAAAGTGATTTTAAAAATTATTTTTTTTATTAAGAAAAGTCAAACTTTCACAAAGACAGCATTGTTTTTATTTCAGGACTGAGTTTTCTATTTCCCTACAGGCTTGGTGTGAAAGGCTCTGTCATAGCTTCTGATGGGTCTTTGTTTCCATCCACAGAGAAGGCCACATCACTGGCCTGCCATGAAATTCCGAAATCACACCAACCATGCAACATACTCGGAGGTAGAGCCAGCCAGCCAGGAGAAGGAGGGCTTTGTCGAAGCAGAACAGTGCTGAGCGCTTCTACCCCTGCATCTCAAACCTCCCATGTCTCAAGTGTTGGAGTTGTCTGTTATTCTATTGCAAAGTCTTTCCCCTCTTGGAAAAGAAACAGCAAGTAGAGGAAAAAGACCCAATGGAGTATTTGAAAAGAATGAGTCAGGGCGAAGCGAGGCTGGACTTGCCCGGATTCCTCCTGGGACAGCAGAGCCTGCAGCGGTGGCAGTCAGTTCTGACATTGAACTCTGCCTGCAGCCTGGCACCGAAGCCCTGGATGTGGCGGTAGAAAAAAGTGCAGTCCATTTTTTAGCTTGGTGTGGGGTGTTTTTGTTTTGTGGTTGGGTTTTTCCTCCCACTATGTGCAGCTGACCTCCTCCCTCCTCCACCAGGAGCCTTAACAGGGGCAGCAAAGCAGGGGCAAATCTTGGTATGGGCAAAATACGTGGATGCCTCGAGCAGCAGGCTCTTGGGGACAGCAAAACCGATGCTTTTTGCTGCACACTGGCTCTGCCTGCATTCAGGAAAGTTGGGCGGGTTGCCTCTGCCGCTCTCCACGGAGAGGCTGGGTAGCTGGGGGTAGATGCTGCTGGTGGCCCAGGAGAGGCCAGGTTGGCTCTCCATCCCCTCTTGCCCAGCTCTGTCCTTTTCTCCGCTCTCCTCTTTGCCTTCTTTTGGGGCAGGTGACATTTAATTCTGTCTTTGTGGCTGAGAAGCCTTGTGCCCTTGTCTTTTTATCCTGTAGCTGGTCTTCTACCACCATGGCTTCAACTCCCTGCCCTCCTCTCCTTTCAAAGCAGCAGTTTCTTCCCCCTGCTCCGAAGAAAGGGAAACCTGATCCATTTTAAGGGTAAAACCCTGCAGAGGATTCACCTTCAGGCTGTTTGTGAGCCAATGGCTTTGATGCACTTTTTGGCATCTAATTAGTTTGCTAAATTACTAATGATGACCCTTTCTGTAAAGGAGACAGTGTGTGGAAAAAAATTCCTAGATTCCTTCAAAATATGTCCTAGCGGCATGGCTGCTAATCGAGCAGGAACAGAGTAGGTTTTGGTGGACAATGATGGGGACAGAGCGCTAGCCAAAGTAGTGTCCTCCCATGGGCTAAATCCTGAAGTAAATCCAAGCTCATTCATGGGCCTGTCACATAAATAAGGAGTGAACCCCTTCACACCATTGAAAATCTGAAAATCACCTCGTTAACATCATAGTTTTTAGAGCCTGCTAAAGTCAGTGGAATTTTTTGTATTATTTTATTTTGTTATGTCTGTGACAGGCCCCTGGTCTGGATTTGTACCTACGATTCCAGAATCTGACCCTAATTAAGGGTTTCGACGCTAGACCTCTCAGGATTTTCTACTCCTCCTGTGCAATCAGAATTCAAGATAATCTGCAGAAATATCTACCCTACTTCCACAGACACCAGCCACAGGATTTGGCCCTAAACTGAGGAAAGCCTGTATAAAAAAAGAGAGTACAAAGTCCAGTGTAAGGTAAAATTTTCTTTCCCTCACCAAAAAAGGTGTTGGTTGTAGGGGACTTTTTATCTTTTTTTTTTTTTTTTTTTTAATTTTCTCTTGATCCTCAGTTATTTATTCTGATAATCATGTTTGGTGCATATTTTATCCACTGGCTGGTTCAGCTGTCACTGCTGGTGATTACTGCCAAAGGCAGGGTCTGTCTAATTAATGTTTTCCTTCTCATCTGCTGAATTTATATAGCCATTAAAGATAAATATGGATGCTTTGTGGCATTTAGACCCCAGATTATACTTTCTCATACATAGCCACTAGGGAGACTTTTGCTGCATTTTATGGCATAAAGGCACCAAAATGCTCAAACAGGGTAAGTCAAATAGATCGTGCCAAGTTGTTATGGCCCAGACAGTCCCTCTTTAGACTTATTTAGAGGAAAACTTTATTTCCAAATAAAGCTTTCAACTGGAAAGGGTTTTTTAACCCCTGCTTCCCTGAAGCAGAAAGAATTCAAAAGGATGCTGTCATCTAGTTTTTGCCCAGAATCGATCTCCTTTGACATAGTTATGAGTCCGTAAGGAATTTTCTCTGGAATGAAGTCTCTTCAAATAATGCCCTTGTTTTTACTGTTTTTCTAACATGCATACACAGTAACAGCAAGATTTTGGGTACTCCTCTTCCCCCTCCAACCCTTACAAATGCTAGGTAGCATCCAAGAGTTCTGAAATGCTGCGAATTTCAAAGAAGGCAGGCTTTAAATAGTGTGCAATTGAGCTGTATAAATCACTGGTGTATTATTGCAGCCAGGATCAGTAGAGGATTCAAAAAGGATCAGATACTCAGGTGGAGAATAACAACATCCAAGTGCCACTGCACAGAAATGGCTGAGATATGTAAAACACCCATACTTTAGGGAAGATGTCAAGTTCTGAGTGTCTGGAGTAAAAAAGGCTTTTTTCTTTTTTTCTTTTTTTTTTTTTTTCCCCACTAAGGAAAGAAACAAAACAAACCAGCCTATTCTGTAGCTGTGCACCAGATGTGCACCTTGTACCAAGGAATATGGTTTGAGGTATTGTCAGGTGGAGCCTTTAACAGCTCCAATTCATGATCTCTACAAGGTCTTAGAGTAGGTGAAGAAGTTACTGCCCATGGTCATGTGTGTGCTCTGAGCTGAAGGTTTGGATCTGACCAGCATCTCCCACTGCTCAGCCTGAAGAAGCAAGGCACTTACAAGCTGCCTTTCAAGGAGGAGAAGAAAAATACTCTGTCCTACCTCTTGACATGAGGTCTGGCTCTGGGCGCTTGAAGTTCACATCTGGGAAGCTCGCGAGTCAGCAGGAAGCAATCTTTTCTGAATATTCTTTGGACGTAGCTTTGTAGTCGAAGAGGTTGGTTGTGAAATTCTGGAAAGCCCAATGGTAATGTTGCTGATGCCTAGAAGAAAGAGAAAAATGTCTTTACCAGCAGCAAGTACTGCTCTAAGGTTGAAGAGGAGAGTCTGGGTGCGAATATAATGCTGGCAGCACCACGTCAAACGCAGCAGGATTGATATTCCTTTCCTATCAAACTCTGACTTCAAGATGCCGGTTAATCTTGCTAGTCTCAAGTGCTGAAACAAGAACATGATAATGGCGACTCTGGCGTAAAAAGAATTTGATTTTGCTTTTAATCATGTGGCTTCTCTAGCCACATCCGGAGGTTTTCCTCTAGATTCTGATGAACCCAGCATTTGGGCTTGCTTCAAAGCAGACTGCATAATGTACATGTGTATATCGACCTGTGTATTTTATAGCTATAAAATGGGCTGGGGCTGTTAGCTGTGCTCAGTCCGTTGCTCAGCTGGTTAAAAGAAGATGCAAAACACAAACTGCTACGGCTCCTCATTTGTCTTTCCAAGCACCGTGCCTTGGCAGTTTGTGGCAACTGCTGGGCATGTCATTCGGGCATAAGGCAGCTGCCTGTCATCGGGCAGAAATTGGCATCACGTAGCTGCTGCCTGGCCACTCATCTGCGTTCAGCAGTTGGGAAAACACAGCACGGGGTTGGTTCTGCTCCCATGAAAGTTGGGGGCTAACCCCCACCCCATTCTTGAGATCCATAGGAGCAGGACTCAGATCAAAAAATATTCTTTTAATAACTAAAGGCCTACTTTCCACATACTTGAATTTACAGCACAGTTGGACTATTTTGAGGGACTAAAGGCACTTTAACTGTCTTTTAATGCAATGTATTTACTATGGATTATCTGCATGGAATACAGTCTTAATATTAAAAAAAATATCTTCCTTTTGGACTGCTTTGTTTTCAAAATAAAACATGCAAAGGATTATTGGTCATGTTATGTGAACTTCTAAGCAAGATGGGATTTTCATCATGTATTCTTTTAACTGACACTACAAGAATACAAGGATTTTTTTCTTTTAAGACATCCTTTTCTGTCTTGGTAATAACACATCATTATCAGGAGCTGTTCCCAGGACATATCTAGGATAAAACCTAATGTAATTGAGGTTTGAATTAAGACTGTAATTTTCTTGTTATATTCTGCTCAGCTTAAGTTGTTTTTTTTTCCCCCAGCCTTCTCAGCTTGAACAATGAAGTTTGCTTGGCCTGTTTGACTTTTTGACAGTAGTCAGGTTTAGTGATTTGATCTCTGCATTAGCACCAAATTATTTTTAAAATGTAAATCACTTTAAAGGTCATTATCTGAGACTTCGAGGTTAGCACCTCCACTTTTAGGCTTCCTTTGCTATTATACAGTAAAAGTATGAACAAATGGGCAAGAGCAGTAACTGAAAGGAGATAATGAACTGTCGGAAAAGGCCCATCTTGCAATTGGTTACGGTATCAATAGGCTGATTCCTGTGGGAGCTTTGATAGCACTGCTTCCATCAGTGTTACACCTTGAGTAGCTGCTAAGAGCATAGCCCGTAACCCTTTCCATGCGCTTACCTTGCACGCTGCTGCATCGTGTAGAAACATCCAAGGCAGCACAGAAATTGCAGCGATTCAGTCCTGCTTCTCATCCCCTGCAAGAGGCAAGTCTGAGCCTCGTTAGAGATACAACGGGGTAGATGGATGTTCACAGAGGCAGGACAGAGCTGTACTTAAGGCATGGGCTGTGGTCCAGGAGTTGCAAGTCTACGACAGTAAAAGCAGCTCCTGTTATCTCAGCTACTCATCTTAATATATGAACAGTAACACACCCTGTTTTGCCTGTGGCTATCTAAATTGTAAACTCCCCATCCTGGGGCTGTCTCATAGCACGTATATGTCCTGTTCTTGGTCTTGATTCTGCTCGAGAATCGAAATGCGTAATTTTCTAAGCATAACTTTGTCCCTTATGCCCTTCTGGAATGAAACACCGCCCCCCCCCCCCCCTTTTTTTTTTTTAACTGCCTTTCAATGGTTACAACTATGTTGCAGTATTAGAAAAAGAAGTAATATACCGGCTTCTTCTCATTTCCCCTTCCACCTACCCAAGCCCCTCACATCATCCCCTCTTCCCCAGGAGTCTTTTCCAGGTTGGGAGAAACTGTGCTAATACAATACAAACTATGACTGAATTTAAATATTTTAAAAGAATTCTGCTGTCCCGATGCCTTGTTCTATTTTTCTAAGCGGAGAAGTAGCAGATATATAATTAGAATATATATATATTCCATATATATATATATACACACACTTATATGCAAATACTTCATAACATACAAATAAGAAAAAATGTAAATAGCTGTCAACAAATCGTTTTCATACCAAACAACATCTCAGAAACAGGGGGAAAAAATACCTTAGCCATTATGCAAATAAACAAGGGTTAGTACCCTGGAAATGCAACCTCAGGTACAACAGCATGCTGAACCATAATTAATAGCACTGAAAGCAAGTCGGGAGCAGATTGCTACAAAAGGGCCTGTGGGTGGTGGAATAAAATCTCAAATAGATGCACAGCTCCAGATCTGCACTTTACAAGTGCTGTGGAATTAAGCTTTCGTTACGACTGGGAGCAGGGAATTAGGGCTCCAGAAGTCCTCACCTGGTTGTATATTAAATGTCTTTATGCCTTGGGGTGCCTCACCTTTTCTCGGGGAGGATGGGAATAATTTCCTTTCTCACAAACAAACTGTAAATTTGCTGATATTTGTAGGATACTTACAGATGCTCAGGGGAGAGGTGTTTTCAAGGTGGGGTGGAATTACTTGCTGAGGTGACTGCAAGCATCATACACGTGTCCATCTCAGAAGCAGGTTTTTTTCATCTCTTATGCTCACTAAAAGAATTTAGAAATCTTGAGTCAGCTTTGGAGACGAGGAACGGGTGCTGCTGTAGCCAGCCTGTCTGACTGGAATACATAAAACACACTCGCCACGGCTGGGGTGGTGGGCAGCAGCACTCGCCCAAAGTGGGGCTCATAGAAATTCTAGAACAGGTTTTGGGGAAGCCATGAAGCTGACTATCATGCTGGGGTTTTTATTATCTTCCTGACACATTTTTATTAGTACGCATAAAATATATTTCTGGCCCATGGATGTGAGAAATAGATTTTTTTGTTGTTGTTGCATTTGGCAAAGGGAACTGTATTTCCACACCCCCTTCTCTATCTGACACACCAGCTCTGTGCCTTAGTGGCTGCTCATCCACCTCTCCCAGGAGGCTGCATCTGCCTCCCCATCACCAGGGCTCCACAAAGAGCTAAAATGTGCCTTCAAACATCTGTACGGTCTGCGGATCAACCTGCTGGGTGCTCTGGGTGCTTGGCAGGACAAAACTCAGCTGGTGCCTGCAGCAAGGGCTATCAGTATTTCAGGCAGGTAGTTCCATAGAAAACTTAGAGCACAACTCTTCTTACCATCCCTTAATCAGACCGAATTATAAAATTACTAATCAGAAGGCTATGCTAAAATCGCAGGGATAATGCCACCACCCACCCACCAGTTGCCTGCCTCACCAACCCCTGCTGCAGAGGTACTTTCCACCCTGCAACACTGGCTTCTGCCAGCCAGGTTTCAAACGGCTCAAGTGATGTTTCTGCCACCACAAATTACTATCAGAAGCTCCACATTACTCTCCTGAATGGCAGATAGGGGAAGATTAGAGGGTGGCATCATGTAGTGCGATAATTACCAGCGCAGCTCCCAAAAAGGCTCAACTAACAGGCTGGATCTAAGGAAGCAGAACACACCTGCACATTTCCATTCAGCTACCACGAGAGGATCTCTGCAATAACCTTCATCTCCTCCCACAGTTTTCTCATTACAAAAGGATGAGGAAGAACCTGTGAACCTAATTCACATGCTGAAAATTTTCCAAAAGCTGGGGTTTATTTTTCTTTATCTTTTTATACAACAAATCCTGGTTGTTCAGCAAGTAGGTCAGAGCAGGCAGAAATATTCCTTTTCCTCAGAAAAACTGAGCTAAATTTTGTTGGTCCCCTCCTCAATTTGAACTAAAGTTATAAAAACTGGCAGGTGGTTTTGTTACTTTTTTAAAAACCTGATAAATCTTCAGCATGTGCTGGCAGAATGCATGTAAAGCCCTTTTCCTCTGCACAAAATACGTAACTCATAAAATTTCAGGCTTGCTGTGATAAAGATAAAAGAAAGCATTTTCTATTTGGGTTTGTGGTTTGTTTTTTTTAAGTACTGAAAAGAGCGGGTTTGCTGTTCTTTTAAGAATAATAGTGGGTTTCATGCTCTGCAACAAGCTGCATGCAAGTACCTACAGGCTTCCTGGTGCCTGCTCTTGAGGTTATTTCCATGACTCCACTTCGCTGCAGAAGGATTTTTAACTCCGCCAGCCTACAGACCTACAGACTAATAAGAAAACCCAGGGTGAGAATTTTTTAACTCCTTCGCCCTTTCTAGTTGACGGAGGTGGGGATAGCTCAAAGTGCCTGACTGTCCACAAAGACATGAAGATCTACGATAGCTCCCGCTGATGGCAAAGCAAGCAAGTGATGCCTGGGGGTGTCTGACAGCAAGAGATGCACAAGTTTGTGTGTGAATGTCTGAGGAACAGCCTGTGCCACGAGCTTGGGCACTGGGAACACAGGACTGCTTAACATGCAGCTGTGAAGAGTAAAACAGAAGCTTGAAGCAATCATCAGGTTAAGGTTTTTAACATTAATGCTATCCCTTGTTACTGCACTTTCTTGGTATTTCTATGCCTCTGTTGCAGGCTCGATTATTTTCCCTCCCCAGACAGGACAGACGCCTTGGCTTCTGTGCAGTTGCTCCGCAGCTTTGAAGAGAATCTGCAACAGAAACAAGGTTTTTCTTGGTGTTTCTTCAAAGGAATAATAGGGCCTACCAATATGCTCAGCCTGAGAAAACCGATAAGATCATAAAGCAGAGTGGTATTGGCTGCAATAACTTCCTATCTGTTATGAAGCTTCCCATGGCTCAAACGGGTAATTATCTCCACGTTGTGCTGACAGGTTCCCATCTGTTTAGGGCAGAACATTGCATCTTAAAAAGAAGCAGAAAGGAAAAGCACCAGTTACACTCTGACAGGTTCGCTCGGCTCTTCAGAATACCAGAGGAACTTGATTGAGATGCTAATGAATTCCTAGTAATCCACTTCTTTATTTGTGCTGGTCTCTATTTCTTCTGCAAAACCGGAAGATGGAGAAAAGCTGAAGACAGGAAAAATATAAGTAATATTTGTAAGGAAGGAGCAGACTGGAAAACCTAGAGGCCAGATCCTCAGCTAGGATTTGGCAACGGCAGAGGAATGACTGATATGAGGTAAACCTTCGAAGGATGAGCAATATACACAGGGCACAAACCTGTACTGCCTTTGCATCCACCTTATCCACCCGCTTCCTTGCCTTGCCTCTTTCAGTCTTACATTTTCTCCACCCAGATGTTTAGTACCATCATCTGAGGCAGGAAGCAAGAGCTAGGGCTCCGGATTCTGCCTCTGGTGTCTTTCAAACAACCTTGAAGAAGTCCCTCGGCTCCCCCTGCTTCAGCGTGTTTAGGTAGGGCTTACCTCCTCCGCAGGGCACGCTACACAGCTCTCTGATTTAACGCACACAAAGTATTTTAAGATCCTTGGTTGAAAGGCACAGAGTGTTGTTAATTTGTCCCAGCCATCATCACTGTCCAAAATGAGCTGGAAAAGGCAAGGAGAAAATGGCAAACCCTGGCATTAAATCTACTTCTGCCCCACATGTCCCAGAGCAAGACATGTATGATCCCAAGAGGAATGAGGATATTCTGTGTGCTGGTGAAGATCCTGCCATGGCTCCTTGCAGGTTCAACAGGATGCCACTTCGGTTTGATGTTGCACAGTGAGGACATGGATGATGCAGCATCACAGAACTGCAGCGAGGATCAGAGCAGCCAGGCCATGTAGTAACCTCAGTCCTTTAGGGCGCGGAATGCATTAAATAATTATCTCTTGCTTTCTTCCCATTTACCTATCTTTTGTTAAATTTTCCATTCTCTTCTTTTTTTCCTTTTAATTCTTCCAGCTACGTCTCATCCATATCACTGCACAGTTCCGCAAGCAAAATAAAAATAAAATTTAACTTTGCATTTATAAAATTCTGATCAGCTTCTCAGTAGATCAAAGCCTTTCCAAGGTCTGGGCCAGGATGCTGGATGTATACATTCCTGCCCCTTCCTAGCCCTCTGCCATTCATCAGCCCTTCCACACTCTGTCAGCAGTCCCTAAATAGAAATGCCAGCCAAGGAAGGCATGGCGAATTTGTCCTGAGAATTCATTAAGAAGGATGATACAGCGCCTTAATTTGCTCCATATCCTAGCACAACACATAGCAGAGCTTGTGCTGGATGAGTCAACAAGCCCCCACTAATTATATACTTTTATCACTTTGTAACAAGCCTTAAACTGCTTTCTTCAAGAATAAATGAAAGGCTGCTTCTAAGCTCCTTAATAACATTTTAGAGTTTCAGTGAAACCTCAGGAGAGAATAAACATTTGGCAAATGAGGAAAAATTTTATTTAAACAGAGAAGAAATTTTACTGCTTAAGACTGCGTATGAAGTGACACAAAACTTGGAAGCATCGTGCCTTTCTTCTGCGGTTTATTATTATTATTATTATTATTATTTCCATTTTGTAATGTTTATAGTGCACTAGATGCTGTTCTTATTAGTCCTGCTCCTAGTGGTGCAATTTTTCCAGCATTCTCTTTCGACTCCCACCACATTTTATGTTTTGTTTTTATGCCCCAGCTCAATTCAAGAAACTGCAGAAGAACGCCAGCTTTCTGCCTGTTGCTCAATAGCTTTCTAGTTACTTACATCTAGCCCTTGGGGTGGCAGGGAAGATCTGAAGATGTGAAGAACGCATGTTCTAAAAGAAAGATCAAAAGAACACCTTAAATAATATATAAGGCCAGTTTTGGGAGGCTGAACACACTGGCTTGGCACACACCTCCTGTCCTCAGAGTAGTAAGCGCATGAGCAGGATGGAGGGGAGCAAGACACAATCCTGCCCTTGCAAAACCAGATGCAATTTGTTCAGGCATGACAGACTGCAGAGTGCCTTCGGGGACCCTGGAATCATCCGGAGCTGGACAGGGCCTCCAGGGGCTTCTCCAGCTCCCCACCCCAAAGCACACAAGTTTCCTTGCTTCTATGTTAACATATTCCTATCTAACCGCTCTTATTTCCCATCTGCACCCAGTTCTACGTTTAAACACAGGTGCTGATTCCCATTGCACGGATCTCCCGCGGTTTTTCCTGAAAATCATGCATGGGATTAATGAAATAACAACTGAAAACTGTGCTGTTTTAATAGCACGAAGGATTTAGATCTTGCCTACAAAACCATGGCAGAGGAATTTAACTACATGCTTAAACACTGCTTCAGTGACTTTACGGCTACCTGCCAGCTTCCTGCAGATTCAAGATGCCTCATGTGCTTGGACTCTTTGGAAAAATCCCACTAGCAACCGTCTGCCGTCTAAACCCCAGGTATTTGAAAAGCTGACTCCATCACAGTCCTGCTCTTGTCATTTAAATGTTGCCCCCCTCCCCGCCCCCACGTTTCTGCCACTTGACAGTAGCAGACACCAGAGCCAGAACTGATATTTTTACCGAAGTTACTTAATGTTGCTCACACGTTCAGTGTAGGCAGGGAAAAGATAAACCGGGTACACAAGGCAAAGCCACTCATGCATAGAATAAGCTGTTAGCACTTTAGCAGAGCCATCACCATAGTTTATAACTCAATCGTACTTTTTTCCTTATTAGCTTTCATCCCATCATCTCAAAATGGTTCACAAACATTGACTAGATTACAGGGCCACAAAACAAAAAAATAAATAAATAAAAAATTCCACTGCCACTCATTCAACCAATTTAAAACAAACACAAGATAATACTTTTACCCCACAATGCAATTAAACTGCGGAACTCAGTGTCACTGTTGCTAGCATTAATTATGCCAATCACTACGTAGTTATACGTATTTATATAGGTCCACCACTGCATATTAAACACAGGAGCCTGAAACAAACTCTGGAAACAAACCACTGTCAGGCTTCAGAAAACTGCACCAGGAGGAGGATACTCCATATATATCCCATTTTATTATACCCTTCCCACAGGCAGTGGTATCTGGGAACTACTAGAAACACTAATATTGGTGTAAATAAACAAATAGGGCAGTCTGACATTCTTTACTCCGGCATTCCTGAAATGCAACTCGTTTTGGCAGGACACAGGGGTGCAAACCCTCAAAACCGTTAGGAAAAATCTCTTCACGGGAAGGGTGAAGCCCTGGCACCGGCTGCCCAGGGAGCTGGTGGAGTCACCATCCCTGGAGGGGTTTAAAAAACGCATGGATGCGGAGCGGAGCGCCGTGGTTTAGTAATGAACCTGGCGGTGCTGGGTTAATAGTTGGACTTGACGATCTCCAAGGTCTTTTCCAACCAAAACGATTCTATGATTCTAAAACAGCAACAGGGGTGAGGAGAATGATACCTTACTGTGTGTGACAGAATTGCTGAAGGGTTTACAGAGGCAGAATGCAATTGTGTGAAGAGATAGTCAGCCGTTCCCAGATGGAAAAAGAAACAGGGACAACGTAAGGTCTTTAGGCGCTACCTAGCTGGTGCTGCTCAACTGAATAGTCAGACTACGCAGAAATGCCTTGGAGGCACGTTATTTTTGTACACTTTTCTAATTCACCTTTTCAGCAAAAATACTACCATCGTGGTTACATCATCAAGGCATTCCCGCTCTCATTGTTCTTAATTTAAGCAGCAGTTATCAGATGAGGCCACATCATTATATTTGGGGTTGATTTTTGTTTTGTTTCTATTTCAGTTTCACTAAGTTCTTCCTTCAATAAAGTTCCAGAAAAATAAACAAAACAAACGAAAACAAACAACTGCCTTTCGGGGAAAAAAAATATGAATAAATACTAAGGAAAAGTCTTTTAAACCAGCTGCAGCCCTCTGCTGCCATCGTATGGGAGCTGCTTTTGGAGCAGCAAGAAAACCTCTCTTGAGAGGTGCAGTTAACTAACCCCAGGAGAACTAGTTATTTATAGTCATCTACTTCAGAAGCCGAATTTGTAAAAAGAAACAGTTATTTTAAAACACAGTTTGTGAGTGAATACAAACTGTTTACTGCTCTAACAAAGAATGGCAGCTCGCCGTGATTTTTCCCTGAGATTGCAGCACCACAGAATGACGCAATTTTAGTGTAATGCAATAGCGTGTAACGGCTGCACGGCGATCAGTAACTACTCCTTGTAGCACAGCCTCTGCTACCAAGAGTTGCAGGTGGTATTGTGGCACATTTTTGTTTTACAATGCTACAGCTTTGCTCCTAGACATATGTCATGGCATGCTGACTTAATGTCGTGATAGCTTTCCACCGCACCGTGATATCCATGCAGGCTTCACGGTCCTGCGTGAGCTCGGCCCACAGCATCACGTAGCGAGAGGCGCGCTGCAAACTGCTGCTCTGACATTAGCACACGCCAGGGCCCGGCAGCGTTGCTTGGGATCACGTTTTCCCTCAGCAGGTTGAAGATGGAGCTGGATGGGCCTGGTCGGGCTGCGCTAAGGGGTGGCACAGAGAGCTGGTCACGGCACAGACCTACTGGGGGGGAAGCCCTGCTAGGGGGGAAGGAGAAGCCCTGGGGTGGGGGGGAGCCCTACTGAGGTGGAGGGGGGGGGGGCGAAGAAGAAGCCCTACTGAGGTGGAGGGGGGGGGGGGGAGGGGGGCAAAGAAGAAGCCCTACTGAGGTGGAGGGGGGGGGGGGGAGGGGGGCAAAGAAGAAGCCCTACTGAGGTGGAGGGGGGGGGGGAGGGGGGCAAAGAAGAAGCCCTACTGAGGTGGAGGGGGGGGAGAGGGGGGCAAAGAAGAAGCCCTACTGAGGTGGAGGGGGGGGGGGGGGCCAAAGAAGAAGCCCTACTGAGGTGGGGGGGGGGGGGGGCGAAGAAGAAGCCCTACTGAGGTGGGGGGGGGGGGGCGGGGCAGAAGAAGCCCTACTGGGGGCGGGAAGGGAGAAGCCCTACTGAGGGCCCGCAGCGATGTTCCTTGCGGTACCCCACACAAGCCCCACCGCACCTCACGGCCCCACGCCAGCCAGCCAGCCACCCCCCCCCCCCCGCCAGCCAGGGGCCACCTCCCCGGGCCTGGCAGCCCCGACAGCCGACGTGGCCCGGCCAGGAGGGGGCTGCCAGCCGCCACCTACCGCCAGGGCCGGGCCGCGCCTCACCGCGAAATGGAGGCCCAGCCGCCGGCGGCCTTAATTATTCATGAGGGGGCGGGGCAGTGACAAGCGATGAGGGGCTTTCAGCCCGGGGGGCGGGGTCTGATTAAATATTCAAGAGGAGGGCGGGGACAGGAGGGCGGGAAAGCCCCGCGCGCGAGGCCCCGGCTTCCCGCCGCCCTCCCACTCCGCGCTGCAAGGGGCAGCGGGCGAAAAGGCGGGAAAGTCACTATTACAAACAAATTACCACAAAACCCCACGGAGAGGGGCGGAATTATTAAGAATACTAATGACACGCTACTGGAGCAAAATATTTGTGTTTCCTGTAGCGATTTCTTCCCTCCAACACGCAGGTGACTGCCTTTGGCCCCATTGACAACCACCTCCCTGAAGCTGAACTTTCTTTTTTTTTTTTCCAATTTTGCAAACATTTCCACTGCCGACTAAAGCACACAAACACAGGCAAGCACGCCTGTGTGCACCTGCCTGCGGTATATACCATAGATACTCAAACCCTCCTTTAAACCCCAGTAGGGAGTGTGGCTTGACTGAAAGCTTTAAAAAAAAATAATTTTCAATAATAATAATAAAAATAATGTATTTTTCTTCACACACACACCCTGGGACACGGGGTATGGTGCTCAGCAGGGTCTGCTTGCCCCAAAGCCCCCCACTCCTCTGCTGTTCCCTCAGGCAGCCCAGTGGGCACTCCAGCCAGAGGTGTTTGTACACAGGATTTTTCCTGAGGTAAAACATAGCTTATAAAGCATTGTCTGTAACTAGGCATCATCTGCAAGACCTTCTCTATTAACTATGTGTAGGTTTGGTTAGGTTAACTATGTGTAGGACCCCGATTTCAGCCCTTTTGACTGAATTTTGGCGGGCTGCGGGGGAGAGGGGCTGCAGAGGGCTGAGAGGAACGCGGCCTAGCTGGTTGTTTGGCCTAAAGGTCTGTCATAACCCAGCTAAATCCAACCCAAAAACGCAGGTAAAAGGCCAAATACAACTCACTCCAGCAAATACTGCAGCCTGAGGAGCAAACTGAGGGAAATAAAAGCAGGTGCTGGCATTTTCCTTCTGCCTCTGAGGGCTGAGCTAAGCCAGCCCTCCCTCACAATAAAAATTCCCCCTCGCCAGCAGCAGCAGGGTCAGGATTCCCTGAGCTGTGCTTTCTGCTCATGCTTACTCACTAATTTAGATGCTTACGGGACTGGTTTGTACTACCAATTTGATGTCGAGCCTTTAGCATAAATAAAAATAAGTTTTTTGTAAGTTGTCGGTGTAGACCATGGAGTAAAAAGTACCAATGTAACTCCATGGCTGTGCTCAGTGCTTTAAGGTTTGACATCCTTCACGTGAAGTATGTTTTTATTAGCACTGACAAGTTAAAAGAGAAAATTTAAAAGAAAAAAAACCCCAGAACCTAAAAAATCCCCTGTCAAGTTAATATTTGAAGCAATTCATTTGATGCTCTTTGTGAGGAGGCAGGGAAACTGAAAGGTTCCAAACCAATCTCCAAAGTAAACAACCTTTTACAAGAAATGTTTGCCAAATGCTAACAGGAGGCTCAGAGAAATATCAGGACAGAAGTGCATCCATTAGCAGGAGTTTAGCAACTGCTTAAGGACAAGAAACATTCAAATGGGGTTGAAAGTTGATGTTTTCTGCCTTGTAAACAAATTAGCTTATAGCAACAAATAAGACGACCCTTATTGGCTAATATTATGAGTTTAGCTTGTTAAATATTTAACATTTACCTTTCAATTTCCAGTCTGGATTAAGCAGTTCTCTAAACAAGTGGTATCCCAGCAGCAGATGGAGATGCACAGACCATTGCCTTGCTCTGGCTGAACTCCCTAAGAAATAAAAACCACATTAAGTCAAAGATGAAGCAAATGGGAGCTTTCGGTAGCCTCTAAGCTTTGGCTTTGAAACTTGATGTTTTACTCCTTTTTATTTACATTAATTTTATCTAGCTCTGCTCTAAATTAAAATAGTAGTAGTCAATTCAACTTCAATCAGATTGAACAGAAACAGACTGGAATTGGCTGAGTACTTCTGAAAACCTCCCTTATGGCAAAGTATTTTTTTCTTCCATATAACAGGATTGCAGACCCAAGGTAAGAGTTTCAAAAAACACTTAAAAGATGCCATAAATCCTTACAGTACTGTCCTGCTAAAGACAGCAAGGGGTGTGAGGGAGGAAAAGAACGTATCATAAGATTGCAACTTTATTTCTAAAGTATGAATCAGAAATACGTATCAGATTTAGCCTGTTGAACAAAGTTTAGTGGTGCCCTTTTTAAAAAAGGGAGTGGAGCTGCTTTGTGTATTGTACACAAGGAATTTGCCTTGAATCCACAGTTGCGTGTATAACGTTTCCACTGACTTCAGACTTTGCTTTCTTTGCTTTTAGAAGATAAACACTTTTTCGTATAACAGTGTGTTGATCTATAGGTGGTTTCTTGATTGTTCTTAAAGGTGTTACCTCACTTTTCTGTCTCCTGCCTGAGCAACATAAAAGCCTAATGAAACACTAATTTTAGGAGCAGTTACGTTTGCTCATGAGCCTTGTGAGAGTTTAAACTATCAGCTTCTTTAGCTAGCTAGAATTATACCATACCTAAAATAAAAATACTTCCAGTGAAGTATAACTTCCTTAAATGTACAATGCAAACTCTCTCCAGCATGCAAGCACAAGCCAGCCAAACCCGTTTGTAACACTTTTAATGAAATGCCCCGTATTCTTCCAGTTGTCAGTACAAACAGTGCTTCCATTGTGGATGTGGTAATTTTGCTCAGTGGCATATTAGAGAGGTCTGGCTTGCGTGCTTTCGTAATAAATATGAAGGATGTTTGGAACTTGTTTTCTGTAATTTCGGTAAATTTTTAATCTTTGAAACAATGAGGTCTATTCTCTGAGTGCATTTCCCACTGATGGTAACTGGGATGTTGCACTGCAGCTTGGACGGGTTCCAGTTATGTTACTACCACCACTGCTGCCAGCTCTTGTAATTATACTGCAGCACTCGTTCTGTTTGGCAATCTCCCTGAAGCCTCAGCTGCTCGAATCAAGAAATAGTGTGAAAAATCTCAGTTTAAAAAAAATATTTTTAAGAGGTAGTGAGTCACTAACTCTCATTGTTGCCTGACAACGTGAAACATACCTATTCTAGAGACTCAGAAGCCAGAAGGCAAATCAAAAGAACATATTTACTGATTTTTTTAAAGCTCATTACTGTTCAGACCCTCATGATTTTGGGAGAGCCTGGCTCATGGAATTTTTTCACATAGCAATACTATATAATTTCTTTTTGTATCACACATATAGTCATTATATGAAATCAACCTAAATGCTGCAAGAAAAAATGGTTTGAACTATCACTTTGTTACTGTTAATCTTTTTTTGGTCATACACAAGCATACATATAAGTAGTTATCACTCTAAAGGCATCAATAACATGAAAATAATTTCGATAACATCTCTATAACTTTTTCAGATTCAATAATAAGTGTAACAAGTTAGAAGAATGTTAATTACTGTAGCTGGTACCATTGCATGTACTTCCTCAAGAGTGTCCTTTTAGAACTGTTTTCCTAACTTTATGACATCCCCTAGTGCTTTTATTTTTTCCTCCTCTAAGATCAGCTGAATAGTTCACTCTCCAAGACACAGAATTAGAAAATAATTTAGTAAATTGCATGTCATTGCACTAAATTCAAACAAAAAATTATCCTGAGCATATGGCAAGATTTTCACACTCCATCACAGTGTCCACAGTGGAGTGATTCCCTCTTAGCCTAGTTTTGGATATAGTATTTTCCTCCTCTGAAAACAGGACTGTCATATTTTCTCTCCAGCTTAAATTTATGGGACTAAGGGAACAATGCCGTCCACTGCAGGGAGCAGCTACACCCTGATTCCGAACCAGAAATACAGACGCAGTAACCGTCGCTCCAGACAGTGCTGCAATGTCTTGGACGAAGATTCCCAATCTCTGTCAACACTTGGCTATTTTCAAACACTTCCATTAGAGATCTTTCAAATGGTATTGAATTACCTTTCAGGTGAGACTCTAATAAGAAAAGGTATTACTTCCAATATCTGAAAACTACCACAGAAGTTTTCCATTTACAAAAAGCCATTATTATTTAAAATGTTTAGCTTTTATCTGGCTGAAGTCATTTTACATGACTTATTCTCTGAATTTTCAGCTTTTATGTATGAAGAACCAAATGACCAAAACTTAAATGATAACTATAAACTATTTGAAGTGGGTTTTGCCTATTATGTGTGAAAATTATTCCTTAGATCTGTTCTTTTCTAATTACTACAGTTTGTTGGCAAAGGAGATAAATGGTAATTAAATTTCATTTTATTTGTAAATCTTATTTCTTGGCCTATTTTTGAAGTAAGATAAAGTTACTGACTAGCAATCAGCATTTTTCTTGCAGTAAAGATTTACAAGTATACCGGTTTTTGCTTTTTCAGTAAAGGATATCAGCCTGCTGAGCATGGTATCGAAAACCATCAGCAACCGCCTTATTAATTACATCTCAACCCCATCAGGAAACCGAAGGCTTTTATTGCAAGACTTCCATAACCTTGGGCTACCTGGCAAGAGAGAAGGATCCTATATTTTAGAGCACTACAAATCTCTAGGTGATCCTTTAATGCAAATGGTAACAATTAGAGGAGAACCAAACTCGCTTAAAAGGTTTCTTCTGTTATATGCATTGATCGGTAAAATGCTGAGGATGTGGCCCAAATCATTTGCGCAGCTCTCTCTGAAAGTGAAGTTCCTCACCGTGCCAAAGAGCCCACTCAAATACCATTAACTGGCAGGGGGAGGTGGGAGGAATTACCTGAAGCAATTCCAAAAGCTCTTAGTTATGGAAAAAATAATGTATGTTCTGCCTCCCCTATGTTGATTTCTTCCCATTAAATGGTAAGCAGGGGCTGGGCAGAGGATCAGTTCGCAGTAGTAGGTGTTTCCAAATTTAGTTTGTTTGGACACCACCACTGGAAATTGCAGCAGAAACCAAGGCTCCCAGGCCCCACGCTAGCTGAAGGAATTTGGCTGCCTGGACTGCCTTCATGTATCCCTTCGGAGCAACTCACATTCCTCAGTCTGGGAAATGTAGCTGCAGTACTTAAACCCAGCCTAATTCTAAAGTGACCAACAACAGTTGCCATCAGAAAGACTCCTCGATAGTCTACTTGAGATGTGTTACAGATGACATTCCACTTAGAAAAGAAGTATGCTCATCACAAAAATGTTATCACAGTTGTCAGTGACTAGCATTCCCTTGGGCAGCTTTGTATCAGAGTTCAAAGGCTGAAATGGGCATGAAGAACACATTTTCCTCTCACTCTTAGCTTAAGGGCAACGTGAAAATGCCTACACTTCTGCTGTCATGGTATACCATGTGCTAACTAAACCCTTTCTGCGTGAAAAGATTCACCTGTTCTTTCTTTCAGCTGCTCAGACCTTTTTTTGGCGCACCGTAATAGAAATCCAAACCAAATATCACGGGTTCGATGGTAATGAAGAGTGTGGTACAGCCTCAAATTCAAAAGTGTTTGCTTTTTAACTTTTCTGCTAATTTTAAAACCACACTGATTCTAATTCATTCTAAAGCATTCTATCAGAGAAACAAATTAAATTAAGACATAATTTGATCTAATTACTGTTACCTATCTGATTAAAAAAAAAGTTGTTTATTTGACAGAGAATAAAATGATGCCACAGTTAGATGCAGAATTGTAAGTATGGTTTGAACTCAAGACATTAAATAAAAGGCATACACAAGGTAAAGGAACACTGTTAAAGTAATTTAGACCAAAGACCTCCTATTGTAAGCAAGCCATGTAGGCTTTGAGGTATCTTAAAATAATCTTAGTGGTTTGTTTTTAAAATGAAGCCTGAAACCCCTACAATTCTTAAAAAAAAATAAAATCAAAATTAGTTTGGGCTTTGTAGTGATCACATACAAAATGGCAACAACTTCTTTAAATGGAGGTGTGAACCCATTGCTGTAGCAGGCCTAGTAGTAAAAACACGACATATTCAAAATATAAAGATCATTGGCAATATCTGTCTCATCAGTGGAATGCTCAAGAGAACGTTTTTGGCAAGAGGTTAGTTACAAAATCAATATTTACTTTACAGCAGGAAAGACAGGACTCAATGGGAAAAATTCATTCCCATTCAGAGAGCCTGATCAGGGTCTATGTATTACATAAATCTCACTTGAACTTGGAGGGGTCTGGCTCCACTCAATTCCATGGTAAAAATGTTCCAGTACTTGTAATTGGGTCAGAATTTCAGTCACTGTTTAAAATGGACTTGAGCTGTGAACGATGGTGGCACTGTCCTTCTGCACAGCGAGGGTTTTGCTGTGTAACACCAGGAACAGTACGTTTTTCTCAACCCGTTTTACTCAATGTAATATTTGCAACTGATCTGCAACTACACTGTCTTAACGGTTTCAACTGTTCTGCAGGGAGTTCTCTCCAAAGTCCAATCTAGTCAATAGAAAATTGACTTGACTGAGCTTTGGACCATGTCCTAGCCTGATGAATAAATTCTGTCTGTCATGTAGGAATGCTACCGCACTTCTAAATAAGGAAAGAGTCAATTTAGAACCACGGTAAATGCATAAAGTAGTTTTTTACATTGGAGGAATTATGTATGTTTTGAGAGACTGACAATTCAGACAAAAAAAGGCCCATTCCACCGCTGCCCCCCCCACCCCCCACACATGCTCTTCACTGAATGTCTTGGTTAATTAACAAACGAGATGTATATATTTTATTCTGGTAAAAGTTTTTGAAGAGCAGGTTGTTAACCCATTTTCTCTCAGTAGTATAGAAAAAAAACTCTGCTTAACAAACAGCTGTTCCACACTATAATAAACTCCAGACTTTAACATCCTAAACACATACCGGTTCGGTCCTATATAGGAAAATAATTTTACCTCTTAGCTATGTTTTACATTAACACAGTTTAGAATATTTTCTTTTTAGAGCATGTGGCTATCTTGAAAAAAGTTTTGGAAGCTTGGCTTTCCATGATGTAAGGGGAAAACCAGTGTTCCCCAGGGTACTGTTAAAAGAGGTGCAACAAGTAACATTTATTTCCAATATTTTTAACAGCTGTAATTCTAAAACCAATATAGTAATTTTAATAGGGCTCCAACTGTGATGAACAGGGCCTTTAAAACAACACAATAAACAAGTTATGGCATAAGTTGCCATACTCCCTGACAACATTTATTTAGTAAAGGATGTCCCCTCTACAAAAGCATATCCATCCCTTCTCCAAAGCACCGATTACTATTTGTGCTGCTCTTTTCACCTTGCAGTAGCAGCTTTTCCTCACTGGTGCATGCATGCATGTGATGTGAATGCTTAAGCTAATTCAGCGACGGATGTGCCATGTATGTATACTCATAGTCGTGTATGTATTCATTTTGTTCACAGGATTGTTGCTTAAAAGATGCACGCTTCTATTACCTACCAAAGATAGGCTGAAGTATACACACAAGATTCTCTCAGAAGTAAGTTCACATTCCTTTAACTGATGTTTCGAATTGTCCCTCGCGCTTACAATACGGTTTCTATAAGGCAGCCACTAGCTGAATTGTGCCTTTTACTATCCCTTTGCTGGAGTTCATTACTACTGTGTAGTATTTATTGATTTGAAATCAGTCTCTTTTTAATAACAGAAAAGCCTAAGCCAGCATATTGAACGCAAGGCTGTTCTACCGAGATTTTGTATTCCAAGGCCTGTGGGTTTCAGTTTGGGGACTACCAGAAATTCTGTGAGAGCACAGCTCTTCATAGAAACGTTACCCTCCTGAGAACAGGATTGCTCCTCTTAGAGACATTTTACACACCCGTTTGACCGCAGTTTTGAACTTAATGCTGAGCTCTAACACCTAAACACTCTAAACCTAGGCACAGTAACTTGTTTCCTTATACAATAAGGGAAGGGAGCCTTTCTGTAACTCTCTAATCGGTATCGAAGTACACAAGCAGGACAGAGCATTTTCGATCACAGGAATTAGCTTATGGGCAGTGACAAATTACTAGTGTTTTGCATTTGCAGGTTTCCTGTTTTAAACTTAACGGGTGTCCGAGTCCTTTGCATTGTTTAGGATTACAGTGCTATGGGGTGTTTTTACAGGTACAGTATCTTTATGGAGAGAAGGCAAGTATTACAAATAGAAAAGAAAATTAAGATAATTTTCTAAATTCGTCTGCGTTTTTGCAAGATACTTAGAAGCATAAGATGGTTTTGAGCCTTGGGGTGTAGCAGGGGAAGGTATTTATTCACACAGTTCTCTGAATTTCCTTTCTGGTTGTTAAAGTTGCTGATGTGACTCTTGAGAATTGCTTCGTCTGGATTTCCCTACCAACCAGTATGGATTTTGATTAGTGATTTATTATCTAAGAAGACATGGGAGAAGTGCAGCATTTTATTTCACAGCTTCAAATTCACAACTCAAGAGCAGAGATGTTTTAGTTTAAAAAGGAAATGGCTATACACATCATATGCCAGAATATTTTTGTTAACTTGTGGTAGCTTAAAATTAATTAAAAATAAAAATCAAAATCAGTGTCAAATGAATTAGTACAGCAGGCTACAGCTTATGTACTGTAATAACTACTGTGATTGCAAATATGCAGTAAAACACTACGGGTAGGACCTTTTTAACACTACTTGAGGTATTTGATTGTGAGGTGTTAGAATTGTCGTAATGGAGGCTTTACTGGAGAGTAACTTTGTTAGGGAAAAAATAAAATCTGCAGAAACAAATTCTGTCTTAGAAGAACAGGCATTTTGAGCACATTTTAAATGCATTTAAGTCATAGAAACTTGTGCATACAGGTCCTGTATACATATGCAGCATTAAAAAAAATTATTATCTTTCTGTGGTTTAGAGTTACAGATAATTATTTGTGCTGGGACATTTGTCTTTGTAGCAAATACCTTTGTGTACTTTTTCACATAAGGTTCAAAAATAAGGTCTTGGCCCTGAATGTGGAACAGCATTAGCAGCTTTTGATTCTGGGCTGCAATAAGCTTAAGTAAAACCCCTGCCATAACATACAGCACCTCTGCAGCAGATAATGGTTTCCCTGCACTTGTCAGGGAGATGCTGTGCAGACACCACACTCCAGGTATGACACCTTCCCTTTCTGCTCTTCTAACAAATTGCAGGACAGACTGTATTTAGCTAATGGGAGAAACGGCATTGTGACCTAAATCTATGGCTCAACAGCTTCATTTTTACCCCCTTTCTTTTGCCATCTTCAGATCCTAACAGCAGGCTGGGATGAATTAGAGTGCCACCGGGTTTTTAATTTCCTCTGTGAGCTGAGCAATTTAGCCCATAAAGTACAGACAGTTGTCAGCAGCAAACCAGGTAATCATCAAAGCAGACAAAAGTTCTACAAAATCAAAATGTGCTATCACAGAGAAGGTAGAAAGTGGATCTTCATTACTGCAAACAAAGTGTGTCTAGAATTGAGAACTTTTCAGCTCAGCTAAGCCTTGTAGTGCCAATCCTTTCCTGACTCTCACGTATGTTCTCTTAGCTCTGATACTACGCGGAAAGTGGGCACTCTAAAGCAAATACTTGGCTTTCATATAGATGAATACAGCTATCTTTTCTTCAGTAAAAGCAAAGATAAATGCTTTTGTCTTTGACGCTTATCCTGCAGTGAAGAGGATTATCTTGAGAGGTGTTTAGGTTTTTTTTTTTAATCAATCCATTATCAAACCAATGCATATGTTATGTATATATGTAAACAGTAACATGGACTCGAAACTTCCCTACTGTACACCAATGCCAGTGAAATCAATGGGAATGAAACCAACACAGAAATAAAGCGATGCAGTAAAAAGTTAGGTTTAATATTTCTGGAACACTGATGTGGCACGTGCCTCTCAAGAAATTCTCCTGTTACCCAGCACAGAACTAGGTATTTCTGCGGAATACTTCATACACAGCCACATACACTGTTCCTCTTTCCACTTACTGATGCCAAAAACCAGAAACCAAAAAACGTAGCTGAGCGCCCTTGAAGACATGCATGAGTTACTGCAGAAAGGTATCAGAGGGCGCATCGATAGATTCTGTGACCTGAATTAGTGCAATGTACCCAAAAGAGCCAGACTCAGGAAGTAACAGCTGAGAATTCCATTAAATCCCCCTAGATGTTCTTAGGCAGCTTTAAGAAAATCGTTCTTTCTCTTCCTATGAAAAAAAAAAAAAAAAGAAAGTGATCATCTGTATCATGCAAGGCTTAATGGATTTATAATATCTGCATTCTTTTACCCCAGGAAGTGCCCGAAAGCTAGAGCTGCGGATAAGGTTATACTGTCGTAGCGTCTTGTTGAACCACTGGAATCGTCGAAGTGATTCTGCATTTTGGTTGACTCGTATTTTAAAGCCATGGCCTATGGTTAATCAAGCTCGCCTGCTGTATATCATCTTTGGACCAGTGTCCTCTCTTGACGGCGAGTAGTCTGGGGGGGTTAATTTTCAAAGTCTGTTGCCTGAGAATGAGGTTTCCTCGCAGGATGCAGCATTTCTGAAAACTGAGCTTTATGCAAATAAAGTGTAATTATGTTGCCTAGAAAAAAATAATTCTGCTTAACCAGGCCTCACTAACATACATAAAATACAGAAATTATATATATGTGTATTATATATACACACACCCATATATATATATGTTATAATTCAAGTGAAGAAATTGCAGCTCTGTTCCTCTATTCTCCCCTGCTTAGAGTTAGCTCAAATACACCTCAAAGCAGTATCTGTTTCCCTGAAGAAAAGCATGTTTTCTTACTTAATTATTAGACCTGGGTTTCTTTAAATCACCCTTTGATTCATGCTGCAGCTACCACCGTCCCTACTAAAATGACGTATGGAAAAAAAAAATAATCTCGTGTCCCAAAGACGGAGTTGTGTTACCTGAATTCCTCTCCTGATTCTGCTGCAAGGCCCAGTTTAGCACCTTCCTTGTTTTAAAAAAATAATCAAATTACATTGTCACTTAATAGCAGTTGTGATTAATATATTGCTCAGGACACGTGGTTTGGCAGAGAATGATAGAAGGACCAACAGATGAGACCAGTCTGAAAGGTCTAGCAGATGCGATTAAACTGCTGTACGATACAGAAGCTAGAGAATGGACAGCAGATGATGTTATCAGTCTTGTGGATGAGCTGTCAGGTGTGTTTTTGCCTTTGTCATTAACCCATAGGATTCTGCGATCGTGCCCTCCAAATCTGGCAATAACTGTGTTTCAGACGCGCAGGTGCCTTGCGAAACCGACTGCCATATTCCTCACGGTAGCTGTGGCATAACTGGAAAAGTCGTTACCCTTGGAAGCCAGGCAGTAGCTGGGATGAGAGAGACCCAGCACTGCTTACAAATTCAGGCTGTCTTTCCCCACGGTGAAATATTTTAAGAATCTGTGCAGGCCTTTAAAATTCAAGTCTTGTCTAGCTATTATTAAGGAAATGTCCAAGCTGTCTAAGCTGAAAACATAATGTTTGCTCAAGCCAAAATTCTACTGAACAATGTTAATGGCTCCATTGAAAGTTAGTTTTGGGTGAGATTGTATCACATAAGCTGTCCTGAAGAGCTCTAACTGTATCGCCAGTAGGAATTGCTTGTATGAGTTCATCGCTGCAATTGTATTCCAGAGGGTATCCCCTCACAAATTCTGGGTCAAATCAAAGCCAACAATTCATAAATTCACACCTTCCAGAACAGTTATTATGGCACTCCTTTCTTTTTGTTCAAAGATCACTAAAATTCTGTTTTATTACAAAGTCATTCCCCGGGAGTGGCTCATGGAGAACAACGCTCGGCTTCTAATTCTGAGTGGAAACAGCATTTGCTTCACTTTCATGGCCAGTAAAGCTGTGAATGGGAGAGCCGTCGAGTTAGCCAGGCTCATGGTCTTCCTGGCTTTGGTGAGTACTACTGAACAGAGCAGGCTCAGCCCTTCTGTCTCCTTACCCTGGGATTTGCTTTTTCAGACTTGAAAAGTTTCCCCACCTACTCCCACACACCAGGAGTAAGTCCAGCAGAAGGCTCGGGACTCTTCCACTCCCTGGTCCTGTCTGGCACATCTCTGCCAGCCAGCAGGCCTGTCCTCGAGCAGTCCCGCTAGCAGCGTCTCTGTTAACAACGCAACAATAAGAACAACCTCTACGTCCTCGTAACAAACCCCGATTTTCCAGGCCACGACTGCTACTGATCCAGTCATTCATTAGAATAGTTAATTCTACAAATTAATCTTGCCTTTTATAACCTTATGCTCCTCATGAAAAGCTTGTTTCTAATATTTCCTGTCTACGTCAGGTCTGCGAGAAGGACCTATACTGCATGGACTGGGCAGTAAAAATGATGCAGAAGGTCTGCAAAGTTTTCAGCACTCCGGGGGAGAGAAACAACTTCCTGCAGTGCGTGGAGAACGCCTTTGCCCACATGATCATGGATATGTTACAGGCAGTACTGTCCGGTAAGCCCGCAGGTCTGCGAGCTGGGACAAGCTCGTTAATCAGGAGCTGGCACTGACTGAGGCATCGAGCGAGGCAGCATGGCATTGCAGCCTGTCCTCCCTCCATCCTCCCCAGGCGGAACAATATCAGAGCGCCTCAAGTTCTTTTGGTAGCGTAAAATAATCAATCAAGTGTCAAAACTGGGAGAGACATTTATTTTAAGCGTTCTCTCTTGTCTAAGAGATTCCTAGTCCCTCCAGAGCACTGGGCCCGAGGTCCTTTTGGGCTGTGCCTAAACGCAGGCGCTGAGCAGCCGCCAGCCGGTTCAACTCCAGAAGCTGCAGTTGCTCCCTGTCCACAGCTTGTCAGCCTTGATAAAACCTCAAAACTGATTACGATGGCAAGCTGTAAAGATGAACAGCCCGCTCACTTAGGACAGATTTTTGTCTTAACGCACAATTGTTCTTGTCCATCTTTGGACAAGCTGGTGAAGGAATTTTGGAGAGAGTCGCCTGTGTTATTTCACAGCTGTCCTGCCATCAGGTGCGGTAGTTGATGCCTCATAAATCTAAGCAGAGGCTGCTGATTCAGCCTCTGCTGAAAACACTGAATGAGTAAGATTTATCTCCTTTAGTGTTAGTAATAATTTAAAAAATGTTTTCTTTGGCCTAGTAGGGGATCGTGATGAAGAGGACACCAGCTTTCTGAATTTGTTTCACCTTATAAACGCACAAGCAAACTTCCATAAAGAAATCCTGTACCTGACCATGAGAAACACCACCACCCCCCCTTGATGCTCTGAATTTTACCGACTCTTGCTCTACTCCTGCTGGATTTTTCTTCCTTTTTTAAAAAAAAAAATTTGCAAAGCAGTGCCCAATTAAATTTTAATTTTCCATTCCAGTAAGAGCTGGAGTGGCAGTGGGAGAAGCCAGTGACATACATGTCAGACCAGCTGAATGAGCTCATGGAACCATTGGGGACCTCTGAGCGTTCACAGTGGAGTTGTGTGTGTTTTGCTCCTCTGAGGCTGCATTAAGACACGCTGAGGAAGCAGGCTGGGGGCCTCTCGTTTGGGAACATAAACCGCATTCTTTTCCCACTGTGTATGTTTGCATACACAATAAAAGTGACATGGTTTTCATGTTTGATGTGCATACACAAATTGAAGAATGTTAGCTTAGTTCAGAACCAAAAACATTTTGATCTTTTAATTTTGTTTTCTCTTGGGAATCGGAGGAGAAAGAGACAGACATAATTAGAGAAGCACAGCCACATTTTTCCAGGATCTCTCTCGCTAACTCTTACATTCTGCGACAGAAGTGCTCCGTAGATTGCACATGCAGTTTTAGCAGAAAGAGGTGATTCTTGAAAGCAATTTAACTGCTTTGATCAAGCAAAGCCATTTTCCCCCCCTCAAACTACAGGTGCCTTTTAACCATAAAACAGAAGAAACTTCAAATCCTTCTCCCTGCCCAGCCTCATAACGGAACTGTTGAAGTGTATTTGCCTTTATAGGACTTAGCTAAGTTGAAGACGCACGTTAAACACACATAGGCTAAGATCACCATTTCATTGACGTATATAAATGTTTGCTACTTATAAAAGGTTTTGATTTTCTGCTGTATTGCCTTCAAAACAAAAGTAAGTAACACATAATAAAAAGCACTTACTTTACTGTGTGTTGTTTACAACTTGGCTGTTTTCTTCACATTATTAAATAGCCGCCTTCTCCACCTGAACTACTTCCCAAATGTTTTAGTGTTCCTTCAGGACCAGATTTTAGCTGCAGGGAGCCAGGTTTCGCTTTGGAAGCCGGTCTTCAACCGCTGGAAACAGCTAAAGTGGTACCAATTTATCTCAGCTGCCCCCACCTTGATTTCATCAGTAATGACCTGACAGCAGCTCTGTAATGATCTGCTTGGAAGTTTGCATGTTAAAAATTCTTGTGACATTTGTTGAATGTACAATTACAGGCAGGATTTGACTACATTAAGGAGTGGATATGGGATATAAATTTGCTGAGGATCTTTGCAGTGTGCCAGTAGATGGCAGAGGTGAAACCTTGCCTGAGAGGAGTGTCTGCAAGCAATTCCTTCTTACATCCCTTTTTTTCTGGCTGTTTGAAGGTTATGTTGAAGAGCACCCTGCAATCCTACAGTTGTGCTGCAGCTACGTATTATTTCTGAAGTAAGCATGATGCAAGACTACTTGTCTGCTACCTAGCCAGTGAACTGAATGCCTCCAAAGTGATCCCTAAGGAACTCAAAATATGAGGAGAACACGGACTCACAGTGCATAGAGTGACAGGGAAATACAGCCAAGAAGCTGCTGAGGTGGAATGCTATGGCCCAGATCGTTAGCTGTCCCTCCCGTTATGCACAGGAATCGCTGCCGATAAATAATCTCCATAGCTGGAATCCAGAAGAATAGAGTGGAGCCTCGAGCCACCGCATCTTCTCGGCCCATTGTATTTCTGGTGTGTAATGCTGCTTCGCCGCGCTGCCACACAAAGACCACAGGGCTGGCGAAGCTTCTCTGCCTGTCTCATCTCCCGGGACCGAGGACACAGCGGCAATAAATTACAGCCCGTTACAAGGGATGCCATTATGTGAGCGCAGCAATACAGGAAAAGTAAGTTCTTTGATTCACTGGCAGCAGTCAACAAAGACGAAATGTCAGCTCTGCTGGCACTAGCTCGGCCTCACAGCAGATCCTTCAGGAATGGAAGTTTTACTTGGCTTCCTATTGTGAATTATTGATGGCATTATTAATTATTATTAACTGCTTTTTTTCTTACATACCTAATAGCTCAGCAAGTGTTTGGCGTTAGTTTTTACAGCATTCATATGTCCACCGGTGTTTCCGCCACATGAGGACTTTCCTCCCCAAAGGATCAAAGCTCAAACCCACCCCAGCGGTACTTCCCAAACCAGTTTTGTTCCAACTGGACAATGTTCCAGTTCCAGAGGCCTTGCAGCCTCCTTTTCCAGTAGCACCCTCTGATGGGCTCTGGCAATTAAACACCACTGGGCTAATGGTGTCCAGGTGGGGAGCCCTGGGCAGCACCGTGCGCCAGAGGAGCTGGGACAGTGATACTTGACAAAATGGTGTTTTTCTTCTGCTGCCAGATTTTAACTGCTGCCGTGGGGAGCCGATAAAACCCTCCCAGGCTGAGAAGCAAAATTCCCCCTCCCGTGCCAGTGTAGCTCTTTTCAGTGCTGGGCTGCACCCTGACTGCAATCTGAGCTGCGGAGAACCCTACCCCATCTGCTAAAGAGCTGTCCCTGTCTGCTGCGGCCCTTTGCCTGTCTGCGACCACCTCTCCTGCCTGGCGTTTCAATCCCATTGCAGGGCTGAGTCGCTTCACCTTCCAGCACGGAGCTGGCTGATTTGGGACATGGAGGAAGGGATTGTTATGCATAGCTGATGCATTTGTAAGGCCCTCTGAGGGGAGAGGAGCCTTCGAAGTAAGAGAAAATTATTGTTCCTGGTTTCACACTCAGCTGAGTTTCCATTCCATGCATTCCTCATTACTCACTCTCTCTTAATCACTGCAGATGTTGACATCAGATACAGACTCACGAAGCGGAGGTTATTGAGAACATGACTTATGCCTGAAGAAATTCCTCCCAGAATATTTCAAGCTTCTGATTTTCGACTATATTTGGTGGTGGAGAAAGGAGCAGCTTTTCTGCATCTCCAGGGCTCAGCAGTGTGGGACCGCCCTGGGTAGCTGGGGCTGAGGCTGGTGCTCTGAGAACACGCTCGGGAGCAAAGTCACCAACTTCGTGTTTCTCCCAGGAGTTTTACTAACAGGAAATTGCAGTGTCAAATATTCAGCTGGCAGCACTAACCGCATCCAGCATTCCCAGACTCTGAAATCCTTCTTCTTTCTGTAAACACCGTCCTCTGAAAGTCTTACCCACCAATTCCCATGCACCCTGGCCGTGCCCGGCACAGCCCCTGCTCTCCCTGGATCCTGTTATTGGATGGTGCCATCGTTAACTAATGGGACACGAACAGTTTTTCCCATTACAGATGTTTCAGGTGTTTATTGCTTAGAAAAAAAAAATATTGCAGGGAGAGGCCAGGCATATGAATATTTTGTCTTCTAGGAGGATGAAACTTGCAGCCTGAAAACCCCATTGCGTGTGACTGACAGTGTAAGGGCAGGGATTGATGCGGGGCTTCATAAAAGGACAGGAAAAATCCTCCTGATGCCCCACATACCTTCCCAGACCTCTCCAAGCTGGGGGAAATTAAGCTCTGAAATGTTCTTTCCATCCCACAGAAATTTCCATCCTATTAAAAATGTTCCTTTTTCTGTGTTGAGATTAACCGAGACCTCCCAGAGTTTCCCTGAACATCAGTGAGGGACCTGGTGAGGGTGAGCCACAGCTCGGGCAGGGCACAGCCTGCTCCAGATCCCTGATCCGGAGAGGATCCAGAGAGGATCAGGGACCCCTCTGGAGCAGCTGCTCATGCTGGGGGATGCAGAGGTGTCCTGGCACGGGTTGCTGCTGTCTCACCGCTCCCGGGGCTCGCAGACTGCCCCGTGTCCCCCCGCAGAAGCGGGGTGTGCTCCCGGAGCCGTGCGTGCCCCAGCCCTGCAGTCGATGCATGGGGACGCCTTTCAGCAGAGTCAACCCCAGCGGACACGTTCGCTCTCCCGCATCATTCCTCTTTATTTCATTTCCTTGAACGGTTTTCATTAAAAATATAACTGCTTTTCTAAAATAAAACTCGACCGACCGACCTCGGAAGCGCTCATCCCAAGGGGCTACGCCACACGGCGGGGGGCAGAACCCTTTGTATCCCCCTGGGATGAGGCGTGCGTCACCGGGATCAACCCATGTCTCGGCAGCGGGGTGTCACCTGGCAGCCCTCTCCCCTGCCACCCCATTGTCCCCTTTGCCCCACGTGGCCGCCCCGCTTGGCCCCCTCCGCAGCGCCCCGGTGCCAGCCCAGCCACGGCGGCTCGCTCCCCGTTTGCTCGCAGAGGGTTAACGCTTTTCCAGAAGGCTCCGAGGGAGACGGACAAGGCGGTGGCTGTGGAAGAGAAAGGAGAGGCTTTGAGAGCTTCGGGACATGCCGAGATGGTGAAGGGTGGGCATGGCAGCGTGTGGGAGCACCGGACACGGCAGCAGCCCCCCTCCTCCCGGCGTGGGGGGGCAGAGGCACTGGGAACCCCTCCCTTTGCCTCCTTTAAAATGATGCAACCGGGATCCCTTCTTGCTTCTCCCCTGAGCTGTTTTATTTCTCTCCCTCTTGGGCACAAAAGGCCCAAGTTCGTGCTGTGGCGCTATCAAAGCCAGAGAGCAGCTTTTCCAAATGGGGAAGGGCTGATAAACCCGGCAGGGAGAGCCCAGCAGCCACACAAGAGCTGCCGCACGTTCAGCGGGCTGATTTATATAAAATCATGTGGCCTGATTTATAAAATCAACCCTGGTGCCCTCCTTCCAGCCCTGAGCAGGAAACAGCTCGGCTGCCTCGGCCAGGCGGAGGGAGCAGCAGCCAAAGAAAACAGCATTAAACCCCAAATCATCCCCTCTCCCCCCCGCTCCCTGGACATGTTTCTGCCCAGAAATTAAATGGGATGAGGAGCAATCGGCTCACCTGGACGCTGTTTTGCTTGCGAGGCTGATGCTGAGCTGCATCTTCCCCAGCATCGCTCTAGAGCATGTAAATGATGTAGGAGAGGATCACCAGGCCGATGATGGCAAAAAACATCAAGATGAAAATATCCAGCATGGTGGGGCAGGGGCTGCCGGGCCCCCCGCGGCGTGGGAAGGGGATGCTCGGCAGAGAGCCACCGCTTGGCTCAGCGTCCTCCCCTCCCAGCCGGAGCACAGCTCGCTCTGCTCAGGGTGGAGAGATGATGCCGGAGCTGATGGAGCTGCTTTCCTGCTTGCTGGAAAATAAAGGGATAAACACAGGCGGTCAGATGGGACTTCAGCCTCGCGCGGGTGGCGGAGCGCTCGCTCAGCCCAGACCTGCGAGCTGGGCTCCCCAGGGGCGCTGCCTGCTGCGGGAGGGTTGTTATTTTATTTATAAGCACCAGTTTATTGGGGTTTATTACAGTGATGTGACCCCCCCCGCCCCCCGTCTGCAGCTGGGAGAGGGCCCACCCTGTGGGGAAAGCAGCAAAAAAAGAGCTTTGGCCATCGCAAAGCCGTGTCGATGGGTCAGGACCGCTCTGCGCTCTCACCTTTCAGGGTCTGGTGCTCCTGGTGTACCCCAGCGCCCTTTGCCTTCAGTGGCGCACCACCTGCTTCAGTAGTTTAAAGCAACAGTTTCCAGTGAGCAGCTACAGCCACGGAGCCTTTTTAATTCTTTTGGCTAGTGCCGCTGAGGCAAATAACATCCTTCTCCACACACCTCCAAGATTTTCTTTTCCCAATGCTAAATGCCGTAGTCGCTGAAAATCCCACCTTGAGAGGCTGCAGTGGCCAAGCCAAGGAGTCGCCCGCTGTGCTCTGAGCACGAGGGCTGGCTGGGGTCCGGGGGACCCGGCTGTCGTGATGATGTGGTCCTGGAGAGACTGGGAAAAGCTGGGACCTGGTGCCCTTGCTACGCTGCCCACAGCAAAGTTGACCATTTCCCTGGATGGGTCTGGTCTCCGGAGCAGCCCCCGGCAGAGCTGAACCCCAGCAGATCCCAGAGCCATGCTGTAGCCGGCGTTTGGCCTCCAGGAGCAAGACCCCCCAGTGGGTCAGCAAGCAGGGAGGCATCTCCTGACATCAGCTGGACACGCTGCAGCGGGTCCCTGAACCCTTTGAGCACATCCCTTGGCTTCAAGCCATGCAGAGAGCGAGGGACGGACCAAGAAGCTGCATCCCAGGTCAGTTCCCAGGGATGCCAGCGTTTCCCACTCCCAGGGAAGCCAGGCAGAAGCGAGGACCCCAGCTCCGGCAGCCACCCCCAGACCTGAGATCCCCACCGTGTCCCAAGGGAGCAGGAAAATGGCCAGAAAAGCGACCACAATCAAAGCCAGCACAATTGGCAGGTAAAAATTATACTTTTATTTTTAATTCGAGTAAACCGGGAAGAGAATTGGTTGGTTTGTTCCATTCGATGGTTCGGTTAAAAAGGCCAAATAATGTTTTTTCTTGGTGGGTGCTCAACCCGACGGGAAGGAGTACACAAGGACAAACCCCAATCAAGCGACGGATCCGGAAGAAAACACGTTCTAAGCTCAGCATTGAGACGCAACCAGGGAAGCTGGGATGGACAAGGTCTATTTTACACGTGATGAGAAGCAATTTAGCTTTTAATTACTTTTTTTTTTAACCATCTCATTTATTTATTTATTTTAAATACAGATTTAGGTGCTTTTCAGCTATGAAAAAAGGCAAAAAAGTGCATAAGTTGAGAGAAAAGGCAGAAATCAAGCAGTAAGAGGTTCGTTTCCCACGGCAGGGGAGAAGGGGCAGGGCATGGGAGGGGAGAATTAGGACAATGGTTTCAAGGTAGCATTAAAAAAAGGTCTGTATACCAAAACCTAATTGCCTGTGTGATTTGGTCCATTAAAAAACGGTTTATTCACATTGATACGCCCCCCCCATTCCCAGACAAGAACGTGATTAAGAGGATTAGCAGGGAGATGCAGACTGCCCCCCCCTCCAGCCCAGCTGCCCCCTCTCCCTTGCTCTTGTGCTTGCTTGTTTTAGCACCAACCGGGATTCCCATCCCGTAAAGCCCATCCCGGCTGCTCTGGGGTCCCGCTTTCACCCCGAGGGGACAATGGTGCCAGGAGCCCCCGTTACGCTCCCCGCTCCCGCTGGCTGGGGAACAGGCCAGGAGCAAAATGCTCCCCTTTCCCCGGCTCGTGCCCTCCCGGCGGGTCTCTGCCCTGCCAGGAGCCCCCTCCCCACCAGGACAGCATTTGCTGCGGCAGTGCCCAGCTCCGGTCCCCCCAACCTCAGCACCAGCCACAAACCAGCCCTGCAGCCCCATGAGCTTTGAGAAAGGGAACTGCAAGTGCGAGGCAGCGGGATTCTTTCTTCCTCTGCCACACAGTCCCCAAAGGAGGTGTCCCCAAAACAGAGCCAAGGAATGTCTCAATTCAGCTGCTTTGGTCCCTATATTCCCTTTTTTCCTTTAGGAATTAGCAAAGGCAGCAGCTTTCCCATGGAAGCATCCTGGCCCCATGGCACAGCCCAGCAAGGGGACGGTCCCCTCCGGCTGCCCCATCTCCACCTTCCAGGCACAGGGCAGCGGGAGCACCAGAGGCAGTATGAAGGCATCACTGCTGCCCCAGCGTTCGGCTTCTGTGACCCGGGAGAGGAGCATCCTGCTCCTGCCCTCCCTGCACAGGCTTCCAGTTATGCCCCTGCCCAGCTCCAGGACCTTCGGAGCACAAAAGAGAAGGGGACAGGGATGTGCTTTGAGATTTTGGTCCATGATGTGATCCCAAAAGCCACCGCCACTGGGTACCAAGAGGTGCAGGGTGGCTCGGGGTGCCATACCCCAGTCTCTGCCACTCAAGACCAAGCTGCGGAGGGGACAGTCACCCAGGATGGTCCCCAGCACGGTGACAGAAGGGGAGGACGTTTCACACGTGGCTCAGAAGAGGCAGAGGGATGGGGCTGATCCTGCTGGCTCCCCAGACCATCTACCCAGCAGGTGGGGGGCTCAGGAGGGTTCCCAAAGCCCAGCAGCAGAAAGAGAAAAGCAGGAAGATTCTCGGTGAATCTGGTGAGCGACCACTGCTAAGAAGAAGAGGCTGCCCCAGCACACGGCGCCCAGGAGACCCCCAGACCCTGGCCCAAAGAGAAATCTGGTGCCGCAGGGGGTACATGAGGTCTCGGTGTCGCAGTGCTCCCCCCTCCCAGCCCAGAGGAGTGGGGAGCTCAGCCCAGCTCCAGCCCTCAGGTGGGAGCAGCAGCCTCCAGGTGAAGCAACGCTGCGGCTACTCCTTCACCTGCGCCAGCACAGCCCCAGCTCGGCCCGGAGGGATCAGGGAGGGGGAAGGAGGCAGCCAGAGCCCCAGGTAGAAGTAGCGAGAGCCACCTCCAGGGCTGCCCAGAG
The DNA here is from genome assembly GCF_023634085.1 of Falco cherrug. Taxonomy (NCBI): domain Eukaryota; kingdom Metazoa; phylum Chordata; class Aves; order Falconiformes; family Falconidae; genus Falco; species Falco cherrug. Next base: position 4,533,409 of record NC_073716.1, read on the forward strand.
CAGCCGCTCTGAATCCCAAGGAGAGAGAAAGATTTTGTGTAAGATTTTGACTGTGCACGTTTTTAGGACTAAAGGGAGCAAAGACCGAATGGAAACGCTGCACAGAGGAGCTGGGAGAAGCAACGGCACAAGCCGGAGCGGTGCAGGGTGGAGGCTGCCAGCTCATCCCTCCTGTCAGCCTTTGGGACGAGCATCCCTCACCTCGTCCAAGCAGGCATCGCTGCCCTCTGCCCATCCCTGCCAGAGCGGGGGGAATTTGGTCCTAACAGATGGTCTCCTCCTCCCTTTGGTGAGGTCCCGGTGACTCCGGCTGCTTCCCCTGGCCAGGAAATGCTGGAGTGCACAGGAAGGCTGGAGAGGAGGGGGACCGAAGGAGAAGGAAAGCTGCAGTGGTTTGGTCTCTCAAGCCCCCAACATCCCTTGCAGACTGTCCCTCAGTCCCGACAGAGCTAGAACAAAGCTAAATTGGCAAGAGAAACTGGAGGCAGCTGCAGAAACACGGAGTAACCAAGATGTCAGGACGTGGCTCCGGCGGGCGATTGCCAGAGCACATGGGATAAGGGATGCTGGGGCAGAGAGACGCGCACACACACACACACACACACACACGGGCCGGCGCAGGCGGGGGGCTCGGCTGTCAGCCACGTGCCCTGTCCCCTCCCGTGGCTCAGATGGCCTCCACGTAGTTGGCGGGGAGCATGCCTGTGTCACCCGTGCGCTCCACCGTGCCGTACATCCACCCGTCGTCAATCTGCTGCACGTTGATGATGGTGTCGCCGTCCTGGAAGGAGACCTCATCCTCGTCAGCCGCGTTGTAATCGTAGACAGCACGGAAACGCTTCTGTGGGGAGAGAGGGGTCAGTGGGCACAGACCCTCCCCACCTCCTGCCCTGGACGAGCAGAACGGCCACCTACGGGGGGTGTCCCAGGGCGAGGAGCCATGCTGAACCCCACGCAAGAGCCATACTGGATCCAGGAGGTTGTTACTGGGCACTGCGCAGGGATGCTGGTGCCGGCTGTGGCGAGGAGAAACCAGGCACCCAGCATCACACACGCCAGCCCCTTCCAAACTGCTCCTCCCCTGCACAGGAGCGGGGGGCAAGCAGAGCAAACCCTGCCCCACCGGGGGGGCAGTGTGGGGGTGGGCGCTGCGAGCCCCTGGCTGTACTCACCCCCCCTCCAGAAGCCGCGTTGCGCTGTGTGGAGGCTGGTGCTGCCGGCTCCTTGTAGCCGTAGGACTGAGACGACGGCTGCTGCTGCTGGTAGACTGGGGGGAGGGGGGGAAGGATTGGGCCATTAGCTGGTGCTGGGACACGGTGAAGCCCCTCGTGAGGAAGAGCCGGTTGCAGCCCCAGCCCCCCAAGGGCCATGCACCAGGGCAGGCTGCAACACCCGCAGCCCCCCCGCCCCCGCCGCCCCGCTTACCTGGGTTGCTGGGTTGGATGTGATGAGACGGCTGATGCTGCTGCTCTGCAGGTCTCCGGTAATTAGTGCTCTCCTGGGAGTTCCTGCGCTCTGGCTCAGCACCTTCGCTGGGACTTGGACCCATCCTGCTCCTCTCGAACTCTTCGTGGTATTTTATCTACAGCGAGAAGAGAGAAAGGAGAGGTCAGAGCGCAGCTGGGACAGCCCTGCAGCGCCAGCCATGAGGCTGAGCCCAGCTCCAGCACCAGCTCCCACAGCCCTTCAGCACCAGGAACATCCTTCAGCTTGTCCCAGCTCGTTTATTTTTGCTACCAAGGACTCAGCACCAGCCATCTCACAGCCTCCCTGCCGGGCCCTGGGGGTTTCTGCTTCCCCCACCTCTCCCCAGACCAAGGTGACATTTGCTCAGACAAATCTGGGGCACGGGAAAAGGGCTGTTTAAGTGGCCTGTGGGTGAGAGAGGTGATTTTTTTCCAGTCTGGGGAAGATACAGGCCCCCAAGCCCCCAGTTTGCAGGAGCACAGAGAAAAAGCACCACTGGGAAGTGCCCCCTGCACTCACTGAGTTCCAAATGTGACTCCCCAGCCCATCGCCAGGTACAGCTGGCACGGTGAAGGTACCGCTCCAGCATCTACCCCCAAAATCTCTCTTTAACCCAAGTGTGAAAGGGCCTCGGGGGGTTTCGTTGAAGGAGGCTCAAAGCAGATACCACCAAAGACACCAGCTGCATGGGACTAAGCCTTCCCCCACAGCGCGCAGGGTTAACCCAACTGCCTGGGCGTGGGTGTAAAAATTAATAGCCACTTGTGTTAATGAATGCATTGGCATCGGAAAGCACCTGGAGCCCATTTGGATGCTGGTTAAACAGTTATTTACTGAAAGGCACTACAGCCGGCGCTCTGCAGGGGCAGGAGGCAGAGCCTGGAGCCCAGACACTCTCCTAGGAAAGGAGAATTCCCAGGGGAGCACCCAGCTCCCCCAGCCGGAGCAGGGACAGCATTTCCCAGCGCTCCGAGGCTCAGGCTTTGCACAGCTCCACTGCCAGGAGGGTTTTCCCCACATCTGGGATCGTATTGACATCCCCCAGCCAAGGATGGTTTGGGGCACCCCTGTGCTGCGGAGGTGCCCATGCCCCAGCAGGTGCTGCCGTGCTGGGCACCCCGCTTTGCTGCCCGTGGGGCTGCTCAGCTGCACCCTGGGGTGGGAAACGCTGGCTGCTGAGCCAGGCTTTCTGCGGGGGGGGGTTGTTTCGGTGCCTTTATTAAGTGGGTCACTGCAACCCCAGGCTGGCAGCCAGATGCCCATGGGGAAGCTGCTGCTACTGTGGCTGAGAGAGGGAAGTGGGATGAGCAGAGGGGCAGGGCTGGTTTCATCACTCTGCCGTGTTATTTAATGCCCCCCCAAACCTCTACAGATTCCCTCTGCCAGCTCCGACTCCACGGAGAAGCTGCCCCCAGGGGAAAATCTCCCTGCCAGGTCCCTTTCCCAAGCGGCAAGCCTTCTCCAGCCCTTGCTGTCCCGGGGTTCGGTGTGCCGATAACATCCCGGGGCTCCCCAGGGAGAGCTCAGCGCTTGCCAGAGAATCGCACAATGGGATCAGGAGAGGGAATAAACAACCTCCTCCTGCCCTGCTGGGTATTCTCATGTTTGTGTACGTGTGTGTGCGAGCTCCCACTGCGGGTGCAGGCAGGATCCTCCCTCTCCCTGCCAGCCCAGACCCCCCCTCCCTGGACCCCCCCCGGGGGGAGCAGCCAGCAGCTCCCACCCCAGGGGCTTTGTCCCTAAGGGAAGGATGCTGGAGGATGGAAAAGCGAGAGCAGCTCTGGGCACTGCGGTGCTGGAGGCAGGAGAGGAACTGGCAGAACCACCTGTCGAGCGGATGCCCAAGAGGTTTCTCATGCAAAGCTGCGCTCCAGGGGTGGGTTTCCTGGTCAGGGAGAATCCAGCCCTCCCAGGGTTTCACAACAGCTCCTGGGCTGATAAGGAACACACATTCCTTTCACCAGCGGCTAAAGGTTAATTAACTCCCTGCCTCCTGCTGAAGGCAAATGCTGCTGGGGGCTCGCCGGGGGGCGGGGGGGGGGAGTTTGGGCAGAGGACAGACCTACCCCCCCCTCCTTGCCGCACCCAGTGCCGCAGCTATACGTGCGACTGTGCATCTTCCTCGTTCACCATGGCAACACACAGCCGTCCACATCCGCCACGCACCGCACCACCAGCACCTGGGTACGGATGGAGGCTGCTGGCTGAAGCGCAAGCTGCCGGGCCAGCTGCTGTTGAACTTGGCCATGGCTTTAATAGCATTTTTGGAAATGGGAGAGAGCTGGGTCTTTTGCAAGCACAGGACAGAGCTCCCCTTCCAGAAGGTCCAGGGAGGATGGAGCCGCTGCTGTGCAGCCCCCAGGCATGCGTCCATGTCAGCGCGGGGGCAGGATGATGGCAGGAGGGAAGCTGCACCTCAAGGAGCTCCCTGCAAGGATGCTCTGGTGCAGGGGCTGCCACAAGCCGTGGGCTGTAGGTAGGAAAGGGGATGCTGCTGCCTGTCCTACCTTCTGGGCTGGTGACAGCAGGCGGTGGGACCCTGGGGACTGTGTGCAGCCCCGGGACAAACTAACAGCTGCAGCGGCCAACGCTGCCGACAGCTGGATGGCTGGAAAGGGCTTTGCAAGAGTCAGGAGGGGTCAAGGCAAGTGGAACCTGGCAGGGGACAGTCACAGCTGCAAAGGGACAGGAGGAAGAGGTGTGCCTTTGGCCAGGCTTTCCACACACCAAGACAAGGCAGAGGGAGCACAAGAGGGGCTGGAGTCCCTCGGGGGAGCAGCGTGGGGCTAGCACCAGCGAGCCTGGACCATGCAAGTCCATGCTGGGGGGTGACAGTGACAACCAGGGGTGGCTGGGACTGCCCCTGGGCCACATTCACTCCCCCAGATGCCACTTTCTGCTGCTCCCCTTCTTGTCACAGTCAACGTGGGCTTGAGCACCTCAGGAGAAGCGAAGGACTCGGACACCCCTCTGGACCCAGCTGCAGCACCGGCCAGCACGGACGAGCCCAGAGAGGGGTGAGAGGGTCACAAGGTGCCTGGGCAAGTGGGTTGAAGATTTAAAGTTGCCCGGTTTTTGAGATGCTGCAGCCTGGCGTGCTCATTAGAGGCCATCAGCATGCGGGTCCGCTCCCGGCTGCGTGGGCAGAGCCCCCCCAGCCTCCTCTGGCAGCAGGAAGGTCACGGCAATATCACATGGCGAGATTAGAAGCTACTCACGTTGCTGATCTGATCCTGAGTCTTTTTGATTCTCTGCAGCTCCGGGGTGTCAGCCACCACGCTGAAGCCTTTCCCCTTGTTCTTCTCAAATTCCTCCTTGTAGCGAATCTGGGTACAAACAAGGGAAAAACAGACTTAGAAAAGGAGGAAGCTGGCGTGCACAGCAGTGGATTCAGCAGCGGACCCTCACGCCGTGACCCACACGCTACACGAGATGCAGCATCTTCTAACAGCGCCTCTGCCTTGCTCAGGAGACACCCCCACCCCCCACCCCCCCCCCCCCGACGTACCCAGTAATAGCAAAACAGGGCATTGCCGAGAGCTGGGACAGCATCCTATGCATCGGCTGATCTTGTTTCTCTTTCAGCAGGGGCTGGGGTCATTCTGATTTATTTTGAATTTCCTGTGGGCTACAAGCGTGCCCAAGTCACGTGCCACGGAGCAGCTGACCCGTGGCAAGCTGCCTGCTCGAAAGCCCGTGGATTTTATGAGCTACACCCATACACAAGCATTTCCACATCAGGGGACATTTAGCTACCTCTGGGAAGGAATACACCCAGAAGCCCATAATAAAACCAGAGGGTGGAGGCTGGCAAAACACAAGCATCCTTATTTCTGTTTGCCAGACACTGACATCAGCATCCCTTCCCATCACACCCAGGAGCTGAAAAGTCCCAGTTTTGTTTGCTTTTATTTTTTTTCCTTGGTTTTTTTTTTTTCCTTCTTCTTCTTTTTAATATAGCTCTATATGGCTTGAAGACTGAAGCATCCAGCTCTCCCAGGAAGGAGCCAATGCAGCAGAGCCATAGCCCAGATGTGCCCCCCAGCCCTCAGCAGCTGGAGCTCGGCACAGGACCGCTGACCCCCCCACCCCCCCCCAGGTCACCCAGAAGCAGAAGCAGCTTCTGCAGACTGAAACCCGGACTCGAGGGCTCCAAGAGGGAAGGAAGCAGCGCCCAGCTGCCTGATTTTCACATCTTTGTATGTGAAAAAAAAGCAGCTTTGCTGATTTTCAGATGCGAGCGGCCAGAAAGATGCCCCGTTTTCACGGGGGGGGGGGGGGGGGGGGGGGGCGGCGCGAAGCAGATGTGCAGACTGACACCCTGACCTCCTCCATCCTCTCGGTGGGGATCCAGCCCTGCACCCATGGCCTGCAGGAGCTGTCCCTGGCCCACCTAGGGAGGGAAGAGCAGCCTACAAGTGCCTGACCCAGGGGTTCACCCCCCTGGAGCTTGTCCTATGCACTGCAGACAGTTGGATGTTCTCATTAAAATTAAAAGGTCACCACCGCCTCGCACGCCAGCAGATCAAACCTCCAGGCTCCTGTGCGAGCAGCAGGGACAGACACAGCAGCCGGGCTCCATGTGGGACCGATGCTCACCCCCTCCCCGGGCTGGTGGGCGGCTGTGGGGAGGGGGTCAGAGCTGCCAGCGGTGGGAGAAGCAGAGCAGGAGCTGCCTTGGATGGAACACGCTGGGAAAGCAGCCGGTGCATCGTTCCCCCCAACAGAGAAATGCTCCCCAAAGCAAAGGGGCCAGACTTTGGGGTGTCTGGCCAGCACAGGCAGCTCCCCGTAACCCTTCCCATCCCACAGCTGGACGGCAGCCTGTCAGGGGGACGGTTGGGAAGCCAGGCTGGCCCCGCAGAGACAGAGCCTGCAGGATGCAGGCTGTGCTGGCAGCTTGCGTGCCGTGCCAAGATCAAGCTTGGAGGCAGAGAATCCAGCAGCACGGCGGGGGAGGCGGGATAAAGCTGATTTCATCCCGACGCGCACTCCTACGGAGACACTCCTTCAGACCTCACATATCCGCCTCCCATCCAGACAGCACGGCCAGCTGGGCCTGGAAACACCTTTCAGGGGAAAGCTGCCAAACATTTTATAATATTTTCTGGAGAAGCCAAGATGCACCTCTGCTGCCATCTGGGCTCTCCTAGAGCTTTGCCAGGCTCTGGAGTGGGACCTGGCACAGCGGGCAGGAGCACCTGGGCCACACTGCTGTGCCCAGGTCAGCCCCCTCCGGTGCCGGACCCAGCCAGCACCCCACCGAGCAGGTCCTGCCCCTTCTCTGCTCCAGGACAGCACAGGAAACAAGGGATTTCCAGGGGAAAAGGCTGTGGTTTCCATTCTGCAGAAGGGCTGCAGGCTCGGGCCAGCTCTGAGCATCCCACCCCTCAGCTGGAGCTGGCAGGGGGGGGGCTCCGGGACCACCGTGCCCGCAGCTTGGAGGGCTTTGCCTGGAGCAGGGAGGGATGCCAGACACCAGCACATGGGGGCTCATCGCTGGCTGCATGGGTTAGCGGTGCAGATACCCCAGAGCTCGGTGCTCTGCTTGCAAACACAACATTTTCCCTTCCCGACCTGCAAACCAGGAGAAATTCAAGCTTCGGAAGCGCATCAGAGCCCCTGCACCTTCTTCCCGGCCATGCGGTATCACAGAAACCCTTAGGTACGTGGCTTTATGAGTCACGTTAGATTTCTAACTCTAATGTAACTTTAGAAAGCAAAGGCTTAACGAACCAGGCTGCAGAGCCCACCCTGGGAGGATGTTAATACAACCAAGTTAAATACAACCAAGACGACAAAGCACAGAGGAACACCAGAGACCGATTTCAAGGTAGAAGTCTCCTTTTGCTTGAAGCAGTGAGAAGAAGAAGAACAAAAAAAACAAACCAAAAACCACAAAACCAAAAAACTTTTGCTAGCCGGGGGGTAAAGCACACATCTCGAACATCACCCGTCAGGAAGGCACAGCCCCAAGGTGTTAAACATCAGGCATGAGGAACCAAACAGCTGTGACATAAACCCCATGACACACACCCAGCCAGGGGGGGGGTGTGGGGTGTCAGGAGGGGGTGACTCAGCCCCACCACCCCGCTTTGCTCAGCCACAGCGACAGGGGGGCGGGGGGAGCTGCGTTTGTCCTTGATCCCATCCGCTTTCAGGAAAGGCTCTTTCCCTTCCGAGCTCTGCAGCCGAGGTGCGGGATGCTGGCCCCGCCGCTGTGCTTGGGGATGCTACGCAGGAGAAGGGGATTTATCCTGAGGTGGGGGCACTGGGCACGTGTGCTGGCTGCAAACACACTGAGCTGTAAGAAATCCAGGCTAGAAAGGTAAAAAGCCACCCAGGCAGAGGCTCATTGCAAGCTTTTATCCTCTTATATCCCATCCATCTTCCTTAGTTTTGTTGGGTTTTTTTTACCCCTCTAACTTTCAGGATACTGGTAGCCCTAAAAAACTGCCGTACGGGGATGCCCGACAGCAGGGTGGACCCGATCCCGGAGCCGTGGGGCAAGATGCTGGTACGTGGGGGCAGATCTCACCCCAAACACACCCCCAAGGCTCGTGCTCCCAGTCAGTTGGGGTTCCTGTACCCCAGCACAGCGGGCCATGGAAATCAGAGCATGGCCCAAGCATCAGGGCAGTGCGATGGGAGGAAGCAAGGGAGGCCACCGGGCAGGCACGCTCCCCGTCAGCACGGGGGAATTGCAATTTAACCGGATCCATGGCGCTTCCAGGCTTTGGCACAGGAGCGGCCAGGTCTTGCCGGGCTGTGGCTGCCACCAGGGCTGAGCGAGGCGGATGGGGAGAAGGGGGGAAGTGTCCAGACAAGGCGCCTTTCAGCTTCTCCCTGCTCTGACACAGGCACCGGGTTGTGCAGGCAGGAGCCTGGCAGGCAGCGCCGACCCGCAGCCCACGGGAGCAATCCTGCTTCCAGCACAGGCTGCCCTCGGAGAGGCACGAGTCCTTGCTCCAGCCCCGCTCCCAGCACCCTGCTCCCTTTGCTCCCTCGGAAAGGCGAGTGCAGGTGACCCTGGGCGACGAGGAGGGACAGAAACGCGGGGTTCGGTACACCCCACCGTGCTTTCCCAGGGCATGTGAGCGCTGCTGGGAACTGGCTGGGTGCTGTGCACGGGGCTGCGGGGACCAGCGCTCCTGCTGAGCCCCCAAACCCCCAAACCCACCCCCCTCGCTCTGGCTCGCAGCTGCCTCTCATCCACACGCTGCATTAGAGAGCAGGGTGATGCAGACCGTGCTGTAACCACACCTCATCCCATAATAATAGTAATAATAATAATAATAAAATGGGATCCGTCATTAATTTCCCCGGAGAAATCACTCCTTTCGCGATAGGAAGGAGAGCGATAACTCAGGCATCCGCGTGCTATCCGCGGGGCGCCGGAGCACGATAACCCCTTGCAGGTCTCAGCTCAAGCACATTAACCCCCCCCTTGCACCCACGTCCCCACCAGCAGCTCCCCGAGGTGACAGGAGGGACAGCAGAGGGGGACCTGCCTCCCACCCCACGGCACCCCCCCACCCTCCGGCAGGAAGGGCAGCACCCAAACCCACCCATCGGAAGAGTTTGGCAGAGGAGCCCCAGGATGGGAACCTGCAATTTTCTTGCCACACGTGGGCTGTAAGAGGCGGCTGCAGGCGCAAAGGCTGTCACTTCGGAGACTCATTTAGCCACACAAGACATCATTAGCCAGGATCTACCGGTGACCGGAATGGGATACGCCTTCTCAGCAGACACAAATAACCGAGGGGTCGGGAGTGGCATGGAACCGCTCCGGCTCGGCACGCAGCTGCCCATCGCCACGGCCCCGGTGAGCCGCTGGCTTTTTCCGTCACACCAGGGTGGATGGATGGATGGATGAATGGATGGATGGACAGTGTATTTTTGGTGGGAGGAAATAGAGAATCAGCCTCTTCAGGGTCATCCACAAGGAGAGCGGTCCTCCAGCCCCATGGGAGCCACGGGGCTCCAGGGGAACAGGCAAAACTGCTGGGGAGCATCACGCTTACCACCAGGGAACAACCCCCTAGCAGTTCGGAATCCCTTGCAGAGGACACAGAGCCAGCGATTTCTCTTCTCCTGCTGCCAGCCACAGCTTCTCCAGAGGGACACAGGCTCAGGGTGAAGCCTCGCACCCAGGACCAAAGTCAGCCGGGGCTGGGCTGACAAATGCAAACTTGACAGCAAGATGCGACTGATCCCGTAACCCCGATCCTACTCCACCAGGAATCACCGTACTATGAGTTCCATGTGCCGAGCTCTGCCCGTCCCAGCAGCCTTAGCCAGGATGCGCTTTGCAGGTGACCAGCCCTTCTCCACAAGCCTTTCCCTCTCTCACCTAACAGCTCCAGCTCATCCAGATCATTTTGCAAGACTGAACCCTGCTGCCTGTTCTGCAAGGGCTGAACTGACCTATTCCCATCCCCCAGGGTTTGCTCAGCTCCTGCAATTAGTAAGAAAAGATTGTCAATAAACCAGAGTGCTTCAAGAAATACAAATGTTTGCTGCTTGGAATGTAGGAGACTCCCTTTGTAGGCAGAGAGGAATTAAGATCTTATCTGAAGTGTGTTTAGGATCCATCCTGCCCAGGGCTCAGGGAGATCCAGCCTGGCAGTTCCCACCTGGCTCAGCTTTGCCACCTCCCTCCCACCGCTCCGGCATCCCTCCCCGGCCCCTCCGCAGGCGCTGGGTCAGCATGCAAATGCAGCCAAGCACCCTCTGCTCCCTCGCATTCAGAGAAGTCCTACTTTTGCAGCTCATCCTGGTGGGAAACCAGCACCGAAGAGGTGGGGTGCTGGTATCTGGCAGCCTGCATTACCCTGCCTGCACCCCAGCCCCTCTTCCGACATGCAATTCCGACTGCGCTATCCCAGCTCCAGTCCCCAAGTCCAGGAGACCACCTGGAGCTGGGCATGGCTGCTTCTCCCCCAGGGACAGCGGTCCCGATGGCGTTTTGGTTGTAGTGACCGACTTTTGGAGATGCAGGCTCGAAAGACTAAGACCCCCCTGCCCCCTGCAAGGCAGCTGGCTCTGCCCCCAGCCACCCCCCACACAACGCGAGGAGCTGAAAGTCCCCAGCAGCTACAGAAAAGCCCAGGCAGCAGAGCACACGCCCTCCCCAGGGTCTCCTTTAATAAGCAACAACTAATGAAGAGCCTGAATTAATTGTAAAAACAGCACCGGAGACACCAGACCACTCAGCGCAGCGTTATCTCGCTGGTTCCCGAGAAAAAGCAATGGTGTCCCCTTTTTTCCTGCGCCCTCGGGACCACAACGCCAGCCCCAGGCTGAGCTTCGAGCCAAGCTGCGCTTGTGCAAGCCAGGGAGCTGTTGTGCAACTCGCTTCGAGGAAGAGACCTTACAAAAGCAGAGGTTTCAAAACTCGATGCCAGCTGCACCGGCACCACCGGCTCCATCCGCTCAAGGTGAGGTCCTGAGGTTCCCCCTCCTCCGCTGCCGCGGGGTGCACTCCCAGGCAACCTGCTTCCCAGCTCCTGACACTCTCAGGCTAGTGGGAAAAGCACGGTCGCCCACCGCATCCTTCACAGGAGTGCACTGGTCCCCCCAAACCGACTGTTCTCCCTGAAAACGCCACGGCAGATCCGGAGCTGCCCTCTCTCCGCCCAGGACCAACACCGAGCTGAGTCACCGCACCTCGCTGGCAGCGCTCTGGGCAGGCTTTCTGCCCCTTTTCAAAGGAAAACAGAAATTAAACAGATACCCAGAAGAGTTGCCACATCCTGCATTCTCCTGAGAGATGCTGACCCCAGCTAAAATTGCAGCCAGATGCGTTTTCCTCCGGTGCAGCGTACGTGGAGCGCACGCCCGCCGCTCCGCGACGTCAAAGCTGGTGACAACGGTCCAGGGCATCACCTCAGATGCTTTGCCAACAGCCTCGCGGCAAAGTCCCACCAAGGATGGGCAGCCCCCAAAGCTGCCCATTTCTGTGCTAACCTCACCCTTCCAGCAGTTTCTCTGCAAAACTGATGCTCCCATTTCTGTTCTCCGTGTCTGGGACAAGAGAAGGCAGCCAGGGACGGCTCCTCGGCCACCCGAGGGACCAGCTCCCACCGCAGCACTGGGAGTTACCGGCGCCTGGACCCAGCCCGCAGCCACCCATCCAGGCTGGGGACTTTTGCTGATCCAGGGACACCTTCAGGGTCTAAAATGGGACGTGTCTGGACAACACCCTTCTCAAACAGGCTCTGCTCTTCCCACCAGAGAAAGAAATCCTTATCTGCGCCAGTCCTTATCCCTTCTATCTGTTTATTTCTGCTTGCCGGAGCTTTCAAGCCCTGCAAGCTTTGGGTTTACCCGAAATACCCGCCTAGAGAGCCAGTGCCTGTCCACACGAAGTTATTTTATTTGCTGTTTCACCCCATCGTGTGGCTGGATGTCAGCTGGGAAAAGGTAAACTGGTGCAAGGCGTGGACTGGGAGAAGCGGACTGCATTGCACTGGGGGGGTCCCAGCAGCCACAGATGAAGGGACCCGACGGCGCTGAGATGGGTGAGACCCAACAGGAGGGACCCACCGCCCAAACCTCCCCCGTGCGAGGCTGTGGGGAAGCACCAGAGCACGGGAGGCCGGCGGGCGATGGGGTGAAGCACGGTGGTCCCCGGGGTGAGGAGACCCCCACGCTCACCTGGCTCTGAAGCTCGCTCTGCTGCTTTAGGCGCAGGTTCTCGGGAGTGTCTGCCACCATGGTGAAGGACTGCTTCGGGTAGTGTCTGCGGAGGGAAGGGAGATGGTTAGCCACGGCGTGCCCACGGGCACGCTCACCGCCCTCTCCCACCCACCCCACGACCAGCACCCCCAGGAGATCCAGGTGCCCCCCGCCGGAGCATCGCAGCGAGGGGCAGCGCAGCCGGGGCTGTGGGCACAGTGACACGCAGGTTTGGCAGGAGCCGTCTGGGATGACGGGATTTCTCACCGATGGGATTTCTCACCGAGCGCCCTGGCAGGTGCCTGACACCTTCCCCAGCCCATTCACATTCCCCACCAGTTCCCTCCCAGTCTCCATACACTGGCTTAAGCTAAACTTCAGTTTTATCAAAAGAAAGGAAGGGGAGGGTTGGGTTGTTTTCCCCCCAGGGCACAAAACCATTCCAGGTTTCTCCTCTGATTTCTGGAGAGACCTTAACACATCTTCAGCGTTTCATTAAACACTCCTCGGGGTAACTTAGTCCACGCAAACGCTGCTAACGCGCTGGTTTACAATGACTTTGAAGGCTCAGAGGGCAGCGGGGTGGTTTCACTTGCTTATTTTACTGAAGTTTCGGCCACACAAGCCTCACTTCATGGTTTCCTGGTGCTGCAGAATATCACAACCCTGGCATAAACCAAGCTGGCGTAACTGTGCCCGTCTTGGGGCACGGGCTGTGCTACTCATCCGCTACTCATCCGTGCCAGTTCGGGGTGTTTGGTGGATCCATAGGATACGCCTGGAAGGGGAGCGTAAGGCAGGAGACCTCCGGCGTGGTCTGGCTACGAGCCAGCAGCTTTACTGCTCGGGTCCTGGTCCTTCAGTCGGGGTCACATCCTGCATCACAGGGTCAGTCCTGACACCGTGGTGCTTTACCGCTCAGGTCCTGGTCCTTCAGTCGGGGTCAGCTCCATCCTGCATCACAGGGTCAGTCCTGACACCGTGGTGCTTTACCGCTCAGGTCCTGGTCCTTCAGTCAGGGTCACATCCTGCATCACAGGGTCAGTCCTGACACCGTGGTGCTTTACTGCTCAGGTCCTGGTCCTTCAGTCGGGGTCAGCTCCATCCTGCATCACAGGGTCAGTCCTGACACTGTGGTGCTTTACCTCTCCAGTCCTGGTCCTTCAGTCGGGGTCACATCCTGCATCACAGGGTCAGTCCTGACACCGTGGTGCTTTACTGCTCAGGTCCTGGTCCTTCAGTCGGGGTCAGCTCCATCCTGCATCACAGGGTCAGTCCTGACACCGTGGTGCTTTACCTCTTGGGTCCTGGTCCTTCAAGGGGGATCAGCTCCACCCTGCATCGCAGCGGATGCTCTTGCCCGTGGTCAGATCCAGCCCGGGCAGCCACCCTGGCTGTGTCCACACACACTGCAGAGGAAACAGTTTGCAAGAGGAATGTTCCCAGCTTGCTCAGCACCAGCGGCCGCGGAGGCAAAGCCCTCAGCACACAACGCTCCCCAGGAAAAGCCCAGAGAGGAGATCTGACACGGAACAGATGGCAGCTGCTCTCCCGGGATGGCAAACCGAGGGCACCCCACAGCAGCACTTCAGGCTTCTACCGCAGGCAGACAGCAAGAAGGGGGAAAACTGCCTTTTGAAACTGGCAGGGGTTTCTCCTTCACGAGGCTTCCAGCAGGATTCCCAAACTGGGTGGCGGGACCAGACTGGGATTTCAGGAGTCGCTGCCTAGTGCGGGAAAGCAGCTGGGAGGCAAAGCCAGCCCCAGCCCCTGGATGCACAGGGCAGCACATCACGCTGCAGCTGGGTTTCACTGTCAAATGCACGGAGAATTTCAAAAACCTGGAGAAATTCTCTCCCAAAGCCAGGCGATCCTCCTGGAAGAGGTGCCCAGAGCTATGCGGTCCTCCCAGCACAGACCGCAGCCCTTCCCAGAGGACAACTGGGGGTGGGGGGTGTCTCACCCACTCTTGGGGGTCTGAAGGCTTTGTGCCCCACGCTGACACCCCCGTTTCAGGGTGTAAGTTGCCCAGCTGGTGGCTGAACCAAGCTCTCATCCCAGTGCTACGCAGCAAACTGGGATAGCTGCTCCCATCCCTTCCCAGGCCACACGGAATGGCTCTTTGTGGATCTCAAGCAGCCCCTGGGCTTCTCGCTTGTCTCCTCCAGCCTTAGCAGTTATCTATTTACAGAATCAGCATTAGCACCTCTGAGCAAGGCTAATTACGGCGTGGTCAGGCCTTGGAGCAGCGCAGCACCAGAGAGGCAACCACAGACCTGCAAGAGCAGCACATACCTCAGTCAAGCAGCAATGCAGGAAACTCCGAGAATAAAAATAGCTGCCTCAGCTTCACTGAAAAAATAAAGAGAACCCCCCCCCACCACACACACACACAGGCAGAGACCAAACAGTGCAGATGTGGTTTGCAGAAAGGGGAATGAAAAAAAAAAAAAAAAAAAGAGAGAACTCAGCAAGCAGCTCTTGCCTGCTCTCTTCCCCAGTGCTACTGGCATGGGACCCCCCCCCAGCCAGCTTCCCAAAAAATTGAAACACATCACTACCCCCCTGCTCCAGATGCCTATCCTGCTGGACATCACCTGCTGCCGTGTCCTGTCACCAGCATCCCAGCTGCTTTAGGGGAGTGGGGGGACCCTTCTGACAGGGACCAGCCCCCCCTCATCCTTCACCAGCACAGGGGGTGGGGGATGCACAGAGGATGCGGCCGTACCCACACCGTAAGCGTAATCAAACCCCCCACAGCCCCCCAAAACATCCAGCAATAAGATCAACAATGACAAGAATCAGTTTTATACAAACAGATCACCGGCTGCTTGAAGGATGCGGCTTAATCTCTGTTTAGATTAATCTGATTAGGGGGGATATAATACTGTGAGTTCAGGCTCCCTGCCCCACTACCTTCGGGCACTGGTGTGTCACAGCTTCACACTGGGATGCACCATCACAGCCAGTGCCTCACCGAGCTGCCGCCCACTTGCTGCCAGGAATTCCGGCGTCAAGACTCCGATAAGGATAAAACCGATTCCCCAGGCGGGTCCTGCGCTCACCAGGAGCGATGGACAGCGGGAGGACCCCCCCCTCCAGACCTGGGCATGGGTTTGCTGTTGATTTAAGGCATTTTGGCCACGGTTCCTGCTCTCCCAGTGCCACTGGAGCATGGGTGTCTGGGTGGGTGCTGCCCTGATACCCCCCCTCTGCCAGGCACCTCGGCAAAGGCTCGGCTACCGCCGCTGCTGCAGGGGCGAGTGATGCTTTAGAAGCAACAAAACAGCATAAGGCACCTTGGGACCAAATCCATCCCAGCTGCTGTCTGCTGCCGGCAGGGATGAACAGTCCGGGGGGGCTGGCAAGGCAGGGACTCCACCTAAATAATGCTGGCCCAGCTTGGGCTCTGGTGAGCCAAGATTGCTCCTGCGAGGGCTGCTGCACCCGTGTGAGTCGCTGAGTTGATGCATCCGTACCTTGAGGAGACGGCACGGAGGGAAGCAGGTCCTTTTGGCATTGCAAAGATGACAAAACCCCTTTGCAGCAGCCGAGAAGCCTTGGTGGCTGAGGGGGTTTGCATGTAACAGCCCCCCCCCTGCCTCAAGGGGGGCCGCACCTCAGCTGCTCCCAGGGACAAATCCTTCCCCTTCCAAAGGGGCAGCGCCACGTTACAGCCGCGGGGAGGCTGGTACCTGCTGGGCAGCCGGGAGCAGCCACCATCGGCAGGAGACGGGCATTGGTTTTGGCCAAACCCAAGTGCCATTAGGCAGCTGCTGGGGGAGCTGGGGCTTAATTAACAGTAGCGCTAATCCAATAAGTGCACTACCTCAGCTTACAGGGGCATGAGAGGACAGTCCTGAGAAGTGTCTCTTGTTTTAGCCGAGTTGCCGCTCGCATCCTGGAGCCCTTTCCTGAGTTTCTTGGAAGTCACTGCCTCACTCACGCCAAGGGCAAAGAAAACAAAGCCAGCTAGGAAGTACAAACAGCTCAGACCCCAAATGCTCCCCCCCCAGGTCACTAATTCTTTATTTGCAGAGCAGGTCTGGAAGGCAACGGGCTACGCAGAGCAGCCCCAGACCTGGCTCCAGAACGGGAACAGAGCTCCATCCCGGTCCCACGGGGAGAGCCAAGCGCCATCACCACCGCCCGGGGTCTTTGCACATCCAGAGGATTTTCCTGCTGCTCAGCAGCAGCTTTTATAGAGATGCCCCATTTTAACAGCCCCATCCCCTGAAGGGTGCTGAGCTGGGGGGCTGCAGGCAGCCCCCAGGCTGGCAGGGAAGCCACACAGTGGGACACACGGCTCCTGCAAAGGGCAAATGCAAATTTTAAGTTGTGTGCATCCCCAGCCAAAGCTGCATTTACGGCTCAGCCACGGCCCAGGAGCTCCCGTACTATCTGCTGGTGCTGCCAGTGGAAATCATCCCGTTGCCGTGGCAACCGCATCCCATGCCCTGGGCATGCTAATAACGCTTGGGAGAAGACAAGAGTCCCCAGCAGCAACCTCCAGATACAAGGAGGAGGGAAGCCCCAGTTGGTGCGAGGGCTGGAAATGAAATTCATCCCCGTGGAGAGCTCACAGAAAACTGAAAAGCCATGGTCATTGGGAGAAAAAAAATAATTTAAATAAAAAGAAATAAAAATAAGCTGCAAGACAGTTAACAGCCCCGCTGCTTGCATTTACAGCAACACTGTGCCCACAGCCGCTCTGCCCTGCTACAGCTGCAAGGGAGAGGAAGAAACAGCCATAGACTGCACAGACCGAGCTGGAATGAAGTTTCTATTTCTGTTTGATTTTTGTGGAAAACTCCCAAGGATTTAAGGCAGCTCCTTGAGCCCCCACGGCCCGGTGTTAGCGGGCAGGAGTAACCTGTCCACCTGCGCCAGGTGTACGTAGGATGAAATGCACAAGTTGAGCATCTCCCCTGAAGATTAGGCATCGCTTTTCTGCCCAGCTCATGGGATCTGCCTGATCAAGAAAAGGCATTTCAACCCCTAGGGAATTTAAGGCTGGGAGATCCCTGGAACAGCCAGCCCCCCTGCCCAAACCAGTGCTTCCCCCTGCCCAGCACAAACACAGACGCCCAGATCCCTGCCACACACCAGAGAGGGGAAAACTGGCTCCTCTGCGTGAGAATCAGCCACAATAAGAGTCAGCAATAAATTAAATCTTAATGAGAAGGCAGCGAGCGAATTGCATTGGGTTGGGAGCGCGGGAGGCGGCGTGTGCGTGGGAACGGGGCACCTGCGGGATCCGCAGGGGGGTGGGCTCGTCCCTCCTGGCGTGGGGATGGTCTCCTGGCCGAGTGGACCCGCTTCTCCCCCTTCTCCCAGTGGAAAGGGAAGGAGGAGCAGAGCTGTGGGTCCTCGCTGCCCTCCCCCAGCCTTCCCAGAAATAGGTCTTGGCTGGGGAAGCAGGGAAGGGGGAGGGCGCTTATTGCTCAACCTGCCTCCCTCTTTCAGAAGCAGCATGAGCAACGCACCAAGGCCACCGCTGCGAGCACCAGCCATCCCCACCACCAGGCACCACAGCCCAAGCTGGAACCGGCAGGAATTTCTGTGCCGGCCACGGCAGCTTCCACTAAGCACCGAGCCCAAAGTCCACGGAGGAAGGAGGCTGCCTGCCAGGAGCCGCAGGAGGGACCACGTCACGAGAGCTCGCCTGGCCACCCTGCCAGTGTCACACTGGTGTCACGCTGGTGTCTGCTCCGGTGACATGGGCACACCTGCCCTGCTGCCCTTCACTCCCTCCCTCTGCTGCAGCAGCACTTGTTTCCCAAGTTGGTGCAACAGGTGGAGAACTGTGCAGGGAACAAAAGTCCCATAAGAGAAGATGGAGCCCTGAAGGGTCCTTAGAAAAAAATCACTCTGGGCTCCGCAGGCTCTTGGTGCAAGCAGCTTGAGATGACAAACGGGGCGAAGCCGCTTCAAACCATCCCTCTCCTGACAAACTGCAAGGAAATAATTAGTCCCACGCACCCTCAGATGTGACATTTGTGTAAAGTCTGCTGCTAAGTAATAGCTGTTCAGGCAAAACCAGTAACCTTTCAAGAACAAACGGGAGCCAGGGGAAAATAAAATAAAATAATAAAATAAAACCCACCCATGCAAGCTACCTGTAGGGAGGTGGCCCCGCTTCTGGCTGATGCTACAACAGCATCTAAAGGCTTTGCTCCTGTTTTGGCAGGAGCGTCACGGTGTTTTCCCCGCCGGAGGGGATGAGGAGGGAGCCAAGTTTCAGTGGGTCTCAGGGACCACCTGGTGCTTTGCAGCTTCGTCGATGCAGCGGTGGCTGCGAGGCAGGAGGGATGAGAGCCCAGGCAGGACGAGCAAGCGTCGAGCCCTCGGCATCCCCCCCAGCTGCTCCGCCACCCCGGCAGAGATGCGTTATTTTAACAAGTGATGGAGAGGAGCCTGCTGGTCTCGGGGGCAGAGCCGCCAGACAGCTGGTGGCTCAGCCTCGCGCTTCGGTGTCTCTCCTCGCAGACACCGCTGGCATCCATCCTCCGCCTGATTAGAGTTGAACGGATGGGACACATGGGATCCCTCCCCCCGCCCGATCCCCCCCGCCGCGGGGGGCTGCTGTCAGATTAAGCCAAGCGGCACGCGAGTATGTGGGGCAGAGGGACACGTGATGGAGCTGAGGCTCAGGGCAGCATCGCCAACGTCGCATCCTCGCTGGGAGCTGGCAGAACCCCCCCCCCCCCCCTTCCCTCTGCAGCCCCAGGACCTCGGGTGATTGCACCCAGCAGGAGAGACGCTAAGAAAAGCCACCCCAGATTTCACACGCTGCAGAAGTCATCGAGCAGCCAGCTCGGGGGGGGGGGGGGGGGGGGGGCGGGGGGAGCACAGTGACAGCAAGGGCAGCCCCACTTCCCAGCGGCTGTTTGCCCCCCCACCCCCCAGAGCCATTTGCTTTCTGCATCCACAGAGGGGGCAGCCACTTGGCACCCCCAAAACCCCAGGGCACACGGGTCATCCTCCAAAGAAAAGGAGCGTTACGGCCCGTAGCAGACCCTGCGTAGGTGCCCTTGGCAAGACACCCCGGCGAGGCTGCGCCGGTCCAGCCGCAGCCCCCAGCCGCGGCGGGGTTTTTTGTTGCGTTGCTAAACCAGGTCAGTCGAGTCTCCTCCAGCCAGATAGAGCCCGTCTGGCTCCCGCATTAGGAGTTCCCCAACCGCAGCAACTGCGAGGCAGATGGGAGCGTACCCCGCTGCTGACGGCAAGGTTCCGTGCATCCCTCCCCCCGTCTCCCCCAGCATCGCTGCGGGCAGCCTCACGCTGCCAGGGCGGCAGGAGCCCACCCAGCTCACGGTGAGGAGCCACCAGCAATAGCTGCACCACCAGAGGCAAGGCTACATTAGAGGCTCTTCCAGCAGAGATCTTCTAGAACGCCAACACAGCCCACCCCTCCCCATACACCCACCGGAGACAGCCCCATATCAGCACTGGGGGCTCAGTTCTGTGACCCCTCAGCTGATGGCACCTTGGCAGTATTTTCACCCCCCCCCGGACCCCGAGGTAAAGGGTTTGCCAGTGATCCCACTTCCAGACCAGTGTGACTCCAAGCACTTGCACCCCATCGCATCCCAGCCCTGCCCTACAAGCAGCATCCACCCCCCAGCACTGCCTTCCCGGGAAGCCAAGCGGCAGCACTTGAACTTCGATTTCGGAGCTTCTCAAAAGCTGGAAACAGAGTTAAACTTCTGCAAGGAAGAGCCTGGTGGGACACGGCTGTAAAAACCCGCTGAAGCACAGCATGGCACTGCCCAGCCGCTCTGCAAAGAGCCAACTGATGCAGGTCTGCTGGCTACGGGATGCGGACGCTGCGTCTTCAGCGTGACTCAGACACCCGTATCTGTTCTCCCAGCGAGGCGAGTTTACACCACAGATCATGTGTGAGATGACTGAGTGTTTAGAAGAGCCTTTCTGGCTCAACGTGTCGCTTGTAGGCAACACAGGCTGCTTGCAAGCAAGTGCTTTTGGCAGACTTGTCCAGGGAGCAGCGACACAGCCTTCACCCCTGGATGCAGATACACCATCCCCCCGCCCCCCCCCCGACACCCCCAAATCTGCAGCCCCCAGAGGTGACAGTCACCTTTGTGCAGCTGCACCAGGGTTTTGGGAAAGAAGAGTTAAACAAGGGAAGCAATCAGCTCTGCTCTGCCAGAAGGCTCCCAAGTTCACATCCTGCCTTTCAAAGAGTTGCTGATTCTTGGGGACAAGCTAAAAAAAAAAATAAAAATAATAAATTGTTCTTTTGTTAATAATAAAGGCAGCATCATGCCGCTTGCATAGGCTTTTTTTTTTTTTTTTTGCATTGCAGAGGGCTTGCAAACATCCTACTATCAAAGAACAGGCTGCGAAGAACGACTTCAGTTCCTACCAGCATTTTCAGGGAAAATGCTGCCAAAATGGCTGGTCCAGCCCTCCACGTGTGCAGCTGCATCCTTCTCCCAGCATCTGCTCCCTTCTCCCAGCATCTGCTCCCAGTCCGCCTCCAAACTGGCTTTGCACAACCTAAACCCGGACCACAACTTTGCAGGACACCGTTCCCCAAGGACCCCCCCCTTTGCCCACCCAGTGTACCGGGGCCAGGCTGGCACAGGGCTTGGCGGGGGGGGCCTGGAAAAGCAAAACCCCATCACTACCAGCTCCAGCGTGGCTGGCTACGTGGGACAACAGCGGTTTTGCTCTTCTCTTGATCGGCACGGGCAGCTCCCACCTCGCCCCCCTCCCCAAAAACTCCACCAGCAGCTCCCAAGGGTCCCGCACACCCGAGCAAAACCCAGCCTGTTGTCACAAACCTGCTTTAATCCGGAATGGAAAGATTACAAACGAACACAGGGGAACAGGGATTGCCAAGCTGTGAAGCCAGGAGTCACTTCTGGCAAGAGCCCCCCCGCCCCCATCACTGAGCCCCCGAAGCAGAGCAGTGCCTGTCCCACCCTCCCCCCATCGCTGTTTCTGGGAACAGAGCCGGCATCGCAACAGAGCTGGGTTTTTCCACAAGGTTTTTTGGCCCCGGGCATGGATAAGCAAGTTTAGGAAAGTCAACATTCATCTGCAGCCTTTCCCCCCCACCCCGGGCAAGGTCGACGCTGGGCAGCCCTTGCTGCAGCCTCAGCCCAAGCCCTGCTCTCCTGGCCTGGGGGGCACAGAGGGGCTGCCACCCCCTCACCTGGGCAGGGCTGCCGAGCCCTGGGGTCCTGCCCAAACCCACCAACCCCCCTGGGCTGGGTTTTGCTGGGCTCTGGGTGCAGCAGGACTGTGACAGCGGGAGGACCCCAGTGCACCGGCGCTGCACACCCTGACCGCAGGGAATAGCGTTCTTGGAGAACAAGCTCACTCGCCATCCGCTTCGTCAGGGTGGTTCAGTCTCTAACAATAAGCAGGGACCAAACACCTGAAGCAGGAGCACGTTCCCCTGCTCCTCACTCCAGGAGCAGTTGAGAAACGTCTCCCAGAAGGGTGGAGAACACCTGGAGCTATTGGGAAGGAGCAACGCGGCAATGCAGGGTGAGGAGTCACCTGCACAGAGTCACAGTAAGATTTTTTTCCCCTCACTCTCCCCCTTCCAGAGGCTTCATCCAAAAAAAAGAAACAAAAACCAACAAAAAAACCCTAACAACTTTGGCTTCTGCACACCAGGGCATCACCAGTTTAAAGCTATCACGCTGGGCTGCAGGGAGAATCAGCCACGGAGAGGTGACCCCCACGGCTGGGCTGGAGGACGGCACCAGAGCCCTGCAGAAGGACTTTGGGTTTCCAGGAGGAAAAGTGTCACGGATGAGAGGTCTGTGGCACGGACAGCACTTGGAATAAGCCCTTCAGAAATCAGACACTCCACCCTAAAGCAGATTCACTGCTATTTCCAGCCATTAAATCACAGCATTCCCATACCCCACACCCCAGAAGATGCACCAGGGAAGCCCTTCCCCCAGTGCAGGAGCATCCTGCATCCCCCAGCAACTCCAAGCCATGAGTTGGGGGGGGGGGGGTCCTTGCCCCTCCCCCATACAGGGATGCCAGCTTGCATCTACACCACAGCAAAAAGCAGAGCCTGCTCAGAGCTCCCCGGCACGCAAAGTGTGCGCAGCGAGACAGAAAAGCAGTTCTCATCCAGAAACCCGGCACAAATAAAGCACGGGATAAACACCTGGACTCCGTCCCAGCAACACAGTTGTTCCCCTTTCCCTTCCTGCCCCCCCCTCCCCCCCCAGCTCCCTCAAAACTTGGAAGATCACTTTATTAACGTAGTAGGCTGCTACCAGATGGAGCAGGGACGAATGCCAAGAACGGATCTCGCTGGCTCCTTGCGGAGCTCAGAGCCGCTCGGTAACTTTTTCCAAGCGAGGAGTTAGCCCAGAGGTATTGGACCGCTCGCGTCGTGCGGAAAGGCAAAAATTTTAATGGTGATAAATCCACCAGGGAGGTTCTTTGGGTCATCCCCAGGAACTGAAGGTTTCCCAGCTCCCGTTCGGAGGTGCTGTGCCCAACGCCAGGTCTAGGGAAGCAGCTGTGGAGCCAGGAGCTGCTCCCCGATTCCCTGACTCAGTGAAGAGGAATGTCAGCCCCGAGATCCCAATCCCTCGGGATATCCCGCACGCCACCGCCACGCCGGGTGTGGGTTCTCCGCAAGGCACGTCAGCTCCTTGAAGGCAAGCTGAAGGCACGCAAGCACGGCAGATGGAGACAGCAGGGACCCTGCCGACACACCTACGGAAGATATTTTTGGCAGTCTTGCATCGCCTTTAGCCCCTTTTTGAGGAGAAAAAAAAAAAATGCAGTTTAGGAAAGGGGATGCGGAGATGCAGCAGCAGCACCGGGATTGGGGTTTCCTCGTGCTCTGCACCGGCAGGGCAGCCGGAGCCAGGACTGCGAAGGTTTGTGGAGGGTCTGGATTGGCAGCATCACCTCCGCGCGCAGGATCAAACAAAGGATGCTGCATCTCAGGCCAGGCTGCTTCTCCTTGGTGGGGGAGGAGGGACTGCTGAGCAAGGAGGCCATTAACTTCCTGCCAGCTAGGCTGCAGCGGTAAGGAAATAATAATAATAATAAAAATTAAAAAAAAAAAGCTCTAGCACTGTGGGGTGTGCAGGCAGCCCCTCTGAGCAGCCACGCTCCAGCAGCTGGGGATGCATGTGCGCAGCCAGAGATGCATCCAACAGGGCAACTGCTTGATCAGCAGCGCAAATCCAGGCAAAGGAACAGCTCTGGGATAAAGCCCAGCCTCGGGTCTCGGCTAGACGTCCTGCAGGAGAGGAGCAGGACATCCTGGTCACCAAGATGGAGGCAGAAAAGGAGCTTCTCACACTGGATATTGCTCCTTCTCCCCACCTGGGCACAGCCCTGTGCCCAGGCGTGTGCCAGCTCCTCTGCATCTCAAGCAGCCGCGCTGCCCAGCGATGTCTCTGAGGATGCAGGTGAAGCCTGAAGTCCCCCCAGACCAAACACACGGCTTCGGATGCTCAGACAGGATTTCCAAGGCCCCGGCTGACGCCGCACACCGAGCTGCGGTGAGGCAAAGCGCAGAGCTACCAGCCACGGGGGCTGTCTGGGAGGAGGGGGCAGAGCCCTGACCACCTCCATCGGGACTCAACGCCGATCCCCCAGCCCGGCCAGCGCAGCACAGCGCTCAGCTGTGGATATAAACCTATATACAACGCACATTCGGGAGCAGCTGGTCCCCTCGGATGCGCGGGCAGCCTTGCCTGCCCTTTGCCGGCTCCCCCCCACCCTTCATTTGCAGAAACCTCAAACTTCACCGGGGTATCGCCCTCCCACCCCTCAGTGCTTGTGTCAAGAGGTGAGCCCAGCCTCCAGCCCACAACCAGACACCCCAGCACCCAGCTGAAGTCAAAAGGGGGACGGTGAGGAGGGTGAAGAGAGTGACATCTGCCACCCAGCCAGTTCCCAGTGCCGATGGGCACGGGGAGAGCAGCGGGCAGCGTTCACCAGCCACCTTCTTGAAAGGCTTCACACAACTTATTGCTGGGGTAACATCAGATAGGGAGGAAGCCCAGCCCTCTTCCTCCTGCTCTCTTGAAGAAAGAAACTCAGGAATTTGGCAGAAGGCCACGGCTCAAACAGAGGGGACCCTGTGCTAAGGCATGTTCACAAAAGCAGCCTCTTCCCTGCCAGGATAAACGTTGCTTTTCCACCCCCTCCTCTGGAGATAGAAGAGGTAGGTTGCCCCTCAACTCCAACACCAGCCAGAGCTCTTTGGAAAGGGTGGGCTCCCCCGGGGCTGCCCTTTGGGGGACACACTCCCCTTGCCTGGATGGTTCCTCCTTCCCAGGATATTCCCTTCCCAGGATCTTCTGGGGGCAGCAGCTGGGAAGGAACCAAACCCACCCAAACCCACGTTCCTCTGCCTAGAGCATCTTTCCCTTCTCCCCACGCCTGGGCACCGGCACCTTCCCGCCTCCACCCCGGCAGCTGCTGGAGGCAAAGCCTCCCCATGCCAGCAGCTCTCAGCTGCTCTCGCTTCTCTCTAAGGCACCGCCAGGTGAAGTAGGGAGGAGAAAACATTTCACACAGGTTTCTGAGAACATCCAGGGCTGCCCTGGGGTACAGGCAAGGCAGGCAGCTGCCTCCTCTTCAGGGAGGCTCTCAAAGGGTTAAGACAGCAAGCCAGCATCAAAGGGAGCTCTGGAGCAGAGGGGGTTGAGAAACTGAGATGGGTCGAGGTTGCGCAGACTCCTTGGAATCTCAGGAATTTCCCATTATTATCCCACTTCCCTTCCAGCAGCCTGGAGGGAGGGAGCACCAGCACAGGACCCCAGCCCCAGGACCAGGGCCACCAGGGATGGTGGCACATCCCAGAGCTGGCACCAGGCTGCCCACCGCCCACCCACCGCAGCACGCTTTGGTTCGGGGCGCTAAGGATCAATCGCTCAGGGGTCTTCTCTCCTCCAACTCTCCACAAACCCGGCTCTCAAGTTCCCACATCCCAGGCTGGCTGGACCACCGTGGTGGGCTGAGACCCCCACACAGCCACAAGCATCCCTCTAACCAACAGTTCACCCCGCCGGTTCCCCCCTCATACTGCTCCAGGAGGTTCCCCATGTCACCTCACAAGCTGGAGCTCTAGTAGCTCCATAGTAACTACACCGAGAGTTACTTCCTACTTGTCACACGATTGCCACCCTGCATTTCAGGCAACACCACCACCCGACACTCGAATGCTCCAAGTCTCCTCTCAGTTCCACAGAAATTCTGGACTTTGGACAAGCCACAGGCACCACCAATGCCCGATATCAGCAATAACCAACCTACAAGGGCTATACAAGCGGGAGGGTTTTACTAAGGCGCCGTAGAGCCGACAGTCTCACCATTTCCCCTTTCCTTCGACATCAGCAGGGTAATACCCATCTTACAAGGATGTTGTCAGGATTAACGTTTTTCAAGTACTCCGTGAACTACTATGCAAGGCCTAAGTAGTATTATGGTATTTAATTTTCTTTCCGACAATCGTTAAGGTATAAGCAGCAGCTAGAAAAAAAAATATCTTATTGCCAAGCTGCATTATAGACGTTAAGAAACACATCCCATCCCACCCCACCCCCCTCTGCACACAGGGGCACGTCTCCTCCCCCCAGACAGCCATATCCAGCTGGGGGGGGGGGGGGCGTACAAACACCTTTTTATTTCCCTTTCTTTAAGGGGACACAGATTAAGTTCAACTCCACGTAAACGCCTGCCTGTGTTTGAATTTTTTCCACCCTTTGGCTGCCCGAGCTGGAGAGCAGCATCCAGCTGGCATTTAAGCCTGGAAAACACCGTTTTAATATCAGCATTAATTGGCTTGTGCGACCCCTTTGGCCAGGGCTTCACAAGCACCCCCAGAAAACGCCGCAGAGCAGCCGGGAAAGTGTTTTTGCAGAGGACGGGGTGCCTGGCACCCCTCGTTTCAGGGTGTGAGGGGTGATGCTTAAGAGGGACCAGGGTCCATCGGATGCCTCCAGCATCCCAACGCTTTCCCAGCGGCCACGGGAGCAGGTAGCAGAGACTTACGCGTTGCAATACGGCTTCTTCTCGTAGCCCTTGTAGTTTTTCATGTTTAGGGTCATCTTGCAGGTCTCGCAGTGGAAACATGCTTTATGCCAGAACTGGAAACAGAGACAAAAGAATCGTTAACACGAGTGACTTGCAAAACAGGGCCACGTCCCACTGGAATCGCACAATTTCAGCTCGGCGGCGGCTCCTCCAGCCTAGAGACGGCAGCCACGACCCCTGCAAAGCCTGGAGGACAGACAATATTCTAAGACACCAAGTAAATCTGCCCCCCTAAATGCTCCCCAACGTGACACTTGTTACGTGCATTTATAGCAGCATCTTGCTTCCTTATCTCCAGACTGGGAATTGATAGGCTGGGGCAGATGCAGGAGAAGGGTCCTCCTTGGGAATGGACACCAGCCCTGCCCACAGAGGGAACGGCGGTGGTTTCCAGGCTTCGAAGTTGCTGCTTTTGGGGTTTTTTTTGCTGCTGTTAGCCAAGAGATAGCCAGCCGAGCAGGTCAGGTAAGGCTGCACACAGACACCCAGCCGAGGAGCTGGAGACAAACGTTCTCACCAGAAGCAGACAGCCCACCGGTCCTCACCACAGATCCCACCCTCCCCATGAGGTTAATCCCAAACCTGAGAGCCCCCGAGGATGCAGGACCACCCCTAGCACCCCTCATCCCCCCCTACTCCTCTAGGACCACCCTTGCCAGGGCTGCAGCCTCGCAGAGGTGGGGATGGGGTGACAGCAGCAGGGCAGGGGGACTGCTGTGAAGGTCTGTTTTGAATCCTCTCCCCCACCACTCTCGCACCAGCACCCTTGGGCTGTCCTGTACCCCAGCATCACTCTCCTTTGAGCCACACTCAATGCTCCAGGCTAAAACCACAGCCCCCAAAATTCAGATCGCCACCCTACGGAATGGGTTGCAGCACCTAATGAACGCTAAGGAAGTAGTTGGGAGTTTTTCAGGCTACTCTTAAAGAAATTATTTCTACTTGGCATTTCACTGGTCCAAGCGTGGACTGGACTTCGAGGCTGGAAGGAACCTGGTGAAGAACAGCTCAGCCACCGAGCAGCTCTACCCCAGACCAAGGCTGATGCCCTGCAGCCCCCAGGCAACCAGACTTTGTGCTGGGCTTTGAGGGGTCCGGTGTGACACCTTGGGGACCAGTCCGGGCACGGCAGACAGAAAAGCACCCAGACAGGAGCCACGCAACAGGGAAAGTACAGCCTGGAGCAATGTCTTCGCTCATTCCAGGTAAGGCAAGTCCTGCCCCAGGGTTGCCTTCCCTCTTCCAGCAAGCACCTCTGCACAGCACCTGAACCGCCCAGCATCCCCTGCGAAATCAGGGGAAGAACAAGCCCAATGCCACGCTGCCAGCTCAGAACATCAAATAAATGACAATTGACAAGCCCACAGCATGACACCCAGGGATCAGCCTCGCACGCATTTACTCCGCAGCAAGCAAGCAAACCCCGGGAGAACAGCTGGTGGTTGTCGCTGTAGTTTCTACTACTAAGCTTGGAAAAAATAAAGTCATTTCCACCACTGCAACTACCGGCTGGGTCTGTGTTCCTGCAAGGAGACTGCGAGAGCCAAGGCTGAGCCCTTGTGCCACCTACCCACAGGTACCACACCCCGGTGCACAAACACGGCCCCGGCTCTGCAAGGCAATGACTCAGCCCAGAAAGGACAATTTACCTCCTTCCAGTTGCTCAGAGCAACGTATTTGTTCTTTTCCTCTAGTTACACAAGTTCTAGAGCTTGCCACTAACAGCGAGGGGGCTTCTAAGTGCACCACGCGCCGCTCCGTACCAACGCCCTCATCCACATCCAGCCTGCGCAGGATTATTTTCCCCCTTCCCAGCTTTCAGACTCTTTAAGGACACAGAGATCAACAGCTGAACCCCGAGTTCTGCAGGCATCTGCAAAGTTCCAGCCTTTCGGTTGAGCTACGGCCGCATTAGGGGTAATTAATAGACCTCACCCAGCCTGTTGGCCATCCATCGTGTCATGAGCTGTGGGTAAACACCAGGGATGCCACTAGAAATACACAGAGATGAGCTGACAGCCAACACTACTTTGGAGCCTCCTCCTCCGAGGAATACCCAGGCTCCCAAGAGCTAAGGACTATCTGGCAAGGCCAGCTGTCCCCTCGCCTGGGGCAGCCTCCGCAGTAAGCACAGCAGAAACAACAAAAAAAAAATCAACAAAAAAACAAACAACAAACCCCAGCCAGAGAGCAATTAGTGCGTATTGATGCCTGGGTTTGCATTAGGCACTGTTCAGCAGGGGGGTCTCTGTGCCAGGGCTCTGATGAAGGAGACTCTGCACCCTGAGCAGATACCAAGAGCAGGACCCCTACCTCCAAGTCTTGCTGCCACTAAATTTTGTCTTTTCACTGGTGCTGGATCCATGAATCCAAGGCAGCACTAAAGGGAGAGCTGCAACACTGAGCTGACACAGGGGACCAGCAATCACAGAGGCTTCCAGTAACGCTACTGGAAATAAAGCTCGCCCTCCCAGCACGTCTGTAGGGAAAGGGGATGAGTTTCAAATCGGTTTTTAGAGGACCATTAACGCCTGTGCTTTCCAGCTCCCAAGTCTGAAGTGCTCCCAACATCTGGAGGCGATCCCAGGTACGACTGCACCGCATCCCGGCGGGATGTACTCTGCGGGAAGCGCGCTGGCTGCGCTCCAGGCAGGCTGCTCGTGGAGGGATGGAGCACTGGACAGCTTTGCCACCCACGGCAGGCTGGACGTGGGGACAGAGCTCAGAGCCACGGTACGTGTTGGTGTAGCCATTTACTACAGCCACGCAACACCCCTCCACGGAGCAAAACCACTGCTCCACCGCTGGGAGCATCGCTTGAGAGTTGAGGGTGAGGGGGGACTCCTGGGGCTGGGGGCAAACCCTTGCTGGGGTTTAATGCACTGTAACAGCTCGTTTAACTCGTTTCAGAACTCATCTGACATCAGCTTTACGTGGGTTCAGCAGCTGCAAGCACCAGCGGCGCAGGAGATGTCACTTCCACAGCGGAAGCGGGCAGCTCACCCAGCACCTTCTCTAGAGGGCTGGCGGTGGGGGGAGGGGAGCAACACCCCTTCCCCCAAGGCCGAGCAGGGCATTTGCCCTTCGCCTCGCAAGGTGAGGATGTGAGAAGTGAAGCAGCAGAACTGGCCGGTGGCGTTCAGCCCAGCCGGAGCTGGCAGTGGCGGTGCAGCCCGATAAAGCAGCAAGTTCTTCCTCCTACTTTCCTGTAAACCTCAAAAGGAAAAGGGACCCCCCCTGATGTCACTACCAGGATAAAACCCAAACCCATCTGGCTTACCGACACACCGGTGCATGCACCGAGAGCGTCGCCACCGCCGCATGCATTGCTTCCCCTCCCAGCAGCCCTGCACCGCTGCTGCGGTTCAACTTCAGCGACGCTTACGCAAACACCACCAGAGCCGCCCTTTTGACTTTGCTCTGGGTAGAGCGAAAACAGGAGGGCAGCCACTCGTCACACCGTGCTTATCTCCGGCTTTTATAGGAAGTGGCGAGGCTTTTTTTTTTTTGCCCCCCCCCCCCCCCAGCCAGAAACCCCAGGAAAAATTAACGCCGGGGCAATTCGTTGTTTGGTTAGGGGCACGCTGTATTTCCAAGGCCGCCCGTGCGATAATTTTGAGGAAGGGGAAGCTAAGGAGACCCCCTAGAAGTACAGGATGATGCCTGCAGCCTCCTGCCCTCTTCCAAACAGGCGGGATAGAGGGGCTCAGCATGCTCAGCACACCGCTGCCAGGTCAGAAGCGGCGCAAAACCCAGGCTGCTGGCTGTGGAATCAAGGGGTCATCCCCCCCCCCCCCCCCCCCAATTCCCTTCCAATTATCCCTGTTGGGATACCCCGCAGCTACTGGGGGTCAGCACAGGTTGCAGAAAAGCAGCCAGGACAATCCCTGGGACACAGGGCTGATAGTTCAGCTTCAAACCATTCCCAGCTTCAGGAAGAAACATCATCTGTTAAAAATGCGAGCAAAAGGGGCTGCTGGAGCTCAGGAATGCCACTGCCCAGATCCGCACATTCTTCCAGTTACTTTTTTTAGTCCCTAAACTGGTCATCCCAGAAGCCTGGAAGAGGAGGGGGAGGAGAGCAGCTCAGCTCTCCAGGAGGGGTTAGTTGAGAGGCAAATCCCATGGGAATGGTGCAGCACAGGGGATGGAGACACCACCACCGCCTGCTCCACCGGACCTCACCTCACCAGAGCTTTGTTCTTGATGGGAAAACATTAAAAAAAAAAAAATAACAATAAATAAAAAAGCCACTCCAAAGCGCTCGCGCCCCGCGTTAAGGCAGGCAGCAGAAAGTATAAAGCTTGAATTCTGGAACACAGAAGTATCAATTGGGGTGGAAGATTAAAAAAAAAGAAAAAAAGAAAAAAGAAAAAAAAAAGAAAAAAAGAAAAAAGCTCGGGTAATGCAAACCAGATGAGGTTCCCGGCTTGAGGGGAAGCTTTAACTGTTGCTTTCCATCAGCCTCCGCAGCCGCCTTCCCGCAAGGCTGGGGCTGCTGCTGCTTTTAAATTATTTAAAAAAAAAAAAAAAAATAAAGCCACGGGGAGCGCCTGGGCAAAGGGCTCCCAGTCCCCTGGTGGGAGGGGATGCTGGATCCTGGGGGGAGCGTGGGGGTCCCCCCCGCCTCAAGCAGCTCTCTAGGACTCTCTGGGTGGGTAACGTGGAGATGCCCCCCCCTCCTCAAAAGCGAGATAATGATGATGATGATGGAGGAGGAAAACGAAGCATCCCACCCCCGGGAGACCTGGCAGCCGCCGCCAGGACCCTCCGGGTAGGCAACGTGGAGATGATGGAGGAGGAGGAAAAAAAAAACCCCAAAAAACCTACAACCATCCCACCCACGGGAGAGCCGATCACCCTGGGTGCTCCCCCTCCGTCCGTCCGTCCCCCCCCCCCCCGCGTGCCCCCAGCCCCACGCGTGGCCACTGACCTTATCCAAGCAGTTCACCTTCTCGGTGGGATACACGATCTTGCCGCAACGGGCACAGTTGGGATTCATGGCTCGACCCCCCCCCCCCCTCCCCAACTCCTTCCCACCACCCGCTGCTGCCGCTTCTGAGCCGCCGCCCGCTTTGCCGCGACCCTAAATAGGCTGGGGGAGGGGGGGGGGGTGGGGGGGTGGGGGAGGGGCGGTGGGGGCGGGGCGTGTCCCCACGCAGCCGTACAGCCTACGTTTGTCAATGGGCGGCGTGGGCGGGCGCGCTCCCGCCTCCGGGGGTGCGTGGGCACGTGTAGCGCTTTGCAGGGGCGCGCAGACACCCCACACACACACCCAGCCCCCCACCCCGTTCCATGCTCGTCTCTGCGTGGAACGGGGTGGGGGGCTGGGGGGAGAGGGGTCTGCCCGCGCGTGGAGCCTTTGTAAGTGACCACCCGGCGGCTTTATTGGCAGCTGGGGGTATAGCTCAGTGGTAGAGCATTTGACTGCAGATCAAGAGGTCCCTGGTTCAAATCCGGGTGCCCCCTGAGAATTAAAATTTACTTTTTCTTTTTTTTTTTAACTCCACATCCACGCGTGATTCCTTATAATTTTAAGCCGGTAAGTGAGTGGAGAGCTGTGGTGGCGTTGGGGAGTTGTGTCCGTAGAGCTGCTGCGTTGGGCTGAGTCGCTTCGAGGGGAAACACAGTTTTAATAAATAACAAGTTATTTTTGGTAAAATGGGAAGTGATCCACAACAGGCGGGTCACAGACTTGCGGGGGCGAGAGGGAGCACCTTGACCTCTGCGTCTGTACCTCGCGCAAGTCCAGTTCCCCACCAGCTTTCAACTTTTATTGTATTTTTATTGAAAGGCAGCAACGCAAACGTGAGCAGAATCCTCTCGACCTCTGTCAAGCGCAAGTCCAGTTCCCCACCAGGTTTCAATTTTTAGTGTATTTTTACGGAGCAGAAGCCTCTCAACCTTTTCCAAGCTGCAATGCCGTGGGGTACCGCACACCCCGCTTCACCCAGGTTCTCCCTGCCCGTACACCACGACACGTAGCATCAACTCCGGTCAATTCAGGTTATTCCGTCGCAAAAACCTTCGTAAGAACGTTAATTCAATTTCTATTGGGAGATAATGACACCTTAATTCTCTTTCCCGGAGCATGTTAGAAAAGACCGAAGCTCAGTAATCACTATTTGCAAGCAGGCTTTAATAAAGCACACCCACATCAAACGAGGCTGCGCTCGGCTCTCTGCCCCCTTATTCATTTCAGGATGCGGCTTAAAATTGGCTTCCTTCGTTTGAAAAGCAGCTTATCTGATCCTCTCACAAAGGCGCCCACTCCTTCCCTTTTCTGATCACCTCGCCCAACGCTTCCCAGCCCCCCGAATCAGCCTCCCACCCTTTCCTGGCCCATCGCAGCTTAAAATAAGATGAGCTTTTCAGCTTATCCAGCTCTTTGGGATGCTGTGGGTGGTTTTTCCTCGCTTGGCTTGGGAGAAGCTGCGGGGTGAGGGAGGCTCTCCATCACCCCGACGTTTTGGGTACAGTGCAGAGAAGCTGCTGCTGCTGCTTCCCAGGGCTGGCTGAGGGCATCACTCCCCCCAGGCCCTGCTCCAGCCCCAGCTTTTCTTATTTTTTTTTTTCTTTTTGAGAGCTGCATCACTCCTGGTGCCCCAAGCACCCATCTCCGGTGAGCTGCACCATGTCTGGTCCCCCAAGCACCCATCCCTGGTGAGCTGCATCACTTCTGGTGCCCCAAGCACCCATCCTGTTGATGGGTGACCTCGCCGCGTGACCTGCGCTCTCCTCCTGGTGCCTTCGCAGGGGTGATGGGTGTGAGCTGATGTCCTGGGACCCCACGGCAGGAGCCACGCTGGGTAGCGCCGCGTTACAGCACCATCACCTCGTTACGGCATGTAACGGCTGGGTACCTGCCTCTCATTAGCTGCAAACCACACAGTTACCGTCAGCGGTATTTGATTATTGCTGTGAAACGACGGGATATTTTGTTGCTTTCTGAAGTTATTCTCTTACATACATATTTCTCATTTTTTGCTGAAGGCTGGCAACATTCTTTCTTGTTTCTACGCGGAGCACTCAGAGGACCAGGTATATGAAATAGTACAAGCAGCATCACTTGTGCTTTCCTCCTGATATTTGATTTCGGTGATAGCTGAATAATTAAATAAAAATTATAAATATTTTATATACATATATATATGAAAATGAAATATATATATTATAGATAGATAGATGTAAAATATATAGCCCCCAGGCAAAAATCCCTTTCCCTTTGGGGTGCAATAACCCTGGATTGTGCGGAGTCGCTGGGGCTGAAGTAGCCGCCTGGAGGCACGAGCCAGCCAAGGGCAATTCCTTCTGATAAGGCAGAAAAATTCCTTCCTTGCTGGCCCCCCCTTGCCCGCGGGGGGCTCCCAACCCGGCCTTGGCCGGGCCCCCCTGGGACAAGCGCACCCGTCCCATCGCCCCCCCTGCTCGGGGGCTGAGGGCGAGTGTCCCCGCCGGGCCGGTGGCCCCCGGGTAGCGCGGGAAGGCGGCGCGGAGCGGACGACTACGCGCCGGGGGTATAGCTCAGTGGTAGAGCATTTGACTGCAGATCAAGAGGTCCCCGGTTCAAATCCGGGTGCCCCCTCTTTTAGAAAACGTCTCTATTTCTTTTTTTTTTTAATTCCCCCCCCCCGTGCCCCCTCCGGTTTAGAAATTTTCGAAAGATTTTCCCCCAAAATTACGGTCCCAAAGCCTCCCCGTGCCCCTGGCGCGCCCCCGCCGTACCCATGCACCCGTGGGGAGCGCAGCCCACCGTGGGGCGGCTGCCGCCTGTCCCCTCGCGGTGCTCCCGGTACCGGCGGGAGTGGGGGGGGGGAGGGGGGGCGCGCTCCGCTCCCCGTCACCTCCGCGCGGCGCCGCGGGGCCCGGCCGCCACGTGAGGCGTGCTGGCCTTGGCACGTCACTTCCGGCGGCGCGGCGTACGGGCATATCCCGGCGTGCTCCGCGCCGGGCCTCCTCTTCCGGCCCCAAGATGTCCAAGCGAGGTGAGCCGGGGGCCGGGATCCGGCTCCATCCGCCGTCCCGCGGGGCTCGGGACCTGCGGCCGGCGTGGCTGTCCCGCTCCCGAGGCGGCGGGGGGACTGTGGGGACGGGATGGGGGGGATGGGGCGGCGGAGGAACGGGATGGGGGGATGCTTAGGGGACGTGGGGGTGGGGCCTGGGATGGGGGGGCTGGGGAGACGGGGCGGCGGGGGGACGAGATGGACGCTGGGGGGACAGGGCGGCAGGGGGACGGGATGGGGGGACACTGGGGGGACGGGGTGGCGGGGCGACACTGGGGGGACAGGGCGGTGGGGGGGGCGAGATGGGGGATAGGGTGGGAGGGGCAGGATGGTGGGACGCTGGGGGGACTGAATAGGGGGCTGGGGTGACAGGGAGACAGGATGGGGGGACACTGGGGGGACAGGGTGGGGGGAGGATGGGGCAGCAGGGGTCAGGCTGGGCTGGGGGACGCTCCGTCATTCGGCTCTTAATTCTTTTCTCAACCCGCAGGACGCGGCGGTTCCTCCGGTGCCAAGTTCCGCATCTCCCTCGGTCTCCCGGTGGGAGCTGTGATCAACTGCGCCGACAACACGGGTGAGCGTGGCTGCGGCCCGGCTGGGAGCCCAGGAGCGCGGCGGCGGGAGTCGGGGAGCTGCCGGACATGGGGCGCTGCCGTGCCGCTGCTGCAGCGCTGCGTACCGGCACATCATCCTGCCTGCCCCGTTCCGTTTAGGCAGGGTTAGACCGTCCACACGTTTGCCGGTTACATCGCTGGGAAGCATCACATTGGTTCATTTCCCAAGAATAAGCGGCGCTGCGTTAATTAAGCATCACACATGTTCCTTACAGGTTAAGAAAACTTCTGTGGGTCTCAAACACCAGCAGACCCCGAGCTGGACCTCAGTTATTATTCCCTAGATGGGCTTGTCTTGACCACATTTCAGCTTCTTTTGGCAAGTTGGGTTTCAAATCCATCTTTGCAAGGGGATCTTTCATTTTAGCTCCTTCCTGGAATCACAGATTAACATTCCCTTAACGATACAATGTGCAGCTAACGTTTGCTGACGATTATCCATAAAAGTTATAGTGAAACAAACAGGCTGTAGTAATTGCACTGAAATGAACACAACAGGGTGGCAGCGGTCAGGAGACACCTGCTGTAATGCTGAAGGTGTTGGAAGAAGTTTGTAAAAAACCATTTTCCTTCTGAAAAGCTCTTGTTGGGTCTGTGCTTGTGGCTCAGTGAGATGTTGTGGAAGGAGACAGCAACGGTATCGCTTTTGGGTGAAGCGGCAGCCCGTGCTGTTCGCTTCAGTCGGTGATTTGACACGGGAAACGTCTTCCTGGATGGCCAGCTCTGTTAATGCCGGCGCTTCTCTCCGCAGGTGCCAAGAACCTGTACATCATCTCCGTGAAGGGGATCAAGGGACGCCTGAACAGGCTGCCGGCAGCCGGCGTGGGTGACATGGTGATGGCCACCGTCAAGAAAGGCAAACCAGAGCTGAGGAAGAAGGGTGAGTGCGGAGAGGAGCGGCGAGTCCTGCCGCACCGACGGGCAGCTCCTGCTGCAAGCCTGCCTGCGCTGTAGTGTCCCTCATCCGAGGGGAGCACGGTTCCTCCCTCAAACTGATCAGAAGGTGGGCCCCGAATCTTTGGAGCGTCACCTCCACCCTTCTGAAAAGCACTCGTTGGGTCTGTGTGCAGTGGCTCGGCGAGTTGTCGTGGAAGGGCAGAGCGAAGACATCGCTTTTGGGTGAAGTGGCAGCCTGTGCTGTTGATTTCAATCAGCGGTGTGACATTCGGCCGCGGGGGGAAGGAGGTCTGGTCCTGCTCTGGAGGGGAAGGGAGGAGTGTTTGCTGAGTATTGTCTGTGATTGGATGGTATATTTAGAAATAAAGGTGGAAAAGTGGAAAAACGCTAGATTGTCCCAAGCGTGGACGCAGCTGTAAGCGTTACACGATCAGTTTTAAGTCTATTACTGACTATAAACTGTAGCTTCTCTTAGCGAAGCACTGCAAATACACCGTGCAGAAAACCCTACGCTTGTGCACTGCATCAGGTGCTGCTGCAAAACGGTTCCCCTGGGGTATCTGTTCCCAGGACCGTGTGCTTAACGTGATGTTTCTGATACCAAGCTGTTCCTTTCTCTTTGCAGTCCATCCGGCGGTGGTAATTCGGCAGCGAAAATCGTACAGGAGAAAAGACGGGGTGTTCCTCTATTTTGAAGACAACGCAGGAGTGATAGTAAATAATAAAGGTGAAATGAAAGGTACGGACAAGGATCCCGTTACGCTGGGCAAAAGGGGGACATGGAGAGGGGTGGCAGGTCAGTGGTGCTGGTCGGAGGGCTGCGCTCTCCTGGGCAAAAGGATCCAGATTCTCCTCGGAGGGTGCGATTGGGTTGAACTAGTGTTTGTGTAAAAATGCTGCCCTGAAGCATCTCTGCACCTACTCGGGCCCCTAACGCGCTGTTGTCTCTTTCTTTCCCAGGCTCTGCAATCACAGGCCCTGTGGCTAAGGAGTGTGCGGATCTGTGGCCCAGGATCGCCTCCAATGCAGGAAGCATTGCATGAACGTGTTCATCTCTGTAGAGATAAAATAAAAGTCCTTGTACCAAAGAAGTAGTGTCTTTCTTGCCAAAGTGCTCTCCTCTGCTGAGCAGGACGAGTGTGACGATGAGGGAGTTAGTTCTGGGAGGTGTTTTTACAGAACTCTTGTGTGGATGTATACTTTGAGCAGGAAAATGGGATTTGGAGTTTTAATATCCAGTGATGAGTCTTTTTTTTTTTTTTTTTTTTTTTTCTTCAGGAAGGTTCCTGTACTAGTGGAAAATAGCTGGAAGGGGGTTGCACTGGAATGAGTTAAATTTCAGCAATATTGTCTGAATTGATCCAGTTGATGTATGCAGGGATAGAAACTGGGCGGTGTCTATAAAAGCCGCTACAAGAAGCCTTTGTACAGAGGCTTGCCAAATTGTAGGTCTGGAATTTTCTTCCAGGGTGGGCAATTTAACCGCTTAGAGATACTGGTCTGATTCGAGGGGGAGGGGTGTGGGTGTGGGAAACTGCTTGAAAGTGATCTGTGCCTTGAGCTGTGGAGTTGTGGCCACTGGGATCTAAAGAATGTTTCTTCGACCTTGCTGAAGTCATGCAAGGACACATCAAGCCCCACTGCTGTTGGCTGAGGTAGTGGCTGAAGCACGTGCCTCAACCTTCCATCAGTGGTGAAACAGGTCGCTGATTGCTAATCGCAAGTAGAAGGTCTGATCTGAACTTGCAAGATCAGCTGAAAAGCTTCGAGGTGGGAGTTGGAAGGTACGTCTGTGCAAAAGCTTGTGCTGTGTCAAGTCGCTGGTGGTTTTCCCGGTGTTCCTCTGGCTGCAGCAGAGAACGTCTGGATGTAAGCTGCAGGTTGGCGTGTTTTGTGGTGCTGCTGGAGGGGCAGGGAGGCTGCCTTGGACCTGGGCTTGCGGGTGGAAATGGGGGGGACTTTCTCCTGGATATCGTGGCCCTGGTGCCCTGCTCTCAGCACTGGCTGTGACACCCAGGTCAGGGAGCCCCTGGTGTGCTCTGGGCTTCGATCCACCCTGGCACATAGCTGATCCCACGGTCACTTTTCCCTTTGCTTAGAGATTCCTGATCCTTCTCTGCTATCCCCGATGCCTTTAGAGCAGAGGAAGAAGGGTGGTGAACGGACCAAAGACTTGGAGTTACTTGTAGCACAGACACAAATAATGACGTACAAGAGCAGCAGGGTCTCGCAGTGATTTGTAAAGCGTTTTTAAACAGATCTTTGGCCTATCCAACATGAATCTGCAAAATATTGTGCCCTAAAATTTGTTTCTTGAGGCATTCCCACTGGATAATGTGCTGTGTGTTGGCAGCAGCTGGAGGGGGGGAACATGGAAAAGGATTTGACACGGATTGAGGGCCACTCTCTTCTCTCCAGGCTGTTCCACAGAGCAGGTGAGCGGTCGTGGCTTCTTCCCAGCAGACCTGGAACCCCTGGAAGGGTACAGCGGGCGCTCAGGCTGTCGCCGCAGCATTCCAGACCTGCGGCTGGAGTTGATCTCTTTCCTTCTGAGCGGTGGCCATCTTTCCAGTCCGGTGGTGATGAAGGAGCTGTTCCTCAGACCTGGGGAGAGATGCAGAGACCTGCTTATGAGTAAGGAACCACTGCTAGAATAAAGGTCTTTTCCCTTGATCTATTTTAACAGCTTGTGCTGGATTTTTGATGTGGGAAGACTCTTCCTGAGGCAGAGCACAGCACGGTAGTTGGATGAAGCACTTTGGGTGTTTCTTTTTTTTGGTGTCCCCTGCTTTTGGGCTGCCAGTCAGAGAAGGCAAGAGAGGCTGTGGGCAGGGAGGGAGGTGTGGCAGTAGTGCCTCTGCGAGGCTGGTGTGCTGTCTAATGGCAGGGCACACCCCCGAGACCAAAGAAAGGTGCAGCCAGGTGCCTTCAGCGGTGTTTTGAAGTCAGTGTTTCCGAGCAGTCTTTTTATTTTTTTTTTTTTTTCTCCTCCACAATGGGATGTTTTTGAGAAAGGTAACCCAGGTATCTATGAGCTTGGCAGCCAGGAGCCTGGTTTTTAAGTGTTGGAAAGAGACCTGGGGGGGGTGTAAAGGCAAAAGGCAGGGTAATGAGAGGGCTGGCGCGCGTGCGAGGCAGCGGTGCAGGTGTGGCGAGGGCAGGTGGTGGAATGCAGCCAAGCCACCTCGTCACTGCCCAGATGGAGCCGTACCGGGCAGCCTTGTGCAAGTGGGGGTATAGCTCAGGGGCAGAGCATTTGACTGCAGATCAAGAGGTCCCCGGTTCAAATCCGGGTGCCCCCTCCCTTTTTCCCCCTTTTCCCCCCCAAAAAAAGTGGGTTTGGAGCTCCTTGTTCTAATGCTTTTCCCATAAACTACCTGCAGGCTCTGGCCTCTGGCGGGTGGCTGGCCAGAGGGGGAGAAGAACATTCCCATAGGAGCAGTGGGGTGTTTGTGAGGAACGAGAGGAGTATTTCAGGAGAAGCTGCTGCTTTTGCTGGGATTAATTAGCCAAGCTGTGCTATGATACTAATTAAGGAGAGCTGCTAATGAAGAGGAGAACTTGTGCCGGGGAGCCATGCCCAGGCAGGGGGTATAGCTCAGTGGTAGAGCATTTGACTGCAGATCAAGAGGTCCCCGGTTCAACTCCAGGTGCCCCCTCCCTTTCCACTTTTTTCTTGGAATTTTGGGATGCGTGGTCCCTGGAAGGTGAACTCCCAACATCAGCTCAACCTCCTCTCCTATTAATTCTTCTGTCACGATACAGTCAGAGCTGGAAAGGGTGGGGAAAAAGGTTCAAAGACGCTAAGGCAGCTGCTGTGTCAGGTTGTGGGGTACTCAGGTTGTGGGGTACTCAGGTTGTGGGGTACTCAGGTTGTGGGGTACTCGGAGCGCAGCCCACCGCGGGGAGAGGACACGGAGCTGCAGAGAAACTGGGCCAAGGTCACCTGGGGAACGAGGTATGGAGGCGGCATCTGTCTTGTGCTGGAGTCCGATAACTCCATGTCTTTTCTGCTGTTTTGTTTTGCAATTTCTGCAGCAGGATGTGATTCCTGTGGGATCAAGGTCAAAGACCGGGGAAGAACAAACTAAATGTTTTGTCGGTGGGTTGGCAGGGTCTGTGCCAGGGGGTATAGCTCAGTGGTAGAGCATTTGACTGCAGATCAAGAGGTCCCTGGTTCAACTCCAGGTGCCCCCTCTTTTTCATCTCCTGCAACCGTCCTTTTGCCAAAATTTTGGGCACCAAAGGATGGGGAGCTCTTCTGGGCTCTTGTGAGTTACGCTGTGCAGGGAATGCAGGTACCTGAGCTCCGTTAGTGAAGGACCCGAGGCCCTGACTGTTTGGAAACTGCAGGGGTTCTGCACTGTGTGAGTAAGTCCTCCCTGTGTGTCCTTTCCTCTGTTAATTCTGTGTCCTAATTGTATTTATCCCATGTAACTCCCCGTACAGCCTTTGGCAGGCGCATTAAGGGGCAGAGGGGGCTGTCGAGTCAAAGAGTCAAAGCAGCGGGGCTAGAAACCTCATTTTATGCAGAAACATTTTAAAAATCTCCTCGCACAGGCGCTGTGCCGGGGGGTATAGCTCAGTGGCAGAGCATTTGACTGCAGATCAAGAGGTCCCTGGTTCAACTCCAGGTGCCCCCTTTGAATTGTGCTTTTTCCAGGGAAAAACTGAGGAGCATTCCTTGCTTTTAGCTCCGCTGGGCTCAGGCTGTGCCCAGAAGGACCCTCAACTTCCATATGTAAGATACTGAGCGCTCATCCTAACACTTCCTGCTAAAACCATTACCTGTGACGGTGATGAAGCAAAGACATAACGTTCCCTGCTTGGCCCTAACAGCAATTGTCGTTTTCATCGAGTTTGGGTGCATAATTACACCCTGTCCACGTGTATTTGTACTCCAGATTGTATGCAGTAACTTTCTGTGCCCAGTTTTGCTTGTACGTGAGCGTGCGGAAGAGGGTGCCGGCATATAGCACAATCTGAGCAGTGGACAGGAAACCTGCGCTGTGTAGTAAGATTTTTATTGCTCCTTGTAGTAGCTCTAACTCAGGGGGTATAGCTCAGTGGCAGAGCATTTGACTGCAGATCAAGAGGTCCCTGGTTCAACTCCAGGTGCCCCCTCTTTTTCTTCACCTGCAACCGTCCTTTTGCCAAAATTTTGGGCACCGAAGGAAGGTGGAGGCCCGTGCTTGGCTCTTGTGAGTTGCGCTGTGCAGCGAGGGTTGCTTTCTGAGCTTCAGGATCGGAGGTGCTGAGGCTGTGACTGTTTGGAAGGTGCAGGGGGCTGGGCAGTGTGCAAGCAACTACTACCTGTTTGTGTGTACTTGGCTCATTTCTCTGTAGTA
The DNA here is from genome assembly GCF_023634085.1 of Falco cherrug. Lineage (NCBI taxonomy): Eukaryota > Metazoa > Chordata > Aves > Falconiformes > Falconidae > Falco > Falco cherrug. Next base: position 4,574,482 of record NC_073716.1, read on the forward strand.
ATTGTCTGCATACACTTTGGCAGCTACACTAAGATGCACGGGGTTTGTCAGGTAACAGTCTAACCAGTGGACATACTCGCATAGAAAAACAAGATTATTTTAAAAATGTCCTCGCACAGGTGCTGTGCCAGGGGGTATAGCTCAGTGGCAGAGCATTTGACTGCAGATCAAGAGGTCCCTGGTTCAACTCCAGGTGCCCCCTCTTTTTCATCTCCTGCAACCGTCCTTTTGCCAAAATTTTGGGCACCAAAGGATGGGGAGCTCTTCTGGGCTCTTGTGAGTTGCGCTGTGCAGGGAATGCAGGTACCTGAGCTCCGTTAGTGAAGGACCCGAGGCCCTGACTGTTTGGAAACTGCAGGGGTTCTGCACTGTGTGAGTAAGTCCTCCCTGTGTGTCCTTTCCTCTGTTAATTCTGTGTCCTAATTGTATTTATCCCATGTAACTCCCCGTACAGCCTTTGGCAGGCGCATTAAGGGGCAGAGGGGGCTGTCGAGTCAAAGAGTCAAAGCAGCGGGGCTAGAAACCTCATTTTATGCAGAAACATTTTAAAAATCTCCTCGCACAGGCGCTGTGCCTGCTTGTAGTAGCTCCTAACTCAGTAGTAGTAGCTCCTAACTCAGTAGCTCCTCATAGTAGCCCTAACTCAGGGGGTATAGCTCAGTGGCAGAGCATTTGACTGCAGATCAAGAGGTCCCTGGTTCAACTCCAGGTGCCCCCTCTTTTTTCATCTCCTGCAACTGTCCTTTTGCCAAAATTTTGGGCACTGAAAGTAAGTGGCTGCTCTTGGCTCTCGTGAGTTGTGCTGTGCAGGAAAGGTTGGTTTCTGAACTCCATTATTGCAGGTACCGAGGCCGTGGCTATTCGGAAACTGCAGGGGTTCTGCACTGTGTAACTACTAATTGTATTTATCATATGTAACTCCCTGTACAGCCTTTGGCAGGTGCGTTAAGGCGCTCAGGCGCTATGAAGTTGAAGAGTCAAACCAGTGGACACAAACTTGTCTCTATTCCATGTAAACCTGTTAAAAATCCCTTGTGCTGGGGGGTATAGCTCAGTGGCAGAGCATTTGACTGCAGATCAAGAGGTCCCTGGTTCAACTCCAGGTGCCCCCTCTTTTAGCTCGTTTTTCACCCTTTCTGCTTCCAGAGTCACCTCACAGAGGATGGAGAGAGTTTCTTAACCCTCCAAAGTCTTGGAAATCACTTGATGATCTGCTGCCAAGCACAAATTCAGACTCTGACATTCTCCTCCTCTCCTGAATACTGCACGTACACACAACTAAGGTGGCTCAGTGGAGGTGCTGCTGGTCTAGTTTTTCCTGTCTGAGTAACTGCCGTTAATTTAAACAGCAAACAGCAGGGATAACGCCGTTCTAGAGGCAGGGATCACTGCGGAGTTGCCTTCTGAAGGGAGCTGGGGCAGTGATGCAGGAACCAGCTTGTGGTTGGGCTGTTGAGATGCCAGGTGGCTGCCTCTCCCCCCCCCCCCCCCCCGCCCGGGGGCTCGAACCCTGCACCTCCGGCCCCGCAGGCGGATGCTCTGCCCCTGAGCCACGCCCCCGGCGCGGGGCCGGCTGGGTGGGGGTTGGGGGCGGGGGGGCGGGGGGAGGTGGCTCAGGGGCAACGCGCCGGGCTGGGAACTCGGAGGTCACCGGTTCTAACCCAGCCCCGGGCAGCGCCGTAGGCAACGGGTGCACGGCGGGGCTCTGGAAACGCCCCCCCCCCCCCCCCCCCCCCCCCCCCCCCCCCGCAGGAGCAGTTTGAACAGCGTTAGCCTGAGGAAGAGACATCACTGCACATTCCTGTCACTGTAACGCCCTGCCAAACCTGCCCCGTGAATAATTACGTGCTATTCAAATTATGAACCCTCATTTCCAGGCACTTTTTTGGGGTGGCTTCTACTAACGTCACTGGAAACGTGCTCACATCTTGAAGCCAGTGAAAACAAACTGCTTGTTCATCTTGCGAGTAGAATAGTGTGGACAAAGAATGATTAAGACGATGGAGCCTTACAGTGGGAGTGTTAGGCTTACAGTTAGGCATTTTGGAGGGAGGGATTTTTTCTTTTTTCTTCTGCTGAGCCCGGGTGGCCCCAGAGCCGAAGCCAGCAGCCGGGTGTGTTCAGCAGGCAGAGCCGCTTTCACACACACCAACGTCCTTCAGCCGCATGTGGCCGAAACCTTTGCACGGCGACACCCCAATTTCAGTTACAGCCCCCAGGGGTAGAGACCACTGATGTGGGAAAGTAATGAAAACAACCTGCAGGCCCGGTCACTGCGGCCCCGGGCCTTGTCCCTACGGGACCGGCGGCGCCTGGAGCTCCGCACCCGCAGGAGCGGGGAGCCCCGACTCTCCACGCCGTTCAACCGGCTCCGTTACCTGGGCAGCTCACGCTAGTGCGCTCAGTCTTTCCGTTTTCCCTAGCGAACGGGGCCCCGGCTGCGCCCTGCTCTGCTCCGCTGCCTTCGGCCGCCATCTTGCCAGCCGCCCTCAGCGCCGCGGCGGAAGTGACGTGTTCGCCCCACGCGGCGCGGAACAGGCGGTGGCGCGCGACTGTGACGCACTTCCTGGCCCGGTAGCGGCGGGGAAGCACTCGTCCGGCGGCCGCGATGGGGGGAGGCGACCTGGTGAGGAGCGGCCGGGGCTCGGGCGGCGCTGAGCTGGGCTGTGAGGGGCGGAGGGCCTGTCCCGGGGCTCCGGGAACCGGCCGGGGCGCGGGCGGGGCGGGCGGCGGCCCCGGGACGCGCGGGTTCGGCGGGGCCTGCGGCCGTTCCCCGCTCCCAGGACGCGCGGGACCTTCGGGGCCTACGGCCGTTCCCCGGTCCCGACGCGTCTCGGTGGGGCGGGACTGAGCGGGTGGAGCTGTCCGGGCCTCGACGCCGGCGTGGGAAGGCTGCGGGCTGGCACGGCTCGGAGCGGGCCCTTCCCCAGGGCCGGCGGCTCGGGCAGGTGGCCCCCCATTAACGGTGCCGGTGCGGTCTCTTCCCCCCCCCCCCCCCCCCCCCCCGCGCGCCCCGCAGAACCTGAAGAAGAGCTGGCACCCCCAGACGCTGCGCAATGTTGAGAAGGTGTGGAAAGCCGAGCAGAAGCATGAAGCCGAGCGGAAGAAGATCGAGGAGCTGCAGCGGGAGCTGCAGGAGGAGCGAGCGCGGGAGGAGATGCAGCGATATGCTGAGGATATGGGCACTGTCAGGTGAGGGGGTGCGGGGGCCCCCCAGACCAGTGGGACCCAGCCCTGGCTACCCTCGGCAGGGCAAGCACTTGCTGATGAGGTCTTGCAGGTGCTCCTGGTGTTCCTGAGAGCGCCGTGGATTTCGTGGCCTTGACAATGAAATATTTCCACCCACCTTCATAAACCACTGCCTTAAAACGTAGTTTTACAGCTGTAAGAAGGAAAATAAGATGGTCTTATTTGCAACAGGAAAAGAGAAGAGAAGCTGGAATGGATGTACCAGGGTCCTGGTGGCATGGTGAACAGAGAAGAATATCTTATGGGTCGCCCCGTGGACAAATATGTCTTTGAGAAGACAGAAGACAAGGATGCGGGCTGTTCCAATGAGACAGGACTTCTCCCAGGCTCCATTTTTGCCAAGACGGGTGCCAATTCGGTCCTGGATATGGCAAACAAAATCCGGGAGGATCCACTTTTCATGATAAGGTACTAAACGATGGAGCTGAAAGCAGGGGTAGAGGAGGCAAAGCATCAGTATTAGCAGCTCGCTAACAACTATCTTATTTATATTTGTAAAGACTGCTGTTATATGTTTCTCGAAAGCTACATCTGCCTGTTTGTGAGCTCTAGGCTGTAGGTGGCAGTCCTGGCCGTGGAGAGGGCACTAGCATCTTACACGACTGGTAGGGTTTTTGGTTGTGTGTTCTAGACACAGCAACGGAACATCAAATAACATATTTGAGTCGGTTTGCTGCTTTGGGGTAACTTTGCTGATCTGATTTCAAATCAAAGCTTTTGTGATCTGAAGGAGCTGGTGATCATCATACAGGTCATCTAGCTGTAAGTTGCTAAATACGTACGGCAAATGCAAAGATTGTTATTGCACATTGGTTCATCCTTACCAGCTTAGCTCACCCTTTTATGTGTATGTGATTGTGTCTGCTCTGAGAGTTCAGGCATTCAGTAACGTTGTAGGCAGACTGATGGTAACAAAACAAATTTTTGTTTACCCTACTATGTGCACTCCAAAGTGGAGAAGAAAAGGGCGCACTCCTCCTTAGTTGCATCTGTGTTGCCAAATGTACAAAACTTGCCTGTTTTCCTGTTTTATGTTTTTAGAGCTTGTGCTTTTTATGTTTTTAGAGCTTGTGCTTGGTTGGTATCTTTCACAAAAATAGTATGTTTTCACTTGTTTGACAATAGTAACTTTTCTTTTCTGCTTTAGAAAGAGGGAGGAGGAAAAGAAGAGAGAAGTTTTGAATAATCCTGTTAAAATGAAGAAAATCAAAGAATTGGTAGGTGTATCTCAGTACTTTCCTTACAGACTGAAAGCACAGAAGACACTGGATCAAGGAGAGGATCATAGGTCAAAGTTAGCATTATTTAAGATAAAGAGCTAAGTTCCACTTCCTGATTCTTCACAGAAAAACAAAATAAATTCCAGCTTCCTCTAATCCTGATATAATAGAACAAGGTTCTTTATCAGTTGCTCAGCAGGAATTAATTCATCTTCCTTTCAAGTTCAGTGTTATTTTACTCTTCCTGCTCTTCTGGTGTGCTTTTTTTAAGCTAGTGGTTAATTGTTGATTTACTACCTCACAGTGATTGCAGACATAGCATTTGACATGAGCTGGTACCAAACTGACAGTAGAGAAAACTCCCCTAGTTTTGAGAGAGGACCTTGTAAAATGGTTTAGGTTTTGTTCCAGGAGCCTTTCCACAGAGAACTTTTGTTACTTTGCCTTGTGATAGTGACTGCCCCAAGTGTAGACGCAGTAATTATTACTAATGAAATGGTCTTTTGCTTTATAGCTGCAAAACAGTTTAGATAAAAAAGAGAAAAAGAAGAAGAAAGAGAAGAAGAAGAAGCACAAGAAACATCGACGTCGCAGTTCTAGCAGTGAAAGTGACAGCAGTGATGAGGAGCGAAGCAAAAATAAGTATGTTTTGAGGTTTTATAGTAAAAAAAAATTTGTTTGTTGGTTGTCTCGTTTTCGTGTCTTCTTCAGATCTTCTCATTGAGTCTTTTTTTTCTGATTAACACTATTATTTGGCCTAAATGTTTCTGTGTTGTTACTTCATTGGTTACATCATAACGTTATTTTTATGACATTTTGATGTTAAAAAAAATATTCCTGAATTTATCTGCTCCAGAAGTACTATTCTGTTTTCCTCTTTAGGTCTCAGAAGAGGATGAACAGTTCCTCCTGGAAACTTGCTCCTTCCAAAGTCCCAGGATACGGTTTACAAGTACGTTTCACACCGCTGTTTGGGTAGCAAGTGCCCTGAGTTAGGGAAGAGCAGGAGTTCTGGCAGTTTGTTGGAAGACTGCTTCACCAGCTAGAAGAGGATTGTGAGGGGGTCATGATATAATAAAGCTTAAATTCAATTTGGAGCCATCTAAGTCTTGAAACTGAAGTTGTTCAGATCCTGGTAGCACTCCTATCTGCTCTGAATTCAAATTCAGCTTTATTTCGTTTCTCTTCACAGAGTTACTCATCTGTTTAAATATGCTGCTTGACTGCCTTGGCACTTTAGTTTACTGAACATTGTACAGAAATAATCTTTTAGGACACAGGTGTTAATGCAAACCTAGGGGGGAGATAAGGTAACCCAAACCACAGTGTACACTCCTTCCTGCACTTCGCCTGGTCTGAGGTCTCCTGTCGTCTTCCATCGTTATGCTCTTACATCTCTCCTGAAAGATACTTTTGAATTCCAGGTTAGAGACGCAGACCAGAGCCACAGGTCTCGGAGCTCTCCAGCTGCCGGCCAGGAACGGGCCTCCCACAAGCACCGGCATCGCTCCAGGTCCAGGAGCCAATCCCACTCTCCTCAGAGACGCTCTAGCAAGAAGAATTCCGAACAATCTGGATGCAGGGGGTCAAGATCTCCTTCTAGACACAGTAAACAGTGAGTGTGGCTAACCTGGATAACGTAAACCTAGGGCTGCTGGTGGGTTCGTTCTCTAGAATCAAAATCCCTCTTAGTCAGTCTCCTTCTACCACATCAGTGTTCTGGTCACGTTGTTGCTCGGTTCTGGGTGTAAAGGCAGGAGCTGTGCGACTGCAAGAGTGCAGGAGTGCACAGGTTAGCTCCTGGAGGGGACGTGGCACTTTTCATTTGGGATACCCTCTTTCTAGGTATCTTTCAAATATTGCTTGTAATTGTGCTTTATTTGGGCTACCAATTCTCTTTAAAAGGTATTTATAATTGTTGAATTATCCTTACTAAATGCCAATAAAATGAGGTTCCGGGTGCGTATTGTTTGCTGATGAAATAAAGAAAACAGAGTGAAAAACAGATGGAAATTTACAGTACATTAAGAGTCATTAGAATTTGTTTTCAAAGCAAACAGGGAACAGTCATGCAGATATGGGAAATACCTTGGTGTCAGAATGTATACAAAAAATCCGGGGAAGGTTTAGAGGTGTGATAACGTATGTTCATCTGTTCTAATAAGGGTATTTCTGGGTTACAGACATAGTCGGGAGGAGAAAGGGAGAGCTAGAAGCCCTTCCCCTAAAAAGAGCTATCGACGCCAGCATACTCCAGGTTACACAAGGTGAGCAAAGGATGGAAGTTGCCCTGGTGATTTTGAAACAGCTGGGTGTAATCTGTGAACCAAATTTTATTCTGTTAACTAAAGTAGATTGGCTCGAATGTCCAGAAAGTCGGACAGAGAGTCCTAAAGTGCTCAGTTTGCTTGATTGTTAGTTAACACCTTGGACAGCTTCCCAAACCAACTCGCATGGTTGCTGGTTCTCCTTGTGTCTCGCATCACTGTGCAAGGCATTAATGTGAAGTCAGTCTTTGTCCAGTGGACTGTTAATTGGAAGCATTCTGTTTCACTGTCATCAGGAAAATATGACCTTGACAGCATCATCTTACCGGACAATTAAAAACTAGAAGGCTGAAAAGAGCGAGAAAACAGACTTGCTAGGGGTATGGTAAAGCAGAACATTTAGACATGTACTTACCAGCTTTGCTGATTGGCTACCGAAGGAAAAAACTTGTTAAACACCCATAGTTTTGGGGATTGTAAATCATCCCCAAAATTATTTGGGATGTAAATCATCCCCAAAATGAGGGGGGTGGGGTGCAGCGTGCTATCCGTTCGCAGCAGTGGTGTTTTTCTACACAGAAAGATCTCGCCAGAGGAACTAGAGCGTAAACGCCAGGAAATGATGGAAAATGCCAAGTGGCGGGAAGAGGAGAGAGCAAACAACCTCAGGAAACACCGAAAGGAGGAGGAGCTGGAGAGGGAACTGGAGAAACTCGACTCCCGAGATGGAAAGTTCTTCAAGTGAGTGTCTTTTATCATCTGCTTTTTCATTCAAGGGAAATATAGGCCACAGCTTCTGAGGAGCGAGTGGTGGCCTCAGTGTTTGAGGTGTTTCAGATTATGGTAGAAGATCCCTCTCTACTGTATTTTACAGTAGAACTGGTGACATCTTCTGTTCTCAGATTCTCTCCTTAACCCAAAAGATAGCAATTTTTATGATGGCCTTAGTAGTCAGAATCGGAAACCAGTCATCACTTATATTTTTTTGCCTACCTGTAGAAACGCCTAGTAGTATTTTACACGCAGGTATTAAAAAGTTCTCAGTTTTCAGGAGTTTGCAACAGGTTTAGACTGGCAATTCCACCGGGAATCTGTGTACCCAGAGCCTTTGGGACTGAAACCTGTGCTCAGCAAGAAGTAAGACCATTTCTAAACACACTGTGGTAACCTACAGTCCCTTGTGCACGTGGCAGGCAAAGGAAGCTGGAGTGGCACAAGGCCTGGTGGGGGAAAGATCCTCTGGCAGCATTACGTATGGCAGAGCTGCTGCAGCACGGTATTCTCCAGGCTCTGTAAATTCATCGTAAATAATAAAACTTAATTCCTGAAGCTGCCCAGAGCTGAGATCCCATAAGGATGGCTTAAAATCACAGTAGATTTTTCTCCATAAGTGAAATCTCTTGTGGAGAGAGATTAGTGTGTGTTTCCCTGTGCAGAAGCAACTGGTTGAGCCAACACAAACTTTGTGTTTATTGGCGAGGGAGGTGGGCACGAGGAAATCCGGCAGCAAAACACAGCAACGTGATCTGAAGTAGTAAAAGAAAGCAAGTGGTCACAAGGATCCCTTCTCTCTCCTGTAGCTAATGTAGTCATTTACAGCGTGAGCTCTGGCATTCGGGCTCCCCAAGGACTGCTGCCCTCAGTTCAGGAACACGTTGCTTTTCCTTCGTTTGCTTCACAGAAAGCAACCAAGTCCCCTGTGCCGGATGCGTTTGTAATTAACGGTTAGTTATATTTGGAAGACGGAGGAGATTTGAGAGCTAGTGAAAATATATTTCTGAGCACTGACCTTAAATGAGGCGTTGAATCTGTCACAAGCCAAACTAAAAGGTACTTGATTCTTTCAGTGGAGGCTTCAATAGAAAATTGCTGGTTTCTATGTTAATTTTGGTAGATGACTTGGGGATGGTGAATCCTGCTAGAAGTGATGTAATGTTTGGAAAGAGATTCTGATTTCTTTCTTTGGTTCAATTTTCTGCAGTCGCTTAAAACTGGAGAGTGCATCTACTTCCACCCTAGAAGATCGAGTGAAACGAAACATCTACTCCCTTCAGAGGACTCCTGCTGCCTTGGAAAAAAACTTTATGCAGAGATGAAACTTGGTCTTCCTCTGCTCCTATGCAGGAGTTAAATGGATGCTGATTCCCAAAGGTGAGAGACCTCCAGCACAGACTCGCTGCTCCCTACAGGAACAGTTTCCATCTCCCAGAGAGGCGCTGGATTTCTGTGCTGCAGCCCACAGCGTGTTCCGAACTTGGGGCATTTTGAATACATTTGTAATGAGTATGACCTTGCAAGCAAACCTTTGCTGGAGAACTCGTGAGCCTTTATATTCTATTTTTAATGTATTGCCAGGTCTTTTCCTTCTCTCTTCACCTTGACTGGTATCACTTTTGTATATTGTTATAACCAAATTATGCCAGCTGGTAACTGCTTTCTACATCGGGCAGATTGTCCGAGCTCTTTGTGTGACAGAGCAAAAAGACCTATTTTTGTTAGTACTTAAATATCAGAGCAGAACAAATTGACATGCACGATAATTTCATGGAATTTGATAAAAGTTACGTGAGTAACAGACATCCTGTTCGATAACTGTCACCGTTTCAGATGTGTGTTTGGAGTGTGATCTTAGATGAGTCTGCAAAATATCTGTAGCCGTTACTTGGTTGCTTGCAGATTTGAATGGGGTTTGACCCAAAGGAGGCTGCTTCGAAGGGAAACGAGCTGATACAGCAAATATTTCTCTGGGAATTTGTAATGTAAGTAATGTGTATATGTACAGCAGTGTAGATGTATTATTATTATTTTTTAAATTAAGAATTTTACTGTCATTTTTAAACGTTCTTTGTGGCTTTTTGGGGGGTGGGAGGGACAGGGGTGAGCACCCCTGTCAAAGGGACGGGTGTGTGAGGGCCTGGGAGGCGGTGGCTGCCCCTTGGCGGGGTTCTCGCGGCCCCGGTACCGGCGGGCTCGGCCCCGCTCCCCGCGCAGCCCCGGCCCCTTTCCTCGCCCTTTAAACGGCGGCCTGTGACGTGCGGAGCAGCCCATTCATAATTCCAGGCGCCTCGCTGCTTATTGGCCCGCTGGCAGCGGGGCGTGGTCTGGGCGGGTACGTCACGCCAACTGGGCGAGACCATCTCCGGGAAGAGGAGGAAGGAAGGAGGCTTTCTTTCCCCTCCCTCTCCCTCCGCCCAGCCCTGCCCGCGGTTCCCTCTCTCAGCCCAAGCCGTGCTGCGGTTCTTCCCGTTCCTACCGCACGCCGAGCCGGCGGGAGCCAGCGGGCAGCGCCGCGCTCCCACTCCTTAGCAGCCGGGGTTCCCCCTCCTCGGCGGGGACATGGTACCTCCCGCTCCCCACCTCCTCAGCCCTCCGCCATCTTGGCGCCTCCTCAGAGCGGGGCCGGAGCGGGCTCGGCCGGCCGTGGCGGCTCCTCCTCAGCGGTGGAGCGAACCACCGCGGGGGCGGGGGGGGGGGCGGGCAGGGGGAGGCGGGGACAGAACCACTGCGGCAGCGGCGGGGGGACGGCGAGGGAGAAGCTAACGGGCCGAGCCGGACCAACGGGCAGGGGCTGACAGGGGCGGGCGGTACCACTGCGGGAGGGGGGGGCGTGTGCCTGGCCGGGCGGAACCATGCGGAGGCGCTGGTAGGGGGGAACCCGCGGGAGGGGGTTCGGTCCGGCTCCCGGTGCCGCTGCCGGTCCGGCTCCGCCATGGCCTCGAACTGCGCGGGGGGCTCGTCGGCGGGGGGCGTCGGGGCGGCGCTGGGCTCGGCCCTTAGCGCCAGCAAGACTAAAACCAAGAAGAAACACTTCGTGTGCCAGAAGGTGAAGCTGTTCCGGGCCTCGGAGCCGCTGCTCAGCGTCCTCATGTGGGGGGCCAACCACACGGTGAGCGCGGCCCGCAGCGGGCCCTCCTCGCCCCCTCAGCCGCGGGATCCCCCCCCCCCCCGCCGCCCCCCGGCCCGGGCCCTCCCCAGCCCCTCGGGACGGGGCCTTCATCCCCTTCATCCTGGGCTTTCCCCCTCAGACCAGCGCCCTCGCCCCGCGGATCGGGCCCTACCCCCCCTCTCTCTCAGGCAGGGCCTTTTGCCGCCCTCGCCCCCCCGGATCGGGCCCTCCCCCCTCTCCCTCAGGCAGGGCCCTTTTCCCACCCTCGCCCCCTGGATCGGGCTCACTCCCCCAAACCCGCTTTCCCCCTAAATCGCAGCCTTCCCTCCCCCCTGGCATCCCATCCCTAATCCTGGTCCTTCCCTTGGATCCCCACTCCCTGGCACCCACCGCTGGGCCAGGACCCCGCATCCTGCTGGCCTGGGGGATGCCCGCCCCGTGAGGAGGCTGCCCCTGGCCCTGGGGGTGCCTCTCTCCCGGGTTTGGGACTCCTTCCCCACAGCATCCTCATCCCCAGGCAGTTTGGGTCCCCTCCCAGGTCAGGGTGTCCCCCTCACACATCGCCTTCCTCACGCCTGGGGTGGCGTTAGGTTTCTCTGCTGCTAGACACGGCTTTGCCAGAGCAGCCTGCCCCCTCACACCCACCCTGTGTCCTCTCCCCCACCACCCTTTCCAACACTTCTTCCCCAACGCCTCCCCCCCCCCGCCTCACCCCGGACCAGGGAGGGGGAGCAATACCCTTTCAGTTTGTGTCCCCTTGGTGTAGGGTGCTGCTGCCCTGGCACCCCCCCTCTCTGGCACCAGGGACCCCAAGGACACCCATTTGACACCCACGGCGCTGTCCCCTGTCGCAGCCCCTGGTTTTCTCTCTGGGGCAGCCCCTATGGCCCTGTTACAGCAAGGGGACTCCCACGTGTGATGACCACGAGGTCCCACATGCGTGGTGACAATCCTCCTCAGCTGGCTGTATGAGAACAATCACATGTGTCTCTTATCTCCATCCCAAAATACAAAAGGGTCTTTTTGGCCCCATCTGCCCAGCCTTGTCTCGGTGTGACTTTAGGCTTCAGCTAGCAGAACTCTGGCCATGTGTGTCTCCTGGACTCTGCCTCAGTTTCTCTGGGTAGTGGTTGGTACAGGTCTTGGGAGGGAGCTGGGAGAGGGTCCGTTGGAAACGTCTGGTGGCTCAGCTCTTTAATCCATCCGTCTTTATTTTTTTTCTCTGGAAACTTCTCCCTCATCTGTGATGGCAGGCACAAATCTTGTGCTGGAAAGGAGGATTGATTTTACCATGGAATATTCAGGTGGTCAAAGAATTCAGAAACCTCATCCCTTCAGAAATGAATACGCTTTTAGGGCTCAAAGGCACCTCTTTCTCCAGTGGATTAGTCGATGTTTCCTAGAGAGTGAAAGGGATTTAGCCTTAAATCTTGCAGAAACAAATAGCACACAACCAACAAAATAAATTAGAATTGCATTTCTAGCTTCTCTGATGATGGAGTGAAAGCTTCCAAATGTAGTTCAACACAGCGCTGTCTTTCTGAGTCAAAGGATGTTCCAAGTGCTTGCTGCTCAGAGCCTTGCCCAGGAAGCAGGATAATGAATTTAATCAGGCTTTGATCAGTGGTGCTATTAGGAGCCCTGAAGAAATGGAAATTGGTGGGATTATTCTGAATTTCATTTGGGGCTTCTTAGGGACAGTTGTTACTTGGTGGCAATTTTTTTCTTTTTTTTTTTTTTTTTTTGTAGCTGTCTGGGTAGGATGAATCTGGCAACTTTTTTAGGCACTGGATGAGGACAATGTAACTTCTGGGGCACTTGGCTGTGAAATACTTAGGCAAAGGGGAGAAGGGAAGCTGGTAGTTCTGTATGAACGCTAAGCTAGTAACGAGATTATCTTGGATGCACGTTATGAAGAAATTGGTGCCAGAAAGGAGGACCATATCTGGAGGGCAGGGAAGAGGGTTAGAAAATTTCAGCTATGATCTCCTCATCCTTGGACACGCATCCAGGGTTTCCCAACAAATTCCTGCGAGCCTGTTTTCCCCTCTGCCACCGCTCTCACTCTGCATTTGGGTGAGCCTTGTGAGTGCCTAAAGGGTTGGTGGCTGGTGTGACTGTGCTGCAGAGCAGGCTGTGAGCTGCGGTGGCTTTGTTCACTCAGCACGTGAGCAGCTGCTCATCCTGGTCTGCGTTTGGGAGATGATGTTGGTGCCCTGGTTATGTGGGAAGCAGAGTTGCTTACGTGCTTCCAGCAGATGGTTCTGGACAGTTTAGAAATACTTTTCGGGAGTGCCTTTGAACTTCATTGGAAATCTTGGCGTGGGGTGGGTGGTGTGTTTAATATTTTGCTCCTGGACCAGTATTAATAAAAGGAGGGGTGAATCTCTTGGCTGTATCTGTGGAGCCCTGCCTTGGGATCCCTACAGTAGTAAGAGGAGAAAACAGCTATCAGCACAGCCACAAGGTTGTGCCAGGAAGATTCTATCAAAAATACTTGCATTCGAGATGAACTTTTTCATGGACAAATCAAACAAACAACCATTTTATGCAATCCACCATTTCTGTTGACTGAAGAAATTCCCTTGGGTCCATTAACTGAGTCTGGCAACAGTTTGGCCCTGCCTTGTATTTAAACAAGCTTGTTAGCAGCTGGTGTGAATACAGGCAGTGATGGGTCTGGAGAGGATCAGGAGCAATGATGTTAGCACACCAAGAACAGGAACTGGTTTCTGGAACACAGTACTGAGCATTTCTGTTTAAACAGCGAGCTGGGTCTTGGCTGTCCTGGTGGTCCCCAGCCAGCATTTAAACCACGTGAATCGGGATTGGGCTGTGGCTGGTGTAAGCAGGGCCAAACGTGGGTGGTATTAGTCTGACAGCTAAATTTTGAACTAGAAAACCATGGAGGGGAGGGGAGAACTCATGCAGATAGGAGAAAAAGGTGGAGTCTCAGAGGCTTGAGAGACTCATCCTTGCTTTATGAGTTTTCTATAAAGCACTGTAAAATTCAGCAAATGTGGAGATGGTTCCCGGGGAAGCTTTGCTTGCGACTGCTGTTGTCATGGCATTGGAAGAGGAGATGCAGCTCCTTGGTGTTGGTTATGCGCGTGTTGCTCCATGCACGTTCTCCACACCCTGGCTGGACGCGTGTGCATGGGAGCTCGCCAGCAGCGGAGGAAAAGTTGTGATGGTTCTGGAAGGGAGAAGCCATCTCGCACTGAACAGCAAGATGAACACAGCAGTGTTGTATGATGCTCTGGAAACCATAGAAACGGTTGTACGGTGCTGATTATACAAGGCCCTGGGATCCCAGTGAGTTCGGGGGTTGTTGGAGAGGTGACTCTTGTATCCGCTCATTAAATGAACAGTTGAGTTCATATGGACCATGATGATGCTTCTCTAGGTGGCGGTTCATCGACTGGAAACAACCCCTGGAGCTCTGTGTATGTTGGCAGGAGCAGAGGGTAGGCATAAACAAATCCCGTTTTTGTGGAAATGGGTAGATCTCTTCTGTTGGCTGTGTGGATCTCGCCCGAGGCAGCCTCCTGCGCTCCAGAGGCTCCGATTCCTGGCTGAAGCACCAGCCGATCTCCTAGGACCTTTAGGAGTGGTGCCAGCCAGTACAAAACACAGCTATTTAGCATTCAACTGAAATAGCAAAATTGGGATTTGCAGCACGCTTCTCCCTTCTCTGCAGTGTTGTTTTTGGTGTTGCCATGTTAATTCTAGCCAGAGCAGCATCTGCCACATATCAAATGTTGAAGTCCTATAAATTGGTACTGGCACAGGGTAAACAGCATGTATTTGTCCTTTCCAACACTTGCTGTCTGCTGTGGCTCTAATTGACCTCTGGAGAGTGCAGCATATGGTGATGGCGATGATAGCCCATGTTAATGATCGAGGCCAGTGGCTCTGAACCTTCTTCTCCCAGGACCTCCTGTTAAAATAGGGATTCCAGGAGCCCTTTTGCTTCTTGGGGAGTGGAGAGAAAAGGTTTTCGTGGGTAGTTCAGCGAGGAGAATGGGGCTCAGTTGCTTGCTCTGCCACTGACTCATGTGGCCATGGGTAGGTCGTTTAACCTTTCCATTCCTCAGCTGACCTTAGAACCGGGGGAAGCAATAGCTTTGTCTACCTGCGAGTGGACCGGGAGGATGGATGCTTTGCAGTGGTCCTGGGGCCGTGCTGATGCGATGGGTGACGGGCCTGTGCTGGCGGGGCAGCAGGGTAGTGCTGACTGATTCCTCTGCCAGTGACGCAGCGTTGTGCTGCAGCTCTGTCAGGACACGGGAGTCCTTCCCAGCAGGTTTCCAAGTACTTTGTTTGGGAAGAGGTGGGTTTGCTGTCACTAGGGGATGCTTTTTTCCCCTCTTAAAGCATGCTGGTGTCCCCAGAGTGCTGATAGAAATTATTGACTACAAGATTCATGCTTCCAGAGCATTGCATGGGGGGTTTGGTTAGCTTGGATACTGATTAATCATGCTCTAATTCATGGAAAACGGTATTTTTTTCTCAAACCGTTGCC
Source organism: Falco cherrug (assembly GCF_023634085.1). NCBI lineage: Eukaryota > Metazoa > Chordata > Aves > Falconiformes > Falconidae > Falco > Falco cherrug. The sequence goes on from NC_073716.1 coordinate 4,589,629, forward strand.
CGGTTGCTCTATTGTGTTAAGCAGCAGCAAAGTTCTGCTGCAGATGTGGGTTTGTCTCCATGCTAGTTAAGATGATTTTGCTATGTGTTTCTTTTGCCTACTTCCCCAGAGTACTATGAAGTTTAAGTAACGCTTACAAAGTACTTTGCGATGCCTGATTGAAAGGCTTTGAGAGGGACAAAGTATTTTTATTTTCCTGAGCAAATTCCTGTTGTAAAGAATCCTAGAGAGGAGACTCACACACTCCATCATCTGGATCTTGTTAGTAAACAAATTGCATTTTCCCATCAATTTACTAATGGTAATTGCCACTTTGAGGCTACAGTCAGGTTTTGAAACAAAATTATGCCTGGCCCATTCGTTCTAACAGCTGTCCCTGAATGACACAGAATATTGATGTGTCTCTTATTGAAAAAGGAATTGGCTTTGGTGAGGAAGACAAATTATCAACTACAGATAAACCCAGAACTGTACTGACTGGTGTTGCTCAAGAATTCAAGTAAGTGACCAGGAAATAAAAGCTTAACAGGCAGAGGGGAGGTGGTATTTTTCCAGCCCTAAAAGGCCAGGGGTGGCTGTAGACTTCTCAGCAGCGTAGGCAAAAATGAATTTTGCTGACTGAGGATGAAGGGCTTGGCCACTCCTGCGAGGAGAAAGGGGGAGCTGCTGGCTGGCGAGCTGGAGAAACACAAGAGCTGAGCTGGCTGCTCCTCTGGGTGCTGGGCAAATGGAAGAGGAGGGTGGCAGCTGCGGCTTTGGAGAGGTGAGGGTCTTCCCTCCCTCACCTACTGCTGTTGCCCCAAGCCCCGGTCTCTCCTTCAGTGGCATCTGGCTGCCTTGCCCTCTGCGGCTCTGGCTGGGATGGTGGCTGGTGTGACACACCAGGTGATCTGCTGCCCTTCCTCTCTCCTTGCTGAGGTGACCTCCAGACACACCGGGCTGCTTGCCTTGCTTGGGAAATTGCTCCTTTGTTCTCAGAATACGGTGAAACCAGCAGAGAAATGTGAAGCATCCCTTTCTTAGGGCCCCTGCTGTTGCCTTGTGAAGTCAATGGGTTTGTCTAAAATGTGTCTTGGTTTTAAATCCTCTGAGCTCCACTGAGAGCCTCTGAGCCTGGTGAGTGGCTGAGCCTTTTGTGAGGCTGTCGGGCATGTGCCATTCACGCTGGCTCTGACCTGGGGAGGGGCAGGGCTAGCGTCTTGTGTCTTTCTGCAAGATGCAGGTGGCAGTGGCAAAATGCGCTTCTTAATGGTGCTTTGAGCCCGGACCGGTCCCTGTCAGGTTGTCTGTGCTTTCTACCCAGTGGGGGAATAGAAAACTCCTGGCATAAGAGTACTGTGCAAAACCAGAGGCTTATTTCCAAGAGGATTCAAAGGCAGATTAGATCTAAAAAGCTGGATGCCTTACAGAAAAGCAGCATCCTGCTGGGTCTGGAGACAGATCCCTGGTCTGAAGAGCTTGCACTCTAAATTAGCCAGTCTTCACTTTTTCCACTTTGGGGACCTTTGTAGTGGAGGTATGGAAATACCCCAGGCGCAGGCTGCTGTGCAGCACGGACCTCCCTCCGCAGTTGCTGTGCTTCTCAAAGTAGCCCGTGACCCCTGCGCCGGGGGGCTGAGGTGTGTGGCTGCGGTGCTGGCTGCTGCTGCTGCACCTCTGCTCCCTGCAGCTGCCTCTTCCCCAACAAAGAACCAAGTCCCTGCGGCCAGCCCCAGGAATCTCCAAAGGTCCTGGTACGGGCCAGCTTTCTACAGCTGGTTGACATCTTTCTGTGGGAGACAGGCGGGTCAGATCCGTGGGAATGGGCTCCCCGGGAGCCAGGGGCTGCTGGGCACCTCATCGCTATGCACCTTGCTGCGACCTTGCCTTCTGTAGCATAAATACAGAGACACACACACACTCTGCTATATATATATCTCCTGCTACACGCCTCTCCCTGGGGAGAAGGCGAGAGAGCAAACATGTGCCAGGCGTTAGTCACGTTGCTCTCGGAGGCTGCTCAGATTCCACCATGATAAGCACAGGAGAGGATCCCTGTAGAGCAGTGCTGGCCACTGCTTTCATTTGGGCAAGGTCTCCTAATCTCTCCCTTGGCACCATGCCGCCGGAGCTGGCCCGATAAGCCTCAGGAAGGGGAACTGGATGCTGAGGATTGCACTCGGAGAAGGGAGGGTTTGGGATATCCCTTTTCTAAGTGTGGGGGCTTTTCATTCCTCTCCCTTTGGCATCCTGAGGAGAGCATCAAGCACGGGAGTTGCTGTAGGAGCACACAGCGCACGTCCCTATTGCTTGAAAAACAGATGGGGGGAAAAAAACAACCCTCAACAACAAAAAAAACCCTAATTTGCTTTCAGACTGGTGTCAGGAGCGGAGACCTAGTGGCCATCAGACCAAGAGCTGCCTTGTGCAGTGGAGGGCAGGCTGGCAGTGCTGGGGCTAGAAATGGCCAGTTCAGCTCTTCAGCAGTCCCCAGCATGAACCCCTTCCTTCTCCCCGTCTCCTCTAGAGCCGGAATCCCGAAGCATCCAGAAAGCTCTGCTGTGCGCAGCTGCTTCGGCAGGGGAGATTTTTTTGGCTGTTGTCAGGCTGTTGTATCTTGGGAAGAGTCAGGGCATCTTTTAAATGAGACGAGGTATCCTTGCGCACCATTTCTGCCAGTCAGGAGAGTTGCAACAGGTACAACATTTGCTTTGAGGTTTCTGCTTTGGCAGAAACGAGGACATCCAGAGACGGCTTGACATCTCACTTTGCTAACATTTGTGTCTGAATTTCTGGCAGGGAGGAGACAATCTCCACATCGCTGTTCCCTCTCAGCCGTCAGCACCCTTCCTCCGCTCTGGAACAAGCTGATAATAGCTTGTTTGTGCCTTACCCACTGCCGAGAAGAGGGCTGAGAACAGGCGTGTCTAAGGAGCTGTGCTGTCGGGCTTCCCCTCCTGTTAGACAGCAATAATTAGTGGCTCGAGGCAGCGCCTCTTTCTTGATACGGAATTAGCTGTTTTCTCTTCCCCCCTGCACCCGGAGGGGAAATCACTGCATGGGGCTCTCTGATACAGGGCACCAGGATCTGGGAGATCCCTTCCTCACCTTTCCTCTCTTCTGGCTGCGGCTCGAGGAGCAGGATAGAGCCTTTGGCTTGAGCCGGGGGTATTGGCTCCATGGTGATTACCAGTGATGGGAGGCGTAGGACATTAGTTATTCATTCATCTGCCCAGCGTTCTCCATATATCCCAGAGCACTTTATGGGAGTGCTTAATGCTCCTTGGTGCTGCTATAAGGTAAATACAGGCCAGGGCTTTAAAGAGCACCATCTCTGCTCTTAATGGAGCGGTGGCCGGTTTACTTTCCACTTGTCTGTTGTGTGGGTTGGCTGTCTCTGAAAATAGTCATCTCTTTCTCTTTGCAGCGTGTATGTGTCTCTCTTGCCAGTCTGACATTTGTTAAATCTGATCTGTTTTTTCATTGGTAATGATGGAGAAAGGATGTGAAAAATACCTACCTCATCAAAGGCTTGCTCATATAATTAGACAGCTCGCTGCATGTCTCCAGGGCTAGGACCTCCATGGTCATTGCAGAGCTGAACTGTGCCACACATCCTGCTGCAGAATGGCTCCCTCATGCCTCCTTTCATCTCTGCCTCCTCCTCGGAGATGTGGCAGCAGCTCTTTGGCCAGGATTGTGTGTCCTGTTACATGCAAGGAATCCCAGAGCTGGAGTCCGTTTCCTTAGGCTGGCGGCTCAGACCCTGCTCCCAGTCAGCAGGGAAATGCTGCGTGCTTTCCAAGTGTGCTGGAAGTCACTTGACCTGCCGAAGATTTTGGTGTTGGGAACAGACCCCAGGCCTGACTCCCAGCCAAACCCCGCTGTTGTCAGTGTTGTCTGCTTCTCTCCAGCATTACCTGCTTGGCACTGTAATTGTGGGAATGGAGTTGTAATGAAATTGCTTCCTCAATCCAGCGTGTTAATAGCAGTTCAATGTGGTGGGACTTACTGTGTGATTCCAGTGAAGTCCGTGTGAATGAATGACACTGGGGCCGTCCTCGGAAAAGGCAGCTCAGAAACGTGCTGCCTCTTGACCTGCTCTTGAATGCTGGCACAGCCTTGTCGGTGTGCGGGCTTGTCTGGAGCAGGGTTGCCAGATACAGTCCAGAGCTAGGGGGTTTTTTAACTTTTTTTTTTTTTTTTTAATGTTGCTGCTTTTGCTGCTGGGTGCTGTAGCATGAGCCTGTCTGTTCAATAGTAGCTGAACGTTCATTCTTTTGCTTCCCTGTATTCCTGTGGCTGCCACACATGACTAAGGAGCAAAAACAATCTAGTGGGGTGACTCATCCCTTTAGAGAAGGTGGGATAAGAGCAACAAGAGACAGCGAGCATGGAAACAGCATCTACAAGGGAGCTGTGCTGTGCTGCACCAAAGCTACCCAGAGTCTGTTCTGGGTGGCCACGTTGAAGTCTTTGGTCATCCATGATTTGTAGCAGTGACAACTAGTTGAGAAATTGGCTGATGCAACATTTCTTAAATAAAGGCAAAGGTGATTTCCTTAAAACGTAACATCTGCTATTTCTCAGTCTTAGGTTTGTCTCGATTCTAAGCTGTGTCTTGGAGGATCAGTGGAAGGTGAGCAGATGAAAGAGCCGAGGCTGGCTCAGGAGTACTCACCACATGACTGAACGAGATACTTCTGTGGCTTGTAACCACAGCATTCTCCAGGTTGCTTCAGCACAAGTTGCTCTGGAAGTCTGATGGGTTATATTGCTTCGAAAACAGCTGCTGGGGTATTTGGCATCCCCTAAGTCCATTGACGGTAACTGCAGGGCAGTGGTGCTTGGGGTTTGAGTCTCTGTTTCCTTTCTCTTTTAGATCAATGAACTCAGCAATGTACCCGTCCCTGTCATGTTAATGCCCGACGATTTTAAAGCCTACAGTAAGATTAAGGTGGACAATCATCTATTCAACAAGTAAGTAGTTGCTTCCCAAGTTGTTTGTCTCTGTCGAGAGAGCTCTGTCTCTGAGCTCTTTGCTGGGGGGGGGGACTGGTGTGGGGAAGGCCTTTTGGTTTGTTTCCTGTTGTAATGCCAAGAGGATCTGGTATGGTTGGACACATGCCCCGAGTCTGTGCCCTGCCCAGACCACTCAACAGGACACGGTGAGGGGTCAGTCTGTCCCTGAGATGCTGTTTTGTGCTTTGGTTTATATCCTTTGAGTGATGAGAGGTCTGGTAAGGCCAGGCTCGGAAGTGGCACTGCTACAAAGCTAGTTACACATAGATATTCGCTGGGCTGGGTAGATGACAATATTTTAGAGTTCACAAAGTAAAACTTGTCCAAAGCCCTAGGGCCAGAGTTCGCTGCACATCTTGGTTATGCACAGAATTGATGCAGGACTGTGTCTTGACTGCTGCTGTGGCTTGCCTGCGTGTCCTGTCCTGTCCTGACCAGCAGAACCCAAAGCCCAGAACCGTGGAGGAGAGGGCAGGAGCTTGCTCTCCGTGACCTGCCAGGTTCCTTGTCCCTTTGCCTGTTCACAGGAGGCAGCTGTGAAGCTGCATTATACCCCTGGCCCATGGGGTTTGTATGGAGTTACCCTCTTTTCTCAAAAGATCAATTTTTGGAAGCTGGTTTAAAGCCACAGTTGTGACTGATGCTCGGAGCCGTGTTCTCCGCCCTGTCTCTGCGTGTGTGCAGGTCTGCGGTGCTCCCTGATTAATGCTTCGTTTTCACTAAGTTTCACAGGGATCAGCTTTTTGAGAGTGGGAGTGTGATTCAAAAGTTTGTCTTCTCTGGCACTTACAATTTGCAGTATCTGCTCTTCCCTCTTCTCCTACATAGATTTTAGTTTCCCACGTATTGGTGCAAAGGATTCTCATTGAGAATGAGCTGACAAAATCTCCCACTGAGTCCAAGCGGGACCATCCTCTCTGCTTCTTCCCACTGGGTAGGATAAGAGCTGTGGCAGGGAGTAGATGCAGCATCCCTCAGCAACGGGGACCGTTGTCTGTTGTCCACTGAGTAGATGCAGCATCCCTCAGCGACAGGGACCGTTGTCTGTTGTCCACTGTGCTGTGCTCTGCCGAGGCCTGGCACCAAAGCTCGCTCTGTAACGCGTGGGTCTGGAACATGCCAGACTGGAGCTGATTCACCCTCTCTCCTTTGCGTTCTGGGTGAAATGGTTTGTGGTGTGTTGACCTTTCTTTTGACGCACGAGTGATCTGATCTGATCTGAAATCAGAGCCCCCCCCCCCCCCCCCCCCCCCCTTCCTCCAGCTTTTCATCTTAAAACAGTAACAGTGTGTTGCAGGGGGCAGCTGTGTTACTGAACAGAACAAAGCAACAAAGGAGGAGGAAAGAGAGAAATTATTCTGTCAGATCTGTGCTTGTGACAGAGGAGATTGTTCTGCAAGACAGACATCCTTATCCAGAGAGCCTATTAGTCAAAAGCTGGATCCTGCAAGCATTTCTATGAACAGGTGACTTTTGTAGGCATTGAGAGAAACAAGCTACCCCACTGGGGGTAAATACTTGCAGAATAGGGCCCTTGCAGGTAGGAGGGGGCTTGTATATCCTGGGGGGTTATCGGTGAAGTGGGAGAAGAATTGAGTTTGATTTCACAAGCGGATCATTGCACGAGAATTACCTTTTCTGCTTTGCCCTAGGGAAAACTTGCCAAGTCGCTTTAAATTTAAGGAGTATTGTCCACTGGTGTTCCGAAACCTCCGAGAAAGATTTGGGATTGACGATCAAGACTACCAGGTACCGTCTCTTCTCTCCCTGTCCTCCTAACGCCTTTCCCCAGGACAGAATAACCAAGCTGGCAGAGAAACTATGATACCAACATTCTTGTGTGGTCAGTTTTTATGGATTTATAGTCGTGGCTTGAATGGTTTTACCGTAACCCTCAGGGCCCACAGCAATGGAGTAGATCTTGCTGTACCCAGCACTGGGCAATTGCAGAATGAGAAGTTAGTTCCTGCTCCAGAGAGCTTACAGTCTAGGCATAAAATAAGAGGCAGCAGATGGTTGCAGACAGGCAGGAGCTGGAGGATAACAATGATCTAGTGCAGAACATCTGCAAGGAAAATGAGTCTGTTGTGTTTTTACAGATTCGGGTGCTGCTTTAAGCCAGTGTTTGCGCCAAGCATTGGTGCTGTTGAATTGGGTTTATCAAGCTGGCTGCTGCTTTGGGATGTGTTCCCTAAGGCCAGAGCCTCAGGCTTGCCTTGGAGAGGAGAGACATTTTCTTGTATTAGTGCTGCTGGGCTTAAATCCAGTGAAAGAGAGATGTCGCAACTCTTGCTGCTGCTGCAGCAGGCCCACCCTTCCACACACAGCTCTTACTCCTGTGCATGCAGGAGATGTGTAGTAGCAGGCTGCTTAGAGACCTCTAAGCACGAGGGGAAGCCAGTGCAGAAAAAGAGGGTGGCTTTGATAGCTGCGTGGCCTTTGGCGGGCCAAGTGTTAGGTAATTAAACCTAGTATCTTTGGCACTCCGCTGCAGTTGATAAAGGCTGGCGATGGGCCAGCGCTGACGGGTCGAGGGCTTCAACTAAAATACTCACTAGAGAGATACTACCCGGAGAGGCACGGTAGCGCTGGAGCCGTGGGTGAGTGGTGCAAGCTTCTTCCTCTCTCTCCCTTCTTTGCTTTGCGTGTGAGCCCGGCCGTGCTCCCCACTGCCTGTGTTGTGGGGAGAGGAGATGGGAGCAGAGCTGTTCCTACTGATCCCACCAAACTGCTCCCTTCTGGTATTGCCTTTGTGTGTGCCCATGTCCACGTACATCTGTGTATACTCCCTCCCCAAGCGTGTCAAAATTCTCCCTGATTATATCTAGATTATTGCCTGATCTCACCCTGTTTCAAGGTTATAATGAAGAGATCTGTTTTCTTACTCCAGCTGCATGGCTCATTGCACTGGTGAGACACTGGATCTACTTGATCCAGTTTCTGGTGTCATGTGATATGGGACAAGGAGCAGATGTGTAGCACCTGCATCCCATCCTCTGCCTCTTGTTCCCAGACCGAGGGGGGAGCATGCTGGCCCTGCTGTGACGAGGAGTGACCCCTGAGGATACCGGGGTCGGTGTTTGAGGCTTTTTGCTTCTTTGTGTAACTGTGTTTCAGTTGCCTGTCTCCTGACTGCCGGGCCCGTCCTGCTCTCCTGCCTCTTCTCAGGTGCGCTGAGCACTCTGAGGGACTTTGCTCAAAGTGAGACATTTTTATCAAGCAGAACTGACAGTTGTCTTTGCTTTTCTTCTGCAAGGGGGCCCGGCCATCCCCAGGAGGAACAGTAAGTGCTGGCTGCTGCCTGTCGCAGCCCTGGTCTGGGTGACTGCCCATCTGCTGACAGAGCGAGCTGAGCCCGGCGTTAGGAGGCAGGTGGTGTTCTTTGTGCCTGTGTGTGCTCAGTGCCTCGTAATTACCTGTGAGCCATGAGCTGCACACACAGATCTCTCCTGCTTGTGATGGAAGATCTCTTTTTATTTTCAGGACACGGCTGCTCAGTCCATGCTTTTCTTGAGCCACATGCCTGTTAGATTACTAATTTTGGTTTTTCCTTCCTGCTGTCAGGCCCGTTCTCCAGGCAGCGATGGCGTTTTGCCAGGAGGAGCAGTACCATTCCCTCCTGGTCTGTTGACAGAAGCTCATGCCATGTGGCTCTTGAGGAGACTGCTTGGCCAGCAGCACCCTGCCCCCGGGGCTGGCTGTACCACGGAATGAATTTGTGTGCTGGCTTCCTCCATACCTGCATGCAGTGAAGTCATTAGCTCCTAATTATTTTTGTCTTCCAGTCCATCCGCTGCAGTATCTTTTAGAAAATTGTTTCTCAGTTTCTTTTAAGAAATTATGAGAACGATGTGAAGTAACTTATGTAGAAGCATCCACAGTCTTGTTGGTTCTCAATACCTGGTTTATCATTTACACTTTACCTGTTGTTCTGAAGGATTACTTCTCCCATCTCTGGGGTAGAGCAGTTTGGCTCTTTAAAAGACATAAAAAAGTGTCCGGCTAGAACAGAAAGCAGAAAACATCCATTGAGCTAAATTCAGGTGGGTAAAATGTGATGGCTTGAGTGGGAGTTGAGCCAGAATGCTAAATATAACACCCGAACTGTGGAAGAGGTGGGAGTGACAGGAAGGGAACGAAGTAAACCTAAGGGCTGTGAATTTAGTTATGTCCATATGTGGTCACAATTTCTGCTTCCCATCTCCTCTAGAAGAAAAGCTCTGTGGTTTTGAGGTGAGGAGTGATTAAACCGTGTAGCACAGACTCGTTTGCAAATGTCAGCGAGAAGCAAGGGTTGGTTGGTTTTTTTTTTGTTTGCCTTTATTTTCCTGACGGTTTCTAAAGCCGTTGGCAGGAGTAGAGTTTTTCCCCTGCTTCATTAAAGTTTTAAAAGCTTTAAATGCTTCATTCTGAAAGGAAGCCTCTCGGCTCACTTGCAGCGTGACATGGTAAATCCCTCTTTCGCAGCAGGCTCTGCTTGCCTGCATGTCTGCGGCTGCAGAAGAGCAGACTCCCTCTGCTGTCTGCTCTTCAGAGAGCTGAGGGGAGGAGGGACCGGTGTATCTAGCAGCTAAAAAAATGCATCATGAAATGCATCATCCAGCCCTGAGCTATCCTGCAAGATACATCTACCTTGAGCTAAAGACCTCTCTCCAGGTGTCAGTACCACTGCGTTTCGGAGCACAAGTCTCAGCTCCCCGCATCTGCTTGCACCAGTGGCAAGGGAATGCTGGTGAGAGCCTGCTGGCTCCTGAACAAACGCTGGTGGCTGGGCTGGTGGAGTTGGAGGGCATTTGCTGAGAAGTGACGGAGGAAACAAACAGCAGACCGGTGACCTGCTTGGCTTTGTCTGGAAGGTGTGGAGAGCGGTGGCTCTAACAGTGGGACGAGGCTCACAGCAAGTGCCCCTACCTGGGGAGAGGTGTCAGAACAAAGAGCTCGTGCTGTGGCTTGGGGAACGTGGTAGATATTTGCTCTGTAGTTTGCATGGGATTTTCCAGTTGTGCCGCAAATATGCAAAGAAGTGCAATGTTTCGTTGCTAAGGGTAGAGACAGGGATATAAAGACAGATGCTGCTGGTTGTCGGAAGAACAACCAAGCTATTTATACTCACAATCTTTTTCATCCTGTTCTAAGAATAGCAGAGGCTGAGAGTTTCAGGATGACCTGTAAAGAATTCCCAAACAAAGACTTTTGCTAGTTCAGGCTGCTTTTTGATGAAAAGGCGGCAGGCCATTTCATTCATCTTGTTCTGGAAATACCCTGGCAGTTCTTAAATTTCCAGGAGGAAAGGCTAAGAAGTCTTGGCCTGTGTATACTGCCTCTTTAAAAACCCCTTAGTAAAAAAATATTTAAAAATGCATGCCAGGTGTTGGAATAAAACATGTGAGCAAATAAAAGGCCCAGATGAAAGCTCTAAACTCCATGTCCGGACTGCTAAACAATTGGGTTAACCTCAGCAGTGCTGAGCACTCAAGGATGCTTGTTTATCAACAGTCACGAGCGGAGCGTGTTTGCAAGCGTGCTCTGAAGCTAAGCCAGAACACTGTCACAGGTACCAAGGTGGACCACAAAGTCCCTGGGATGTCTGTTGTTCCAGAGCCAGATTGTGGCGCTGGTCCTGGTCACCCACTCTTTCTAGGACTGCTTTTCTTTCTTGTCCAAGGAGGTGGCAGCTTCTCCTTCCCACTTTTTTGTTCTGCTTCCCTCAGAACTCGGTGACGCGAAGCGCCCCAGTGAACAGCGACAGCCAGGGCCGATGTGGTGCCCGGTTCCTCACCACCTACGACAGGAGGTTTGTCATTAAGGCAGTGTCGAGCGAGGATGTAGCAGAGATGCACAACATCTTAAAGAAGTACCATCAGGTACGGTGAGTCTGGAACCCTGGGAGGGGAGGTGGCAAATGTCTTGGGGAGCATCTTGTGATTTGCTGGGGAACTGGAGCTTGGATTCACAGCGCAACCTAGCAGAACTTGCAAATAACTTTTACAGAAGAAAACAGTGTTCCTTAGCATCTGAGAGCCAATTATGGCACAGCTGCCTGCTTCTTCACGGTGCTGAGCTCCTTCACAGCTCACCTTGTTCCTTCCATCAATGAATTATGGATCGCTGGTACCTGAGATCTGTAAACACGTTCCTAATTCAGTCCTTTGAGTTAGACTTTCCAGGGGGACCAGGGAGGAGACAGTTACATGCAGCAGGGAAAGGGGGGCAGAGTGGGACAGCTGGAAGCATTCTACCCTGGTCCACATTATCTGCCAGTCCATCTGCTCTTTACTTTCAGATCACTCAGGTAACCACAAGAAGTGAAGTTAGCTAGTGCCAACAACACTCACCCTGCTGAGACTGAGCAAGGACGTGCGCGCTTGGCCTTTTACAGCAGGCTGGACACGCACACACAGTGGGATGTTCTGTCTCTGCTCAGGGCTGGAGGATTCTTACAATGCCCTAACTTGCTTTTCTTGAGACCCTAGAAGCCATTTGCAAGCCTCCTTTCCTTTCACATCGGTGTCAGGTGGCCGGAACTGGAGGCTTCGCTATCAACTTCTTGCTGAGCTTGTGTTCTGCCAGAGAACAGTTTTGTGTGACAGTACCGTCTTTCTCTGCCCTTCCTTTCCCCGCTCTCCTCCAGTTCATAGTGGAGTGTCACGGGAACACCCTCCTGCCCCAGTTCCTGGGCATGTATCGGCTCACGGTGGACGGAGTGGAAACCTACATGGTGGTTACCAGAAATGTATTTAGTCACAGGCTGACTGTGCATCGGAAATACGACCTGAAGGTGAGGGTTTGGAGGACAGTCATGGAGCCCAGAGCTCCTTTTGCAGAAGGGTGGGCGATGGACTTTGTAGCAGCTACTTGACAGGGTCCTGGGGTTTTGGGTTTTGTTCAAGGGATCAGGTTTTGGGGGCTCTGGATAGAGCTTCTCTTGAGGCTCAAATGCTTTCCCATCCCCCCATCCCAAGTGGCCTACGCTACACCAGGAAGATCTCTAAGTCTATCCCAAGCATGAAAAAAGGGTTGAGCACTTTTGATTGAAAAAATATTGTCATTATTTTTCTGTATGGAAGAATTAAGTGGTGTCAGTGAATTCTTTGGGAATATGACACATCATGCAGCAATGCTCTTTTCTTTATTCTTTTATCAGGGCTCAACAGTATCCAGGGAAGCAAGCGATAAAGAGAAGGTATGGACCATCCCTGGCCAGCCTTTCCTTCCTCCTGGTGGTTGGAAGCAGATGGGATCCAACTGACTTCCCTTTTCCAAAGGGGTATTGAACAGGGGATATTAATTGGGCCCTGAGTGATAACCTGATTTTGTGCCACCTTTCAGGCTGTGCCCGCTCTTCCTGCTCTGTTATGTTGACACTACCAGGAGTGGGGGGAGCTTCCTGCGGGACAATTCCACAAGCACCAAAACCCTCATTAGTGCCAGGGTGTCTTTATGGAAAGATTTCTCCATAGCACTCCCCGAGTACCAAACTGAGTCAGATCAGCAGTTAGCTTTCACATCAGGTGCTTTTATAAACCGGACCAGGTCCTCTCAAATTCTTTGTGCTTCTCAGCGTGTTCATCAGTTTGGTTCCTGGTGCCGTTAGGGGAACTGGCGACTTAAGAATCCTGCCCCTGCAAAACTTTGGCTGTGACGCTGCCATGAAAAGCCCTGTTGAAATCACAGCAGGAACTGATGGTACTACGTGTTTTGCCCCTGGGATTTTCAGGTTTGGGACTGCGGAGTAGGTCTACTGCAGCCTGCCCTAAAATTAGATCTCTGGCGTGAGCCAAGGAACTTCCATTTACACGGAATGCTCTGGCGTCAAGGCACGGCTTCATCGTGCCCAAGTGTCTCCGGCTTGCTGGCTGTTTATTCTCTAGCTTTTTCTGCTTAGGCAGTTTGTCTCAGACCATTCATATTAGAGCTATATAAAGCTACCACATGCTCGTATGTCATTCTAAGAACAAAATAATTTAATTTTCAATTGCACAAAGGGGTTGTATGTTCTTCCATATCCCTGAGGAGTCTTCAGGGGCTGCTGCAAGCAGATTCCTCAAAAAGCAGTGGTTTTAATTTTTTCCTCGAGTCTTTAGGGAGGGAAGCATTTTTTTTAATTTTTTTTTTTTCAAGCCTTCACCCCTTGCTCCCCCCCCCCCAGGTCAGAAGCCAACAAAATGAATTTCTTTTCTATTCTGGGAGCTGGTCGGACTGTCTCTGGCTGGAGCCCAACTGTCAAAGCTTTCAGCCTGCAGCATGCCTTCCCGGCAGTCTTTAAAGTTGAGTTGCTCTCCGTGTCTCCCTTCAGTTTCCCCGTAGGTGCAGCTCAGCACGTGGATTCGCTGGCAGATACTGTGCTCTGCCTGATGCCGTTTTCAGACTTAGTGGACAGGCCGAGCCACTTCACTAACGGCCCTGATGCAGCCCCACACTTGACGAGAGTCTCTGTGCAATCCCCATATTGCTCATGGATCTGGGTACAGCCCTCCCCCAAGAAGCGGGGGGGGAGGTTGGACAGTTTGACACAGGGTTTTTGTTGCAGGCCAAGGATCTACCAACATTCAAGGACAACGACTTTTTGAATGAGGGTCAGAAGCTGCACGTTGGAGAAGAGAGTAAAAAGAACTTCCTTGAAAAGCTGAAGCGGGACGTGGAGGTAGAGTTTCCCGGGGGGCAGCTTTTACTTTTGTCTCCCGTGGCTGGATCCTCACTGTGGCTTCTGTCACAGGGACTGAAAAGCAAATCATTCCTGGATCAGTCAAGGAAAAATAGTCAGGGTTATGCTGTTGGCAGTGGGCATGTGAGCCTATGTGTCGATTCTCTGAAGTCTAATAAGGGTTTAGCTCTCGCTTCAGCCCTTTCTTAGGGAGATGCTGGCAGGGTAGGACTGAGGATTTCAGATCCCACATGGATGCTGCTCTTCTCACTCATCGCTTTCTCCCAGTTTTTAGCTCAGCTGAAGATTATGGACTACAGCTTGCTGGTTGGGATCCACGACGTTGACCGAGCAGAGCAGGAAGAGATGGAAGTGGAGGATCGGGCAGAGGATGAGGAGTGTGAGAACGATGGTCTCGGAGGCAACCCCATTTCCTCCTATGGCACCCCCCCTGACAGCCCGGGCAACCTCCTCAACTACCCTCGCTTCTTCGGGCCTGGAGAGTTTGATCCTTCTGTCGACGTCTACGCCATGAAAAGCCACGAAAGTGAGTATTGCGGAATGTTGCCCTGAAGAAGGTGTGGAGGGCAGAGGAGGTGTCCCGTGGTCTGGCTGGGCTAAGTGGAGTGGGAGGACTGTCCGCAGAGAGAGAGAGAGAGAGACCCCGCCGAGTGTCCCCCCTTCGCTCTGCCGTCCCTTGCTGCGGTTGGTGTGAGGTGGAACCCTAGAAGTGATGCTTGGAGAGTAGTGGCGTGTTCGGAGGGCGCGGGGGCCTCTGGTGTGCTGTTTCCAGTCGTTCTTCTCTGCCCTCCTGCAGCCTCCAGCTGCCTCGCTTTCTCTGCCAGTTGCATCAAAACAGACCTGCCATGTATTTCTTGAGGAGGGGGCTGCAGCTGGGCTTTGCTCTCAGCTCAGGGTGTGCTAGCAACTCTCTTGCCTTGCTAGGTGCCCCCAGGAAGGAGGTGTACTTCATGGCCATTATAGACATTCTTACGCCATATGATGCGAAGAAGAAAGCTGCACATGCTGCCAAAACAGTGAAACATGGGGTAAGCAGCGTGCCACCCGCAGGGAGGATGGGCTTTGGGGCTTCTGCTTTGCCTGCATGCATATGTGTGATGTCTCCTGACACTGATTTTTCTACCAGTATGGAAATTCTCCAGTGATCCATGCCCAGGAACAGCTCTTCCCTCACTTACAGTCTCCTCAGACTGTCTTGGAAAGGCTTTCCCTCTGGCTGGTTGGAGATGACTTTAAGAATTTATGTCCCAGTTTGGGAGGTGCTCCGTTTCCCTGCTGTGGCACTAAACAGCCTCACAGAGCAGGAATGGACTGGCTGCAGGGAGACACCCGACCCTATCCCTTTCCTGGGGCCAGTCCTGTTCCCTGACAGCAATCCTGAACTTCCCAAAAGGACTTGAAAAGGGTCCAGGTTAGCGAGCGGGACGT
This sequence comes from Falco cherrug, assembly GCF_023634085.1. Taxonomy (NCBI): domain Eukaryota; kingdom Metazoa; phylum Chordata; class Aves; order Falconiformes; family Falconidae; genus Falco; species Falco cherrug. The sequence goes on from NC_073716.1 coordinate 4,604,723, forward strand.
GGAGTTTTTGCATGCTCCTTCCAAATCTCCTCTAAACCACGAGGGAACAAAGCCAGTGCTTTGTCTTAGTTGTCTGCAGAAGGTCCAGCTGGAGCTAAAATCGGTTTCCTTGGGGATCTCTCTAGACCTCTCTGGATGTTTTTTCCTAGAAATCACAAGTTGTTACGGGTCTCTGGCTGTGCTGACGTGGTCGCTCCCTGCCATCCTCCCTCCTCCACCCTTTGCAGCGCTGCAGGGTCTGCCCTGCGAGGAGTGTGTTGTGACTTCTCTCTCCTCTCTGCCTTGCAGGCTGGGGCAGAGATCTCCACCGTGAATCCAGAGCAGTACTCTAAACGCTTCAATGAATTTATCTCAAATATCCTGACATAGTCACCTTCAGCCTTCAGCGAGAAACGAAGAGAAGAGGGGCTACTTCCAAACAGAGAATGCAGCCTGTGACACTGAAACAGACACTGTAGCAGCATGTGGGGTGTGCGTGTGTGTGTGCGTGTGTGTGCGTGCAAGGGTGAGTGTGTGGCACTGCGTGACTTCAGAGAAAACTAATCCTAGGTGCACCCTCCAACAGTCCACTTGACCCAGGTGGAAAAGTGGGTTTTTATGTTACAGAAGTGCCCAGACATAGATTTGAGGGCTTTTTAAAACAAGAAAAGTGCATTGTTTCAGCACTGCTCTTTCTAATGACATTTTCTCCTCTCTGATCAAGAGAATCCCATAGGGATATGATATGTGGCACTGTATAGAAGGGGTCGCTCTAGATCACATTCAGTGGGAGTGAAGCAGTGCCTGATTCCACAAACTACTACTATTTTTATTTTTTTTTTATTATTGGACTGTCTTTACCAGAAAGACATACAAGCCCTTTTATTTCCCTCTTGGTAGTAGTTGGAAGGAAAATAGCTCACCATTTCAAGGATGGAAAATATTACTCTGATAAGAAGGAGTCGCTGAACTTTAGGTAAATTCAGACTGGGACACTTTATATTTTTTGGTTAATTTAAGTAACAAAAATTTTTTTGTAACTGCACTTGATTTACAAGAAAGACGAGGGAAATGAACATCTACCAAAGATGATCACTTAAAAAGGTGTTAACTCCTAGAACCTAAAAAAAACAGTGTGAGAAGTAGTAGAGGCATTGAACAACCTCAGATAATAATGTGCTCGGACCCATTGTGCTTTAAATTGGCCAGCTATGAAGATTTCATAAAAGAAAAAAAAAAAAAAAGGCATTTTTTATGTAGATTCGGGATAATATTTGACTATCTGGAACGTTTCCCCGTCGCACCTCAGTCAGGAATTGCCGTGTCTCTTAGATTACAGTTTAACATCGCAGTTCTGCCAGTGTTAATCTAGCTAATGTTCAGTCTTCCTTACTTGCCCGATCTGCAACAGGTACTTGAATTTGTTTCCTGACAGAGGTTCTTTGGTTAGTTGGTTTCTTTTTTAAATGGCAATGTGACTTGCACACGAAGGAATTGGACTCGCTACCAGTGGGGAGTGCTGGGAGCTCTGACTATGGAGCAAGTTCCACTGCTCAAGAGGACTCGGGACTTGAGCTGTGATTTTTACTCTTCTCTGCTCCATACCCCTCTCTTAAGCGACAGTCAAGGAGTGGAAATGTTTGAACACTTGCGCCAGATTATTCCCCGCCCCCCCCCAGGAATTGGAACCGATTTGCGTGACTGAATAACGTCCTGTTTTGTCTCCAGAATGCTTGTAATATTTTTCACAGCCAAGCTTGTCAGGCTTGCTTTGGGTTTTGTTAGCTCTGCTGCACAACAGTTACAGATCTTTCAGTTCTTTTTTTAATTATTTTTTTTCCTTTTTAAGCAGGATTTAGCGTTTTGAACAAACCTTTTGCAGTTGAAACATGTTGCTTATCTGCCTTGAAACTGTTTTCACATATGCCTTTGTTTCGGGAATACGCTGTTTCGAATGTCTGTCCTGTGCTGTAACGCGTGCTACAGTTTGCTGTGTGGAATTTGGTCCTTTTGAGAGATAACTGGTGCTCATCACATCCTGGTAACTTCCCTCGACTAACGCTAGCTCTGGTCTGGATTCAGAATGTGGGCTTGAGGGGGTTTTTTTACGTTCATACCCACATTCACGATGTGAATCCCACAGGTCTCAACTTTGAAGGGGACAAAAGGGGGGCTAAAAAGTTTCAGCCCATAAGAGTGCACTGTAAATAGAGTCTTGAAGAAATCAAAAGTTAATATTCGGGGTCATAATGGGATATGAATCTTTTTATTCGTTCGTGGGTCATTCCCTTTGATACGGGACAAATTTCTTCTGCCACTGGCGTCCAGTCCCTATTTTGTGTGATGTGGGGGCTAACACACCGTTGTCTGGGAGGCTGAAGAGTCTCGTGTCTTAAGGTGTGTAGCTGGAAAAGCCACAGAACAAATGCAGCTATGAGAATACGTTAAAAAAGGGAGGACTTAGAGGGTATTGTCAGCTTAGTTTTGTGGGCATTATATTGGTTGCTTTTCTCTTAAACAATAAGCACTTAAGTTTACTATCAATTAGAAATTAAATACCAATCGCTTTTTATTCTTGACAGTTTTAAAATTCTGCATTGAATCTGCAACTTTGGCCTGGTAAGTTTGCCATTCTCCTTTTGGGAAACTAGCTTGTACCTTTTAAACTGTTGATCTTTAAATCGTGTATTTAAAGAAGAGAAAAGGGGGGGGAGGAGTAAGAGAGAAGGGAATGAGTGAATTGCAGACATCCTGCAATGAGACACTACAAAACAAACAACCCAAAGAAAGTAGAAGAATGACGCTTGCGTAGCTAGGAGGAACAGTCTGATTCACTGGATTTCATAAACAGGGACGAAATTAAAATGCAGTTAGTTCCTGCAGCGATCTACAGTAAAGCCATGATACTAAGGGCTTACGAGCAGTTAACTAGTTGTGATTTCTTATTCCACTCCAAACAAACTCCTGGGAGAATTAAATTGGCTGTCCCTGGCTCAAGTGATATGATAAGCCCCATAAACTCTATTCACTTTAGCACTTCCCCAATTCTGCCACTTCTGTCAAGTTGCCATACTGTGTGTATTAAAGTAATTAAATGCAATTTTCTCACTTAATGATGTATTACCCAGGTATGTAACTTTGTTTAACATAAGCATTTTGTATATTGTTTACATTTTGAGAGGTAGCATTACGTTAAAAATGCTAATTTTTTGTTTCTAGACAGTATTTTTATTACCAGAATAAGTGAAGCTGCAAATATTTGATTTGTTTTTAAAAGGGACTTTTTCTTTCGTTTTTGTTGTTTTGATTTCTTTTTTTTTTTAATCTTGTTTTAGGTCACTTTTTTTTTTTAACTCAAAAGTATTTAAAAGGAAAACCCAGCCCTTTCAATTCTGGTTTTACAACTGCTTTGTGCTAGTTCGTTGTCTGTTTCTGGTGTGAATTTAGTTCTAGTTCGCTGAATGTAGATATTTCTGTCTGTAGCATGTACCCCGCGGAACACTTTACACTGAAGTGCATTTGACTGAAAACCACCCTCCGCTGAAAGAGTTGTAGTAGGTAGGCAGAGCGCTCAGATGCCGGTCAGGGTGCAGGATTTTTCAAGAAATCGCAGTGCAGTTCTTTTGTCAGCTGGAAAAGAAACCGTAGCAGTGTCCGAAGGCAGGGTGAGTTTGTGTGAGCAGCCAGCTGCGGGGTCTGTGGTCCTGCCTGTACTGAGGGTCTCTCTCTTTCTGTTCACGCACCTGATCTGGCAACATTTTAAGAACTACAGACTGCTTTGAACGTAGAGAACTGACATCTTGCCTGTTGAAATAGCTCCTACAGTGTAAATGAGAGTGGGGAGAGGGAAGGCAGAGTGCAGAGTGACGGTTCAGGTGCTGTTCTGCTCCAATAGTGCAATAAAAAAACACTCGAGAACACGTTGGGTGACCCTTTAGTAGGAACCACGTGTTCTGGAGGTCCCGGGCAGCACCCACCCTGGGTGTCAGCGCTAGGGAGAGGGCCTGGCATTTGCTTTGTGTGAGAACATCAGCAGGAGTTCGCTTCTCACAGCAAGGAGCGGTGGGATCCTTCCCTCTGGTCTCGTACACGCCTCTGCTTGACCTGGTTTTAATTGTAAAATCTGTGATTGTGAAACTTCATCACAGGGAGAACTTCTGGGGTAGTAGGTGACTCCAGATTTCCTGCATAGACGAGGCTGTACTCCCACTTCTGAGAATCCTAGCTTTGAATTGGATTATCGTAATCAGCAAGAACACTAAAACATTTCAATCTTTATTTCCTTTTCTGGGCGGAAACTCTTGCTTTCCCCTCTGGAGTGCTGCCACGGCTCCCTTCAGCGGGGACATCAGCTGGGGACTGGCCTCTTGGCCCAGGAAGGCACCAGGCGAGGTTGTGTTGTAGTTACGAGCTGTTGTTTGGCAGGAGTTGTGGCTTAGCCTTGACGGACGAACGCCCCCAGTCCTGTGACTACTATGCAGTCTTTATAGAGGCCTCCCTTCAAGCTGCACAGAGGTCGGAGTGTTTAACCTCCAGGTGGTACGGACCTTGCAGAAGTCAGTGCGCATCCTAAACTTGGTTTGCAACACCGCGTAACCGATCTGAGACAGATCATCCTTACAATAGCTCCAAAAAAATAAAAACAGCCATCCTCTCCCCCGTCCGTGTCTTAACGCCCCATTTCAGGTTTGCCTGTCAACTTCCCCTACTTCTGCAGAGCCGTTCTCCAGTATCCGTATTAGCCACTACCGATTGTCCTTGCTCTTTGAAATTAGTATCTCGTGTAATAGTGATGGCAAAGCTCGGGGAACGCAGCTGCTGGTCGTTATTTTTAGTGGTTTCTGGTTTTACCACTCAAAAAGTTGTGCTGGTCTTTTGTTCAGCTGCACAACGCTGAAAGCAGCTGGATTGAGTCGTGTCAAGTGAGCGTATTACACAGGTCACAAGGGTGGGCAGGGCTAATCAGTGCAACTGAAAAATGTGAATAAATTAATCTAAAACTAAGGAGAGAAAAAAAAAAAAGCATTCTAGGTTTTTTCACTGCTGTTTTTTAAATAGGAATTTTAAGTCCTCTGTGCTTGTCTGTTTGCTAGGAGCAGTTTGAGACACTGTTACTGTTTTGAAATGCATGCATGTTACAAGATGAGTCTCCAACCAGAGAAAAATAAAATTAAAACTTTGTGTACATCTGTTCCTTACTGCTGTCCTCTATAAAGCGTCCTAATGATCAACCGTTACTCCGTGACATGCGTGGTCGTTTTAAATCCTAGATAAACCACAGCTGGGAAAGTCTTTTTATACGTGCCTGTGAAATGGGGGGGGGGGTTTGTCAGTCAGAACTGATTTTACCGAGTCCTGGATATTAAGAACCAATTAAGATTTGATGGGAAAAGCTAATAGTGCCATACCGCCTGGAGACGCTGCTGCCTCCCTGGGGCGCAGCTGAAGCTCGGTCACACGTACACGTGTACTGAGGGAGATTAGTGTAGGTGGCTCAGAGAGAAAGGTAAGCCCTGCTACCGGGTAAACCCCTGTAAAATCCAAGCTCCTGACAGCTTTAGAGATGAGAACTTAATCCTCGCGTTCAGACGCCAAGAAAAGGAAAGTTCACTACAATGGTGAGTTTTATTTAAAAAAGTTCCAAGCAGACTGGGATGTGAAAGACACGGGGAGATGTGCTGGGCTAGTCCATGCGAGCTTTCAGGGTCCTGGTGGTGATCTTGTCTTTCTCACTAGAGGGGGGAAAGAGAGAAGACTGTTAGTAAAGCCGCATTTAATACCTCTATAGAGATTGTCCCTTCATTAGGAAGGTGCTAATTAGGTGGTTTGCTAGTGCAGGCAGGATAGTTTGAACTTGAAGGCAGCCGTGCCAACAGAATAAATCCCACCCTCCTGCCGCTTTGCCCCCGGGGAGCCCCAGCAGGTCCAGTAAGCAGCAGTGCCTGGGACGCTGTAGGGAAACGGCACCATGAGGAAAATAAGCTGCTTCCAAACCGGGTCAGATTGCAGAGTCGGGATGTTAATGTTGCATCCAGCTGCGGCAAAGAGCATCCTCTCGGCCAGCGCTACCGTTGTGTGAGGAGTCACGCTCCTGAATAGATGGGAATGCAGCCAGGGAATCCCTGTGCAGCAAGAGTCTAACTCAAGGATTCATTTCCCATGGCTCCTGCAGTTCTAGCAACAGCCACAAACTGCAACGCAGAGCAGCCAGGAGAAATAACACGCTGAGAATGGACAAAACATTGCTAAAGATACTGCTGGAGGGGAGCAGGATTAGGGATAGCCTGGAAACCAATCCCTTAACTGACTTAACGCGCAGCTTGTTAAATTCTACCTCTGTTCTGCAGGAGAAGAGAGCAGCACTTACATTATGTGTACTACCACGCCCATTCCAGAGATGGCATCTCTGTCCACTGCATTCAGCATGGCCTGCGAGATCGTTTCGAAGAGATGATCGGGTTCCTGAGGAACAGAAGCCATTTTAGTTGGTGTAAAAACTGAATCTTGAGTCATCGGATGTCATTCAAACCCCAAAGTATCATCCAAAACGCTGCAAGTTACAAGCTACAGCCTCTTTCTTCTCCTGAGCTCCTTTGGGAAGTACCAGAGGACAAGAGCTTTTCATCCAACCCGCGTCTCTCAGGTCCCGCGGTTCACAGCAGGAGGCTGGATCCAAGACTCAGCCTGGCCACCCCACTCACCATGTCGGGCTCCCAGAGGGACTCGCACATGCCGTACATCTGCTCGGAGCAGGTGCCGCTGACCACAAAGTCATCGGTTATCATGGGGCAGCCGATCAGGTCTAGGGAGCAGATGAAAGGTTCGTGTGTTACGGGGTCCAGCCCGGCAATGACTGGCTCTGTGTAGTAAGGTCCAAACCTGTGAAGAACAACACGGTATAGAGCAGCCCAGCCCCACCTCGCTGCAGTTCCACATCCCATCTAAACATCCATGCCAGGGAAACATCCCACAGATGCTTCTGGTGGGGGGACCTTTCAGGCCGACCTAAAAGCACCCTGCAATGGGTTTAGCGTGGCAAACTGAACAAACTTGTATTGCTACGGGGTTATTTTAACAAGACTCAGCATTCTTTTGCAAGGAAGTTGAAGGTAACATTGTTGCTAGGTTAAAGTCTCCTTTTGCCACGCCACAAGCAGTCGTTACAGGAGCCCTCCTCAGCCTCCCACCTCTCTAGAATCAGATCAGCTCCAACAACCACAGCCTTCACCGACACGTAAACCGCGACTCCGTTGTTTGACAGTTACCGTCTCTCATAGAGCAGATTGGAAACCATGCTCATAAAAGTCTGAGGTTTGATCTGCCTGCCTTCCTTCAGCTCGTAGAGATTCAGCCTGAACTTCAGTCTCTGGGCACTGCGAGAGATGAGAGTCAGTGTTAAAGCAGAAGCAGGTTCCTTTTCCTTCACCCAGTGTGTTCTACTGCATGCTGACCAGCTCCTGACCCACACCTGAGGCAGGTAGGTATTCCAGATATACTTTTATATCCAGACTCCTTTTATACCTAAAGTCTTAGAGGCGATGTGATCTTAAATCACATGCAGTTTTATTTTTTAAAAAATCCCCACTGAAGGGAGACCAAGAAAAGGAGTGCTGGCACTCAGCTATTATACCCCCCCTACAAATAGAAACATTTATGCTCAGTATAAGCTGCCACTTAAATCTTTATTGTAAATATGCCTGGAACAGGTTCGGTACAGGCACGCAGGCCAGGAGGGGGTCTCACTTACACCGTCTGCACATCCGTGGCCAGTCCCGCCAGTCCAATATACAACCTTTCTCCCATAGGGAAAATCTTCTGGAAGTCTGTGGTCACCATCTGCGCTTGGATGCCAAACCGCCGGTCCGCAGCAATGGCCACGCAGTTCTTCCCCTTCATGGCCATGACGGCCCCGCCGTTATAGGACATAATAGACTGGAACAGAGAAGGGCAGCAGGTACGGCCGGGCCGCGGCTGGGGGGGGAGCTGCCCCCGGGGGACCCCCTCTCCACCTGGCCTGGCCCTGCGCCCCCACCCCGGGGGCGGCGGGGGGAGCCATCACCGCTCTCCCTCATGGCTTTGACTTTAATTGTTTCTGTTCCTGGGGGGACCCCTACACCCCCACACACAAACACAGCGGGCTGCTGGGGGCCGCCGCTTCCCGGCCTGAGGGAAGGCCCACGGGGCTGCAGCACCGCGGGAAAGGCCTCCAGCCCACCCGCCTCCCCCGCACGGCCCCAGCACCCACGGGCCTCATCCTGCCGGGCCCAGCTCCGCCGCCCCCGGCCCCGGCCCGGCGCTCACCATGGCGCCGGCTGCACAGACCCCGCCAGGCCCCGCTCCGCTGCTCCGACCGCACCGCGCCGCACCGCCGCCGCTCCCGCCTCCCGCCGCTTCCCATTGGCTGCCGCCCCGGCCTCCCGGCCAACCGCCGCTCGCTATTGGTGGCTGGTCCCGTCGCTGGGCGGAGCTGGTTGGCTGCTGCGGCGGCGGGGAAGGAGGGGGAGAAAAATGAAGAGTCATAGTGAGCGGGGCATGCCGGGACGGCGGCGGGCTGCGCGGGCGGGGCGCGGGGCGGCTGCGCAGCTGGAGGGGGGGGGCTGGAGGAGCTGGAGTCACTGGGGTGCGCAGCTGGATGTGCGCGCGAGGGTCATGGCGCAGCTGGAGGGACACACAGGCGATGGCACAGCTGGATGTGCCCGTGGGACGTGGCACAGCTGGAGGGATTATTGCACAGCGGGATATGCCCATGGGACGTGGCACAGCTGGAGGGACACGCAGATTATTGCACAGCTGGATGTGCCCATGGGATGTGGCACAGCTGGAGGGACAAGTAGATTATTGCACAGCTGGATGTGCCCATGGGACGTGGCACAGCTGGAGGGACACGCAGATTATTGCACAGCTGGATGTGCCCATGGGATGTGGCACAGCTGGAGGGACAGGTAGATTATTGCACAGCTGGATGTGCCCATGGGACGTGGCACAGCTGGAGGGACACGCAGATTATTGCACAGCTGGATGTGCCCATGGGACGTGGCACAGCTGGAGGGACACACAGATTATTGCACAGCTGGATGTGCCCGTGGGGACGTGGCACAGCTGGAGGGACACACAGGCTGTGGCACAGCTGGGTGTGCCCGTGGGACGTGGCACAGCTGGAGGGATTATTGCACAGCTGGATGTGCCCATGGGACGTGGCACAGCTGGAGGGACATGCAGATTATTGCACAGCTGGATGTGCCCGTGGGGACGTGCCACAGCTGGAGGGACACACAGGCTATGGCACAGCTGGATGTGCTCATGGGACGTGGCACAGCTGGAGGGACATGCAGATTATTGCACAGCTGGATGTGCCCATGGGATGTGGCACAGCTGGAGGGACACACAGGCTATGGCACAGCTGGATGTGCCCGTGGGGACGTGGCACAGCTGGAGGGACATGCAGATTATTGCACAGCTGGATGTGCCCGTGGGGACGTGGCACAGCTGGAGGGACACACAGGCTATGGCACAGCTGGATGTGCCCATGGGACGTGGCACAGCTGGAGGGACATGCAGATTATTGCACAGCTGGATGTGCCCATGGGATGTGGCACAGCTGGAGGGACACACAGGCTATGGCACAGCTGGATGTGCCCGTGGGGACGTGGCACAGCTGGAGGGACATGCAGATTATTGCACAGCTGGATGTGCCCATGGGACGTGGCACAGCTGGAGGGACATGCAGATTATTGCACAGCTGGATGTGCCCATGGGATGTGGCACAGCTGGAGGGACACGCAGATTATTACACAGCTGGATGTACCCTGGGGACGTGGCACAGCTGTAGGGACACGCAGGCGGTGGCACAGCTGGATGTGCCCGTGGGGGACATAGCACAGCTGGAGGGACACACAGGCTATGGTACCAGTGGCACCAAATCGCTCGCTAGATAAAAAATACCCTCACAGGCACTTGCCAGGTCCCTGCCCCTCTGCAGGATGTGCCACGACTCGTGGCTTTATCGTGGCTTTATCGTGCCAGCACTTCCCAAAGAGATTTTTTTTTCCCCTCTGGGGTGACCGGCTGCCCCTGGCCCCACAAGTCCCTGCCCTGGGTCCCAGAGGTGTGACGGTGGGCAGTGGGTGGGCAAGACCCCACCCAGGCTCTGCACCGCAGCGTGGTGTGCGATGGGTTTCCTGGGGTTTCTAGTTAAATTCAGCCAGATTTGGTCAACTTTTCCCAGGGCCCAACAGAAGGTGCCAGGGCTGTGGAGCACTGAGCTGGTGGGAGATACCGTCAGGCAGGTCCCAGCCCGGCCAGCCTGTGGTGATCCCAGCTGTGCCACGGGCATGCGGAAACAGGCATGTGGGGATATGTGGGTGCCACAGGCTCAGGGACCCCCCAGTGCCACTGAGTGATGGGTTGGCCGTGCCTGCCTGCCACCTCTGCGTGTCCCTACAGCTGTGCCATGTCCCCACGGGTACATCCAGCTGTGCAATAATCTACCTGTCCTTCCAGCTGTGCCACATCCCATGGGCACATCCAGCTGTGCAATAATCTGCATGTCCCTCCAGCTGTGCCACGTCCCACGGGCACATCCAGCTGTGCCATAGCCTGTGTGTCCCTCCAGCTGTGCCACGTCCCCACAGGCACATCCAGCTGTGCAATAATCTGTGTGTCCCTCCAGCTGTGCCACGTCCCATGGGCACATCCAGCTGTGCCATAGCCTGCATGTCCTTCTAGCTGGGCACAAAAAGGGATTTGTGCTCTGTGGAGTATTGGATTTCCTTCCCCAGCCCCTCTCTTGCCAGCTCTCCCCTGGCCCGGAGGAGACGGGATTAAACGTTTCGTTCGGGGGAGTGATGTTGTGCCAAAGGGAAAGAGATCCATGTGTTTGGAAACGCTCTCAAACGCAGAACGGATCAGCCGCCTGGTTTCAATGAAAACCCCTGGCTCACGCAGGGGCTGTTGATCTCCCCAGGACCGAGCCTCTCCTGTGGCCACCATCGTCTTGGAGTGTTTTCCATCAGGATTGAGGCAGGGGCCACATTCTGCCTGGTGGGAGCACCCCATGCCGGGAGAGAAGGAGCAGCAGAGCCCGCCAGGAATATCTCCACAGGCATTTTTTGGCAGCGCCTGGATGCCCCGCAGTCCTGGCCGTCTTGGGTGGCAGTGGGGAAGGAGAGGCACGTTCCCGCTGGGCACCATGGCTCTTTGCGCTTGATCCCAGCAATCCCACTCCCTGGCCTGGAGAGCCCCGACATTCCCCAGCCCCAGCGCCACCGGGCTCAGCTGCTGGAGCATTTTGTGGCTCTGGGCTTTTGAAACAACGGGGATCCTCCTGGCACGGCTTTACGCCCTGCGTTAAACCAGTAACTTTGTTATTGCTGGTATGAAAATAACATCAGGGCAAGCGGGGAACAGAAATAGATTTTACAAGACTTTGTAAGAGAGGGGAACTTCGGCAATGCAGATTTTGGACCCCCTGCAGCTTATTTTTAACGCAAAATACGGACTCTAGATGGAAACAGGCTGTCACACCCGTGCTCCGTTTATAATGTCCCAACACATCGTGTCGCTTCTGGGAGAAACTGTGGAGCAGAGGGGGCCACAGGCTGAGCAGAAGCGGGTTTGTTCACACCAGGGGCTGGTTTCCCCCTCACCCAGCACCTTGGAGAAAGCTGTGAACTCACAGGGGCCACATCCTGCCCATTCGCACCTTCTCCCTGTCCAACTCTGCCTAGTCCTGAGGGCAAGGACCACCCCAAGGGAGCAGGGAAAGCCCCACCGAGGTCCTGAGCAGCTCTTTCCACAGTGAAATCCCACCCCACGGCGTCGGGGACCGGTCATCTCCGCCTGTCGCCCGTTCGTCGTGTCCATCCTCGGCCGATGCCACGGACTGGCCCTGGGAAAGGGGGGGAAGAAAAAAAAAAAAAAAAAAAAAAAGGAGGGAAACAGATAAAGATTGCACCGTCCCTGGGTGGGCTCGAACCACCAACCTTTCGGTTAACAGCCGAACGCGCTAACCGATTGCGCCACAGAGACCGCTCTAGAAAACCATGCCCCGGCCGCCGCACTCAGCCGGAACATCCCCGGGAGCCCCGCGGGGCTGCGCCCATCGGGCACCCCGGGACGCCGGGCACCGGGCTACAGGGACACCAGGACACCGGGCAGGGAATTAATGACACGGGGCGTTGGGAGTGAGCGGCCACCGACTCGCGTGGGGGTCCCGGCTGCCCCCTGAGCTCCCGCAAGGTGCCCCCTCCCCCCGGGACGGATCCCCCGCGGGGGACAGCGGCGCCGTGAGCCCGCCCGCTCCGTTCCCTTCCCTTCCGCTTTCCCCCCACTTTTATTGCTTTCCCGCTTTTTCCTTTTTTTTCCTTCTCTTCCCTTTTTCCAGTCTTTTTTCCCTCCCTACTTTCCTTTTTTCTTCCCTTCCTTTTTAATTTCCTTCCCTCCTGTTATATTCTTATTCTTTCCTTCTCTCCTATTCCTTTTTTCCTTTTCTTTCCTCCTATTCCTATTTTTTTTTCCATTTTCTTACATCTTTTTTTTCTTTTCTTTCATCCTATTCATTCTTTTCCTTTCCTTCCCTCCTATTCCTTTTTTTCCCTTTTCTTCCCTCCTTTTCCATTTCCCCCTTTAAGTCCCCCTCTTATTTTTTTTCCTTCCTTCCCTCCTATTCCTTTTTTTCCCTTTTCTTCCCTCCTTTTCCATTTCCCCCTTTCTTTCTCTAAGTCCCCCTCTTATATTTTTTTCCTTTCCTTTTTTTTCCCCTTCCCTTTGCTTCCTTTTCCACCGGCAGGTCCCGGGGAAGGTCCCGCGGGGCCCAGGATGCCCCGCATCGCCTCCAGGGTGGGAATTTCCCCCATTTGGAGCCAAAAATTGCCCCAAGGCTGGTAGGGGGGGGGGGGGGGTCCCGGGGCACCCCCCGAGCAGTGCCGCGGTGATGGGGACGCGGTAGAGGGGAGCGGAGCGGGGCTGGCACCGGGCTGGGATTTTGGGCTCATTCCAGGGGATTTTAGGGCGCTTCCCCTCCCCCCCACCCCGAGCATAACGAGGGGGTCGCGGTGAGGGGGGGGCGGCAGCAGCGGGGCTGTCCGCAAGCACCGGGGCACCGCCGCAGTGATGTCCCCCGGGGGGGGGGGGCTGTGTCCCGGCGGGGCGGGGCGGCGGGGAGTTGGGGGGGGGGGGGGGGAGCCCCAATCTCGGCCCCTCACTCCCCTCCTCCGCAACACCCCAAAGGAATGAGGTCACGTGAGGCGGGGCGGGGCCTGGCGGCGGCTGGAGGAGGGAAAAAAATAAAATAAAAAGGAGGAAAAAAAAAATTAAAAAAAAAAAAAAGGAGGAGGAAGGAGGGGAAAAAAAAAAAAGAGGGAAAGAAAAAAAAAAAAAAAAACAACTCGAGCGAGAGAAAAAAAAAAAGGCCCCGGCCGCAGCGCCCGCCGCCGCGCCGCGCCGAGCCGAGCCGTGCCCACCGGCGGGAGCGGGGGGGCGGCCGCGCCGCCGCCGCCGCCGCCGCCACCAGGTAGGGACGCGGTCCCGGGCCCCCCCCCCCCGCCGGGCCCCGCCGCCGGCCCCCCCGCGCCCTTTTCTCCCCGCGTTCAAGATGGCCGATGGCCGCCGCCTCCCCCCGCTTTGTGCCCGGGGCCGTGACACCCCCCCGGTGTGGGGCTACGGAGCCCTGACAGCCCCGCCGCCCCCCCCCCGCGCGGGCCCGGCGTGGCGTGGAGCGGGGTAGTGCGGGGGGGGGGGGGGGGGGGGGCGCGGCGGGAGCCCCCCCGAGGCGGGCGGGGGGCCGGGCTGTCAGGCGGCCCCGGGTACAAAGGGCTGCGGGGCTGCCCCACCCCCGGCCCCAAACCCCGCGTGTACCCCCGCCCCCCAACAAAAAAAAAGGGGGGGTGGGGGGCTGCAGCTGGGCCCCCCCCCGGGCACAGCGCGGGGTCACGCGTGTCCGTGCCCGCACGCCGGTGCCAGGCGGGTGTCACGCACGGACACGTCGCACCGCCGGGACGGGGCGGGGGTGTGAGTGTGAGTGTGAGTGTGTGTGCGCGTGCCCTTGTGCGTACACGGGTGTGCGGACACGCGTGTCCGTGCCCTCCCCGTGGTGCTGCCCCCCCCACCCCCACCCCCTTCCCCGCCACCGTTCGGCTCCTCGGCGGCGGCCGGTGCCCGGGTCCCGTCGGGGCGGCGGGCGCTGTCGGGGGGCGGCGGGTTCACGCTCCGGTGCCTTTTTGTCGTGTTGCCGGGGCGTGGGGGACCGTGGCCGCCGTGCGGTCGAGTGCCGGTTGGCGGGGGGGAGACGTCCCGGTTTAGTTCCCGGTTCCCGGGCTCGCCGCCGCCGGGGGCTCCTACGGGGAGGGGGCGGCCGGTTGGGTCTAAGTTACCGGTGACTTTGAAACGTCCTTCCCCGCCCGTGCGTGGTCCGGGGGGGATTTTGGGGATGGGGGGGGGGGGGGGGGGGGGGCACACCATGCCGGGCCACCGCCCAGGGAGACAAAAGACCCCGAAAGCCGGGGCCGGGGGCGCGGGGAGCCCGGCGGCGGGACCCCTCCGGGTACCGGGCATCGCTGGTGGGACGGGGCGGCCCCGGGGGCTGCGGCTGGGCTGGGGCTGCGGCCGGCTCCGGTGCCCGGGGCGGGGGACGGGGCTTTGTTCGCCCCCACGGCAGGAAATCGCGGTTGTTATCACCCGGTTTATTAGAACCGGTTTGCGCCGGTGGCTCGGGCTCCCCCCTCCCGCGGAGACCCGGGCCGCCATTGGCGGCGGCGAGCACCAAAAGCAGCAAAATCCACCCAAAACGCGGCCCCGGTGTGGGCGGCCCGGTGCCCGGTGGAGCTGCCCGGTCCCCTGGCGGGGATCGGTGCGGGAGCCCGGGGCTGGGGGCTGCACCCCTCACCCCCCCTCCCTGGTGTTCTCCTGGCCGGGGGGAGCCTGGCAGTGGCCCCCCATCACCTGGGGGGTGCAGAGGGGTGGGGGCACCTGCCCGGGGGCAGCGGGGTGCAGGCGCGCTGGGGTGCCCCGCTGGGGGATGCCCAGGGGTGAGAGTTCAGCCGGGGGGGCTGGGGCTTCCCGAACACCCTGGTGCCCCTGGCCCCCTCTGCCAGGAGACCCTGGGGCTCGCCTTGGCTCCTGTGCCTCCATCCTCGAGGTCCCCATCTCCATGGTGTCCCCATCCCTGCAGCATCTGCATCCCGGTCCCCGTGGTGTCCCCATCTCTGCACACCTCCATCCCGGTCCCTGTGGTGTCCCCATCCTGGTCCCCGTGGTGTCCCCATCCCTGCACACCTCCATCCCGGTCCCTGTTGTGTCCCCATCCTGGTCCCCGTGGTGTCCCCATCCCTGCCATCCCGGTCCCCGTGGTGTCCCCATCTCTGCACACCTCCATCCTGGTCCCTGTTGTGTCCCCATCCCTGCACACCTCCATCCCGGTCCCTGTTGTGTCCCCATCCTGGTCCCCGTGGTGTCCCCATCCCTGCACACCTCCATCCCAGTCCCTGTGGTGTCCCCATCCTGGTCCCCGTGGTGTCCCCATCTCTGCACACCTCCATCCTGGTCCCTGTTGTGTCCCCATCTCTGCACACCTCCATCCTGGTCCCTGTTGTGTCCCCATCCCTGCACACCTCCATCCCGGTCCCTGTGGTGTCCCCATCCTGGTCCCCGTGGTGTCCCCATCCCTGCACACCTCCATCCCGGTCCCCGTGGTATCCCCATCCCTGCACACCTCCATCCCGGTCCCTGTTGTGTCCCCATCCTGGTCCCCGTGGTGTCCCCATCCTGGTCCCTGTGGTGTCCCCATCCCTGCACACCTCCATCCCGGTCCCCGTGGTGTCCCCATCCCGGTCCCCGTGGTGTCCCCATCTCTGCACACCTCCATCCTGGTCCCCGTGGTGTCCCCATCCCTGCACACCTCCATCCTGGTCCCCGTGGTGTCCCCATCCTGGTCCCCGTGGTGTCCCCATCTCTGCAGACCTCCATCCCGGTCCCCGTGGTGTCCCCATCCTGGTCACCGTGGTGTCCCCATCTCTGCACACCTCCATCCTGGTCCCCGTGGTGTCCCCATCCTGGTCACCGTGGTGTCCCCATCTCTGCACACCTCCATCCTGGTCCCTGTTGTGTCCCCATCCCTGCACACCTCCATCCCGGTCCCTGTTGTGTCCCCATCCTGGTCCCCGTGGTGTCCCCATCTCTGCACACCTCCATCCCGGTCCCCGTGGTGTCCCCATCCCTGCACACCTCCATCCCGGTCCCCGTGGTGTCCCCATCTCTGCACACCTGCCTCTGGGGACTCCACGGTGGCCAAATGACCCGGGAGACCCAGGCTGGATCCCAGGAGAAGCACCGCAGGGATCGAGCGGGTTTGTGGGGCAGCTTCCCCAGGGCAGGTGCCTGGCCTGGGCCGGGTGTTGTACAGAGACCCCCGCACGCACCCCCCCCCCGCGCACACACACACACACAGACGTGTGCCCCGGTTGCTCCCCGGTGCGGGGTTCACCCCACGTGGTGCCCGCGGTGCCTTCGCTGGGTGTCTCGGTGTCCGGCTGTTGGCCGTCGAGTGTCCACCAAGGGCCTGGTGGTGACACCGCCGTGACCGCCTGTACCGCGGCTGTACGGGTGTTCCTGTGTGCCTGTGGGGAACGCGTGTAGCGCGTGCCTGTGTAGCATGTACCCCCGTGTGTGTGTCCCTGGAGGGGTGTGCGTGCGGTTGTTGCTGGGGGCACACCCCGCCACCGTGCCCACACTCATTGATACAAACCCCGGGTTTCATCTCCCCCTCGCCTCGGATGGTTGTAATAATATTCTGGCTCCTCTCCAAGTATCGAGGTTGCCATGGCAACAATAAAACTGCAGCGATTTCGGGCTCCGGCTCCAATCGTTTCCCATTGTAAACGTGCAAGTGCCCGAGCGGGCAGGCAGCAATTCCGCCGTGCCCCCCCGTGCACCGCCCCCCCCCCCCCGTGCACACCCACGTGCGTGGGTGCTGTGGATGCTCCCACGGGTGGGTGGCCAACACCAGACCCGGGAGTTTCTATAGAAACCGCCAGGCGGTGGCTGAAAATGCCTTTTTCCCTCAAACAAAACAAAAATACACTTTGTGTGTGTGTGTGTTTGGGCATGTGTGTGCATTTGGGCACGTGTGTGCGCAGGCAGCCCCCCCCAGGAGCTGCAGGCGAGGTGGGGGACAGGGGTGCTGTGGGGGACAGGGGTGCTGTGTGCCCCGCTCAGATGTTGCTCAGCGTGGTGGGGACCCCCGGGAAGATGTAGACATGAGGCAGGAGGAGCTGGCGGTGCCCGGGGTGGGGGGTGGGTGCTGCTTGTGCATCCCTGGGGCTCTGTCCCAGTGCTCCCAGAGCCACGTGTGGCATCTCGGGGGGAGCACCGGGCACCCCCACCCTGCCCTGGATTTGTCTGTTAAAGGGTGAAGTGGGTCCCGCAGGTCCCATCCTTGCACGGAGCAGCCGTTCAGGGGGTCCTGGGTGTTTCCCTGCAGGGAGGATCCCCCGCGGCGCTGCTCCAAAATGCACAGGACCACCAGGATAAAGATCACCGAGCTCAACCCCCACCTGATGTGCGCCTTGTGCGGCGGCTACTTCATAGACGCCACCACCATCGTGGAGTGTCTGCACTCCTGTGAGTGTTCTGGGTCCCTGGCTGGGGCCATGCTGCACCCATGGGTGCCCTGAGCCATGGGAAGGGTGGTCGTGCTGCACCCATGGGTGCCCTGAGTGGCCGTGCTTCACCCATGGGTGCCCTGAGCCACAGGAAGGGTGGCCATGCTGCACCCATGGGTGCCCAATGCCATGGGAAGGGTGGTCATGCTGTACCCATGGGTGCCCTGAGTGGCCGTGCTGCACCCATGGGTGCCCCATGCCATGGGAAGGGTGGTCATGCTGTACCCATGGGTGCCCTGAGTGGCCGTGCTGCACCCATGGGTGCCCTGAGCCACAGGAAGGGTGGCCGTGCTGCACCCATGGGTGCCCAATGCCATGGGAAGGGTGGTCATGCTGTACCCATGGGTGCCCTGAGTGGCCGTGCTGCACCCATGGGTGCCCGATGCCATGGGAAGGGTGGCCGTGCTGCACCCATGGGTGCCCTGAGCCACAGGAAGGGTGGCCGTGCTGCACCCATGGGTGCCCCATGCCATGGGAAGGGTGGCCGTGCTGCACCCATGGGTGCCCTGAGTGCCCGTGCTGCACCAGGACCCTCCTGCGGTGCCCAAACCCATCCTGCCTGAGGTGTGGCTGGCGCATGGAGCGCAGGGTCCTGGATGGGGCCCTGGCCCCGAACTGGTGCAGGGGTGTGGGGCGCTTTGCTGGGTGGCAGAGGGGCTCTGCCCGCCCCCCCCCCTCCGTCCGTCCGCTCACGCCGCGTCTCTCCCCGCAGTCTGCAAAACCTGCATTGTCCGCTACCTGGAGACGAACAAGTACTGCCCCATGTGTGATGTCCAAGTGCACAAAACCAGACCCCTCCTCAGCATCAGGTGAGCCGAGGGGGGTCCCCACGCGCCCCCGGCCCCGGCGCGTCCCCGAGCCCCGGCCCGTGTGGGTGCAGCCCTGCAGGGACCAGCTGCATCTCTCGCAGCGTGAAACCTCTGCGCCTGACCCTGCATCCCGCAGCAGTGGGGACTGGGATGCTCTCCGGGTGGAATGGGAGTGGGGACGGTGGGAGATGCCACCATGGAAGGGACCGGACTTGGGGACAGGCTGGGGCAGGTGCCAGCCAGAGCAAGGGCTGCCCTGTGCCCATCCCTCAGCATCCCGCACCGCAGGGATCCGTCCATCCCCACGGCCCCTCCGTCCATCCCCACGGCCCCTCCGTGCATAGATTAACCTGGGACCCCCTGTGCTTTCCAGCTCCCTGCTCTGTCCCCGTGGGGACGGTGCCGTGTCCCTCGGGGGACGCTGAAGGGGCGCCCGGTGGCTTCGCTGGGGAAAGCCAGACACGTCCCATCACTTGTGGAATTGGCTCTGCAGGTGGTTGGCATAGAAACCATGAAAGGCTGTGATACATCACTCGCCTTTTTTTTTTTTTTTTAAATCCTTTTTTTTTTTTTAGCCTCTTCCATGTAAATCTGTTTCTGTAGTAACACTTTTTCTGCCCCCTTTTTTTTTTTTTTTTTTTTTTTTTTTTTTCCTGGTTCACTATGAAATATTTACACTCTGGCTCCCACAGCTCCCTCGCCGAAACATCCCTGCCTGTGTGCCGAGACGGATACGCAGCCGCCGAGTGTGGCTGCCACGGTGGCACCGGTGCTTTGGCATCCCGGCGGGTCGCGGTGGGGGGAAATGTGGGGTGCGTGGGCAGCGGTGCTGCGGTGGGTGGCGGGGGGTCCTGAGCCAGATGGGGTGCCATCGAAAACTGCACCGATGAGGGGCTGGCTTTCCCCTTGGCTTCCCAAACCGGTGCCGTGGTGCCGTGGCAGCACCAAAACACCCACACGCTGGGCATGGTGCTGAGGGTGCTGCCCATGTGTGGACCCCCAGCCCCCCGCCCAGCACCACCGTCCTGGGCTGAATGGGGTGGTTGACTCATGCAAGAGCAGGGACCGGCTGGTAATTAAGCTGTCAATCAAACGGCTGAGGTTGTTTTTTCATTAGCTTGCTGTAAATTATAAAGTAAATTCGCCGGGTATGTATTATAAATAAAATCACAGCGGGGCCCCGTGAACCGGAGTGACATCACCGAGGAATTAGAGATAAAAGACATAGCTGGGCTAAAAATAATATAGGGTACGGTCATTTGTTTTTCTTTAGAATAAAGGCCTTATTATTAAAACGGAAATAATTGCAGATATAATTTACTTTTCACCAGTCCCACTGCTCTTGCTTTGTTTTTGAGATATTATTTTTTTAATTCATTTGAGCTGCTGCTTTTAAATTGGCGGGGTTTGGAGCCCAAGCCTTCCCACAAAATCCCATTCCCCGCTCCGTGCTGAGGATGGGATTCGAGTTTCCCCCAGTTCCTCCAGTGCGTTAGAAGATCCCACCTGGAGATACCCACATTTTAGGGAATCCACTTGGCTTTCCTGTAGGACAGCCCGAGAGTGGCTGCTCCCTGCTCTCCTTACAGCAGAGGGAACCGGCAGCCGAGTCCAAAAATAAAATCAGATGCAAATGAAAACTTGCAGAAACATTTGCCAATCTTAGATTTTATTTTAATTTTTTTTTAGATTCTTGATGAGTTTTTGTAATTGTTTTGACTACTGAAACGGATCCTGGCCCCAGAATCCTGCTGTCGTAATTCCTAGCAATTACAAGGATTTTTTAAATGGTTTTCTTGTTTTTTCCAGAGTTAACCCTTTGCGGTGAGCGCGGGAGCTGACAGGGAGCCGGGGCTTTGTACTGGGAGCTTACTGGGAGGGAGATGGGGTGGGGGGAGCAGCCTGCGGGCTGGCGGGGGGCACGGGGGGCAGGGCATCTTTCAGCAGCCCAGGGGAGGAAGCTGCTCCCGAATCCAGCTGATTTCTCTCTTTTTTCCTATTTCTTTCTTTCCCCCAGGTCGGACAAAACCCTACAGGACATAGTGTACAAACTGGTCCCGGGGCTTTTCAAAGGTACAGCCCTGGGCGGTGATAACTGGGTGGGTTTGGGGGTGTCTCTATCTCTCCCCCCCCCCCCCAGTGAAACTGGTCCCCCAGCTTCCCCGCTGCCCACGCAGACCCCTGCCCGTGTCACGGGGACAGCAGGAGAACGTGTGGTCCCAATGGACACGGGGATGGGTCCATCCGGATAGCGCCCATCCCGGGGGGTGCTGCTGGGGGGAACCCCGAAAAGCAGAGCCGGGACCAGGAGCCGCGGATTTGCTTTCCGAGCACCTGCCCCTCCTTGGTGGGGGGCAAAGTGTGGGGGTCCGCAGGTGTGGCGAGCCCGAGGACAGTCGAGCCGCCGTAAGGGTGTTCTCCCAGCAGCGGATTTGCAGCCGCTTCGAGGGTTTTACTGGTACGACTGGGCTGCCCTTGCCAAAGCCACTGCCCTCACCGGGGCCGTCCGCACCGTGAGCGGTGCTCAGCGATCCGGGGTTCCTGGGGCTCCCCTCCTCGCACCCATCTCCCCCTTGGTGCGGTTTTTCCTCCCCCCTCACCTCCCTCCTCCCGCAGATGAGATGAAGAGGCGGCGTGATTTCTACGCAGCCTACCCCATGGCAGAGGGTGAGTGTCCGCCTCGGGGACCCCCCCCCCCCTCCCCCTGGCTGTGCCCCCTCCCCGTGGTGGCTCAGCCTTTCCCTCCTTCTGCTCCTGCAGTTCCCAACGGATCCAACGAAGATCGCGGGGAAGTGTCCGAGCAGGACAAGGGCAACCTGACAGACGACGAGATTGTCAGCCTGTCCATAGAGTTTTATGAAGGGTCGAGGTACAATTTTCTGGCTGCTCCGCAGCCCCTGCCTCTGGGGGTTGTCAATAAACTCCCCCCACCCTCTCTCCCCGCTCCGGAGATGGAGCTGGGGGCGCCTGGCACGGCCCCCGCTCAGGGATCGGTGTATCCAGGGATGCTTGGATGGATGGAGGAGCACCCAAAGCTCAGCTCCCCGGTCCCCCATCCTGCATCCTCTGAGGGCGCGATGCCCCGGCATCGCTGCTGCCTGGGCAGCTCCTTCCCGGGCAGCAGAGCCCAAGGGCTGCCCCATCCCGGTGCCTCCGAGGTGCTGCTGGATTGGAAACGCAGGAATTTGGGCACGTGTGTGGTCAGGGGGGGCGAAAGCAGAGCTCGGCTGGGGGTCGCTGGGTGTTTCCCCCCCTTGTCGCCCCTCCCGGGATACCCCCCTTGGTGAGTGATTTTTTCCTCTCCGCCTTTTGATTCCTCCGTCAGCTTCGTCCTGTGTTTGCTTTCCTCCCCACAGAGAGGAGAAGAAAGGGACGGTGGAGAACGGGGACCTGGAGAAGGAGAAGGTGAGTGTGGTGGGACCGCGGCACGGAGAGCTGCGCGGCCAAGCTGCCTCCCCGGCTTTTGGGGTGGGGGTGTGGGGGGCACCCCAAACCACCTGGGAACTGCCCATTAATTGCACGGCGGACTCTCAGCAACGCCTCTCCCCCCGGCCCCCTCCCGCTGCGCCCCCAGAAGAACGGGGTACGGTTCCTGCGCTGCCCCGCCGCGATGACCGTCATGCACCTGGCCAAGTTCCTCCGCAACAAGATGGATGTTCCCAGCAAGTACAAGGTGAGCGTGTGCCCGGGGCTTTCCCTGCGCTCCGCTGGGCTTGGGGGGGGGGGGGGGGGGCGGGGGGCGATGCCATGTCTCCATCCCGTGTTGCATCCATCCCCCGCTGCAAACACGCCGCGTTCCCTTGTTCCCGAATATCGCGGCTCTGCTGCGCAGCCTGGGCTTTGCATCCCCAGCGGGCGGGTGCTGGGGCAGGATCCGGCCCTTAAGGCTTGTTGCTGGAAACCGAATTTGCTCCAGCTTCTGGCAAGGGCAGCCCCGCGACCCCCGGGACCCCCGGCAACCCCCAGTTTGGGGATGGCAAAGCCTCAACGCCCCAGGAGCGACTCCGGGGGGGCTGGCGGTGCCTCTGCCCCTGTGCTGGGGGGCTGACGCTGTCCCCTGCGCCAGGTGGAGGTCCTCTACGAAGACGAGCCCCTGAAGGAGTATTACACCCTGATGGACATCGCCTACATCTACCCCTGGAGGAGGGTAAGCCCAGCTGCCGACCCGTCGGCACCGGTGCCGGGGCTTGGCCGGGGGGAAAAGCCTGGAAAAGCAGTTCTTTGGGGAAAGGTTAGAGGCACTGGAAACCTCACAACGGCAAAGCTTAAGAATGGAAAAGTTAGAGATGGAAAAGCTTCAAAACTGAAGAACTCAAAAATTGGGAAACTTAAAAATGGAAAAACTTTAAAATTGGAAAACTTAAAAATGGAAAAACTTAAAAATGGAAGAACTTAAATTTGGAAAACAAAAATGGAAAAACTTAATAATTGGAAAACTTAAAAATGGAAAAACTTAAATTTGGAAAACTTAAAAATGGAAAAACTTAAAAATTGGAAAACTTAAAAATGGAAAAACTTAAAAATTGGGGAAAAACTTAAAAATTGGAAAACTTAAAAATGGAAAGACTTAAAAATTGGAAAACAGAAATGGCAAAACTTAAAATTGAAAAACTTAAAAATGGAACAATTAAAGATTTGAAAATATTAATTGAAAAGCTTAACAACTGGGAGACCTTAGAAAGGGGAGCACCTCAAATAAACCCCAGGTGCCCCCTCCATGCAGAGGTGTTTGCTCCAGCTGGGATTTTAGGAGGTGGGGGGCTTTTCCCCCCCTTTCTGCAGGGCAGGCGGGAGGGCTGGTGGCCGGCACTGGGTGCTGCGGTGCCGTCGTGGCACGGGGTGCCATGGGGTGCTGGTGCCATGGGTCTGCTGCCTCTCCCGCTCGCAGAACGGGCCCCTGCCGCTGAAATACCGCGTCCAACCCGCCTGCAAGCGGCTGAAGCTGTCCCAGCCGGCCCCCTCCGAGGGCACCAACACCAGCGGCGCATCCGAGTGCGAGTCGGTCAGCGACAAAGCCCACAGCCCCGCCACGCTGCCCGCCACCTCGTCCTCCCTGCCCAGCCCTGGCACCCCCTCCCACGGCTCGCCCAGCTCCACCGGTGGCAGCGGCACCGCCGGCACTGGCACCGCACTCAACGGCACCTCGAACTGCCCCCCGCTGCCCCCCGCCAGCCGGTGCCGCAAAACGACTGTCAACGGCAGCGCCGCCTCCGCCTTGACCTAAGCACCGACCACGCAGGGACTCCTGGCTGGGTTTTATATATCTATATATATTATATATATACATATATAAATATATATGTGTACATAGGGAGAAAAAAAAATTATACATACTTATTTTCTATTGATTGACCAGATTAATTTAAAATGCAAATAAGACACATAAATGTGGTTGAATATTTTTAAATGATTTTTTTTCCTTTTTTTTTTTTTTTTTTTTTAAATTTTAACTTATGTAAGCTGCATGCCGGAGCCGGGAGCCACGCAGGCACTGCTGCCTTCCTTGCTTATTTTCCCTTTTAACGCTTTTCACTCTCCTCCCCATCCCTCTCCCCTCGCACCCACCGGGAGCGAGACGGGGCGGTGAGCGGGGACTCCCGGCTGCACAGGTAAGGGCCAAGCACAGGTAAGGGCCAAGCACAGAAGCCAAAAACTCCCGCCTCCCCAGCCCCGCCGTGCCCTGCATTATTATTTTTTTTTTAATTTTTTTCCGTTTATTTCAGTTTTTTTGGCCACCAGGCTAAATAACATGGTGCCTGTGGCTGGCTGGGACCACCGGTCCATTTGTTGGCATCGAGCATCGCTTGCTGGCGTTACCCACCCCCCTCAGTTTTGCTTTGCCGTGCACATTTCTGGTTCTGTATCCCTGAGTGGTCTCTGGACAGGCAAAGCCTCACACAGACGCTTCCCTTTATGCACAGTAAGTAGGTTCCTTTTTTTTTTTTTTTTTTTAATATTTTTTCCAGCTTAAAAAAAAAAAAAAATTATGCTTGCAACTTGGTGGCGAAGGGCTGGCCGGAGCAGTGGTAGGAGCACAAGCCCCGCGGAATATTGGTGTCTCCCCTCCCCGGGGCAGCACTGGGTGCCAACTCCGGGAAGTTTTGTCTGGGGGCATCTAAACCATTGGGGGCTGCACTGGGTGAGTCAATGTGGGACCCAGGGGCTTCAAATGCCCCGGCAGGGGGCACGGGACACCCCCCCCCATCACTGGCTCCCCGCTCAAACGCACGGCTTCAACACTGCGTTTCAGAGCGTTTCTTTTTCTGTTCTCCGCCCTGTCCTTCCCATCCTCTCCTCCTGCCCCCACACTGGGTTTTTAAAAAAAGAAAATAAAAAAAATAAGACTACAGTGCCTTTAGCCAGGAGGCTTCGGTGAGGGGGCGAGTGTGGGAAGGTGCTGCCGTGTTCTGGGTGGGAGCGGAGCGACACCGGCATCACCGCCTGCTCCGGGGAAAGGGACCAACTTTCTACACTGTCAAAAAAAAAAAAAATTAAAAAAAAAGCACATGAGCCCCAGGGAGCGCAGAACCCAGGGGTTTCTCTCCTGCCCTTGCTGGGGAGGGGGATGAATGACAAAAAAAAAAGCAAGTGCCTGCAGCGCCTGGCCGGCACCCCACGGCCAGGCTACGGCCGCCCGGCACGGCACGGGGCGAACCAAAGGAAGGTGGCACAGGAATCGTATGACCAGCCCGACTCCAAAGGTCAGGAAACGTGGGATGTTGTTATTGTAATTTTTTTTTAATTTTTAATTCTTTGTTTTGAAGTACTGCATCCCCATCACGGATGTGACAGCGGCACCTTTGCTACAGCACAGCCCTGGCCGATGGGGTCCGGGGGGGTCCCCTCTTCTTTGCTCCCCATCCCCGGGCTGCGGCTGGACGAGGGGCTCAGAGCATGTCAGGGGGCTCCATTTGTCTCGACTTTGACACCCCTTTTCTCCTTGTAAATAGGCCAGAATTAACTGAGGGAGGCAGCTGAAGTGCCTCGGTCTGGGGGTTGTGGGGGGCTCTTGGGGGGGGCGTTTTGTTTTCTGTTTTTCCCTCTATGGTACAAACCAAATTGCTCTGTATGTTTGCATCCTGTATGACGTTTTAATGTCTTGTAATATATCCCAATATTCATATATTGTTCTCGGTTAAACATTTGTATAACTATACAGCTTTGTAAATGTAATAAATGCTGCAGACTGTCCTTCCCTTCGTCCGCTTGTCCAGGCGCCGCTGCCCGGGTCCCTCCGTCCCGCGCTCTGATGGGCACCCCCAGCTCCGGCAGCACAAACCGCTCCTGAAATTCCCCTTTTCCAACAAAATATTTTCTTCCCCAGCCATCCCTGAGCTTTGTTATCCTTGGCAGGGCCCCAGCGGGGCAGAAGGCAAAACTGCTGCCCCCGTGGGGGGGTGAGGTTGGTTTTCTGCAGCTGGTGGCAACCCTCAGTGCTCGGTAATTAAGGTTAATTGGGTGGGAGCTGAGCATCTCATCCCCGCTGCGGTACCCAAGGCTGAGCATCCCTGTGGTCCCGAGCTGTGGTACCCAAGGCTGAGCATCCCTGCGGTCCTGAGCTGCCGGTGGGCTCCATCGTTGTGGGGTGCAGCCGTGTCACGGCTGGGGGGGGGGGGGCTGTGCCCCCTGCACAGCCTCCTCCTTGTGGGTGCCATCACAGTAAGGGGGGGAGCGGGTGCGCTTGCACCCACAGAGCCAGACTGTGCCCCCCTCCTCCGGGGTGAAGCGCAGGGGGGAGACCCCCGGGGCTGCTTTCTTGTGGGCGCCGTCACAGAAGGGCTGCAAAGCAAACGGGGAGGTAAAGCGGGGAGTGGGGGGGGTGGGATTTGGGGGCGCCCGGCTGGCCCGGGGGCCGCGCAGCTGCTCCCCACCGGGTATCAAACGAGGGGACCACGACCCCCCCCCATCCCCACGGCTGCACACCCGTGATGCAGCGCATCCCCCGGGAATTGCGGGAGCTGCCGGGCGGGGGGGGGGGGGGGGGCAGCAGCAGCTCCTGCCCCCCCAGCCCCCCCGGGCCCGGGCCTGCCCGTGCCCCCCCGCCCCCCGGAGCCCCCCCAGCCCCACCTGGCTCTTGCTGTGCCCGCAGGCGCACCAGGCGTATCTCTTCCCCGCCTTCAGCTCCACCGGGAACGGCTGCGCGGCGGCGCCCACCGGCCGGGGGGGGGGCCGAGCAGGGGCGCACGGGGGGGGCGGGGAACAGGGCCGGGGTGCCCATCCCCCCCCGGCGCCCCCCGGCGCCCCCCGCCGCTCTCACCAGTGACACAAGCGCGACCGGCCTCAACAGCATCGCGGCCTCGGTCACCTCCCCCCGACGGTCACCTCTCCCCCCCCCCCCCGGGCTCCTCCCCCCCGGTCACCTCCCCCCCGGCTCCTCCCACCCCCGGTCACCTCCCACCCCGGCTCCTCCCCCCCGGTCACCTCCCCCCCGGCTCCTCCCACCCCCGGTCATCTCCCCCCCGGCTCCTCCCACCCCCGGTCACCTCCCCTCAGGCTCCTCCCACCCCGGCTCCTCCCACCCCCGGTCACCTCCCCCCCGGCTCCTCCCACCCCCGGTCACCTCCCACCCCGGCTCCTCCCACCCCCGGTCACCTCCCCTCAGGCTCCTCCCACCCCGGCTCCTCCCACCCCCTCGGCCCCTCCCCCCGCCCCGTCGGAAGAGCCGGGCCCGGCCCGGCGGAGCTCCCCCGCCCGCTGCACAAAGCTTCCCCCTGGCAGCGGGACCCCCCCGGGACCCCCCGGGCGCTCTGGGCCGCCTCCCATCCCCCTCCCCCCGCGGGGTTTGGGGGTTCGCCCACCCCCCCAGAGCTGCAGGCGGGGGGGGGGGGGTGTGTCCCTCTGCTTTGCCAAATGCCGCTTCCCTGGAAATTAATTTTTTAAGGATCAAAGGGTTGGGGACACCACCCCCCCCGCCCCCCCTTTCTTTTTATAAACGTTTATCTACGGGGGAAACTTCGTTTTTCTGCACGCGGAGCTGGTGAAGCTCTGCAGAGGGCAGCACGTGCCGGGGGGGCGCCACCATCCCACCCGGGGTCACGGTCCCCAGCCCCGCTGCATCCTGCGGGGGGGGGGGGGGTGCCCACGGCCTCCACCTGCCAACCCCCACCCCGCCATCCCCCACCCCGCCATCCCCCATCCCTCATCCCGCCAGCCCACCACGCCGCCAGCCCACCACCCCGCCATCCCCCACCCCACCACCCCGCATCCCACCCCCCCCCATTCCTCCATCCCCCATCCCCCACCCCGGGGCACTGGGAGCCAGGGCCCATCCAGGCGCCGCGCGTCACCCTTTCAGAGGTGTTAACCCAATGTCCAAGCCAAAACCATTTTATTTTCCTTCCTAAAGCGCCCCCCACCCACTCACCCCGGCACCAAGGGCTCTTCTCCCCCCTGCCGTCCCCAGGGCCGGGGCAGACCCCCCCCTCCAGCCAGCGACCCCCAGACCTGGACCCCCCCAGTTCAATGCCGAGGAGGTGGCACATTCTCCGTTTAACACCGCTCGCTTGGCAGCCCAGCTGGGGGTCTACCAGATCACTGGATCGCTTGGGACCCACTGCCCTGGAGGTTTGCCAGATCACTGGATTGCTTGGGATCTCCTGCCCTGGGGATCTGCCAGATCACTGGATTGCTTGGGATCCACTGCCCACCGGTAACCTCACTGCTCCATGGATCACGGAGCTCTGCTGAGCATCGCGCCCGTCCCATGACACCAAGGAAGCCAGAGACAGAAGGGGATCTTTTTAACCTACTTTTTTTATTTTTTGGAAAACATTCTTTTAATCAAAAGGATGAGGACCGACCGGGACA
Organism: Falco cherrug; assembly: GCF_023634085.1. Classification (NCBI taxonomy): domain Eukaryota; kingdom Metazoa; phylum Chordata; class Aves; order Falconiformes; family Falconidae; genus Falco; species Falco cherrug. Next base: position 4,632,972 of record NC_073716.1, read on the forward strand.
ATTTCTCAGTCTTACAAAGAGGTGGATGGTACAAAGACGTTCCCCGCGTTAAGGGGGAACAGGAGCAGTTTCCCAAGGGATCCTGCTGCCCTTGGCACCTGAATTGGAGTTTGTCCCTAGGAAATTACAAGGAGGAGCATCTTCCCCTCGAGCCCCCCGCAGCGAGCACGGAGCAGATGTACAAACAGGTAAGAAAGTCTGTACATTCCAGGCTACAAACCTGCCCACGCAGTTTTCAAATAAAACCCTTTTCTTAGGGGGAAAAAAAAAAAAAACCAACCAAACCACACACGCCCCATACATATATCTGCTTATATGTTTATGTTCTTGTATTTGCAACTCGCCGCTTCTCTCCCTGCTCTCTTGTTTCCAGGGGTCCCTCTGGCCCGCTCGAGACCGGCTGCACCGTGAGGAGCCCTTGTCACTCCCAGGATGCGCTGAAATCCCTGTGAAATCCAGGCTGGACACGGGCAGGGGCTGTGCTGAGCAGGGATGGAGCTCTGCATCTTCCCAGCTTTCCCAAGCAGCAGAACCAGCTACCGAGATGCAGGAACGCACCCGGCCGTGCCTACGCGGGGACCCGTCTGCAGCCCATCATTTAGTTCGGTGCCCCCCCAGAACCTGGGTCACCCCCCAGATCCTGGGCCACCCCCCCTCCTGCTCACTCCAGCTTTTAGGTCTGCAAACCCTGGTTAAACCGTCCGCAGAGGCTCCCTGCTGCTCAGGCAGGTGCTAAAACGTCGCATTTACTGCTTAAAATAAAAATATAAACCAGGCCCTGGGGGGTGTCTGTGCTTCACCCCTCAGTTGCAATGTCACACGGAATTTGGAGCGTGGTCACAGATCAGCGCTGCTGGGCAGGATCCTGAGGACTTTTCAGAGTTAAAATGATCCTTGTGAACTAAACACGAGTTTTTCCGTTTTCGTCCGTTGAAAACATTGGTAGCACGAGCCAATTTCTTCAAATTCTGATAGATTTTTGAAAGATCGACTGAAAAAAAGCCCATGTAGAGCTTCCCTCCTGCCACCAGGCCAGCGTTGCTCCAGCTGGAGCAGCGGGTTTGCGGCAGGGAGCTGGGGGGGGGCATTCAGGCAGAGCAGCCCCCCCATGCACACCAAGGGGACAAGGGATAAATGGAGCCAGGTGGATTGGGCTGAGCCTGAACCAAACCCTCCCTCCCAGCACAACCTCACCAAAGGTCTCCGCAGCCAAAAAAAAAATCCCTGCAGCACCGCTGCTCCCACCCATCGCCCCCGTTTGTGCTCCGCAGCTCCCACCACCACCATGCCCCGGTGCTGGTGTCCGGAGCCGGGCAGCAATGGGCTGTGAGGGAATTTTCCATGCGAGGATCCTCACGCAAAACCCACGGAGCTGAAGGAAAGGCTCCACCTGCCCTCGCTGCCCCAGCCAGCAGCAATTGCACCGAGAGCCACAGTGACCAGCACCGCCAGAAGGACCAGAAGGGCTGTTGCAGCATCCCGTGGTCCCAAGGAGCTTCTCGGCACGATTGAAGCCACATGGGACACCCAGGAGCTCCTGCTTCCCACTGCGGGGTACCACAGAGCTGGGGTCCCTTTTCTGGTTGTGTGGGGGGGGAAGAACAAAGTGCAGGGGACTGGGCGCCCAAGCAAATGAGTCCTCTCTGCGCCTCTGCTTCCCCATCCGGAAAATGGGAGAAGCAAGGACACCTCTGAATTGCAGTTTCAGACCTGCTGCTGCAAAGTTACTATTAGAATTATTGCTACTTCACCCTTTCCTGCAAAGGTGACATCCACAGCCTTTATGACAACTCCATTTCTTAGACTAAATGCACGAAGGAGAGGCACCAGGGACCCATTCAGCTCCCCGCCTCAAGGCTGTTTTGATCACAGGCACTTGATTATTTTTACTTATGTGGGTTTAAGAAACCGCATAGCACAGCATAGACCAAGGGCAACGGTAAATAACAGAGCAGCACGAGCTGCCAGCTCTGACGGACTGGCTGGGCTGGAAAAGAGCCCTTGGAAAACCGCTTTGGGCACAGGGCTGCCTGCTCAGCCCCTGCCCAGCTGGGACCTGGCCGGTGCCTTTACCAGCAAACACAAACCAGAGCAAAGCCCTTGTCACCACCTGGAGAAGGGCGTGCAAACAAACCCGGCTTTACCGTGCAAGGGTTTTGGAGCGACCGGCACTGCTGCTTGTGCGCAGGCAGCCCCCGGTGCAAGCCGTGGTGATGCTGTCCCTCAGTGAGGTCTTGGGGACAGGTGGGACACTTCAGACCAAGGGAAGCCCCCGGGCCGGTGTCCCTTTCCCCGGTTCTCCTCTGCAGCAGGAAAGTGTCTGCGTCCTAGAGCCGATCTGCCGGTCACGCCAAACAACAGCCGCCTGTTCTGAGCCCCCCGGGGATCTGCTCCACCACCGCAGCGGGCTGGATCCCCGCTTGCTTCAGACATCTCAGTCACCTCTCACCCTGCCAACTAGCCTGAACATTTTACCCCCAAGAGAATGACACCATCTGCTTGGTATTTCTTCTCTGGAGTCTTCTACTGAGCACGTGAGAAGATCTCGTCTATGTCTGTATTGTCTTTGGTACAGAGCCAAGGGGCTCAAGCCATCTGCATCCCTGCAGCCTGCGGGGACGGGGATGGAGCCTGAACCAGCCCCGTCCCACTGGGATTCGTGGCTAGAGCACACGTGCCAGTGTGGAACCAGAGAGAAAACCAGGGCCCTGCACAGCCCAGTAAGCACCAGTGCCGGGGGAGCCCCTGTCCATTCAACAGCTGCACCCAGGGGACACCGGTGACCAGTTGGGAGAGACTTGGGAAGAGGAGGGCTCTGCGCAGGATTGCTCGGACGGCACGTTTCGTGCACCTGCTACAGATGTTTCTCCCGTTATCCTGGTCCGAGAAGACGCCACGACCTGCTCATCAGGCACAAAACCACTGAACGCGGCTCAGCACCTTCCCCTCGTCGTCCTTCCAGTCTCCATCCACGCGAAACAGGAACAGACACGCTACCGAGAGCCGAGCCGTAGCAAGAGGAGAACCACGCCAGAACCGCGCCAGCGGCACCTGCCTTTTTCGTGTTTCAGGGCTCCAAGAAAGGCAGCAGAGCTGGACCCAAGACCTTGGTGCTCCACGGCATCCCCTGCTCCTCCCTGCCAGCCTGTGCCGCAGCGCCGACCACCAACAGACACTTGCAGCTCCCAGCTACCGCAGAGCGCGCCCGAGCCCTCGGCACCAGGCACCAAACCCCCTGCCCCTTCCAAAAACCAGCTGCAAGTTTCCCCCAACGACCCCGAGCACCCGATGACCCGACTCTGCAAGAGCCGCCCTCGCCTGCCAAACTCCGTCTCCTCTGAATGACCCTTTAACTGACCAAAATCAACTTGTCGAGATAAAACCGTCAACTCCTGGGTCTCCAGTTCACTCTGCGCTCCCCTCCTGGCAGATCTTGGGCTGTCTGGAGAAACCTGGGCAAATTCTTTGGCCTCCGATTTTCCCCCGCCCCGGGGCGGCAGCGCTGACTGTTGGTCCATGAGACAGAAAAGCACTTGTGGGAGAATCAGGTGCCGGGGGAGAATTTCAAGGAGCCCTGTGAACCCAGAGGGCAAACAGGGTCCACCTCGCTGATGGGCTGTGACTGGGAAAAAAAAAAAAAAGGGTTGGTAAAACCAGCTTCTGAGGAAGAAGCAGGAGGAGACGGCGGAACCCTGGAGCCTGTGGGCTAAAAGACAGAAAACTACGCAGTTTTGGAACGAGACCCACGCAAGTGCCCAGCCAGATAGAACTGCGGAGCCTGGAGCGGGAGTTGGTTTTCTCCAGAGCAGGACACGTTTCCAAACCAGATTTTCCGCAGAGACCTCATCCCCCAGCTATGCAGGGCTGTCTGGGGGAGCGGAAACCAGAACAAAGCAGGACCAGCACGAGTCCTTCCCTTTGCTGTTGAGGAGAAACAAACTCTTGGGAGAGGGGAGGCCGGAGGAGCCGGCTGGAAGGCTGAAAAGGTTGGTGAGTTCGGTTTTGGGCAGCTCTGCGGATCAGCAGGGGCTAGCGCTCTTCTCTGGGGGGAACAGCCACCAACGGGTCCCCGCTTGCCCTGGCCCCCCTTCGCCCCCCAGGTGCCAAGGAAGGAGCCAGGCTGAGAACATCGCCCTGGGATGCATCGCTGCCTGGGACGGCGCCACGCGTGCCTCCGCGCGCCCTGCAGACAACGGGACCTCAGCACATACGCAGGAAGGTAATCACACAGCCCCTACTCTCCTGGCCATTTTGAAAGCCTAGCTGTATTAAAAAAGTCTTTGATATTAATATTAATATTATTTATTATAATAAAGAACAGTCAAGCAGCGTGAAAAAAATATATCTTAGCTACATTACCTTAAATTGCCAAAAATATACACATTTTTCTCTTTTATTTAATTAAAAAAAATCAAAACGAAAAAGACACATGCAACATACTAAATGAGACATTAGCATCAAAACGGGTAAAGAAACATACCCCAGTGCAACTGAAACACAGATAATCTTTAGCTTTTTTTTTTTTTTTTTTTTTTTTTCCTCTTTCCCCTGCTCTCCCTCTTTTTCACAGAGATACAAATGTTTAATCTCGACCTTCCAGCAGTGCCCCCTTCTCCTCCCCTCAACCTGCCAAAGGGACCTTTGGCTCTAGGACAGGTCGAGGAGATCGGAGAAGGAGCACGGTTCAAAGGGACCGGGCGCCTTTGGAAGATGTCAGAGAAATGTGTAAGTGCTCTATGTCTCTTCCCCTACTCGTCCTTGTCCCCCCCTGCTCCGGAGAGCCCCGGAGAGCGGACGGGCTTCATGCTCCAACTACTGCCACCAACAAAAATCAATGGCGTGGCCAGCACAGAGCAGGGGGAACCAGGGATGCAGCGTAGCTCAGCCCTCCCTGCTTTTAACAGCGATCCTGCCGACAAAACTAAGTCCTTGAATTCTGATTTCCAACCTCTCCTGACGCGTGGGCTCCCAAATATTTTTCCCAGTAGCAGTGCGGAGCCCTGTACAGCACATTTCAGCCTCCTGACTGCAAACTCACTGTTACGTACCTCTCACCGGCCCCCTGCAAGGTTTCTGTCGTTGCCCAAGGATTTTGGGCACCAACACACTGATCTGAGCATGGGGTTTGTTTCTCCTGGAAGACAACGCTCCTAAGGGATAGATACCTGCTAACCAGCCTTCCCTCCTTCCCATCCCCTCTCTTCCTGGTACTGGCATGTTTCTAATTCCAGGGCGTGAAATGTGGTTAAATTGTGGAAGAGTTTGCCCAGGTCTGGGCAGGCTGTCACCCCTTGTGGTTACGGACTGGTCTGCTGGCCATGCTGATGGTCTCTTAAAAGAGTCAAAAAAAAAAAAAAAAAAAAAAAAAAAAAAAAAAAGGAAAACAATAACACAAAAAAATCAAACCCCAGACAAACGCAGCTGGGCAAGCAGCCGGCAAAGACCACCTTTGCACATTCAACAGCCGCTGTTTTACCCCTGACACTTCTGTCCATCACATGCTGCCCCCAACCCAGGGATAAGGAACGCTTGTTCCCAGCACCCAAGGACCTGCTGCTGGCCAGAGGGCGGTAGGTACAGCCTTTACGGGGCATCACACACACAAACGGGGCACTTCAGGGCTGGATTTAGTGTGGCAGCCCCGAAACAGCCGTTCGGCGTGTTGCTCTCGTGCCCAACGCTCCTCAGTTGCAGAGGGGGCAGCAAGGCGGGACCCCCGCTGCAGAAAAGAGACCCCGCACGGAGCAGAGGGTTTGGGTGGCACCTCTGCTCGCAGAGGGGAGCGGGAGCACCACAGCTGGGGTGGGGGGGAGGCGGGGGAGAAAATGAAATGGGGGGGGAAAAAAAAAAAAGTGCAAGCACACAATTGTGCCAAGAGCAATTTCGGGGACAGGGAGGCAAAATGAGTCAAAGCGTTTGCAACGGAAAGATCTCGGTTCAGAGTAAGTCCCAGGTGGATGGAAGGTGGCACCGCTCAGCCCGTGCCCTCCTCGGGGGGCGGCTGGGGACAGGGGACGTGTCAGCAAGAGCCGCGTTCGGTGCTTCTCTCTAGGCTGTGCTGCAGAGGCTGCAAAAAAGGGACTTCTTCCCCCCCCCCCCCCCCCCATTTTTCTACTTTTAGCTGCCATCTCCATCTTTCCAATAGCTTCTTAACCTTGTTAAAACATTAGCTTTTCTTTATAAAAAAAAACCTATATATATATATAATATATATATATTTCTGAGCAGACAGCAGTGTTCTGCCCAGTTCACAGAACTGGAGGCTGAAATCAGAAAGGTATTTTCTCTCCTTTTAGCCTTATTCAACCATTGTGGTGACAATCTTCCAAACAAACAAAACCAAACCAAAAGAAATAAAATAAAATAAAATGGAAAAAAGATATTTAGCAGATGAGTTTTGCCTATAACAAGCTTTTCTAGTACTATCAGCACAGACCCACTGCTGACGAATTTGAATAGTGCAAACTAGTGTAAGAGGCAGTGGGAATGTGCTGAAAAATATCCATTAAGGTCTGACAGCTTCTTTTTTTTTTTTCTTTTTTTTTCTTTTTTAAGACCCTCAGAGTTGCTATTAGCTGGAGTCTTCCCGCCTGCCCCCAGAAGCTCTGGATTTAACCAGGGGATGAGGAAAAGAAGGGGCATTTGTACGTTTGACGTAGATGTTCCCCTTCCCCCGGAGCTGCCCCACCTGTCCTTCAATCAATCCATCGCATCCAAGCTCAGAGGAAGCAGATTTCTTTGCTGAGGTTCCAGGCTGCAAGACGGAGTTAAGGTCAAAAGGTGGAAAACAACGAAGGGTCCAATGTCCTAGCTCAGGAGACTGGTCATTGTCCCATTGCTTGGAGATCCCTTTTCACAAGTGCCCAAGACCAGTGGAAGAACGTGGTTTTGCCAGACCGGAGCGATTTGCGGTGGGTAAGAAAGAACAGGGACCAGATCTGGGACTCTCTCTTCCCCACACACATTCCTACCTCCCAGCTCAGCCCTGGGAAACAGCTGCCGGGTTCAAATGCACCTCCTGAAGCTGGCTAACAACAGGGGTAATGCTAGCTACAGCCCCTTTTTGCAAGCTGGAATTTTAGCCTTTGGAAATCTTGGAAGGAAAGAGTGAGAGATGGCACAAGGAGCAGGAGTGTGCTTTTCACGTGAAAAGTACAGCACCGAACCGACAGCAGCTGGCAGAGCAGATGTGGCAACGTCCTTGACAGAAGTAGGTGGCTTTCACCTCCTCCCCCAGCACCGGTCCTTACCCATCGCTCCACCACTCATGTCTGTTCAGGCTGGGTTTGGATCCAGCTGAGGTGTCGGGGCTTCGTACGATGGCTATAGAAAGAAGAGCATCCCAAGAGCCCAGCAGATGAAAAGCAGGTGAGAAATCTCAGCTACAGGACTTCTTCTTAACCTCCCCATCTGGACGAAGCAGACCACGTAGGCACTGCCACCACGTCCCACTTCCCCAGCTGTGTCACATCCCATGCTGCCTCCGAGGGCACTGCCAGATTCCTCGGCACCGTGCAGAAAGGAGCCCTCAGCAGAGGGACCTCCCTCCACCAAGGTCTTGGCCAAGGATGCTCGATGGTCTCTAGCGCCTTGGCCTGCGGGGCTACACACACGTCAACACGCTCGAGACTGGCAGGCATCTGGTGGTAACTCACTCCTCCAGCCTGCGTGGAAACACAGCTTCGCTTTGAGCATGTGTGGCACGGACCAGGGTGGCAGGCAGCCCCCCACCTTCACTCCTCGCGATACCAGGGCTCGGTCAGAGACGTACTGTCTTCCAAAGCACCTCTTGGCATTGCCCAGCGGCAGGAAATGCTTCTTGGAAGCCTTGTGCTCATTGCTCTAACAGTATCAAAGTTGACTGGAAAGCCACATTCCCCTGGCTGAGAGGAGTTGGCTGCTGGTTTGTTCGGGGTGAGGGGGGAGCTTAGCCCTTGTCCTGGGTAAGAGGAGCTCCCTTTTCATTCATGCTCTTTAAAAAACAAACAGAAAAAGAGACGCAGAGGAGACAGGTATCAGTACCGGACGGGCAGCAACCCAAGGGGGCAGAAGCAGAGAGCCCTGCTGTGCTGCGGACCTGGCCCTGCTCACCGCCACCGCTCAGGCTCCTCCGAGATCAATGGAGACACGGGAGCCCCGGGTTTCCCCTGTGCCCAGTTCAGGCCGAACTGGCCCCTCAACCCTGGCCTTTGGCTCCCAAATGTCTCCAACCAGGGCTGGACCTTCTGGGTACAGGAACAGGCCAGGGGAGGGATGGAGGAGAGATGAAAGTATCACACCATCAGTCCCTAGACACTGGTGTTCCAGTACAAGGCTGCATTACAGAGAGGCTGTAAACCTCTTCACAACCTCTGCTCTCGGGTGCAAGATTCCTCCTAAACCCTGGGTTTCAACATGCAGTCACCTTCGCATTTCCTCACGCGGCTCCCGTAGGGCCAGCACTGCCAGGGGGACATTGTCCCATCCAAGTCTCAGGGTGAACGGAGACAAATCTATGGCCTCTCTCTGCCTTGCTCCTGCAGCAGGTCTGGCGCCTGTCTGCACGCAGACACAGAAGGGCACCTCGGGAGGCTCTGTGCCTACCCACGACCCTGCCTGGGCCCTACAGAAGTCCTTGGAGGTAGGATCAGGATGTGACTCTGGCTAGTCAGGGATGCAGCAAAGCCAGCCGAGCGTTCTGGCCCTGTTGCCTAAGCGGCGCCCTCGGTCCCCCACGTTAACTGTAGCGCAGACTGTCTCTCCCCAGGTCTGTACAGCGCCTAGCACCACGAGCTCAGTGGGGTTAGGGTAGTGCTAGCAGCATACGCACCGTTCCTTTCGGGGTGTTGCCATCAGCCTGCAGGTTGAGAAACGGGTTAGTCTGTGCTGTAAGGACGGGAGGGATGCCTGTCCCCGAAGCCAGGAGGCTGTTCCCAGGAGCGTTGAGCGGTGGGGTGGCCTGGGGGGCCATGAGGGCATTGCTAGGGTTGAGCTGCTGCGGGGAGAGGGAGGCCATGAGGGAGCTGCTGCTGGGGGGCGGCTGAGGGGCCGAGGTCATCAGGGCGCTGGTGCTGGAGTGCAGGGGGGCGGAGGTGGCTGCCAGGAGGCTGGTCATGGACAGCTGGGACGAGCTTGTCATCTGCAGCCGCTGCAGCTCCCTCTTCTGCTGGATTTGCTGCATCATCTGGAACACCAGGGCCTGCTGCTCCTGCAGGGAAGGGCGAGGAAGAGAAGTCAAAGGAGGGGCAAAGGGCACAGGAAGAGGTGACACCTAACACAAAGGAGCCAGGAGCCACACGGGCACAGTCCACCCCAGGCAACGCTACTGGGGACACGGAGAAAGTCCCCTTGATCCCACCTCTACACGCAGAGAGGAACAGTCTGTCCCGTGTTCATTCACAGCCTGCGCTTAGGACCTTTCCAATCCCGTCGTTTCCTGAAGCGCAGGATTAACTAACCCTCCCTAAGACACCTACAGGCACACAAATCTGCTCAGCTCTTTCCACTCAATCGACCCATGGATTTTAAATCTGCGGCGTTCACCGTCCTGAACGTCGAGACCGGCTGCTCATTTCCTTCCCCAGCCCGTCCTGCTTCACAGCTCAGCCCTGACCCGCAGGGTCAGCGTAGGTGAGCCGGCCTCGGCCTCGGGGGGGATGAGGGCCACAGCTCACCTGCACCCCGAGGGATGCCCTCGAATCCAAGCAAACTGCGGAAATCACTATAGCAACCATCGACCAATGCGGCAGGCTGAGAGCTGACATTGTGCCCGTACCCACAGGGATGCAGCTGATGACACGGTGACATCAGCTGCTGTAAAAAGCAGCCCTTTGAAATTTGCTTTTCCTGGGTTATAAATAGCCTGACCCAGAAATCTATCCAAAGCAACGGGCCAAGTTCATGGGAGACATAAACGAACACAGCTTCATTGACGGGAACTGTTAGCGCTCCCGTGCAACTCACCGCAGGGGAGGGACACCAAACAGGCTTCTGCTGGGCAAATGAATGTGGTTCTTACACACTCGGGGGCTTGTTTACCATCGATCCACGCAGCCATTCCCACAACAGCCTGGGACGGGGCTGCTGTTTTACCCAAGAGGATGCAGGCAGAGAGCCAAGATCCTCAGAACAGCTGCCTGATCCTTTTTCTGACCCCGAAGTCCTCAGCCACCCACACAGTCCCCCTGGCATCTCCAGTTCTCCGTGTCAATGTGCCCAGACACAGCTCACTTGCCTCAGGACTGAACAATTTGGTGCTTATCTCTTTCTAACCTCAAGCAGTGGCTTCAAGCGAGTTCCTCTTCTTCTGTGGGCCTCAGCACATCTGCAAGCCCAGAGACCAGGGTGCTCGGGGCAGCAGGAGCAGACACGATTTGCATTCAAAGATGGCTGGAGGAGGTAACAGCACTCCCGATTTTACAGTGGCTTAGCGTTACCATGTTCTCACACCCTCAGGATGTGGGAAACGCAGATTAAATTTTTTCCTTTGTACAAAGAAGTTCAAATCCCCATCTCCTCTCCTCCAGGAGGTGCCGCACCTTCCTGCCTAAAGCCTTTCTCCTCACTCCACCCACAGCAGCCGGGAACCACGGAAAAGGCACATGGCTCTGCAGCCCTGTGGGCAGGGGATTCATGTGAAGGAGCGAGCCCGGTGTTTTGGTCTCTGCTCTGAGGCTTTCCCATTAAACAGTTCATCAGATAAAAGGTGCCAGCAGGCACGCTTACCGGATTAAGCGGCTGGGAAGTTAGGAGCTGCTGAAGCTGTTGGAGCTGCTGTTCGTGTTGGTGCAAGACGTGCCGCTGCTGCTCTGTCAGGGGACTCAGGCTGGGCATGCTGCAAGGGGAGCAGGGCAGGGAATGTCAGCACAGCCCGTCTTGGTCCTGCATGCACAGGGCCTCCCTCCCTCCCTCCCGGTGCTAGGCTTCTGCTGGAGAGGGCAGGGCTGTCCCCGCGGGCTCCCCATCCTCACCTGCTCAGGCTGGTGGAGAGCTGCAAGGTCGGAGGCCCGCTCGCCTGCGTCAGCGCGCTTGGAGGCTGGGCGGCCTGAGCTCCGTTCAGATTCCCCAGGATCCCGTTGATGGGCATCTGCTGGCCTCCTGCCAGGGTCCCCATCAGGCCGTCCACCATGGGCACCGTGGAGAGGCTGTGGCTGGCAGTGGTGCCTCCCCCCAGCCCGCTGCCTGCCACCCTGGCCAGGCCATTCACCTGCTGCACCCCGGGCAGGGGTAGCGAGGCAGGACTCTGCTGCAGCATGGGCAGGGGCGGAGGAGTGCTGTGGAAGGACAGGGAAGAGCTGCTCCTGCTGGGGCAACCTGAATGAGGGTCCTGGGGGAGAAACGGACATAAGAGCATCGGACTTGGGGCAGCTTGTGAAAGGTCAGCTCAGCTCTGAGGGTGCTTTGGGCAGGAGCTGGAGGTGGGAAGGGGGACTGTAAGTGCAAGTGCAGGTGTACGCTCAGAGGGGTCCCAGAACTCAGCCAGGCTTTGCTGGATGTCTAGAAGTGCAGCCAGAATAACCTAGAAGCATTCTCATCTCACGCCCGCAGACTCAGCTACTCTACTCAGACCCTCAGCACTGAGATGAACTGAAGAACGGGAACTCCAGGGAAAGAAACCTGATTTCTGGGCCTGGACTACAAAGCTTTAGGAGCTGGCTATCAAGTCACAAGTACTGGGACTGCACTGCTCTGTTCCCTCCCCAGGTCCCTTCCCCAGCTGGCTGGCGGATGCGGTGGCCAGTGTACCTCAGAGGAAGTGGAGAGCGAGTTCTCGATCCCGAAGCTGTTCTTGCACGGGGGGCTCTTGCTGATGCTCAGGGAATCGTTGTTGCAGACTGTACAGAGGAAAGAAGTAAGGATGCAGAGTCAGGGGTGGAGCCTGATGTTGCCACAGCAATAGCAGGGGACAGTGCATACTGCCAGTGGCTACAGAGAGATAAATGGGTCAGATCCTCCCCACTGTGACCCCCTCCTGCCCACCCCAGGGCACCACCATGAAAGGGCGCAGGGCGATGCATCCCACCGGTCCCCTCACCGTTGGGAGGCAGGATGTACTGGGCCTGGCTGCCTGAGCCGTTGCTGCTGGTCACCACGGGGAAAGGGACGGAGAGCTGGACATTGAGGAGCTGCAAACGCTCCTTCTTGGCTGTCAGTGTCATGATCTGCTCCTGGAGCCGCTGATTCTCCTTCTGCAGCGAGTGCAGGGCTTTGAGCATTTCTACAACTGCAGGGAACGGAAGGAGGGGAAGGGGGACAGGGTTGGAGGAGAGAATGGGGGATGGAGGAAAGAGGAGAAGGGGATCCACAGGAGGTACCACAATCAGACCACACTGGGGATGGAGACTGGCCCCAGGTCACAGTCCCACTGCCAGCTACTCCCCCACTGCACAGACTAGTGCTTTGTACCCCACCCGGCTCCTTTGCCTGTGGGCAAAATCCCAGCTGGCTCCCAAAGAAACATGCACAAGGACCTCTTCCCACAGCCCATGCCCCAAGTGAGCCCCAAGTGACTCACTGTTTACGCCGGCTTCCCCGTTGCCCTGCTTCTCCAGGAGCTGCTCAATGTTTGGAGTAGCCTGGGGAACATTCTCCAGCTGCCCACTGCTGCTACAGGACACCGTCTGGTCAAAGAGGGTCGGCAGGCTGCTGATGGGGGACCTGGGGAAGGGTTGAGGAGACGTCAGAGATGCTTCCCCAGTCTCCACCTGCGCTCCTCTGCTCCCTTCTCCCCACATCTCTGCCTCACACCGGGAGCGCCTGCATCCCTCCCAGCTTCAGCCTCCTCCGCTGCACGTCAGGAGAGCCCTCTGCTCCTGTTAGCAGCCCTGGCTGGTATTAAAAAGCAAACCTGCCTCATCCCACCCCATTCCCAGCCCCAAAGAGGAGGGAAGCAGCTGGCCCTGCTTTCCCCCCCCCCCAGCCCCCCGGTCTTCTTCCCTTTCCTTGCTATGTCATCCCAACGCTTCCCGGGGTACCGCCGTGCCCCCGCGGGTGCGGAGGCAGCAGGGGAGGGCTCCTGAAGGACACTCACATGGATGAGAGGCTCTCCTGGGGCGACGTCCCTCGGCAGCCAAAACTGCAGTCCTCCAGGTCCGGCTCTGGGTGGGGAGAGGGACAGAGAGGCCCCGTGTTCATAGGCGCCAGCCCCGGCAGGTGCCCCGGTGTCCCCGGGGGCGGCGGCGCCGCTCCCCGCTAGATGGCAGCACCGAGCAGCGCAGCGCCCCGCCACTGCGGAGGGCCCCGCCCGCCGGGGGAGGGGCTGGTGGCACTGCGTGTCACCCTGTGTCACACCGCCGCTGGGAGCGGGGGGGGGGGGGATGTCACCCTGGCAAGGTCACCCCCGCCACCCCCCCAACCCCCCACTCTCGGCAGCGGCCGGGCGAAGGGGCAACGCGGGGCCGTGGGGCGAGGGGCAGCCCCGGACCCGCGCCCCCCCCCCCCCCCCCCCCCCCCAGCCGCAGAAAGCGGGTTCGCCTTCAGCTGTAAAGCTGCGGGGGTGGAAGGCGCTCTGCTGAGCCTGCGGGGATGAACCAACCCCGCACACAGCCCCGCTGCACCCCTGTGCTTCCAGGATCTTTCCCGAAACCCAGCTGGGGTCCTCCAAAGTTTCCAGATTCTCAGCTCCTTTCTAAAAAACTTCAGTGTCCAGAAGCGGCGCCCCCCCCCCCCCCCCCCCCCCCATCCCTCTGTCCCAGGGAGCTGGGACACGACAGTGCTGGCGACAGAGCCGCTGCGCGCGTGCACACGTGCGGAGATCTCCCGTCCAAAGAGTAATCAAGAAGGGAAGTATATTTATCTGCCATTTGCTTTCCACCCCCAGAGCCTGCCAGGCCATAAACACACGTTCCCCTCGCTCTGGGACATGTCAGATGTTGTGACTACAGCCTGCACCAGCTGGCTGACTTGCCCCTCCTCTTCTTCACACAATAAGAGACATTTCTTATGTGCAAGAATCCAGGAAGTCTCCTGCAGGGAACGCTGTGATTTACAGTGTAATGCCCCGAGCAGGGTATTTTCTACTGCTGAGAACAAGCAAACGCAGCTGTTGTTCGGCAGCTCCTACAGACAGGTACGAGTGGGATCCTCACTCCTTCATCCCCACGGGGACATCCTTCTGACCATCAATTACAACCGGTCCACCCCTCTGGGGAGAAGCCACTGCTTTCTGGAGGTGACCAGTGGTTGCCAGTCAACAGCAGCCTCCCAATATAAGATGCCACGTGGAGACAAATCTTGATTTCAGGGAACACCACAAGGCATGAAATCTTCCTAAGTTCTCCAACCAGGATCAAGCTACCAGAAGGCTGGGAACGGTCAGACCACAGCACTGCTTCTCAGCATCGTTTCCACCCAAAGACCACCTAAACCCTTTGAAAAACATTCGCAGCCCACCGTGTGCAGCTCTGCCGCAACTGTTTGAACTTGCAACCCAATAAACATTCAGTTAAGCTTTGACCGCCTGCTTGTTACCGTCACGTTGTTCGCCTGCAGCCCAGGGAGACTGCACACATCTATACAATTCTGGCTTTTTGAAACAGTACCAGGCTCCGTATTCAGTTATCTCCTGGCCAACACCACCCTGTTGTCTACAGAACGGGGAGACGACTGAGTTATCACACAGAGACAGCACTTTCCAAGGCAGCAAGTATGAAAAAAAGAGGCTTGAAGACAACTAGAGAAGATAAATACATTTGGTCTGTCATCATAATGAGGCAGGATCCAGGACAAGCTGTGGGAGGAAGAACTAGACAGTAGCCAAGGGAGTGGGAAGATAAGAATCAGACTTTTCGTACTGCCAAAGGCACCCTGGTATCAACCTGCATCAGTGATAACAGTTTCTCAGTTCCCCCACCTGTAAGACAGGGTAACACCATTTCCCTGGATCACGTTAAAATTGTGAAAAGCTCAAATATTACTGCAATGAAAGCTATGTCTCCATGGGATCTGTCTACACAGACACTCTCAGGAAAAGTAATCTGAATTACAGAAAAGGCAGGATTACTTAAAACTTCACAACGCCCCGTTAATGACCTGGGATTAAAACAGTTACCAGGCTTTTAAGTGAAAATGGCCCCACGCAGGAAGTTTAATGCATCTTAATTAATCCCCCTGGGAAAAAAAAAAAAGTGAATTTGGCTTAACACCCTCTGGGCCACCAGCTCCAGCAGGAGATAGTGATGGACAAACCTTAAACGTGACAAAACCCAGAAGCTGTTGTGAAGGCTGCCTGGAACGGGAAAAAAACCCCCATGTCCTGAAGCTTAGAAGATCCCAGTCAAACAAAAAGAGCAATCTTGGAAATGGAAACTAAGGATCAAGCTTTTTTGAGCACTTTGGATGTTGGATTTTGCCTCCATGATTCATCCATTAGTAGCCGCAGGGCTGGAACAGCACCCAGACTGCCAAGCCTCCGTGTTGTGCCTGAACCACAGGGCTATTCCTGACAGTTCACTCTCTTCCTTCCCTTGTCAGCACCTTGCCAAAATAACAGCCAAGGGGAAGTGGCAGTGGGTCATCTCTCTTGCTGATTGCCACGAGGAAAGAATAACTCTTTGAATCGTCCCATTCTTTCCTTAATTTCAGGTGACTGAATCACTCCTGACTCACAGCTCCCGTGCAACGGCCTTGACTCCCACTGGGGTCAGCGGCGCAGTTCCCTTCCCATCGCACTCAAGCAGACGCAAACTGCTGTGGGGGGCACACAGACAAAATACTGCCAGGGACACACGGAGAGACAGACAGGCACCTTCCATGAGCTTGCAAAGGTCCTAAATAAGCATACGTGGTCATTCATGCTTTACATGCAGGCATGCACACTTGTTAAGGCAAGTAAGGGCACACTGGTGTCAGATTATCTGGAAAACTCAGAGCCGCCTCGAACGAGGACTGTGTGTTTTAAAGTGCTTGTCACTCAGTGTGACGCTGGGCAGAGTTTCACCTCCCAGGAGTTCAGCATCCAGCATGCTGAGCTGCCAGCATTTCTGGGCTAGGGGAGCATGAGACAGTTGCACCGCTAACTGCAACATCTGAAAATCAGGAGGGTGCTTTTGTTTAACTACTGGTGCAAATCAAAAATCAGGCCCACTCTGTTTGGGGAAAAAAGAAATTGTACGATACTTCAAGTTTCCTGCTTATTAACCAGGCAATTTTCCAAGAAAAATGAATTTGCCTTGGTGGGAAAAAATGAGCAGTTGTAAGTAATTCAGTGTTGGCACATTCACGTTTGGAAGTTGAAAACAGTAGATTTTGTTGCATTCATGACAAAGCCAAAGGGGAAGGGCAGAAAGTAACTCAAAACAGAAATGGAAGATGAAAATTAAGAGTGTGGGTTCTCTCTCATTTAAAAAGAAACACAGAAAACAAAACCCCAAGAAATACTTTTAACTAATTTTGAGCAAGCAAAAGCTCACAGTAGTTTTTGCTCGCTTTGTACAGCTTTGGTGTGTAAAAAGACAACAGCTCTCTGCAGGGAAGGACTTAATATCCTTGCACTTTTCTAGTGCACATCCAGGGACACACGTTATCCAGCGGACGCACCAGCAGATGTGCTTTTACAGGATTGCAAGCCAGCGCTTCATTAAGGCAAACACAAGCACCCCCTGCCCTGGGGAAAAAGCCACTGTCCCTCTCTCCTAGCCCCTGGCTCTCACACGCATAGGATGGGAGCAAGCAGGAAGGGCAGCTGGAGAACTATGGATGCAGTTGTCTCGACTCTTCCAGGGAGACCCCTTTGGAAGTCCAAACTCACATACCTTCTGATTCACGTACCTGCCCGGCTGCTTTCCGACTGATTTAAGAGCGGGTTGATTGATAGCCCAGATGTGAGGGGGCTTCCAAAAATATGTGAGGAAGGGAGGCTAAATGTTGAACCTGCCAGTGAGAACACCTACACGGCAAAACAAGGAGGGGTGGGGAGAGAGAAAAACGACTTCTGAAAAAGGCAAGAGGAAAGTAACTTCATTATTCCATCTCTTCCTGACTGCTGAACCCAGCTTGCTCATGAGAGAGAGTGTTAAAAATATCTCCTTGGAAGTCTCACTAGACAGTTGAAATCTTCCCAGCCCCATCTCAGAGCCAAGAGGTCTGACTGAGCCATGTTAACACGGAGGCTGTAAAACTAACTCTCTTCTCCCTGCAAAACACCTCTCACAGTGAGCTCCCGACAAAGGCCATGGCTCCGTCTCCTGGCACACGCTCAGCCCACCCAGCTGGGACGTGCGAGCCCTCCCACCAAGTTATCTGTGCTGCAGAGCAAAGGTAGGGCTGGCACTGGCGGCACGATCCAGTCGAGCAGCAGGGGATGAGCAGCACGGACACAGCACACGCCAACAGCCAGGCCTCCGCTACCTGGGCACCGTCTGTGCTCCCCTTACGGTCAAGGAAAAGCAATGTGTCCTTTTAGGTTGCAATTCCTCCCACCCCAAAAGAAGCCGCGTGGGCTGCGACACAAAATTGTCTACTTCTTTCTACTGACTCGAAGGGAAGCTGCAGTTGGCAGCTCCTCTCCAAAGTGAAGGAAGAGTAGCTGTTCCCAAGTGGAAAAAGCAACTCCTCTGTGCCCACAAACTGGCCCTGCTCTGTCCAAAGATCTCCTGAACTACAGTCCCTCTCCTGGTCCTGATGTTCTTACCTGCGTGGTGGAGACCGAGGAGGAGGAAGCTGGGATGGTGCTAGCAAAGGGAGACCGGTTGAGCTGTGGGAGAGACGACGTACCCTGGTGTGCCAGCAGGCTGGAGGAGAGGGGTGTACTGCACACAGCTCGGAGCACTCCGCCCCCGTGGGAAATAGGGTCCTTGTTACTGGTGTAGATCCCTGCAAGGGGAGGAGACGTGTTAGAGAGCCACACTCCCCTCCGATGGCCTGGAAGCAGCTGGCTTTCTGCAGGGCTCCATCTCAGGAAGGGAGGGTGGCACCAATGCACAAGACCAAGTATAACATGCACTTCCAGCATCTCATGGCCTGGCATGCAGCAAGGGTGGCCACAATCCTTCTACCAAAAGGTAGCACCGAGTTTTCCAGCCTTGCCTCCTCCCCCCTCCTTTGCTCCTCGCACCCCAACGCAATCTTGACAGAGAAATAACAGCATATAGTGACTCACCGAAGGCACGAGTCAGTGGCAGAAGCGGGTGGTAGACTCAAAAGAGTCACACTCTCTGCTGCCCTTGCTAGCCAAGAGACCAAACTCTTCCTGAGCTAACCTGTCTGCTTCTGTGATGCCCAGGGACCACGGTGGGGCATGGACAGATACATGAGGAAGAAAGGGTGAGGAGAGAACTGCTGCTGAGGGAGGGAACCCATCTGACTTCCCCTTGGCTCATGCACACAGCAGAGACAGTGCTCAAAGCTGGGTCCTTCAGAGCCCTGCCAACATCTCTCCGCAAGAAAAGAATGGGAGAACAAGCAGGCAGGAGAGCGGGGCCTGGCAGCCTCCTCCTCTTTGAAACATCCCTTTGTTGTTCCAGAGGGGAGGCAAAAAAAAAAAAAAAATTGGCCTAAGGTTGTGATTATGGAAGTTGCATCAATTCTTGCAGCTCCCCTCCCCTCTCAGGCAGCACAGACAAATGGGCCAGGGCTCCCAGGCACACACAAAATTATACCTTCCTCCCCCTCCCTCCCTTGCAATCTGACCTAAATTGGAGCATCTGCAAACAACCCACAATAGACCGATGACAAGTTCTGCTGCCAGAACAGTGTCAAACCTCAGCCCAGAGCAGCAGGCCCCTCCTCTGCCTGCTGCCTTAACCCTTTCCTGCCACATGGCCCGGCTGCCCTCATCCCTGCCAGGCCAAGGAAGAGGACTCGGGCTGGGAACAGCTGTAAGCCTCTCAGCAGAGTTAGTGGCATGCCAGTCTCCCAACCCTACATGGATGTGGTAAAATCAGGATGAGAGGTTCTGCTTTTAAAAGAGGGGTTAAACTCGGACTACTTGTGAGAGTCCCTCATTTAGGGTCAGATTGTGATTGTTGCAGTTTCATTTGTGAATATCCCTCTCTATAGCTTTGGAAATTAAGCTCTGGCTAGCTGAGGTTTTCCAGCACTTGGGCAAAAAGGGTTTGAAATGCCCCCCAGCTCAGATCTGTAGCCCAGCACCAATGATAAAGAAGCTGAGCTGGAGGAGATTCTAGGATGAAGGCCAAGATGGGAAGGGGAGACCCAGATGTGGATTTTTATAGCTCCTGGGACTAAATTAAAGGGACTGGACTCTGTGCAGACAGGTCCAGACACCAGCCAAATGTGATGAAAAAGACAGCACAGCTGGGAGGAACCGTGCACACCTGGAGCCCTAAGGGGGAACATACCTGAACCCAGCAGCGGCGACTCCATGCTGAGGCTGGGCAGATTCCCCGTGTGGCTGAAGGACCGTGAAGAGCTGCCGATGCTGGAGCTAACAAGGGAGCCCCCGGAGAAGGGTGACGAGGAAGTTGACGTGGACCCAGCCAGCTGGGCACCCAAAATCTCTTTGCTTTTGCCCCCTTTTGGCCTTCCGGGCCCATGCTTGTTTTTCTTGCTACCCTTGTGCTTCTTCTCCTTCAGCACCTCTCCCTCCTCCATGCTGAGGGATGGCATGCGCTTGTGGCTGCTGCTGCCTCCGCTGGTTCCACTGGTCCCCACCGAAGGACCGCTGACAGGGTTCGAGGCCTTATAGTCCACGGGGGAAGCATCACGGCCTCTCTGCTGGCTCACCGTGGAGGTGGAGAAGCGCATGATAGACCCAAAGCCCGAGAAGATCACCTTCTGCTCAAAGATGTCCCCCTTCTGGCCTTCATACAGAGGGGAGCAGTGGGAAGAAGAAGAGGAAGAGACAGGCTTCCGATACTTCTCGTCGTCCTGCTCAAGCTTGGGGAATGTCACAAAGTCCTGGGAGCACTGCAAGTTGCTGCAGGAGGTACCTGGGGAAAGCAGATATAGGAAAGCTCGTGATAGCAGTGCTGCAGCCCATAAGGCAACTGGAGCACAGTCACAACACAGGTCCTCTAGCACAGGCTCGTTATGGAGCCAAAGGCCATCCCTGTCACCTCCCAGCCCGTTGCTTTGATGCTCTCTAGCAAGCACGAGATGTGCACACAACCAGCAGCTTCACACCCCCCAAAAACGTGCACGTGCCTGCTCCCCCAGGCCCTGCATCACCGCTGCCCCCCCAGCCCTGCTCAGGCTCCTAGGAGATGGAACGTGCTAGCCATCAAGACAACCGCTCAAAAAAGAACTGAGCAAGGTCGGAGCAGATGGGAGCCCTGCAAGGCTTTGACTCAAAGCTCAGGGGAGCCTGGATATCAGGTTTTGGCTCGGGTCTCTCCACTAGTACTCCTTAAAACACTGCTGCAGACAGTACCACCTACGGAGGAGAGGGCAGGTGCTGCCCATATTGCTTGTGCACCGTATCCTTTCCCTCCTCCCTCCCCTCAGACATCTGGATCTGTTTTTCCTTGCAGTGCAGCAGGCCTGCACAGGAGGGGATCTGTAACACTCATCCAACTCAGTTCTTCCCTCCGTGCCTGCAGTTAGTAGCAATAAGACCTTTCCTTTTCTCTTCAAGGGGTTAAAGAAATAGCCATGAGCAAAACTTTCCCAGCACTAGCTGCTGAATGGGTACCTTTACAGACACAGAGGCATCAACGAGGGGCAAAGCAAAACATCACCCCCCTTCTCCCCGCCTCTCTTCCTCCTCCTTCACCCCTTACCTGCAGGCTGGAAGGTCCCGCTGGATGAAGCTGAGCTGAAGCCAACTGAGCTTTTCCCGCTCCCTGTCTTTTTCCCCTTGTGGCTGCTGCCATGGCTTGAGGACTTCCTGCCTTTCACCTCCGACCTGCCGACCTCTGAGGCCTCTTTGCTCCCCTCATGGTGGCTGGTAGAGCCCTGGCAGCAGCAAACACAAAGGTGACTCAGGCCAGATGTGGCCACAGCAGGGGCTCTTTTTACCAATTTCCCCTTAAGAGAAGTAATTGCCCCCTCTGCCCACAAAGCGATGGCCAGGTCATGTTACTCAGGAGAGAAAAGCAACATTTTCTTCTACTGCTGCTTGGTGGCACCGGGCTTTATACTCTTGGGGATTATACTCATCCCATCTAACCGCAGGAAATTAAACAGGGCACAGACAGAGATTCCCCGCATCATCAGCAGAGGTGAGCACCTCAGAGGGTTATTCAGCCCAAGTAAAATCTGATTTTGGCTGTGATTCAAACATCTATTTCAGCTGCATCTCTCAGGTGTGCTGTTCTCAGCAAGGTCAATCCACCTGGGGGAACTTGCTCATCCTTGTGCTGTGGCAGGAGCTTCCCCGGGTTCCCTAAAGCAGCTCCACTGCCAGCCCAGGGCTTTCCAAATCTACTGCAGTAAATATTTCACAGTGACACTGTTAAAGCAGCATCTGCCCATGCAGCGACAGATGCTATCCAAACCCCATATAAGCCTGCAGGAGACAGGGAGAGCAAGCGGGATGAAGAGGCTGGCCAGATGCTAGGAAATCCAGGAGCCTGGGACGAGAGAGAGAAGTGTGGGAGTTTAGCAGGGGGAGAGTGGAATGAACTGAAAACCAGATCCCCCGGGGCACCCGTGCTAGGATATGAAACCTTCACCTTCAAGTCACTTCAAAGCCAAACTAGCAGTGTTCAAAGATCGCTTCTTGCGAGGTATTACTGCAACCAATCAATATTATAGATATAACTCTAACGTGATGGCTACAGCCCAAAATATAACACCTGTACGTTAGTGCAAACACCTTGTATTTCTTACTGAGTAGATACAAGGAAGACACAGAGAAGCACAATACCTTTCTTACATTCCACTATCCCTGACTCCAGATGACCTCTTCTTGGGGAGAGCTAAAGAAAAAAGGGCTTGTAATGCAGACTCATGAATGCCCAGATAAAAATCTTTCCCCATTCCTCCCACATGGTTTAATCACTCTGCACAATGCAACAGCTGGCAGCCTAACACACACCAGATGTGCTGGGAATATGAAAGACAGGAGGAAGGGAGTGGTGGAAATTAGGGGGGAGAGGAGGGGGAATCTGTATTTTCTCATCACAGACTCCTGGATGTAGGAGATTAAGCCTTCTTGATTTATGAGCTCAGAGGGAGCATGAAAATCTTTCCGACTTTCCACATCTGCCTGGGGAGGGAAAGGAGAGCAGTGTCTGGGGGCTATGGGAAGTCCTGAGACTGCTCACGAAGTCGCAGGAACGAGATGGCTCATGTCTCAGCAGAAATGCAAAACCCTGAGTTTTCCTCCCATAAATTCACCTCTTCGGAGCTCCGCACAAGGTGCACGAGGCCACAGAAGGGCAGGGGGAAACCACATGAGAAGACCTGTTCTAAATCCAGAGTGTCAGGAAGGGAGTGCAGGGCAAGTAATGAATTAGTGCAGGGTGGAAGAGGGAAATCTGAGCTGGCAAATAAATCTTAATTGCAAAATTAAAGGAAAAAAAATTAAAAAAAAGAAGGTAAGAGAGGCTGAGCTGGCTCAGTTGAAGGCAGTGAACGGACAGACACTCACCTGTGGGGCTGATCTGACCCCACAGACCTCCCTGAGAGACTCCCAGAGATTTTCAGAGCAGGCTTTTCCCACCTCCTGCCAAATGCTATCCCAGATACTGCTTGCCAAACAGGTCATGGCAGACAGATCTGTATGGCACTACCACAAGCCCTCCTTCCCCACCACAAAAGGCCCTTCTCTAGCAGCCATTCCAGAGAGCCTGAATTTGGGGCAAAGGCCCAAGCATTGCAGCCGAGGAGCAAAGAGAGGGAAACTGAAACCACACAAAATCACTTCCCCTCTCTGAGCCTCTATTTCTTTCCCACTCTGCTCCATGGAGCCTGCAAGCTCTGTGTGGCAGCGGAGCCTTCCAGGAGACACACGTGGACTGCCAAGCACAACACGGCCTTGATCTGAAAGGGGAGGGGTCTCCTATCATAATGCCAATATTAATAACAGTAATGAGAGCTGCAGTCCCATTGCCTCCCTAACGAAGGAGATTCTCCAGCGCAGGGCTGCTGCCTAGAGGGAGCAGGACTGGAGAAAGCTGCATGTCTGCCGCTTGTGCATAAACAGAGGTTTCAATCTCTGGATCATCGGCTTTTCTCTAGCATGGAAATCCACGTGTGTGTGTGTGTGTGTGTGTGTGTGCAGAAACACTGATATTTTGTGTGCTGCAAACAGGTGTAGGGGGGGAGGGCATGCTGCAGAGGAAAAAAAACATAGGGAACCACCGAGGAAGTGAGAGCTCTCTTTCAAAATGAGGCAGCAGCTACATTTTGAAGGTCTATTTAAAGCAACCAAGTGAAAAATGTCACCAGAATAAATCTGCTGCCCCAGCTGGAGGTGACAGTCTGATGGGGAAACTCCTGCCTCAAACCTGGAGCCAGGAGAAGTGAGACGAAGTCGCGCAGGCACCCAAGCACGGGTAGGCATGCATCTCTTCTCCCCCCCCCCCGCCGCTCCCCCCCCCCCCCCGCCCCCCGCACTCGCCATCCCCCAAGGGGCTGTACCTGTTTCCTGGCCCCTCTGTGACACTGTGCAGCACCCAAGCTCTTCATTCATTAATTTATTTATGGGAAATCAGAAGAGCATCACTTTGCCTCCTGATTGGCGGGACGAGCTCCTAGAGGGAACCACTGACAAAATACAGAAGGGGTGGGGGAGGCTGGTGCCTCCGCGTCAGAAACACGGAGCAGCTTTGCCCTGGATTAAACTACTGGTGAGGGGAAGCAGGGAGGATGCGAATGAGGAACAATGCAAGGGGAGCAGGAGCTCCTCCAGCCCACGCACCACAGAGTGATGTGCTGAAGCAGCCACCCAGGCAAGCTGTAAGCATCAGCTGCCTCTCCACGCCAGGTCAGACCCGTCTCCATCAGGAGCTCTGGGCACAGGCTACAGCACGTCTGCGTCTGAGCCACTCTCAGCCTTCACCACGTCCCTTCCCTCAACCTCAAGATCAGGCAGCACTGTGCTGCTGTTCTTTCTAGGTGGGGATAGGACACAGAGATGGGCTGAAGACCATCTTTTTAAGTCCCTGATGTCACTGGCAAATTCCCACTCGGGTCAGGACAAGGGATGCTAAAACGCTCAGGGATTCTTACCACAAATATCCATGCTGAGACATGCTTTGATTAAAAAGGGTAATAATCATCAGCCTTCTCCCACAAACCCCTACCCCATCGCAGTGACTGTGAATCTGCCTGAGCCAGGCACAGTGCAGAGGTTCCCAGGATCTGTCAGCTCTAGGCCAGTCCTGGGTAGATGCCGAGAGCTCAAATAACAGTGGGAAACCTGGAAAGTCTCCCTGCCTCCGGTGGCGTCTGCAATCGTGAGCTCTTTGCTCTGCTGCGCTCCCTCTCCAGCACCTGACCAGGAGCGGGTGGGTGCGGGGAGGCCTTGGCATCTACGGTTTAGATTACAAAACCCAGAGCAAGCCAGATGTTGCAGCCCAAAACACGTAGCATGTGTGAGTGTGTGTCAACAAGTGATCATGATGTCTGCAGCTGGCAGAAGAAGGCAGCTGGGGTGGCTTGCAATCCTGCAGATTTACTGCAAGTGCAACAGAGAGTGGCAGGATGGCTCCCCAGGGGCATTTGCAGGGGGAGGGGAGAGGCAGGCTGCTTGCTGTTCGGCTGCTCACAAACCAAGAGCCCAGCA
This sequence comes from Falco cherrug, assembly GCF_023634085.1. Classification (NCBI taxonomy): domain Eukaryota; kingdom Metazoa; phylum Chordata; class Aves; order Falconiformes; family Falconidae; genus Falco; species Falco cherrug. The sequence goes on from NC_073716.1 coordinate 4,657,582, forward strand.
CCAGGCACCAGCTACACGGAGAGATCCCGAGCACAGAAACTGCCTCCTGAATTTGTCTGGCGGTGTGTGTGATGACAGAGACGGAGCAGCCCTGGCTGCCAAGACTTACTGGTGAGACTCATTGCTCCTGCCCTGGCAAGAAACCCTCCCCTACTGCAGGCCCGCTCCATGAATGCCATCTTTCCAACAGGCTGTTCAAAAGCGTTACTGGTTGGCAGCATTTTGGTAGTTTTGGATAGACCCCGTGAAATAGCCAGAAACTGTTACAACCAGAAACCCTGACCCAGAGGGGATGTTTTCTGCCTCCTTCCCACTCCCCCAAAAGTCTGTAGGAGCTCCAAGTAGCCAGCATGACAATGAATGAGAGCCTATATCCAGCACAAATTCACTCTCTACAATCCCCCCCAATCCACCCAAAAGCTCTGGAGCCCCACCGGGGGATTTTCACCAGGTCAGCTGCTCCGCCGGCTCTCTGGCAGGAATACTCCTGTGCCCCACGAGCAAGGTCTCCTGCCCCTCTTCAAGAGCGATGAGAATTGCATCGCCCAAAGACACTTTTCAGAGGCAGGAGATGAGCTCGGAAGAGGTATTATGAAGAGTCATTTGCATGCTGTGAATTCACACCCTAGTTTCACTTTCCGGTGTAGATGGGAGCTGAGGCCACCACTGTGTTTTCAGTATGTTTATCCGCTAAACCGGAGTGAGGCAGTGAGAGCTTGTCACTGCACAGACAGGACACAGAGGACTGGCAGAGTCCAAGTGTCAGATATTAATGGTGTTCAGATTCCTAGGAGATGCAGGGAAGCACTCAGTAAGATGTTAAAAAATCTGGCAGAAGTCAGAGGTCTAGCACAATTGATTTCCAGAGGAAGACTGAAACCACATCAAAGGATCCTCTTCATAACTAAATGGTTCAAGAGGGGAGCACATGGTGGACTATATATTAGGTGAAAATTGGAACTGAAAAATAAATCTGGATTGCAAAATTAAAGAAAAATGTGAAGCCAGAGGCCAGGCTGCCTGAGGGAACAAGGAAGTAGAATATACCACCGTTCCTCCAAAACATAGTTACAGTGCTGTCAGCCTAACGTGGTGAAGTAGCTTAAAAAGTGCTACTATAGAGAACTATAGCTCTCAAAATCCATTTTTAAAGGGTTGCTGAAAGTTCCAGAGGACTTTGGTGGCAACATCAGATGCTGGGGCTCAGATGTCTGTTGCCCCAGGCTCCATTTAGGCTAAGCAAACCGGGTGCAGACTGGAGCATGGCTTCAGGTACTAGTAACACCTCTCCCTGGCCTGGTGGCTGGTGCCACGCTAAGGTCTGCCCACAGCCCCGGTGCCCAAGGGGCAAACAGTGCCAGGACCCTTCTGCTGATTCGCCTGACTCATGCTCCTGCTCTTCATTGCTGGCTCCAAACCACTGGCGATGCTCAGTGCCTCCAGTCCCAACCCTGTTCCAGCCCAGCCTGCGCACCATGACGGGAGCCTGGGACTCACCGCGTGTGGTGCCGCTTTGGCTACGGTGCAAGCAGCGCAGTGAGCCGGCAGCACAGGTCTGGCGTGGACATCAAGGGCTGCACCAGCCTCCTGCGGCTCTGCACGGCTGCTCGGGACCACTGTCCTCCCAGGAGCCTGGACATGACCATCTGCCCTCACTGCTGCATGTCATTAAGATCTGCTCTCACCCAGCTGCTCCCCACGAAAGACTAGGAGCTGTGTCACCTGCAGGGATTATCCCTCGGGATTTTATGCTCTGTTCATTGGGTAACTTGGAGAAGACAACGGAGGCAATAACTATTTGCCCAAGATCATGCAAATGGTAGAGAGGAAGAGACCCCAGGGCTCTTCAGACTCTAGCCATGGCCCATCAGGGACCAGCAATGCTCTTCTGTGTAGCCACACCGTTAGCGTTTGGCTTGCTGCATCTACCCTACCTGCTCCCCAGTACACTCTACTGGGATAAGCTGTACTAATCTAAGATCCAGAAAGGACAAAGATGGTTTTGGCTTCCAAGAGGAAACCTGTTTGGACATGCTACATTAATGGGTCTCAAGGTTTTACACTAGTCTGGCCTGTGCAATGTTACACTGGTGCAACTATCCAGACAGCCTCATACAACCACCCCTGAGGGGTTTCTGCAGGGTTGTAGCAGGCTGCTAAGCCACTCTTAAATGTGATCTGGAGCGAGTACCTCCGGTAACAGAGTCTGAACAATGCTTTGGGATCTATGCACAAAAAAGCAAGGGAAATATACTCTCTGTTATGAGGATTAATAATAACTCCCTAGGGAAACACTAAAACCCTGTCACTCAACTACAGCTACAGTAATTAGGATCTCCTGAATTTTAGCTTACAAAGAGTTGAAAGCTGCCTGTAAAACTGAATTGCACCCTTCCCTCCTTATTTATAAAGGTCTGGCAGGGCTTTGGAGGAGACAGTGGGTAATTGTCTAACAACCACTCTAGCTGGCCAAGAGTCAGGTTTTGGATTTCAGTTCAGCTTGAAAATAATCTTCTTAGGCCATCAGGTCCTGACAGCTCTGTTAACTGGGTGAATCTGCTGTTCCCAAAAGCCAGAGCTGCGCTGCCCTAACATGAGTACAGGTGAATCAAGAGTGATTGCCACTCAGAGGCTGTTCCTCCGCTCCGTCCCGCTGTAACTTTCTGCTTCTCCCAGCCTGAGAACCATGAGACCAGCTTTGCCATTTCAGCTCTGACCTACATCTACTCCCTGCTTCCAGGCTCGGCCTTGCACAGAACATAGAAAATCCTCTTCAGCCCTAACCCAAAGCAACCCTGGGCTGACTGGCAGGAGCTTTCGCTCTTCCAGACTGCCCCTGCAGTGCTTGTCACATATGCAGACACTGCTAGCCTGTGAATTTTCATTTTCACAAGGCAGTCCTGCCACGTAAAGGACACCCAAGCCTTTCCAAGTAGCATTTCTGTGCGCAAAAGGACATTCCTGCAACATGTTGTTTATTTGTTCTAGCAGGAGCTTGGCCCTAGTCCTACTCTCACTTATACCAGAACAGCCCTGCTAAGGAATTGCATTAATTTACATTCCCACTACAGAGGAGAGCGCAACTCCAAAGGTCCAGGCGCTAGAGTAACCTCACTTGTTCCCCGACCCTAAACAACTGCAAACTTGGCCTTCACCTTGTTGCATGCAAGCTCGAGGCAAGTTCAACTTTGTCTACTCTGCATTACTGGTGTTTGGGGCTGGCACAAATTACAGAAAACTCAGGGCTATCCTGATTTACAGCCAGGTGCAAGAGTCCATGTCAGCAGCACGACTTCAGCAGCGAAGAGCAGAAATACACCGACATCCTGACTGCGCCCCACCAGCCCTGGGTGCTGAGAAGATAAACCCACACAAGTGACATCTTCCCAGCAGGAAACTAGACTGCTTCTACACCTCAGGTGCAAAACAGGCCACCACACTGTGCCCCTCTGCCTGAATTTTCCTGAAATGGAGAAACTAAATAGAAACCAGCCTCCCATTGTCTCACATAGAAAAGCTGCCTCTATTATGCACTTTGAAGATCTTACGAGCTTCTAAGATTGTCTATTTTTTTTTCCCCTCAGCTGCATCAGTTTGCCTAATAAAGGATAACACCTCCCACAAGCTTTACCTTGCTTATCTACCTGCCTGAGCTTTTTACGATGTGGCAGCAGCAAAGGCCAAAGTGTGGATATTTATCTATTCTGCAAGAGCTTCAAATCTGAACATCTGCTGCAAACCAGGCTGGCACTTACAGCTCAGTCACCTGGGAGTTTAGCTCCATGATAGTGTCGTCAGTGCTGACAGAAATCAAGACAGCTGCCATGTTAAAATTCCCAAGGTGGGCATCAAGGTGGGGAGGCAGGCAGAGAGAACGAGAATGTGACGAATCAGGAATCGAAATAAATGGACAAAAGCCCTTTCTCTGCTCTTCTGCCCTGTCCTCCCCACTTCCCAGGAAAGCCAGAGTCAATGGTTTCCCACTGCGGCCCCCCCCCCCCCCCCCCCCCGGCCCAGGTCTGCATTCACACACTCACACCCTGTTGTTTGGTACCTTCTCTGCAGCGACGGACACCGAGGATGGGGTAAGGCTGGTGGGAGACTCCGGACGTTTTTTGTGCTTCTGTTTAGGTCTTTCTTTGTCCTTCCGACTCTGCAAAAGAAATCAGAGAGTACTGGAAGGCTAACTTTTCTTCTGCTGAGAATAGCAGTTGTAAGGGAAAAGAAAGGAGGGTGTGTAGGGGTGGATTTACAACCATACATTCATATTCCTCTTTCCTTCTCCACCCATCCACACTAGCCCAGTATTCCTTCCCCCACATCCCAGCTCCTGGCTGGGAGCGTCCTGCTATCTCTACCCCAGCTGCAGCCAACATCTGGAGTGCAGAGTATCAACAGAAGCCCCCAAATCAGTTTATGGTAAGATGATAGGGAAGGACTTAACAAGCTCTGGCTGATTTCAAGAAACGTGAGCTTTCCTCTTGCTATTTCCCCAAAGGGACTCTGTGCCCCCTTCCCCTCACTCTCTACCTCCTTCAAGGGTTTCTCAAATCCACCCTGCACAGACAATGAGAGAATCTTGATTTCAGCACGTGTTGCAGACGCACAGGTAAAGAGAACAGTCCGTGGAGATCTCAGAGCCTAGGCTTGAACCTAACCTAGAGGTCCCTCACATCTCCCCTCCCAACAGAGACAGCTGGTCTGGGTCCATCTCTGCTAACAGGAGACAGACCATTTTTCTTCAGACTGATTTCTTCATCCTGTTTCTTGCCCTCACTAAAACCCCAGAAACACGGGATTCTTCAAATTGCAAACCAAGGAAAAATCATGTCCTGAGAAACACTGAGTCCTACCTACCCTGATTTTATATTCTCTTGGGGAATGGACTGTAACCAAGGAGGTTACTCTTACATAGTGTTATCTGGATGTTTATGCTAAACCAGACACGTTTTCAGCGAAAGGACTGAAAATGTAGGCCTACGCGACACCAAGTCAGGGGGGCTGGAGGATGCGCAGGCCAGCTGGGATACAGGATGGATGGATGGACAGACAGAAGATCATGCTCCATTACACACTCCTGCTTCCTCCTTGTCTTCCTCAGGTGCATGCTCCCATGGGAACAGACTCAGCTGACTACAGGAGCTTCTCCATGCTACTGATGTCAGCTAAAGATGAGGCCTTCTTCACTGAAGCTGCAGAAACTTTGCTCTGTTCCAAACTTCCCAGTGTCATCACTGGTGTGTGGACTGAGAGCTGCTGTCAGATGTGTGCAGGGCTTAGAAAAATCCATCCTCCTTTCTCCGAGACCTTTTTGTGGGAGAGAATGCCTGTGCTGGTACAACCCCATTGCATAGGCATTTTATTCTAGAAGCTGAAGTCCTCAGTCTGGACCAAAGGTGTGTTGAGAACAGAACAGTCACATCAAAATTCATTGACTCTCCAGAAAGATGCCGACTGCTTCCTCATGCAGGCAAAGCCCTGAGGCTACAGCTGCCAGCACATGCCAAAGTTGGGATGCTGTCAGGGGAAGATGCAATTGCAGCAAATATATGAGCTTCACTGTGTGTTTTGGGGGAGGAGAGAAGAGAGTGGAATAATTAGCTTAGGAAACAACACATTAAATGGGGAAAAAAAGGGGCAGGAAGAAGGCAGGGTGGGAGGAAAAGGCTGGAGAAGGCAGGCATGAAGCAAAGCAGAGGTGAAGCAAAAGTGCTCCAGAAACCAGCACCTTCCAGTGTGGGTTTGGCTGAATTTTCATTGCACTTGAGAAGGCGGCCCACGCTGCAGCCACCAGGGACCCTGCCAATGTAAACCTGCCACAATGCCACAGAAGTTTCCACTGGGATGAGCTGGTGAAGAAAGGAGGCAAATCCAGCCTAGGGTTTCACTGCAGTTGCTGAGTGCCCAACCAACACTGCCAACATCCATCATTTTATCACAAGACTCCTGGCATTTGGCATATCTGTTAAAGCCTCTCTGTTCCTAGAGCTACAGGATTTTACAAGAATCTCTGTTTTCTTTTTTTCCCCTTTCTTTAACACACATTTCCAGCTTTGGCAGTGAACAAGGAAAACTTGAAAATGTTATTTCTACAGACTAAGTGCCGAAAGACAAATTAAAATTAAATCTTTACTAAATCTCATAATGTTTTAAATACTTGGGGGCTTCTCGTGCTATAAATTCTAAGTCTCATGGGTCTTCTAGGACAGGAAGATGTGGAAACCGTGGCCCAGTTAGCTAAGTAGCTTGTCACAGACCATGTGCACATCAGTGTTCATTATTGCAATAGTAGTAACACTTCGCACTCAATAGCACACAGCAGAGAGTTTCAACGAGCTGAAGAGAGGTTTTTAATATCTACATCTCATTTTACAAATGGGGAAACCAGGGCACACAGGATGAGAACGTGCTGATATTTCACAGAAAGTCATCCATAAATTCAGAAAGAAAAGTCAGGAATCTCCACCCTACCTGGACACACACTCACCTACTTACAGATGCTGCGAGTGCCACTCACGGAAGCCAGAAATGGAAAACAGGGGCCAGACACCTCATTACAATACATTTTGCCAAATAACTGCACAAACCCTGTTCCTTACACTTTCTGAATACCACAACGCTTGTTCTCTCATTTTCAGATCCCAAATGCATTTCAATCATCAAGTTGCAACAAGAGGGAATAAGATACACTGCTGCAAATGCCAGTGAGACAGCACTATAATGATTTAATTTCATGTATCATGGTCAAGACGAGACAAGGCAGAGCCAAGTCATTTTGGCTAATGACAATGAACCTACACACCTACATACATACACACATGCACATGCGTGGGGAAAGGCAGAAATGTCCTGACTATTGCCACAGTAAACCACAAAACCTCCCACAACTGCATTGCGATGGCAACCACCAAACTCACATCCTCCAGCTTCAACATCCTGGCTGTCTCCTGTCGGAAAAATCTCCCTTTGCTGTCGGCAGCGCAGAGACTACAACAGCTAACTGAGCAGTCCTCTGGTTATATGTAGGAGTGCATACATATGTACATATTCAGCAAGAACCCTGCCTGCACAATAGGGACCAGATTTCTGGAATGTTTCAGATCCTATTTAGATGCTTGAATAAACGGTCAGGTTTTCCAAAAAGCTAAACACTGGGTATTGAGCTCTTTTGAAGATCTGGCCCTGACTACATGTGCTGAGCAACTGCACTCTTTTAACTATTTAGAAAATCTGTCCCGCACAGACCAGGACTGCATTGAAACCAGAACCACCACAGCCTGACAAGGAGCTCAGCTGCACTTGTGCTCCGTGTCCCTGCGCACAGTGCCAGGCCATGCCCACAAGCACACCTTGCTCCTCCGGTGTGCTCACCAAGAACGTCTGCCTGTCCCACACATCCTCTACATGCTCTCTGTGCTGCTTCTGCCCAGGCAGAGCAGAAGCCCACAGGACAGGACGCCCAGGAGCTCTCTGGGCTGCAGCCCTTCAGCTTTGCACAGCCTGGGTGTTTGCCGCCTTCCCACCTCTCCCACCTCCCCACCCTCCAGTTACTCTCTAATACTTCTGGGTACGCAAAAAGGCAATAGGATCTGACATCTTCTTCAATATTACGGGGGAAATGCGGTGCCCTGCGCTAAACAGGCAGGACGATTAACTAGGTTACCCCACGGACACTTTGCAGATGGGGCAGGCTGCCCCCACATCAAGGCACTGCTGGCAAGGTTATGCCGACTGCCCGCAGAGACCAAGGTCCTGAGAGAGTCAGGGTGCTCAGTCACTCCTGGCTATCTTGCCTGTGTTGACAGGCCCTCAGACAACCCAGGGCGTTCCCCAACTTGCACCACAGGCTTTTTAAACGTGTGGGTTCTCTCCAGGAACCGGAAGGCTCCAAATGCTTCCTGCAAGAGCCGCAGGGTGCAAAGGGAGGGCAGGGCAAGGGGAGAGGGGGAAAACAGCACTTGGTCCCCTGTCTCTGAAATGTCCCCTCCCCACCTGGCTCTTCTGCATCCAGCACTTCATCTCCCCAGCACAGAGGCACTCTCCTCTGCAGAGCCTCCTTCCAGGAAACTTCACAGCCAATATAGCTGCTACCACCGGCCCAGCCTGCCCACAGAGACCTCCCTGGCTGTGCCACGAAGCTGGAGTCAGGGGAAGGGGAGGGAGGGAGGATGCACTGTGAGAGCCGGAAAGCTTTCAACACCCCCATCCCATCTTTGCAAGCAAAAGCCGAGCCCTACCTTGCAGCCGCTCGGCGCTCCCTGCAGCAGGCTGGCTGGCTTGGTCTGCAGGGAACGTGAACCTGCCCCCAGCAACAAACTTCACGGAAAACAAACTCTCTCCATGCAGGACTGAGCAGCTGGGGCTTGGCATGTGGGCACGGAGCAGGCCAGGCCTGCGGCGGGGGGAGCGCGGCTGCATCAGGGGGGGCGTGCCGGCGACACAATCTCCCTTCGAGCTCCCCAGCGCTGGAGGAACGAAACGGGATCTCTCGCTGCCAAAAAGGGTTGTACACAGCTCCTCCTGTTCCCCCCCACTGCCATCTCCCCTTCCACGAGCCCCCTCTTTTAATCTGCTGGACACCAGCAATTGGATCATTAAAAGTAGATTGGGCAGGGGAAGGAGGGAGGGAAGAGCTGGGAAGAGCCAAGTGGGCTCTGCTGCTCCCTCCCTCTTTCCCAGGCTCTCTGAACTCCCTCACCCGGAGAAGGAGGCCTGGCTTTGGGCTGCAGCCATGGCAGCCGCAGCGAGGAGGAAGGCAGCACCGGACAGAGGGACACTGAGTCCCTGCCTGCAACCTCACTCACACCGGGGCCGTGCTGGGGATTTCGTGGGTTTGCCTTGAGACACCCTCTGAGCGCAGGAGGGTTTTTACACAAGGACAGACAGAGAGCCCTGGCTGGGCTTTGTGCGCTCTCAAATTATTGCTGCACCCCCTGCTAATGGAAGGATTTGCTGGGGGCGGTTAAACACCCACGTAACAAGAGGCCACAGAATGCCAGCCAAGGATGCTGTGAAACAAGGCTATTCTGGCTAGATTAGAGAAGATTTAGACTCAGTACGCCTTCCCCTCCCAAAAAAATAAATCTGTGCTGGTCTTGCAAGCAGCCACCTGCATATCACTTGAAAAAAACTTCCACTTTGCCCATCGATGCCTGCGTGGACACAAAACTCCAAGATGCACACCGCCATCACCAACTCGAATGCAAACACAAAGCCCCACACAGACCCACCGGGTTTGTATTTCAGCCCAGTACAATTTGTCCAGTGTGCTGGATCTGCCAGGCCGGATCCCTGGCTCGTTTCCTCCACTGGCACCAGGTCTAGATGGACAGGCAATGGCAGCTTGGAGGCAGGCTCTGCCATGCATCTGCTCAGACGTCATGGGACCGGGGGCTCGTACACTACCCTGGCTGGTGCTCAGGGGGGCAGGACACACACAGTCCCTGTACCCCAATAAAGCTGTCCCCTGCCATGCCTAGGGAAGCAGTTCGGGAGCCAAAGGTGTGTTAGGATTGTGGAGAACTGCCTCTGTACCTAGACTGGAGGAACAGCTGCAGGTAGGCTTATTTGCTCCAAGTGCCTGCCTCACTTTCCTGTGTCACAGGGCAGGGACCGTGCCTCTCAGAACAACGTCCCATATCCAAATTAAAAGTTCCCTGATCTTGCTTATGGGTTCCAGGTGTTCACTAAAAGTAACACTGGACAAGCATCTCCCTCCATGGTGTATACGCCTAAAAATGTTGTAGTGCATGTGCTCCTGTCTGCTCCTGGTGTGACAAATTTCATTCCACAGAGCATGGTAATTTTTTTCTATGCATTTCAAGCAGACAATATAGGTGACAGAACATCTGTACTTCATTCAACCCCTGTGCGTCATCCAGCATTTTCTTGGTATTTAGCTATTGTTTTCTTTCTTTCTTTTTTCTTTCTTTTTTTAAACAAACAAACCCCGCAAAGGCTCCCACAGGGTAGAGCACACACATTGCTATACCAACCCCAAAGAAATAAATGGGGCCGGTTTTGCTAAGGCCTGGTATGTTCTGAGGAAAAACCAAAGCCTGGAGCTTTCCCATTTTCAGGACAGCACCGAAGGAAATGCTTGGGCTGGTATCATTTGTGCCTGCAAGAGGCAGGGGATGCCGATGCTGGCTTGCAGTCCACATCACAATTGTCCCTTGTTCCACAGAGAACAAGACTCTTCACAAATGCTGAACTGTTTTACAGCAGGGCTTAGGAATCCAAATCCCAAGTCTTTGCTGTCTTACTGAAGCCACTGGGTTAAATCCTGTGCCCCTCACTTAGTCGTTAACTCAGCCAGAGTTTTGCTCTGTAAAGCCTAAGTAAACAGCCACAGCCCTGCACTGGAAGGGAGCTGTCAGGCACTGAGCTCCTTCTGGAGCGGAGAGCCAGGAGCACCTGCAACCCAGGGACTCACACACGCTCCACTCTGCCGCCGAGTGATCAGCTCCCCTGCAACGCCTCCGGCTCTGGGAGGAAGGGACCAGCCAGCTGCACAGCTGGACAGGCTCAAAAAAAAGCTGTTCTACTTCAGGTCAGCGCAGCAGCACACCCAGTTCCTCTGAAACATGTGCAGTTAGATCATGCACTGCTAGTCACGTACTCCAAAACCATGTGGGAAGGAACAGATCAACCCCCTCTTCGGGTACCCCTTCGAAAAGTCTCTGCTCCCACACCACCCCAAACCCAGTCCTTCCTCCTGGCACTTCACAGCTGCTCCCAGGCCTGTAAACTAGGGAACACCCCTGGAAGCCTGGAGTGCCTTTCTTAACCCTGCCCTTCTCAGCTGCTTTGCACACCTCGGCCCCCTTTCCGTGCTCTCTAAGTGGAAGGACTTGATTTTGCACTTGTGCTGCGGCTGTGCCAAGCGATCCCGGCCCTGGAAGGGGCCTCCATCGGATCTGCTGCTTGTAAACCCGATGAGCCATCAGGAGGGGAGAGTGGTGAGGCAGCAGCGAGACGGAGTCCCTGCACGTTTCTGAGGAACCCAGAGGCTAACAATAGTGGCAAGTGCCACTGAGAGGGCTATAAATAAATCCATATTCCTTCTGTTTTCGCTCTCCCCCTGGTGCTGACCTGCTTTCCCAACCAAAGCTGGGAAGCAGCACCACCCCGGCTCCTACCTGCCAGGCACATGACGCTCCCCCCCCCTGCCCCCAAAAAAGCTGTACAAATACAGAAACCCTCGTACAGTCCCCAGCCTTGGACTCGCGCAGTCTGTCAGTTATAATTACAGCTGAGCTCTCCAAAGCTGCCGTCAATCACCCCGATCCTGCCCTCTCCCCCACCCCCTTTGCCTGCTTGTTGGCTAAAAATAGCACGTTCCAGTACAGCCCTTCACCTTGTGCCAAGCGCTCGCTCGCCCGTCCATGGCACAGATGCTCTTTCTCCCTCCCGCCACCTCCTCTGCTCGCAGCAGCTGAACACACAAGAGGCGTAAATACTCCCCGGACACTTCAGCCTTGTCGGCAGTAGGAAATTTACTGCCTTGGTGCCGGCAGCTGGGTAGGCACCACTTTGTGAGCGAGGTTTGCCTTGTTTGCCCATGTATCAGGTATGGTTTAGGCAAGCTTCCCAAACACCTAACGGACACGGCGGGCAGCGTTCCAAACTGGATATTGCGGGATAACCTCCTTAAATAAAGAAGGAGATGTCTTTCCTGCCCACAGAATTTATGGACTCTCAGCTGGGCATGCCAGGAGGGTGTCAGTCAGTATTAACTGATGGCCATACTGCTTTTGAACGCCTGGATGCCCTTGTCCTCTGGAGACTGGGCTGAGGTCCATCAGACTTAGGCCACATAACCCACCGGAGTGTCATCAGGCTGTTTCTGGATATGGGTCACTATCATTAACCATGCAAATTCATTTATGCATTGTGAGGATGCCTACTGCAACAAGGCAAAAACAAACAAAAAAGAAGTAAACAGCCAAACACCTATGGCAAGACTTAAAAGACTCACGCCACAATTTGCAGGGGTATCATCAATTGTGTTTATACAACAAGGTCAATTTAGCTTTTGACTACACTGGAATATATCCAGAGGTTGCTTGGTAGAGTAATTCTGGATTTCTGCTAACAAAAACCAGGATGTGGCCCATAAAGTCTTAAAAACTATCTGACCATGCTGACAGTATCCCTATATAAGTTATTTCTGCTTCCAAACCTACTCCACTGCTTTGGACAGGGTGCAAAGGAGGCTGGCAGTACGCTGTTGTGGATTCCTGGTATTGCAGAAGCTGTATCCATCAAGGGGTAGGAAAGATTTCTTATTCTCCTGCCACTTGCCTTAGAACCTGAATCCTCCAGAACAAGCGTTTCCTGCCTTTTAGGGCTATTTACTGTTATAAACAACAAGTACTTCACAAGCCCCTGGCCTCCTCATTTCTTTTGGTACAGACCCTTCCCACTGGCACATGCACCCCTGTCAGAACCCAGGAGTCTGCTGGGATTCTGCCTTACAGGTTCACTGCTGCTTTTCCGTGAAATATGAGCATTTGTCACGTGAGTCAATTAGTTAATTATGAACCTTGGTGTGCTGTTAACATGTCCTGTAACACTGCAGCAGTTTTGATGAGTACATCTTAGCCAGCAGAGTTAGATAAATAACTACCGTACCAGTCAGATCTGGCATGCAATGTTCTTCTAAAGAATTGTTTAATGAAGATAAACTATTTTCACAGGTAGACTTGAAGCAGGTGGAATCCCTGTGGCTGGTTAATCTGCCTAACAAAGTAATATTACTTAATTTATACCAATTACTGTTCTTGCCTACAATTAACCTGCTGGCCACAATGCAGATTACTAATCAGAATCTTTTTGCCTTTTAAAACTTGGACTCTGGGATCTGAGGACAACGACCTTCAGTTTATGTTCTTGAGCTGCTGCGCTTAAAACTACAGCTCAAACTACTTTCACACAGCTCAAGTCAGGAGCTGGAAACTGTAGCACAATGTCATCCTCAGAGTGGGCTTGCCACAGGACAGAAAGGGGAAAGTTGCACGTTTCACAGGCATGTCCTGCCAGGACTCCTCTGGCATAAGCTGAACATGCAAACTTGGCCTCACGCTCCCCATGGCTGTGCTGCTCTATTTGCATACACGTTTCCACAGGCCTGGCTACAAACGCAGCTGCTATTCAGATCTCTGACTGCGAAACTCTTTGCAGAGTCAGGGCTCACCTGAAGAGCCATCGGTGCTCTCTGCACACTCTTCCCCCTCTCACCTCCATCCCACCTGACTGTGCCTCTCTGGATTGACAAACTCTGCGCAAATCTTACCTTCTTTGGCCTTTCGTGGTGGGATACATGCTTCTCTTGAGCAGGGGATGTGGATCGACTCCTTCTTCCAGCGATGAAGGAGCTACCTCCAGAGTGACGTGAGGTCTTCTGAGGTAAGTGGGGAAGGGGACAGTAGTTGGAGAACCGGAGAGAGAAAGAGAGAGAGGAAACAGTGTTACAGAGTTCAGCTTTCACTGTTACAGTGAGCAAAGTTAACAGTAAATAGTTTGTCTACCACATGCAGAACCAAACACTTCTTGTACCCGATGCCCAGCCTGATTCCTAACATGCCAACCCCAGTGGATACCGTATGAGTGGGCTTACGAACAGCATGTAGATCTAACTCCCCAAATCCTTGGCTCTTGGTGGCCCATGCTTACTGACACTTGTACAAGAAAGGCACAGCTGCTAAGAGATCATTCTGTACACAAGATAAATGGTAGCAGCAATGTGGTTCAGTCCTCCTGAACAGCACTGTCCAGCTCTCAGTTCTGCGTGGGGCGTGGAAGGATGCCCTGTTCTCAGGCTCCAGGCACCAGCAGAAGTCCTGCTATTTATCTCAGCATCAGTAAAACTTGATACAGAGCTACGCTTGTGTCAGATACTGAGGGTACCTGAAGGGCAGGGAAGGTGTCCTCCAGTTTGACTTTGATGGGAAGCTCAAGACATCAGTCACTGTATGTGACAGCACTGATAAGCAGGAAGGAAAGTGGAAAAGGCCAGCAACAAAGGAGCCACTGAGACATAAAGCTGTAGCTAGAGGATCAAGTTTCCTTTTTGCTGGAGGGGGGAGAGCAGGTGTCTACTAATTATGCAGAACAGGAAAAGGGTTCCTCTCTTTCCTCTCAGTACTGTAATTAATAGGGGGAAGTCCTTTGCCCCAAATATTCCTCAAACAGTGAATGACTCCATGTCTCTTCTGGGCTACCTCTGTCCTCAGGCAGAAGGTCTGGCTGCTCTGTGTTACCCTGCTCCCCAGGGTGCCTGAGCTATACCCCTGACTCCCTGGAGCACTGAACACCATGGCTGCTCCCCTTTCTTGGGACTTATCTTTCAGCTGTACAGGGAAGCCAAAACAGATGGGAAGAATTCAACCCCTAGTTTTGAAAATTAAAAAAAAAGATGCTACAGAAATGCAAAATAGAAATGAATCTTTATTTCTAAGTGACTCTGACCGAATGGCTGAAAAGGGAATCAGGCTGCAGACCTTGATTTTGTCTTCTTGGCATTTCTTACCGCTCTGAGCACAGGCACAGCCTAGGATGAAGACAACGCCTTTCATGTGACAAAAAATCTCCATTGCAGGGATGAAGAAACTCACCATTTTATTGAAGTGGTACTTGCAGTAGCCACAGTATTTGACATTGTCAACTTCTAGGACTTCCTCTTCACATAAGAGGCCGGCCATCTGGGCACTGAAATACATGCAATTAGAAGGAGGATAAAGCAAACTGTACAGCCAGACCACATATCCCATCGAAGGGAAAAAGAATAGTTCAGGATACCCAGGCAGGGTCTTGAAGTTTCCTATTCTGCTTGGCACATAGTATGCACAGAGAGAGGAAAAAAGTTCAGACTATTTTTAAATCACATTAAGATCTATAAAATTGTCAGTACTTTTCTCCCAGATTGTCTTGCAATTTTTATTTTAATTAAGGGAGGCCTGAGAGACAAGTAACAATTCCCACAAAAGATGTATCATGAGCAAGGAACCTATGTGAAGCTGGGAATCTCCCTGTTGTGCCAATAGGTGATGTTGTTTTCAGGCTGCAAGGATATCAGCCCTTAAAAACACATCATCTAGATGATACTCTTGCTTGTGCTCTGCTGGAGAAGGAACATTCCTGGGTTGTGACTCATCTCTTCTCTTCTTGGATTCCACACAGTCTTAGGGAAATCCCCAGCCTTAGTTCCCAGCAGGGAAGGCTCACTGCTGGGGAAGTTCCCCCCACAAACTGAGCAAGGATGAGATACCCCTTGCACAAAATAAAACCAGGGTGATTAGCCCAACTCCCCACATCACCCATTTAATGCAATCTCAAAACCATAGCACAAAAACCAACAGCGGGGGTTACTCTTGGGGTGATGCTGTGGGGAACTCACCAGGTGACATGGAAAGCTTGTCGGCAGCCGTGTCGGTTACAGGCCATGCATGCTCCAGAGGCTGCTTTGCTCTCCCTGCCCTGCTCTTCACAGATGTAGCAGGTCTGCAAAATAAAAAAAAAAAAAAAACAAAAACACAAAAGGGAAAGTACTCACTCAAAGAGGCAGACAAAATATCTACTTTGCTTTCACTGTTCACCAGGAGGCAAAGCCTTCAAGAACTAATAACTCTGTGTCCAGTCATCTCCCTCCTATAACAAGAGCTCTGGGTTATTTCTCAGTGGCATGCACAGAACTCATACATCTTGTTTTTCTCCCCAAATAACAACTGTGCCAGATCAAAATGTGCAGTAATCGACATGCAGCTCCAAGGTGGAGATTGCCCAAGTTGCAGGGAGTTGGGGAAGAGAGAAACGGAGGACCAAAAAGTTATTTGCAAGAACAGGGATGTACTTTGTTAGTTATTTTTAAAGGAACCCGAGTACCTGAACATTAAAATAATTTCAACAGGAGATGTGGTAGAATAAGATGACCCAAAAAAGCCAAGGCAAGTGACAGCATGAGAAAGACGTGGCCTCACCTTGTTGAAGCGGTCATGGGGTACATACTGCAGGACAATTGGCTCCATGGTGAGCACGTTGGCAAACTGCACCTCTGGGATGTATAAAGCACAGACGACATGGGCCCACCCTGGGGAAGCAAACCAGACAGAGAGTGGATATTCACATGGTGCGACCCAAAAGAGTCTTAAACTCAGACAGGGCTGCAGGCAAGCATGGGAGGGAGAGAAGGAAGAGAGCACAGGAAGGGAGCCAACTTAAGGTAGATCTTAGATTTGAAATACTGCTTGTTGTAACTTGGTTAGGAATCAAATCCTTTGTGGGTGAAAGATAGACAGATACCACCTCCACATTAAATAAGAAAGCAGATAGTTCTTTGGGAAGAGAACTGTACAACGCTCACTGCTCTTAAAAGCACCCCCTCAGGACTTGAGACCCAGAGTTGAAGACCTAACCAAGCCCATGAAAAACATCCAAGCAGTAAATGATGCTGATGGGACAGGTTTGACGTGTAGTCCCATGCCACTGGAAACAAAGCTCCCTTTATTGGCTGTTATCAACGGCTAAAGAGGGCTCTTTTTCAGCAAGCCAAGTTAGATTAAAATCTAAGTCCACCAAGACACTTCCCAAATCAAATGTGTAAGTTGAAATTCCATCTGGTCAGGACAGAACTGAGAAAGTTTGAAGGTCAGGAGCCTTTGGGTGCTGATCCATACCGGTAAAGATACTGCACTGGAAGGATTTAGCTAGAATTAGGATGGATTCACCTGGGCAGGCAGAACCAAACTCTGTGCTTACAGAATGATGCAGCATTGTTAGTGCTTGGGCCATGTAATTCTGTACAGTGGCTTGGCTGTAACATTTCTTGTGCTTGTCTACACAGACCTGACCAAACCATGTAATAACACGTCTGGAAAAATGCTATGTTATTATAAAACAATCCCCCAACACAATGTTTGCCCATATTGCACTAAGGCTCTTGGCACTTTAAGACCAGCTCTAACAGATGCTTCTACAAAATATCCTGGACTTAGTGTATCTTCTCTAGACAGGGGATCTATCAGAATAAAGACCTCCTTGCCTAATTTAACTCTTTCTGTATTAAGGTAAGTGGCAGGTAGGTACAGAAGCCTTTATGAAAAATAAGGTTTTGATCTATACAGCCAGCAGCATCAATAGCTACAGGCTCTGACAACTGAAATCAGCCTCCACAGTACTTCACAGCACCAGAGGCTGAGAACCATCAATGATGAGCAGATAAGTCCTGCAGAGAAAAACATCTTGACTGCATCCTGGTCCCTGCCCTCAGATGAGATCACAAGGCTGAGGCTCTGTTAACTTGAGGATCACACTGCTGCTGTGCAAGCGCGCAGCAAGTAACTCTGCAACTTCCACATTTCTGTAAACAATGCCAGATCATGCACCAACTGCTGCGAGGTTAAACTCAAGAAACTGCACATTTCAGGGGCTGCTTTGATGCCAGCCAGAGGACAGGCAGGTTCCCCCCTCACAAGGAAAGGTCTTCTCACCACGGGGGGTGCAGAGAGTGAAGTTTTCTAAGAAACAGGCAAAGTGTTTTCATTCCTCTGGAGCCTCCAGCCTTCCCTTTCTGGTGACATAGGCTCAGAAATGAATTATTTTACTCCTGGGACGGTTGCCGAGTCCCCAGAGGCTCTGCATGACATACCCGGCTCTGCGCAGAGGTACTCACCTCCGTTGTCGGTCCGTTTCAGGGCTCCATCTTTGTGGGGACACAGTTCACATCTCTTGAAATTAAGCAGAAACAACAAGTTTAATCTAATTCCCAGGGGCACAGGGCCAGAAAAGAGATGATTCATTTACAACATGGTTATGAAAGATGGAGCTGCGTTCAAAGAGAGGAAGTGGAAGAAGGGCTGAGAGCGGCTTGGGTGCAAAAAAGATACTCTGACACAGCTCAATATCGTCCTGTTTGAGGGGATGTATTTAAAGCCTCAGCCCAAGAGCCACAGGACTACAAGCGAACTTTGACTTTCACGGGGCTTTTTAAGATAAAAGTTTTAGACTTTGCGGTTGGGGAGTAAGACTGAAAACCATGACTCAGAGAGCAGAAGGCAAATAAAATGAAGCCATTATCTATCTTTGCCTCTTTCCGTCCTTCCTTCTCTTTTTCTCTTGCGATATTTTTTCCAGTCTCATGAGAGGCAGGTGAGGCTGCCGTGACGTTTTTGCTGGTGGGGCGTGTGGGGTCATGGCTAGCCTGGCCCTAATGGCCGGCACTGGTCAGTGGGCACCCTGCCTGCTCCCAGCCCCAG
Organism: Falco cherrug; assembly: GCF_023634085.1. NCBI lineage: Eukaryota > Metazoa > Chordata > Aves > Falconiformes > Falconidae > Falco > Falco cherrug. The sequence continues at coordinate 4,675,836 of NC_073716.1, forward strand.
CTTGGGGGTGGCTGAGGTATGATGGAGAAGGCATGAGGGGAGCATTTGCACCGGCAAGCCCCTGCCATCCAGAAGGATGGAGAAGCTCCCTCAGCACCATCATGTTGGGCAGGAGGCTGCAGGCCTGGTGCCATGATGGGCCTTGCCATGCCCAGTCACTAATGGCTGCTTTTGGGGAAAACCATGAGGGGGGACACGCTGCCTCCTCCAGCGGGGGCCAGCGGCCACAGGGCAATGGGAGACAAGCCCTCTCACGCCAGGGCCCAAGGGCAGCGAGGCCTGCAAGGCCAGCGGCAGCCCAAACCTGCCAAGGGGCCTCCCTCATGGCGGGAACAGGCCTTACCCCCCGCCATGACACCCGGGGAGGGAGAGGCATGCGGAGGGTCTGGCCAGGCAGGGCGGCAAGAGCCGGGGTAACACAGAATGGCCCTTGGTGCCGTTCCTCACCTCACAAATGTCACCTAATGTCAGCCTTGCCCAGCCTCACCGGCTCTGCCCTGGCCACAACGCCCTTGTGAAGTGCTGGGGAAAGATGGGGTGTGGGCGCGGGGGCACCTCACACGTGGGGGAACACACTCCAGCCCCAAGGGCTCCCCCCGGGCCCAGCTGCCCAAAAACAGTCGCTGCCTTCTCATAGCATCACTCAGGGAAAAACATCTACATGCTTTTTGTTTTCTTTGATTTTAAAAAAGGCCTGAGAATCCAGGAGGCACAATCCTTTTCCCTCCCTGGTAGAAACTACTGTTTTGTTAAAAACCCCAAACAACAAAACAAAAAACCAACACCCCCACCCCCTGATTTTCTGTGAAAAACCTGCTTCGCCAGAAAGTTTTGAGATGAGGTGCCTGGTGTGAAAGCAAGATGCGCCGCCATGAGCCTGCACTTCAGGGGCAGGTGCCCCACGCTGTGAAAAACACCGAGGTATCGAGCAAAAACTGGCCACAAGCAAAAGCGCCTGCCACCAAACAGCCCCCCAGGACCTTCCAACAAAGGCGGTTTTCCTCCAGCAAGATTTCCTCTGCTGAAATGTTGCCTCCTGGGCCAACGGGCTTAATAAATAGGATTGCAATGCCACGGGCAGCAGGGAGGCTCGGCCCGATGCTCCGGAGCTTTTCCTGGGAGTCGAGCGTGCCGGGCTGTCAAACGGGCACCTTCGGCAAGCACGAAATCCCTGTGATAACGTATAAATAAGAGATGAGGGGACAAAGCCCATCTCACTTTCCCGGCAACTTCGTTGGAAATACGGATGGACGACCGCAGGAGGTTTCCCACTGCTCCTGGTTAGGTCCAGGCTGCCGGAGGGCTGGAGAGCTGCTCTCCCAATTACTGTGGAAAGCCCGGCAGAGCCGAGACAGAAGAACTGGGTTAACCCAGACACTGTAATAAGAAATTTGCACTTGAAAAGGCCCCTCCGCTCTCCCCTCCACCCCTCAGATCAAAGCGGCTCTCCCACCATGCGATTAGCAAAGCTCTGATTGTAACAAGAGGGGTTAACAGCTCCATCGGCCCCACACAAGACTTTTAATAGCCCTGCCTCGAAATGACAGCTAAAGCCTTCACATGATCCCTCACATGAGTGCCCTCTGGCCATTGCAGCTCACCGGGCTTCCTAGACAATTTGATTACAAAGTGGAGGGGCTTTCAGTTGCTTACTCTAAGCACAATAGCGTCCACAGCATCCTTTAGGGACCTGAGCATCTGAGGAGGGGTTAGAGCAGGGATTAGCCCTACCTCTGCCTTTTATTCAACCTGCACGGGCCCAGGCAGTCTCCAGGATTTTTATTTCAACTCTGGAAAAACAGCAGAGCTCGGTTGATTTAAACCAGGTTGTGATGGGTAAGGTTAGAGCTCCTGACCTCCTGGGGCTTCTAACTTCAGGATCCACCACCAAGTGACTACACCTGCCGACTGAAAGCGAGGAGTCCTGAGCTCTCTTTCCATCGCTGAAGAGGGGATGGAGTCCATTTCTCCAGAGAAGAGGCACAGAAATCAGGAAACCGTGTTTTAAAGCACCCACTAAGGAGCGCTGTAAGCTCCGTGCCTCCAAATCTCACTTTCAAAGCAAAACTATCAATATTTAGCCAACAAATATATTTGTTATGGACAAAGCTTGCAAACTGGTTTAAGATTCTTCTGTGAAGGCAGATGTGGGAAGCATTGCTGTTTTTCAAAGGAGTTTGCCACGCAGTCATTATGAAAGAAATACAAATATCAATTCATCCTGCTGCTGTTGTCAATGTATTTTGAACTCAAATAGCAGCATCTCTCCTTCCAAGATCCTCAAGACAGTGTCTGCAGGCTGATAATGCCCTTTTTACAGCTGGAGAAAGCCAGGCAGAGAGGTGCAGTGAAACCCCAGGGCAGTGGAAGAGTCATACCCTCCAGCCTCACTGGACCAGAGACCCCAAATCCAAAGTGCTTTAGTAGCAGAGCCATGCACAGATCTCGCAAGACCTGACTCATTTCCCTTACTCTGATCATGCTGTTCCCTACATCAAAGGACTAGATTCTTTTTAAGTATTTACCCATCTGCGTGTCTGTTGCTATGACTGCTGGTGTTTAACTGAAAAGGTGAGGGATTTAGATAGGAAATCACCCCCAGCTCTGCTTAGGAAGGAAGATTATCACTGTTCAGTTATTATAGTAGCAGGGCTGAATGCCACAGAACTGAATGGCATGACTGAAGCCCACCACGCATTGTCTACCAGATTTCACTGAAGGCGAGTTAAGTACGGAGCCACCTGCGGGGGTATTGTTTTCTTGATACCTTGGAGGCAGTTTGGAGCATGAAATGTGCAAGTGAAAAGCTACAGTCCTTGCAAGGAGCACAGGTGAGGAGGACTTGTGCGTACATGTATTACTACAGCTTACACTGAACCGTAGCTGAGGCTGAAGAGTTTCTCTCTGCCTGCATGGTTGGGAGAGCCGGGGGAAGGAGGCCCATGAAATCCAAATTCCTGTCTTTGCTACAAAACTATCTGCAGGATGTAAAACTGCTCAAAGACACATTTGATCTTCTTTACTGCAGTGCACATAAAAGCAGCATCGTACAATGGGAAAAGAGCTCAGGTCTAAAAGTCTGGTCTTGTTTACACTCCCACTTCCAATGAGGAATGAGTTAATGCAATGTAGAAAGCATGGTACAGATACCTAATTCCCCCATTCGCTCATCTTTGCCAAGCTCTTCGCCCATCTGTGAAACAGATTAAACTTTTGTACTGCCGCACGCGGAGCGCCCAGCTGAGAAGGAGCACGCCATTTGCTCAGGCCTGCACAGATCTGCAGATTCAGAGGTCACCTACACCAGCTTTGCTAGGTGTGTACTTTACAAAAGGTTTAGCTAAACCAGTTCAGAAGGCGGTGCAGGCACTAATAGATATTGTTTGTGCTGCCTGAGGTCACCTGCATGTAAAGAAAGCCCAAGTTTAATTTAAACCCATCTTTAAAGAAGCAAAAGGGGGGGGAAGCTATCCCAGATTTACCGCACAGTAAAAGCAGCATTCATGGCATAACTAACACATTAAGGATCTACACCCCAGTGCCTCAGCAGCTGGTTGGTGCAGCCCTATCTGATAAGGGCTGACCTGGGAAGTTACTGCAGAGTAGCTGGTGTGCTATAAACTCACAGCCTAGTTTACTGCACAAATAACGCTGCCACACAGACCTAAGAGGCAGTGCTGGCCTGCTTGTTTCCACTTTCCTGCTTCACCGGGAAATGCCAGAATTAATTAAGAACATTTGTAAAGTGTTCTATACCGCTAAATTCCTACTTAGACAGAAACTAAACCCTGATCCACCTTCCTGTCATTTTCTCTGCCATTTTATAAACTCAGAGGACTTTATGCAGGAGGCTGCTGCTGCCAGCGAGGTACGAATGCCAATCCATCCTGTCAGTCAGCACGGGGAGTTTGACAGCACAGCAGCATCTCAGGTGATGCCAGCTTTCCCCCACTCCAAAACTTCCCGAGGAGCTGAATAGAAAAAGCAGCAGGGAAACCACCTCTTAGAAGAATGCCAAGGTTTTTTTAAGAAGATTGAGGTCTCTAGACTCAAAAATTTTCACACTGATAACTTGCTTAAAAGCACCTCTGGCAGCATTCTCATCGAATGCTACTAGCATTGTATAAAATGCTATTTGGTACAATTATTCCTATTGTATAAACAAGATATAGCAGGTTACAGGCAGAGCTGGGACTGCAATCACAGTAGTGCTGAAATGCCAGGTTCTGTCACTTTTGACAGGGGATGACACTGGTTCCAGCACAGGCACAAAGGGCATCCAACAAACCTATCTAGTGTAAACACAAGTGTGCTGCGTACTCACCACCCTGGCGGCTCTCTCTTGGGATTCACATTTCCGACAGAACCAGGGTCCGGTGGGAACCTGGACAATTCCATAGCAAGCTGGAAGAAAAGCAAAGAGAGTTCATTAGACCATCCTTAAATCGACTGTTTCACTTCTCAGGTATATATAGAAGTTTGCCAGAGCTGTTGTCGGTTAAAGACAGGTGACAAAACCAAAAATTACATCTACACCGCATTTTATTCCCCTTTCTAGTTTCCATAACTAGCAACAGCAGACAGCCTTTCACAAGAGGTCTGGTGTGACGTATTTACTCAAGTTTTCAAACAAGCTCATGCCTGGTATGAAAAATTCCTGTGAAAATCTGGAAGAAAAGCTTCCAAGACCAGTGAATTCAGGCTTTTTTGGACTAGTCCTGGGAACAGTTTCTGTGTTAATACAAATCTCCAGCTGATAACCCAACAAAACTGCTGGGTTTATCCAGCTATCCCCTGCATCCCTCTTACTTTCTACATCACTACTGATGCTCTCAGGGTCTCCCTCTGCAAGCTGAAGCTCCCACTCCTTAAAAATTAGCCTCCTTCTCTGATGGGGCAATATTGCTTGAAGACTATTCACCACCTTCGGCAATATTCTCCCTCTAACTGTCCAAGGATAGTCTTTGTGAGCTCCAAATGAAGCACTTCTGACCCTGAAAGGGCTCTTAGCCACCATGCAGGCAGCTTTAAAACAACAGAGGATGGTAAAGATAGGGGTAAGAAGTAACACTATGCATCTCAGATGAGGGTATAGGAGTCTCCTAGGAAAGAACAAATTGTATCTTCCTAATTCCACCTTCAAATGCAAGCTGGCGGTTGGAATGGAATCCCAGTCACTCCAGACATTTGAAACTAGGTTGGACAAAGCATCTGAAAATATCCTGCTGGAAGCAATCCTGTGATGTTCCCTGGGGGATGGACCAGACACGACCCGCAATAGGTTCTTTCCATCTCTCTAATGTCTATTATTCCACATCAGCCAGGAAAACAAAAGCAATTGTAGAGTTAAACGGAAAGAGCTGACTGCAAGATGAGCCAAGGCATACGCATAAGAAAATAGAAACTACATGAAAGCAATGACTGAGGAGCCTGCCTTGGGTCCATCTTTAGCAGTGGGCTTAGGGCCAAAAGCAAGCACTCAGCTGGAGCCAGCGCGAGCTCCTGTGCCCACTGCTTCAAAAAGGAAGAAAACAAGGAAGAAAACAAGGAAGAAAACAAGGAAGAAAACAAGGAAGAAAACAAGGAAGAAAACAAGGAAGAAAACAAGGAAGAAAACAAGGAAGAAAACAAGGAAGAAAACAAGGAAGAAAACAAGGAAGAAAACAAGGAAGAAAACAAGGAAGAAAACAAGGAAGAAAACAAGGAAGAAAACAAGGAAGAAAACAAGGAAGAAAACAAGGAAGAAAACAAGGAAGAAAACAAGGAAGAAAACAAGGAAGAAAACAAGGAAGAAAACAAGGAAGAAAACAAGGAAGAAAACAAGGAAGAAAACAAGGAAGAAAACAAGGAAGAAAACAAGGAAGAAAACAAGGAAGAAAACAAGGAAGAAAACAAGGAAGAAAACAAGGAAGAAAACAAGGAAGAAAACAAGGAAGAAAACAAGGAAGAAAACAAGGAAGAAAACAAGGAAGAAAACAGAACATAAGCATGGCAGAGTTGAAAACATGATTTGTAAATGTTCTTAACTATGTTATCAGACTCTCCATTCCCAACTAGATGTCTTGGTTAACATTTTGAGGTTTTTACTGGAAAGGTAAGATTTCTAAGCATCGTCACAGTAACGGTACTGATATTCCTAAGCACCAGCCCTAATGTGCAGCTGTAATGTAACTTCAAAAAAAATACAGGGTTTGTTCACCCGTACAATCATTTCAAAAGGTAACTTTGGTTTTGTGGATATTCAAGCAGTGCAAAGAGATACCAAACCCAGTGTGTGATTGCACAGAATGAGCCTAGATGACCCAGATGATCCCCTACAGTGGTTTGTTTCTATTTAAGAAATAAAAGCCTACCAAAGCACCACACTAGTGCTAGGTTTCTGAGCAGGCTTTAAAAAGCGGGGTGAAGAACATCTACTACACACTGCTACGCTCCTTATGAATTATTACATCCCAAAGGACTCTTACAAGACCTAAATAGACAGTTGTGTTTTCCAAACACACGAGCAGTGCCCTCTCGGAGACTTTGATAACATATTCCAACTCTACCAAAACAACGCTACACGCCCGCTTCCCGGTTGCTGCAGCAAACACATCCAGCCTCCGTACCTGCCCGGGTCTAAAACGAGGCACCCTAAAAGAATAAAAGCAATCCACGTTTGAAATTGTTCTTGCCAGCAAACAGAAGTGTTTATAATAATCTTGGGAGCGAGCATACGGATGCCTATGCCCTTTCTCTCCAAACAAGAGAGCGATGAAGAAACCGATTCTCGAGCATGGGGGTTGATAGATAATGGGAAGAAGGGAAGACATCAAGCAGGAAAATTAAAATAGCGAGCAGCATCCTTCCAGAGAGACCCTCACCCTGCCAGGTCCCTCCAAGGCACACTGGAGAGGTTGCCTGATGACAGGAGCCACCCAAGCATCACCTCCACCGAAGAGAACCCCCCTGCGAGCTTCACCTCCTCACTGTAACTCCCCTTTAGTCACCTGGTTGGAAGCGACTCCTTACTAAAACTGAGTACGGAGACACCGAACATCCGAAAAGCAAAAAGCCAGCCCTGCGCCTGACAGCAGGCAGAGCGGGGACATTGGCAGCTGGAGCCGGGAGTGTGGATGGAGACACCGAGGGAGGGATTGTGCAGGAAGAGGCTGGAGATGTGCTGGGAGATGGAGGGATAATAATAGATGGAAAAACAGACATGCCAGATGAGACCAGAAACCTTCGTGTTATTCAAAACAAACCAACCAGGATAACCACCGGGCCCTTCTGCTGGATGCGAATGAAAGCAAATACATCTTTAATTTTTTTTTAATTTTTTTTTTAATTTTTTCTTGTTGTTCGAAGACCCGAGGACAAACTTTCCAGCCCGATACCGTGCGGTAGGGGCGTGCTCCAAGTCATTTAAAATGTAAATAGCCCGTCTCTCTGGGAGGCGAAGGCTGCCTTCCTCCCCGCCGGGGGGGCAGCTTCGGGCCCCGCCGCCCCCGGGGGGTTACCCGGGGCCATGTGCGGCGCCGGGCCGAGCCGAGGGCACCGGACCCCCGGGGGCGGTTACGGGGTCCTCAGCTCGGCCCGGGGCTCGCCAGCCCGCCCTTCCCGGGCCACCGGAGTGTGTGGGGGGGTGGCAAACGGGCGACCCTCCCCCGTCCCCGCCGCGGAAGGAAGCAGCCGACGGTCCCTACCGACTGCCGGTAACGGGCACCCCCCCCCGAGCCCCGGGAGGTGCGTGCCCTCCCCCCCGCCCCGGGGGGTGCAGCTGATGGCCAACTCCGCTCCCCCCCCTCGCCCCCGGCACCCGGCGCCGCTCCCCCTCCCCGGTTCCTCCGCCGAGCCAGGCCAGCGGCGACACCGTTATTTTGAACAATAGGGATAAAACAAAGCCCCGCCGCCCCCGCACCCCCCCGGCCTCCCCGGGGCTCCCGGCTGGGGTGGGGGGGGGGGCCCGGCCCGGCGCTGCCCCGGGGCTGGCGGCGGGGCCGGGCCGGGGCTTACCTTGGTGCACCGCCACATTGCAGCCGTGCCCGTCGCAGTACACCAGCGGGTTCTCCGCCCAGCCCCGCTCATCAGAACAGACACAGCAGCCTCCCACCATCTCCTTCATACTTCCATGAGGGTTTCCTTCCCCCCCCGCCTCCCTCTACGCACACACTCCTCCCTCCTCCCTCCTCCTCCTCCCTCCTCCCTCCTCCTCCTCCTCCTCCTCCTCCTCCTCTCCTCCTCCGCGCTCCCCCCTCCCCGCTCGCAGCCTGCCTTTCACACGGCCGCCCCGAAAGGGGCTCGGGGGGTCCGACCCCCCGGGGCGGCGGCGCGGAGCCGGGCGGTGCTCGGGGAGGGGGGGCCGGGGGCGGCGCGCCCCCGCCCCGCACGCTCACCCCGCGCCCATGCACACGCACACGCACACACACAGACACACACAGAGCCCCCCCCCCCCAGCCCCCCCCCCCCCCCCCCCCCACACACACAATCATGGCTGCGCCGCCCGCACTCTCCTATAAAATTTGAGGTTCAAGGATTGCAGGCTGGCTGGGTCGGGTGCATTTCTCCGTGCGTGTGAGATTAATTTTTTTTTTTTTTTTACCCCCCCTCCGGCTGCTTTATGCTGCATCTTGCTCGATGGTTTTGTTCGCTTCCCCCCCCCCTTCCCCTTTTCCCGTTCCCCTCCCCAGCAAACCGAGCAGGAATCCGAGTGTGCACCCGTGTGTGCAAACCGCTGGATGCTTGCCCGAGCCAGTCAACATGGATCGCTTCGGAGGGATGAGTTGGGACCGTTCCGCAAATCCCATTATCTCCGCAATTCCTCTCTGACAGCTCGGGGCTCCGCGAGCGCCACCGCCTGTCCCGCTCCCCCGGGCTCCTCGGGAGCAGGTTTTAACCCCTTGACACCCGTTTTGTTGTCTTTGCATGGAAGGAGGAAAAAATGCTCCCTTGGAGGTTGATGCCCAGCAAGACAAGGGCCAGAAATCGGCTGGAAACCAGTCCAAAGGAATGATTCTAAAGTACAGGGAGTAATTCTGTGTGTGGGATTGCACCTGCAAGTCCCGTAACTCCCTGTGGTGTCGTGGGGCTGCTCGAGGAACAGCCCTTTCTTGGACGGCTCACCCAGAACAGACAAGGAGAAATGAGGAAACCCCAAGCATGGCTCACAAAAATAATTAAATCTTAGAAAAAAGGCCTAGGGGGAAGCCAAAGGATTCATGTAATGCTTTCCTATGGCTTCCAGCTCTACCTGACACAGAGCAGCTCCGGAGGGACAGAGCCCAGGTCTCCTGATCTCCCGTGGAGGTCCTCACCCAGTCCCCCCCACTGTCCTCATGAGAACAAGCTAGTGCCTGATGCCAGACTGGGCAAAGAAGATGTGACACCAAAGACTTTTTGGCCTGCACTGGTAAAGAAAAGTATGTCCTCTTAAGTCTCTGTGCTGTTAAGGAGAGCTTTTTGTGGGGCTGGTGGAGGAATGGTACACAGCAACTTTGATGAAAAGGTGTGTCTAAAGGTGCCTGGTTTGCAGTACTGCTTTGCAATTCTGTTCCTGTAAATCCTTCATGTTTTCAAAAAGAAGTGCTGTAAGTTAAAGCAAAAGGAGAGAACATTTGATCTTGCTGGGAAAATGTACAGGGATCCTGGAATCCCTGAGCTATCTGGAATCTTTATGGGTTGCGGGTGCTGGAGAGGGATGGTCGTGGCAGTGAAGGAAACATCGAGGGGAAAAAAAGTCAAAAGCTCTTCTCTCTGCTTCCAGGAGTAGGCACTTCACATTGTTTTCAGATGCTGCCACGTATGAGTAGCCAGGGGGTTGTATCTTTACTCAAAAGCCAGTCTTCAAAGCCATCGCAGTTTCTGCGGAAAGATGCCCTCCCTGGAACACCAGCTCAGTGGTCCCGCTCTCCCGCCTGCAAGCGCCTTGCTGCTGCAGGGACTCCGCAGGAACCAGTCCTGGTTCCCAGCAACTTAAATAAGACCAGAAACAGTGTCAATGCCTCTTAGACCGGTGACCCTCTTCCCGCTCAAAGTCTTTCCCTTGCGACAGGTAGTCTTTGAAAGGTCGGCGTACCCCATCATATAGTTTCTTTAAAAAAAAAAAAAAATCTTCTCATCAGAGAGCGGAGAGGAAACCCATTCCAACAGCCCTAATAATCACCAGTTTAGCATCCTTTAGACTGCACCTGTTCAAGCGTTACATCAAGGGGCTGGAAGGCAGACGGCTCCCTGAGAAGCTGCCTGCTGGGTTGCTGTCTTCCTTTTATTACATTCCTTTGAGAGTCACAGGGGCAGACAATACGTTCACCACATTGCTGGAAGTTCACTCAGCCTTAGCTCACTTTTCTGGGAGGGTTTCCCCTCCTCTCCCCCCCCCCCCCCTTTTTTTTTTTTCTTTTATCTATTATGTTTTGAACTTGTTTAAAAGAAAAGAGGGAAAATCTGGCTGGTTGCCTTTGTAACCTGAAGGAGATCCTTGTGGTTTAAGATTGTCTTAGGCTCTAGGACAAAATGCAAAACATCCGCCATCCCCCTGACGGCTGTGGTTCCAGTTGGCCGTGCTAGCCGACACTTGGACTTGAACTGCAAATTTGCCTTTAGGGGATTAAGTTCCAATTTACATAACTAATCCCTGCGGTGAGGAAAGACGAGGCCAGGGAGGAAAGGGCACTACGGTTTCTTGAGAAAAATTTAGGGGAAAGTTACAACTGTGAAAACGGAGACATGGAGATACTTAATTAATAGCCTTCATGTGTTATTTTATCAGTCTGCGTTTTTAAAATGTGGCCATTCGTAGGAAGCGGGCAAAATTAAAGTGATATCTACTGACTCATGGGAACCACCATCCTTGTATGTCTCAGTCAGAACTTCCAGAACTTGTTACTAAACTTAGTTGTTTACTACTGTATCTAGAAAACTGTGGATAAGGGAGCTGGCTTCTCCACAGGCTCACACGTCCTGAATGGTGCTGTTAGCCTTATCGCTGTCTGCAGAGTCTTTGTTACAGATGATCTTTGATTTTCAAGGGAATCCTTTGCAGTTACTTGATTAGTATTTAAAAAGAACGTAAAGTTAGTTATCATCTCAGTGCCTGGCATGGAAATTCTTGAGACGTAATAAATAGAATACTCTTACTAGGGTGTAAGACCCTATCATTGCATTTCCCAGATTATTCGTATTTCAGCTATTTTATCTATAAAATAAATATGTCCCAGGTTAAAGAAAAGAACAACAACAACAAAAGAAGGCAGGAACATTTATCTTGCTTTATGATAACTCCACATGCTCTTAGGAAATTTAAAGTCTGATTTCTATTAGGGAAGCGCTTACAGCCTAGCCTACACAAAGGGTCGATGCAAGGAAACGCTGGGATGTACATACTTAATGGCTTGCAGTGATAGATTGCCTCTCTGCACAGTATCCCAGCCTTTTCCAACAGCTTCTCCTGGGACCGAAGTCTCTTCGTTCCTTCATTTATGGGGAAACTGTCACTTGAGATTATCATGAATAAGACTGTAATTTATCTGGGACCAAGCAGGGCTAAAACTTGCCTATTTGTGGACAGGCAAATCTGCACCTCTGTTTAATGAACCTGGTTGCTCTATCAGATTTTATCTCATTCCTCTTGGGCAGGCTGGAGGAAGAGGGAATTGTACAGATAAGAGCAGTAACCATAGAATCAGAGAATCATTTAGATTGGAAAAGACCTTTAAGATCTATCTAATCCTCGCTAGGCAGCCAAATTCCTTCGAGTCACCAGCAAGAACTGCTACTTTAAAGTATAAATCTCTCGGCTGGAAGTGCGGGATCGGTTCCACAGATAGCAGCAGCAAAGTCTTATCCTCTGTTAGCAGCAGTCAGCAGGGAGAATGTGACATAATCGGAGAACTCTCCAAACCATATCGCTTTTAGAAAGTTGTTTTCTCATTTTAGACCAAACTTTTCACCCTTCTCACCGACGCATATACGCTGAGCTCCTTCAACTCTCTGTAAACACTTACTAGCACAGCGAGAAGACTACACACATTATTTATACACATTATTTAAACAAAATAATTTAGTTCAGCTTTCTTTAAAGCTTTTCTTGTGATGTTTTTCTCTGTATCCTTTGTTTTGGAATCCATAGCGTCTCAAAACATTGGGAAAGGTTATGTTAGCTGTCAAAATTCAAAGGCAACAAGTGTCCCTCTTTGAAGAGGTAAATAATCTATGGCAGAGGATTTTTCTGCAAATCTTAAAAGATGGACCCCAGCTCTGCCACCGGCCTGTTGCAAGACCTTAGGTCAATTATTTTGCTTTTCCCTTCTCCTCTGTTTGGATTATTAAACCTTCGAGGAGGCAATGCCATCGCATCGCACCTTCTGCACTGTTCCAGGTTCAGTAGGGTCTTGATGGTGCTCAGAGTCTCTGCATGTTCCGCCATTGTAATTAATAGTAATTGTAATAGGAATAAAAATGAGAATGATGGTAATGACAGTGACAAGTCATCAAATGTGATTCAGCAGTACACACAAAACGTTCCCCAAATGTATTTTTTGCCTCTCCTACATACAACGCTGCTAACCAGATAGTTCAGGAGCATTGCTGCCTTTGCGCTGGGTTTATAAAGGATATAAGCTTTTTCCCTTTCTCTCCACCAAAAATTGATTTTATTACCTAGCAACAAAAGGTCCATATTCACAGGCCAGCAGGGACAAGGGGTCAAGGTCTTGATATTTCTCTACACCGTAGACAGAGGACATGTCTTCCAATCCAATGAAATCTCAATTGCCATCAGTCAGCACCGTGGTGCACATTTTCCTTACAGTACATAGGGCCTCTTAGCTCTCTTTTCCTATCGTTGGGGAAGGAAAAATCCCACTGAGGTCTGCAAAGGCTTCTTGTACCCTGCAGCTGGGTGTCTGGACTGTGACCTGCAAAGGCAAAGTCCCTGTTTAAACAGGAGCTTCAGCGCGTCGTTCCCAAGGGAGAGAAAGTGAGACCTTTGCCCCTCTTCTTCATTAACCACACCTACCAAAAAACCCCACAGTTTTTGTCTTTCCCCTGCCCTGCTCATATCCTCACGAAAAGGATTTCATCAGGGTGTCTTTTCTTAAGAAACAACTGTGTTGGGGGCAGATATTTGTGAAAGAAAAAGGAACAACCAGCTTTCAGAACAGATTGTTGAATCAGGGCTTATAGTTTATTCAACGGGTGACTTCATGCTTGCTCTGTTACGGGCAAAATGCTGCATTTCTGATGTGCAAACACCCAGAGAAAGAGTCGGAGAGTAAAGAAAGCCAAGAGCCAAGCACACGCACAGCCCCAGCTTTGCTTTGTCAGTAATTTTCTGGCCTTGGACAAGTCACTTCCTCCCTTTGTGCCTCATTTTCCCTCTTTGCCCAACCAGTTCCCTACTGCCGAGCGCTTTTGGGTTGTTTGTCTGAAAAAGCACTATAGAAGTGCAAGTTATTATTCATCAAACAATGTTATTAAGGACTTTGAAAGGAAATGATGTCATTAACAACTTTAAAAGGAAACAGTGCTATTAATGACTTATAAAGGAAAAAAGTAGTGATTGAAACATCTTCTATGCCTGTCTTTTTTTTTTCCTTTAGCAGCTTAAATCAAACGAGACAGTAGATCATATTTGTCTTCATGGGTTTGATGCAGTCAAAACAGTAAAATTGTTGAATATAGTAGGTCATTGTACAGGAAGATGACAAATTTTAGTACTAAATTAGTGCTTTAAGAGTGGGAATATTTCTCTTTTCTCCCTAAAAGCCAAAACTCCCACGTTTTCGTGACATTCCCATATTTATGACCAGTTTCCAGCCCACTTACCTGACTGTCCTCTCCCACTGGGGTAACAGGGATTCCTATGGGTCGGGTAGTTGAAGTAGTTTTTAGCCGTTTATTCACTTCTTCCTGTAAAAGGTAGAATGTGCTACAGACCGTGGAGTTGGGGAACATCTCTAAAACAAGTCCAGTTTAACAAACCTAATGGGATAGTCATAAAATCACATAAACATCGCTTTGGAAGGAACTTCAAGAGACCAATTAGGCTAATTCCCTACAGGGAGGCAGAACCAAGGACTTAATAGTGTTTGGTGTTTTTTGGGGTTTGGGTTGTTTGGTTTTTTTGTTGTTATTATTTACATTAGGCAGTGAAAGTACATAGCAATTACCAGAGAAGTAAGTGATGTGGTCTATGTCCAGAAACCAAGAGTATTTTTAAGGAGCCTCTACTTAGGCTTTCAAGTTCATTCTTAGGAACCTAAACAGATGCCCTGCCTTTAAAACCAAAACAACTTTTGGAGCTGCTGCCATCCCTCAGTGTGCCCAAACCTCTGCTGATGTGCACGAAGCAGGACCAAGGATTTTGAGAGCGTTTAAACTCTCCTGGGGTGCTTTGGCAGGGCAGAGCGTTAGGTACTTCATCAAGTCAGGCCTTGAGCCTTCAGCCTTGGTCTTGATGTGAAAGGGGGGATTAATAACCACAAACAGATTTTTTTTAATGGGAGTTAGGCACCTGTTTCCCTTTGTGCCTTGGGACTTTTTCCTCACATTCCTGCTTTTTTAGCGCCTTTAAAAAACACTTGGCAGTAATTGAAGCTTTGCCTGTACCCACCGGTTGCTCTCATTTAATTGGTGTACAAACCAGTTTAATTAAACGCTTTGTTCTGATGTCCTTGTATTGGTTTAGAGCATTGCAGCAGCTTCGTTTGCAATTGTATGTTCAGTTCTTGGCTACGCTGTCGGAAACTGCCTTTAAGACAGGAAACCTGAGGTAAAAGCCTGAAGGTAACAGCCCTGCAGCGACTGCACAAAACCAAGTAGCTGTTCCAGGCCGAAGCTATCTCCCCAGGGATGAAAACACCCTGAGCACGGGTGAAAACACAGCACTGCAAGGCATGGGGTAGCTGGTGGGCAAAGGCCACCATCCCTCACCGCCCCATTGCCAAGCCAGCAATGGTCCAGGGTGCTAAACGTGCGCAGGGTCAGGCTTTCTTCTCCCTTCTTCCCAAATTGCCTTTATATATACTTTTTTATATATGTCTGTAATGACTTCTCAAGCTGGTTTGCAGCGTGCAAAAGAATCCATTACGGAGCGCCACAGAAAAAGTAATTCACGGAGCTGCACAAGCTCTGCCGCTGCTGCACATCCCTCCCGGCACAGCACCCAGGGCTGGGAGAGGTGTCAGCTCCCACCCAAATCCCTCCTGCTCCCCCAGATTTCTACAAAAGAAATCTTTACCGACAGCCCAGGGGATGTGCTGGTGGCTGCAGGTCCGGGAGGGGCTGCCGGGATCCCCGGTGCAGGGACCGGGGCTTGGTGGCGGAGCTGCCCGGTGCCCGGCTCCGGTGAGCCAGCCCGGACCATGCCCGGGGCTGCGGGGCTGGGAACCGCCCGGGGCTGAGGAGACAGCCCCGTGAATAGCGACAGGAAACGATCGGTGGCTTTTTTGGTTGCGAGCTGCAGCGCTGAGGTTCAGGCACCGACATCCTGCCGCCCCCCCCCCCCCCCCCCCCCCCCGGGAACCGGGCAGGAAGCGGGGGCCGCGGGGGGGCCGCCAGCAGCCCGGGGCCGGGACCGGGACAGGACAGCCCTGAGCACAGGGGGCCCTGTGTCAACCCTCACTCACCCTACAGACGGCAGAGGTGATGCACATCCTTGGAGCATGCCTGTGCCTGCATCCCTCCCTTCATCCATCCTTGCATCCCTCCTTGCATCTATACATACATACATCCCTCCATCTCTCCTTGCATCCCTCTTTTCATCTATCCCTGTGTCCATCCTTGCACCCCTTCCTGCATCTATACCTCCATCCATCCTTGCATCCCTCCCTCCATCCCTCCCTGCATCTATACCTCCATCCATCCTTGCAAATCCTCCTCCAGCCCTCCTTGCATCTATACCCCAACCATCCCTCTCTGCATCCATCCCTCCATCCCTCCCTCCTTGCACCCCTCCCTGCATCCACCCTTGCAGCCCTCCCTCCATCCCTCTCTGCATCCATACCTCCATCTCTCTTTGCATCCCTCCCTGAATCCCTGCATCCCTCCCTGCATCCATCCCTTCATTCATCCTTGCATCCATCCCTGCAACCATCCTTGCATCCCTTCCTCCATCCCTCCCTGCATCTATCACTCCATCCCTCCCTGCATCCCTCCCTGCATCTATAGCTCCATCCATCCCCCTGCATCCCTCTCTGCATCTATCACTCCATCCCTCCCTGCATCCCTTCCTTCATCCACACCTACCTGTCGAGAGCAGAGAAGGACTTGAGCACGTCGGTGGTTGAAAAGCCACCCATGAGCTGGCAACATGTGCTTGCAGCCCAGAAAGCCACCCGTCGTCTTGGGCTACATCCAAAGCAGCGTGGCCAGCAGGTCAAGGGAGGTGATTCTGCCCTTGGGGCACTGCGCCCAGCTCTGGGGTCCTCAGCACAGGAAAGACACAGACCTGTTGGAGCGGGTCTGGAGGAAGCCACAAAAATGATGGGGGAGGTGGAACACCTCTGCTCTGAGGAAATGTTCAGAGACTTGGGGTTGTTCACGCTGGGGGCAGAGTTTACTGCGGCCCTTTGGTATGGAAAGGGGGCTTCGCAGGAAGGTGGGGACAGACTTTTTAGTAGGACCTGTAGCCATAGGACAAGGGGAGATGGTTTTAAACTAGAAGAGGGAAGGTTCAGACTAGGTGTAAGGAAGAAATTCTTTATGCTGAGGGTGGTGAGACCCTGGCACAGTTGCCCGGGGAGGTGGTTGATGCCCCATCCCTGGGCACATTCAAGATCAGATTCAACGGAGGTCTGAGCAACCTGGTCTGGCTGGAGATGTCCCTGCTTGTGGCAGGGGGACTGGACCAGATGGCCCTTAAATGCCTCTTCCCACCCAAGCTATTCTATCATCTCTTCATACTCAAAACTACAAAACCTACAATGTCCTTTGAGCCCCTCCCGAACGCCCCACAGGACTGGTGGGACTGGGGATGGTGGGTGCCTGGGGACAGGGTGGCTGCAGGCCTGCGGGGCTGAGCGGCTGCAAGCTGCACTTCACACGTTTATAAACCAGTGAGTAGCTCTGGTTCTTAGTAAGAGCTGTAAGGACGGAAAAGAAAACATAATCAAACCTTCAGCCCTTCGTCACTGCTCTTAGGAGATTTGCATGGATGTTCTGAGATGCCTGTTTACTATAAATGTCCTAAGTATTTGTCAAAGGAAGCAACTGTTTCCTTCACTGATACTTTTGGTGATTTATCATCGACTCTGCCAATCTGCCTCGTTATTCGGGTCATCCTATTAATCATGTGCCTATTTAGTGACTTACGGAATGGGTTAGATCTTGCACACTCTATTAGTCATCAGAAATTTTGAGGCTGTAACCTGTTAGACAGTCACTGGTGAGTCATAGCTTATCCCTTGGAAAATAAAAGGTGGCCAAATTCTGACAGCCTTGAGGCTTACCTCCAAAGTAATGTGTAAAGTCACCTGCACCACTTCTGCACAATGCTTCCCGACGAGAGTGAAAGGATCAAAATTAGGCTGATGTTCTCAGCCTAATTAATGAGTAATATTTGAAATAAATCAGCTTAGCCCTGATTCATATTTATCTATCTTGATGCTCAAATATTTTTGCCCTTAACTTTAGAGACACAGGAACGGGAATGATTTCCAAACCAGTCAAAAATGGGTGCGTAAAGCTCTGTGAGGGTGAGGCCATCACAGGGTACGTTGGAACAAGTCTGTAGGTGGCTGGTGCTGTGCTGGCTGGACTGTGCTGAGGAATTTCACAGGTGCAAAACCTATTCAGGTGCACTAAATCCAGCTTTAATTAAGACTTGTATTAATTTAATTCCACCTAGTTAATTGCTAAATTAAAATAATCTTTCAGAAGCGTGGTATAAAGTAGTAGTGGGTCTACATGAGAGCTTTGCACAAACCCAGGAGTATATTTAGAGTAATTTCCTAATATAGACAAACCCACTCTGTTCTCTTTCTTTCTTTCGCTCGGTTTTGGCACGTTGACAGTGGGTTTACAAAAATAGTGAGAAGACCTGAAATTGAAAATGAGACTCACTGAACAGAACTGTGTCACTTAGGGAGGCAGAAAGACTTGGGCTAACGTGACTCTCTAAGCGTCAGCTCTGACGTGGCAGGTTTGAGCGATGCTTTTTCCTCCAGGCCCCTTTCTGCGGGGGGAATTGTGGTGGCGGGGTGAGTGCGTTGTCCCCTGCATGGCTTCAACACCCTCTGCCCAGCTGAGCGGCTGTGTTTCCAGGTCCCTGCCCTGAATTTTGCTGCCCACTTCAGTCATATCATCTCCCAAGGATCTGTGTAAAGTCCGGCTGTTGCTGTGCACCCTGGGATGCAGGAGATAACAACACACCTGTGCGTGGAGCACGAGGGAAAAGGGATTTTCTGTTGCTCTCTCCCTTGCCAGGAGTTTTCCTGCCGGGCAGCTTTGCCACTGAAGCCCGAGGAGGAGAACCCCGCCCCGGCAGGGGGGTCTGTGCCAGCCCGCGGGGTCCCAAGGGTCTGAGGCTGGCGGGCGGTGATGCTCAGGGCTGGGGGGGGAGGGGGGGGGGGATGCTCGGGAGATGCCAGGGGGGGATCACGGCGTTGCGGGGTGGGTGCAAGCAGCGGCACCGGGCCGGGGTGCCCGGCTGCTCGTGGGAAGGCAGCCGGGGACCTCTGCTGGGCGAAGCCTAAAAATACCCTTTTTTCCCCCAAACGCGTGCCCTGCGGCCGGGCTGGCGGGGGGAGACCTCCGGGGGGCGCCCGCATCCCGCCTTTCTCCGCCGGGCCGGGCGCCCCCCACCCACCTAGGCTGCCCCCGGGGAGGGTGGGGGGCTGAGCCCTGGGCCGGGCGACCCCCAGCCCGGAAACCCGCATCGTCCGGGGGGAACGGGCAGGGACGGGGACCAGCCCCGGGCAGGCTCTGGACCGAGCGGGGGGGCTCAGGGCTGGGGGCCGCTGTGTCGGGGGGGGGTGTGAAACCGCTGGGAAATGGGAATGACTGGAAGGGGCTGAGCTGTTCCTCAGCTGTGTGTCCTGCCAACCATCCTGCCAGCCATCCTGCCAGCCATCCGCCGCTCGGGTCCCCTGCCCGTCCAATCACCCCGCCCCATCCCGGTCTCCCTCCATCCCGGCAGCCGGAGCTGAGCGGAGCTTCCCCTGGGGGTCTCCGGGTTTAGGAGAGAAAACCCGCCCCGGGACCTCGCTCTGCCTCAGGGGGCGGCTCGGAGCTGAGGCTCCCTGGGGTCCTTCCACCCCAAATCCCCCGGGAAGAGAGGGGCAGGGGTCCCCCGGAGTGCCCGGCTGCCGGAGCCCGGCAGCGGCGTGGGAAGAACCCGCCGGCACCGCATCCTCCCACCTCAAAGCCCCCCCAGCCTCCCACCCCCGGGAGCGGGGGCAGCCGCGGGCACAGACCCTCCCCAGGACAGGGACAGCCCAGGGGCTCCTCTGATTATTTATTGGGGCAATTAAAAAAGCATCGCCGGAGGCAAAGGCGGAAAACTGCCAGCGAGGCTGAGCTCGGGAGCCGGTGCCGGGACGTGCGAGCGTGGGACGGGGCTGGGGAGGGGGTGGCCCGGGGGTGGGGGTGACAGGGGGGCGCTGGGACGAAGGGATGGAGCCAGGGGAAGGGGACCGCCGCTGTCACCCCTTTTTCACGCCCAGCTCTGGAGGGCAGGAGGGGGCTGCGGCACCCAGAGCTCGGCGGCTGGCACCCTCCTGCCACGGTGTTTGGAGCAACCGGGGGGCGAGGGGGGGGGCGCGTTTTAAGGGGTCCCTTCTGACCAGCACCAAAGGGAAAATTCAGTGCAAGGAGGCGGAATAGCCGGGGCGAGCAGAGCCGGATCCTGGGATGCCGCAGCCACAGCAGCACCCCCGGTCGCCGGCCCCCCCCAGGCTGAAGCCGGGCAGCCACCCCCACACACACCCCCGGCAGCCGGCCCCCCCCGCTGACAGCCCCCGCCGCGGTACCCACCGGCCCCACCGCTGACCTGCGCATCCCCGCGGCTCGAGAGCGATCGCCGCTCACCCCGGCCGGTGCAGCCACCTCCCCCGGTGCCCGCTGTGCCCCCCCCAGGCCCGGTGCCCGTCCCCCCTGCCGGTATCCGTTCCCTCGATTTTCAGATGACAACCTGCGAGCGGCCCCGAAGGCATCTCTTTGTCTCATCTTTATCTGGGGATGAGAGACCCCCCGGGGCCCCCGAAGCGCTGGGGGCCGCAGGGGCTGCCTGGGGGGGGGACGACGGGGGGGGGGACGACGGGACGTGGACGGGACACAGGGACAGCCACCGGCTCTGCTGTCCCTTCCCCGCGGAGCGGGACATTTCTGCCAGGCGCTTCCTCGAAAGTGGAACCGAAGCTGAAATGTTCATTTTGGAGTGAAATGCCAAATATTTTCTCCCGTTTCCCAGCTCGGTGCCTTCCTCCCTTTAGGTCTCAGCGTCTCCCAAACCAAGAACCATTTGGCAGCTGGGACATACCACGGTGTTAAAAAAATAATAAGAAAAATGAAATCGAGACAAACAGATGCAACCTGCTCCCCTGCACGTGGAGCGAGGTGCGGAAAGTACTTGGGAACAACTCGCAGTCCTTCAGTGACTTTTCTTATCACAAATTCCAGGGTTTAATCCAGCTCGGTGGCAGGTAAAGCAGCTCCTACCGGGGTCGTGCTGGGCATGGAGACCCCACACCTCTGCCCCTGTGTGCACAGACCATGCCATGCCCCAGGACATGCAAGGACACACAGCCACCTCCGCACGGCTCCTTGTCCCCCTTGAGCGTTTGATGCACCCATGTAGCCCTGTATCCCAGGGTTTGTGAAAATCACTCCCCTAACCCAAGATTTTAATCAAAATTCAGACTATTTAAACACGCACACAGGGTATAACCACCCCTCGAACTGCTATTTCTTGCCTTGAGGTGCACGGGCCCCGTGACAAGGAATTGCAAGAGCTTTTTCTCAGTGGATTGGCAGAGCTCTGGGGTGTTATCCCCCGCAGCCACCGCCGGGGTGGTGTTTGGGATGTGCACATAAATGTACATTTTCTGTGTGCAGCAGAACAAACATCTCGGCCGGGTCTTGCCGAAACCCTGGCAAAAAACCCTGGGGATCTGCCCGTACGGCATGAGATTTTATTATTATTGTTGCTGTTGCCAGAAACCAGCAAACTTTACAATCCAGATGTTTTGAGAGTGTCAGAACAACTTGCTGCTGCTGCTGCTGTTGTTTTTTATGGTGAAATCAAAAGCAATCGCCGTGGTTTATAATCTGAGAGCATCCAGCCTCGCAAAGAATGCAGGTTACTCTTTGCTTTATACCTATCTAACCCAGATGCTCCGGGTATCTCCCACTGTTGACAGCCGTTTTCTTCAAAGGCTTGTCTTCAGCTATCCATCAATTAGGATAAAAAATGAGCTCTCATTCTCCTGCATTTGTTTTGGGAAGAGGGAAATTATTTAAACAACTGTATCTCCATTAAATGAGGGGAGTGAGGGTAGGGAGCAGATCTCCTTACTTTCTGAAATGAAGCGAAGTGCTGTTTCACAAAACATACCCTTTCTGGGCCACATACCATCTCTCACCAATAATTATTAGCTCGCCCACCACCTCTGTACAGTAAGGAAGCAGAGGAGCTGCGTTTCAGGCGTAGGAGGAGATGCCTTTCCCCTTCCTTTCCTCACTTAGCGGGTAAAAAAGACCGAAGGGGAATATTAATGCTGATAGCCACGCTAACCCTTTTTTTATTTCATTCGTCCCTGCTGATTACCTTCTTGAAGGCCTTGCTTCCTCTCATTGTACGAGCACCAGACCTCGGCACAAAACCAGGGTCCGGCTTCCCATGGCAGCAGCAGGCAGCCCCCCGCACGCAGGGATGCTCCTAGGGAGGGAAGAGAAAACAGCCGAGGCGGAGCAGGCCTTTCCGCTGGCTTTCCTTATTTTTCTCCGGCTTTCCCTATTTTCCTCCCTTCAGGATGTTGCCACTTCAAATGAGCAACTTGGAATTGAGCAAATTCGGTTACTTTTTGGAATCGAGCTGTACTTACTGAGTATCACCCAGGCAGCCAGGGAACTCGGCAGAGCGAGTGTCAGCCTTTCCCCTTTTATTGTCGCCAATTAGGCATGTGTTGGTCTAAAAAGGGCTTCAAGGCTTCCAGCAACCCCCATCCAGGAGGTAGCCAGGATCCTTTCGGCCATGTCCCTTTAAACAGCCCCTTGGCCTTTTTTATTTACGATAAACACATTTTTGTTAATGAAACCCTCGCCCACTTTGCAATCTCCCCCTCCCCTCCCCAAAGCCCATAAAGCTCCAACTTTGCATATCTGAGCCCTGTTCTGTTGGGCTGGGTCCTTCGGGGGTCCCAGGGTCAGGCTGGGGGCAGCAGGGTCATTGTATAGCCATCATGGGTCAATAAGCAACTGGTCAGGCTCTCAATCCACATCAGGCCTTGAAGAGGACTGGGAAATGGGAGAATCCATTCATAATAATAATAAACTTGTCAATCAATAACAGGCAGGAGAAATACTTTGTAAAAGGTAAAAAAAAAAAAAAAAAGCAGCATTTTTTTTTCCTTTTAAAGTTTGACAACATAAAAGTTTACACAGTTTAAAAATGCTCCAAGGGTATTTGTCTGTCACGGAGGAACTTTAAATCATACTTGCTTTAAATATAACACTTAAAAGTTAAGGAATAAGTGTTGTAGGTATGAATGCAATTTAAATAAGAATTGATAAATGTTTCCCAAAGAATATAAAATGCTCTTTGAGGGAAAAGGCAATATCCAAGACCATTCTCTGTCTTATAAAAAGGCTGAAAGATTGCGGCTTTCTTGCATTGCCTTTAATTTCTCCTGATACCAGCGCTTATTGAACAGCAAGAAAGAGTTTTGGTTTAAGCTTATCTTAGCAACAAAAATATTCTCCAGCATTCTTTTAATTCTAAACTGAACTAGAGAGCAAAATCCTGTGTTAGTAGTAAATCAATGGGTTAGACATAATAAAAGACTTTCCCCTGGTTTAGCTGGGGTAGATTTTAAGAGGGGAAATAAACCACCACAAATTAAGATTTCTTCAGATGAAATTTGTTAAAGAGAAAATGTTCTGAGCTTATCACTTATCGATCTGCAATTTTTTTTTTATTGGTAGTTGTTCCCGTATAAAAGGAGTAAGAGCCTGGATTAAGCAAGAAGAGGAAAAACAACCAAATCACAATGTAATATGGGAAACATCAAAAGGCGACAGAAGAATAATGCAAATTCTCTGCTGGCTTTAAGACTGAGGCATGAAATCTTCCATCTACAAAGTCGTTTTTCCTCTTTGTTGGAAGTCTGTTGTTTTTTGGGGTTTTGTTTTAAAGACGTACGCTTCTCTCAGTCACCACAAAAATAATCTTTTCAATAATCGGGTGGAAAATAGGCTCGTTGAAGACCTCAGGAAAATGGAGGTTCTCCCCTTCCAGCCTCCCATCGCATCCCTCAAAGTTGCCGGCTTTACCAGGACACTCCTCCAAGCCTCTTCGCCAGGATTTCTCCAGGAGAAGAAACCCTCTTGGAAATATTTAGCTCTATTTGCTTAGGAAAACAAACAAACATTTTATTTTTTTTCCCCAATCGGCAGTGTTTATGACTGTATAATTTCCTTCAGCTGCTCTCTAGAAAGTGTGGTTTCTTTGTTAGAGGATGGTGAAAGGCTGTTTATTAAGAAAGAGAGAAATAAAGCAGAAAGTTTGAATGAGGGACCTTTGCAGGGGTTGAAGGCAGTGGAAGGATGGGTGCGTGTTTCATGCCCTGAGCTGGGACCCTCCTCCCGCACCAGTAAAACCCCGCAAAGGAGCTCCAGAGCAAGCACAGCTCAGCTGCAGAAAGAAATACCCGCTCATCCTCCATCCTTTCGGGATCTGCTCCCTCGGACCTGCCCTGACTTTGCTTTAAATCCCTGGGGTTTACCCCAAACAAGGCTCGAAACGCTTTAAGTGTGCTCTGAGCAGCACCATTTGGTCTGATGCAATCTATTGCTCTTCCTAGGCCTCTGTGGCAGCTTAAACCCTGCAGTTTTCATCAGATTGCACATTTTCCGTTTTTTTTGGGTTTGTTGGTTTGTTCTTTTCAGTGGTTCTTTCCCCCCAACCCCATGTTGTTTTACAG
The DNA here is from genome assembly GCF_023634085.1 of Falco cherrug. Taxonomy (NCBI): domain Eukaryota; kingdom Metazoa; phylum Chordata; class Aves; order Falconiformes; family Falconidae; genus Falco; species Falco cherrug. The sequence goes on from NC_073716.1 coordinate 4,699,952, forward strand.
GGAACCACAGCAGCCTCAGGCATGGCCCCAACCTATTTGCAAACTAAACCCACTTATCTGCCTTTGTACTTTGAAACAAAAGAGGGGGCAGCGGGATTTGCATCTTTATAAATTGTCACTAAATACCGCTGTGGTTTGCACCCGAGTAGTACCTGAATCAAAAAATCCAAAAAGAACCAAATAACTATTAATAACGGCCTGTGCATCCCAGCACAGATTCACTCCAAATTACCCCAACCCCGGGCATGCACATACACAGCTCCACTCTGCTTCCCAGCCACTGGTTTTCCAGAAGCTGCTTATAAATATGAAAAATAATAAATAGATACATTCAAAAATAATTTTAGGAATAGTAGCATTTATTTAAATATTACTAATTAGTGATGCACTGTGCCCGAAGTTTAGATTGAGAGCGGAGAGACATTTTCCAGTGGTTTCATTGAATATTATCCACAGATTGCTCATGGAGAAGAAAGGAGGGAAATCCTGGAAAATAAGACAGAAATCCTGGGAAATAAGAGAGAAATCCTGGAAAATAAGAAAGAAATCCTGAAAAATAACCCTATCCCATGTGAATGATGGGGAATATCTCTGGTTTTGAGCACGTTTTCTCAGCCCCTGGCTGCTGGCAGTGGAAAGGTGGGTCAGGGGGCAGTTACAAAGCCACCCACCACCCCAAAGTGAAAAAAGTATTTTTTTTTCCACTGGGCTGGCTCTGGCTTGTCCATCCATCTGTCCTGCAGGCCGGGTCGGTGGGGTTTGGGTCTGCTGCTCCGGTTCCCTGTCTGTAAAATGTACCAGAGCCATTTTAAAAGTCAGTGGACTGAGTGATTTGTAGAAATATTTTCGTGCCGGACAGCTTAAGTGCCTGTCAGGAGCGACTGCCTCTGATCAAAATATTCGGGGTTTTAACCAGTGCCTGGTGCTGGGTGGCTTTCAGCTCCCCCCAGTGCGGTGGACCGCCTGCAGCTCTTTGACAAACTAAAAAAAATTTTCAAAATTTCACTCTTTTCCTTGAAAACACCCCGTGTATCTGGAGCCAAAGGGCTTTTCCATCCCCGCTGTGGGCCTGGGTCTCCCGGTGGGAGCACTAGGCCCATTCTGCCCCAGCAAACAGTGGGAAGGTGGGAAATAGCAGCCTTTCCACGCAGGTTTCCCGATGGGAATTACTGTGGGAGCATTTACTGAAGGGGGGCTGCTCTGTGGGGGCACGGCCAGGCTGCCCCTTGCTTTAGGGATCTCTGCGCGGAGAGACCTCAGCATCATTTTGGCCACCTCATTGTCCAGGATTTGTTTCTCACAAGAAAAAAATCTAAATAAAACGATTCCTTGCAACCGAAATAATTCAGTTGGGTCAATATCTGATCCTTTTTTTCATGGTAAATCTGATGCCCCCCCCCCCACCCGCCCGAAGTGCTGATTGCTCTGTGAATCCTCCCTGCTCACCCCCTGCCCTTGCCCCAGCTCCCACCAGCAGCATCTCTCCCGTTTTCCTGCTGGCACCTGTTTTTTTCCTCACGGATACCCCCTCGCCCACTATCTGTGAGGGATCCTGAACTTGGGCAAGAGCCACCGGTGGGATTTGAGGTGTCGGAGCAAAACCAGCCCCCCCCTCCCCCCTTCATGTACACCCCACTCAGAGGACCCCCAGCCCCTAAAGCTTCTTCCTAAATGGCTCAACCCAAAATTATTTGGATTTTTTTTTCTTTATTTTATTTTCCTCTCCCCCAAAAAAATGAGGCATCGAGAAACCAATGTGGAAATCCCACGGGAAGCCCCAGCTGGAGTCTGTGGGATCTGCTCTGCTCCCCATGGCCACGGTGGAGTTTTGCAGCGGCTCCCGCTCCATCTCCGCAGCTCCAGCAGGGAGGTGCGGATCCGACCCCGACCCGTGCAAGACAGACCCCCCCATCCCGTCCCACCCGATCCCACAGACACGCGTGGATCCCCTTCCTCCTCCTGCACCCGTGGGCGCTCCCGTGCCAGGCACAAGCCGCCCCTTCGCTAGAGCTGAGCCCACTCGAGGACTGCGTGGGGGGGGTTAACCTGAGAAGTATGTGCCCCCTTCCCCCCAACCCCCCCGGCTTTTATTTCGCTCCCAGCTGCCCTCACCCCCCTCCCTCCGCTGCCCCAGAGAGGGGAGGGAAGGAGGAAGGGGGGGTGGGGTATGTCCTGCGCTTCCAGGATCCCCTGGAAACGGGGATATCCCTATAACTGACAACTTTTATTGCTTCCTGCGGAAACAACCAGCTCTGACAGGTACGAGGGAAAAAACTCCTGGGGATGCCTCAGGGGTGAAGGGTGCAGCGGGGACCCCGGGGTTATTGTCCTCTCGCCCGGGGGGGGCTGCAAAGCGCCCCCTGCCCTGGGGAGCAGGAGCTGGGCTGAGGGGGAAATAAAGAAATATGCAAATGTACTGATATAAAGACATACAAGTACACGAATATGCAGATATACAAATACACAGATGTACAGATACACAAATGTACAGATATACAAATACACAAATCTATAGATATACAAAGACACAAATCTACAAATACAAAAATCTACAGATATACAAATACACAAATATACAGAAATACAGATCCAGCCTCTGCCAGGTCCCTCGGCTGCGCTCCTTTTCTGACACAGCATCCCTAGGGACCGGCGCAGCCCCTCTCCTCTCCCCCCCCCCCCCGCGAGCCCCCTGCCCCCCAGCCCTCACGTGGGACCCATGGAGCGTCCCATTCCGTTGTCATTCCCCCCTCAGGCCTGCAGCCACCCTAACAACAAACATCCCGAGGTGTAAAGCCCCCCGGACACTAACACCCGGCTCGCCTATACATCATTGGGCAGGCGGGGGGGGGGGGGCTGCGGAGACCCCCTGCCCAGCGCCCTGCCTGGCGGGGGGGGCCCTATAGCAGCAAGGGCGCCTATAGCAGAAACACAGAGCGCTTATGGTGCCACTAAAATGCATTTCTGAACCGCCACCCTGGCCGCCAGGATCCTGACACCGAGATATATATATATATATATATATATATATATATATATATATATATATATATATATATATATATATATATTTGTAAAGTATCTGTATGTCCTGCGTCGAGCTGGCTGCGTCCGTATGGGGACGTCAAGGCACACACACGCCTATTCCATATTGAACTTTATCCATAGGGCAAAATATTGCCTATTTGTGCTCCTATTGACAGAGATTTCCTGGGAAATGACGTATCCATACATTCCCCTGTACGCGGCTGCTGAGCCCTGTTTCCTCCTGGCCGACGATCAGGGGGCTCCGGCTCCTCTCTAAAGCCCCACAAGCGATCGGGAACAGTTTATTCCGCTGCTCGAACTTATATTTTCTTTACCGGACCCCCCTACACACACCCCCTAACCCCCCCCCCCACACACACAATAAGCTCCGCGGCTGCATCAGCCACATCGGCCGGGGCTATTCCCTGCCAGCCCCTTCCCTCCACCCCTCGCTCCCCTCCTCCAGTCTGGCACGGAGCAAAGCTCAGCCTATAGGTAAAATGGCTCTGGCTCGATGTGGAAAGCGAAATATCCAGGATCTCCCTCCGATTTGCGAAGGGAAACTCCCGGCTGGCTCGCAGGCAAGGGCTTGTAGTGGTCCCTCGCAGCGAGCCACGCCGGTAGCCACCGCAACAAGCTGTAGTAGCCACTTTCCGTCCATCGCGATGCAACACCCCCCCCCTCCCCTCTGCCCAAACAAAGAGGAATTTGGTGTTTGTGTTGGCCGCAGACCTTTACTCACAGGAAACTCTCGCCTGTGGAAAACGAGGGTGAAATGTGGTGGTTTCGTGCAGCCAGATGGAGAAAACGGGGTGTTCCCCCCCCGCAGCAAGGCCAAGCGTGGGCGGGGGGCTGTGCGCCCATGGGTGCTGGGGAGGGGGGAACCCCGGCAGCAATCCTGCCCCCAGCAGAACCGGTGCTGGCACCGGGAGCCCCCCCTCCTGTCGGCCGGGTGATCCGGTGATCACATCAGGTGATCCCCGCTCCCGAATTCAAGGCGATGTTGGAGTTATTTTAAATTTTTTTACACGCACACTCAGGAATGCGCTTCCTCCTCCTCCTCCTCTGGGATTGTTTCTAAATCGGGATCATTTGCGGTTGATCGTACATAGAGTTTAACAAATTATTATTATCAAATTACTCAGATTTTGCCATTTGAACCACAAAAAAAAAAAAAAAAAAAAAAGGCAGAGGAAGGCTAAAAGCAACTTTTTCATGTGGGAGACAGACGAAGCTTGAAAGGGAGCAGCATGCGCTGCAGGGCTGCAGCTTCCCTTCCCCCAGGAAGGTTTCCGAGGTAACTGTTTCCCCAAAATTAGCCTCCTGAGCAGGGAGTTAAAATCCCTCGGTCCAGCCTCTCTCGAAGCTCACTTCGCTCAAGTAGCTTCAGGTTTAGAAAGAAATAGAGGGGACGGGACAATGGAGCTGCGGGCTGGGTAGGGGCTTTTGGGGGCTTTTTCCTTAACACCCCCCCCCCACCCCCCCTTGGAGACAGGAATTTGCAACCCTGCTTTTGGGAAAACATCGCCTGGTCTGTAAGTCAGGAGCGAGCCACCAAATACCGAAGAAATCTCGGGACTTAAAAAGTTTGCAATAAAGTTAAGCAGCGCAAAGGCATGCAAAAGAATTTCCTTTTTTTTCCTTCTTTTTTTTTTTTTTCTTCTTTTTTTTTCCTTTTTTAAAAGCAAGAGTTCGGAAGGAAAAGATGAGAAGTGAATAAAGAACGTGTGTGAGTAAAAAGGAATATAAATATCTTTGCATTGCTTTTATTTGCACATATTGCCGATGTTATTGCTGATAGCGCGCTCCAGCCCGTGCTCATTCCAGATAATAAATACAGTAATTGGCAATTAATAAGCATTCCACTCCGGGTTGAAGGATGAATTGTGGCGGAGTCAATCGTTTTGAACAACTCGCTTAGAGTAATATCTTTCACGCTTTATTAAATATATACGTACACACACCCATCCCAAAGGAATCCGGGCAGATTTGGGGAGGCGCAGCAACCTCTCTTTATAAAACAACCCCTAGGAAAAAAAAAAAAAAAAAGCAGCTAAACCGCGGAAACAAAGCGGAGGCACCCGCGCTACCATCACCTCGAAAATACGGCGTAATTTTAAATTTATTTATATTTAAAAGAAAAAAATATCCAGCCCAGGGCTGGCTCTATTGTGCGCGGCGGGTGTCGGGGCGGTGAAGCCGCGGGTGCGCCCGGCGCGGAATGCGCGGGGTGCGCGGGGCTGCGCGGGGTTTTGCGCGGGGTCTTGCGCGGGGGTGCGCGTGTGAGATGTTGGGGTTTGTGACATCACGGCCCCGGTGCCCAATCAGGGGGCGGCGGGACGGCGCGGTGGGGTGTTCCCCAGGATATACCGTACGCGGCGGGGCCGCGAGTGCGGAGCCCGGGGAAGGTGGAAGCCGCACGGAGCCCCGGGGCTCCCCCGCCTCCCAGACCCCCCCCCCCCCCTCCGCCACCATTTTTCCGCCCCCCCTTTATCAGTAGCTTTGTTTGCTTAAGCATCTCAGTGGCTTCGCACAGCAAAGGGGGGGGGGGGGCTGTGCTTGTTGATTCTCCCCCCCACACACCCCAAGAGATTAATTATTATTTTTGAAGTAGAAGGTGGGGTGCGCGGCCGCGGGGTGGGAGCCGGCCGAGGGGAGCCTGGAGGATGCAAGATGTTTGACTTCTTTATTTTTCTTTCTTTTTTTTTTGCTGGGGAGGGGGAAGACGAGGAGTCAAGCCCCGGTACAGGCGGAGGAACTGGCTGTTTGGAAGATGTTGCAAACCATTGACTGGAGCGTTTGAAAGGGAGATCGACTGCTTTGGCTTCTCCCCCCCCCCCTTTTTTTTTTTTTTCTCCCCTCCCCCTTCCCCCACCTCTCCGGAGGGGTAGGGATGTGTGTGATCAGGGAGTGGAAACAAATATGTCCTTATTTTCAATGCCCCCTTTGAAAGAGACAAAGTAAATGCTCCTTGCAAAATGTTCCTGACCTGCGAAGGGACCTTCGGAATTGTTCCAGCCACCATGGATTACAATGGGGAAGCCAGGCCGGGGGATTTTCATGCTGGCTATCAAGAAATCGAAGGGATAAACTTGGGATACTTACAGATCAATGGCACCCAGATGTTTGCTTTGGCCCAGGTTCTCAGCGACCTGTTTAAGGATATCCCCAGGACCACCATCAGCAAGAAGATGGAAACCTTAAAGATCAAGAGCCGCCGCTGCGATCTCAAAGAGCTGCGGACCCTCAAAGCCATCAACTCGGTGCCCACCCGCGCGGTGAAATGCTCGCTCATCTCCAAGGCGGACCTGGAGGCTCTCTGCACCTCCTGCAAGAGCCTCAGCCCCCGCCGGAGGAAGAGGAAGAGGAAGAGCAAGAGGAGGGAGCAGCTGCTGCTGCCGGACCCGGGGGAGCTCTTCCCCTGCCCCCGGCCCCAGCTGCTGCCGCCCTGCAGAGCCGGCGGCTGCTGCGCGCCCCGCGGCCCCCGGCCACCCCCGGCCGCCCCCCCGCCTTCCCCAAGCCGCGCTCGGCGCCGGCCGCGCTGCTGCCGCAGCCCTTCCACCGGGCCTTCCCCGCCTTCCAGAAGCCCCCCCGGGGGCGGAGGGGCTGCGGGCTGGCGGGGCGCGGGGGGGGGGCTTTTCGCCGGCGTCTTGGCCGGGTACCCCCGCGACCTGGCGCTGCTGCATCCCGCGGCCGCGCATCCCGCCGCGCAGGCGGCCGCGCTCGCCCCGCCGGGCCGGCGCAAGCGGGGTCCCTGCTGCGCCAAGGGGCTTTTCCCGGCGGAGAAGGGGCCGGCGGCCGGCAGGAAGGGTCGCTCCGCCGGCTTCCCCGGCTCCAAGAGGCAGGGCACCTCGGCCGGCTACTCCAGCGACTCGGACTCCAGCCTGGACTTCGGGGGGTCCAGCCCCGCCACCTCCAGCGACTCGTCGGAGGAGGAGGAGGAAGAGGAGGAGGAGGAGGAGGAGGAGGAGGAGGAGGAGGAGGAAGGGGACAGCTCGTGCAGCAGCGAGGAAGGCAGCTCCTCGGAGTCGGAGAGCAGCTCGCTGTGCAGCGGGGACTCGGTGCAGAGCACCCGGTACAGGCAGGCAGCTCTGCCGCGCTTCCAGCCGCAGCCCCCCCCGGGAACCCCTGGGCGAGGAGCGCCCCGCCGAGCCCCCCCCCCAGCGTGGGCAAAGCCCTGCGCCCCGACCCCGACCTCCTCTTCCTCTCGCAGCAGCTCTGGGCCAGGACTTTGCGAGCATCAACTTTGGAAAGTTTGAGCCCGATTCCAGCCCTGGGCTCGGGGGCCCAGCTGGAGCTGTACGCAAAGCAGGAGGCCTCCCCTTCCTCCTCCTCCTCCTCCTCCTTCTCCTCCTCCTCCTCCTCCTCCTCCCCCCCTCCCTCCCCGAGCAGCACCCCTGGGGGGGATCCGCAACAAAAGGAGGGAGGCTTTGGGGACGCAGAGCCCTGCGCCAAAGGGAAGGATTTGCACAAAGATGCCTCGAACAATGGAGCCTCGTTAGGCCCCAGTGACCAGGCAGAGAGGCAAAGCGGAGCTTTACCCGGGCCAGCGCCTTCCCCAGCGCCGGCCCCGGGCTCGGCCCCGCAGCCCCCGGCGCAGGAGCTGGCGGGGGGCCTCGGCCCGGTGCCCCCCGGGGGGCCGGGGGAGCCCCGACGGGAGCACTTTGACCGGCTGATCCGGCAATCCAAGCTGTGGTGTTACGCCAAAGGGTTCAACCTGGACGGGAAAAGTTTGCGGCACGGAGGGAGAGCGGAGCCCTGTAAAGCCGCAGAGCTCAAACCCCCCGGCTCCAAAAGAGCAGAGAGCCCCTGCACCTTGTCAAACAAAGCTTTGAAAGGCAATGGCTCGGAAAGGAATGCCAAGCGCAGACGCCTTGCCAGAGGCGCTGAGGCAGAAAGGCAGCAGAGCTCCTCCAAAGGGAGGCCACAAAAGACTCGCAGGAGGAATGCCAGCAAGGGGAACACTCCCTGCAAACGCCTCGGCAGCGCCGGGCCGCCCCCTCCTCGGAATTCCTTCAGCCTCATGGGCAACTTCCCCTGTATTCCCTCCCTGGTCGTGGGGGAAGATGGGGACCTGTGTCCTGCCTCCTCCCTGGGGGTCAAAAACTCCTGGGTCCTCTCCAAAACCCACCCGCTGTGGAGCTGGCACCTGGGGGGCAACGCTATCCCCGTGCCCCCCAGCCTCAAATTCCGAGGTTATAGCTTGGAGGATCCCTAAGGACAGCGCACGGCCCGGAGGAAAGGTTTACATGCAACAGATGAGAGCTGCAGGGGGGGGCGGGAGGGGGGTTGGAGGGGGGGGGCGGCCGGGCCGGGGTGCCTCGGGGGGTGGGGAGCGGGGCAGAGGGTCCCGCCGTCTCGTCGAGCCCCGGCACCGCCTGAGCCGGGGGGTCCCGGGCGGGGAGGGGGGCGCCGAGCGGGGGGCCTGGGTGTGCGGGAGCCTTTTGGGGGGGAAGCGAGTGAGTGTGTGCACGGCTTGGGCTGGGGGAGACGTGGGGGGGGTCGCCTGCTCTGGCCGGGGTGGGTAGGGGATTCCCCCCCCCCCCCCCCCCCAATTGTCTGTGCCAGGGTCCAACGTTTGGTTGCGCGATGAGTTTAAGGACGAAGCTAAAACACGAGCTCAAAGACAGGGGGTGGCGGATGGACCCCCCCCCCTCCCCCCCCCCCCTCCCCCGGGTTATTCCCAGCAAAGGGATTTGGGATGTCGGAGGGAAGGGGCTCCCACCTCCCGACCGTCCTGCCTCCCCCCCTCCTCATGCCAAGAAACCCAGGAAAGAATAGATCTAATTTCTCCCTTTTCCTCCATAAATACATTGGATTAAACTCATAATAATCACACGCAGAGAGAAATAATGATGTCACGCAGCATAAACACCCCTTTTCGGTCCGAGTCAATCCCGGCGAAATTGGGAGCAGCTCTTCCAAAGAACTGTATTAATAGCAATGTCATTTTTTTTTTTTTCTGTCTACTTAAGAGACAGGATGAAAACACCAAACTTGCAAAAAAAAAAAAAAAAAAAAAAAAAAAGACCAGGAGAAATTCTGTTTGCTAAAAGAAAGCGGGGAAGCTTCGAGAGGAAGTTATTTGAAACTGCTGCACGTATATTAAAAAAAAAAAAAAGAGGGGGAAAAAAAAGAAAAAAAGTGAGTTGTTTGCTGGCTAATAACCCCAACTCCGCTAGCCTGAAGGTAGCAGGCCTGTAAAAGCTTTACGGGCACAAGAAATAGGATCCAGGAGCATTAGCGATCGAGTACAGATGGACAATTTGATCTCTCCCGAGCTCCGGAGTGGAATGCGGGGAAGAATGCGGAGGGAATGTCTCTCTCCTCTGCAGAGGAAATCATATCCCAGTTTAACTTTTCTTGCAAACCAGTGGCTTTGTAACTGGCTCTTTTGACTATTTCTGATGTGATTTCCACCCCGCTTTGGCATCAAAGCCCGACGGGCTCTCTGAAGTCCCCTCTGTTTTGCAAACGTTGGGCAAATCAAAGCTGATGTGTGTGTGTGTGGGTTTCTGGTTTTTGGGTTTTTTGTTGTTTGTTTTTTTTTTTTGGGGGGGGGGGAGTAGATGTGTGTGTTTCTTTTTCTCCCCCTTCTTTGCATCAAAAAATATTCGCAGCCCACGGCCGGGGGACTGCGCAGTGCCCGCTCGGGGATTTCTAATTTTCCTTCACAGTCCTGCAAAAATTGGTTCCCCGGAAAAAAAAAATACTAAAAAATCCCTTCAGTGTCCTTGGCTGAAAGGGAGGGGAATGGGGAGGGCAAGGAGAACCATCGCCGAATTCAAAAGAAAATATTCCGATCTGGCACGGCCCAGTTTGATTTTTTTTTTTTGGTTTAATTCCATCAGTGGGTAAAAAAAAAAAAGAAAAAGAAAAAAAAAAGACATTTTTAAGGTCAAGCGTATTTTGTATCTATTAAGCGCTGTTTTTCTTGGAGATGGTGAATTGTTGCTAAAAGCAATGTTTGTTTTCCTTGGGTTTTTAGCGGTTTTGTCTTTTGGTTAACTGCGTTTTTTTGTTTACTTCACCCCACCTCCCGTTCCTCCCATGCTGAGCAAAAGAGGGGGATTTCTTCTGTCTCCGAAACAGTCAGGTTTTACACCCGTAGCCGTGGACGGTTACAAAAAAAAAAACAAAAAAAAAAAACCCCAACCCAAACCAACAAAACCCCCACCAAACCCAAACCCAACCCAAACCCCGCGCGTGTGTAGGAGCGAGAAAAGCCGATTTTGGGGAGTTTTGCCTCCGCATCGCTGTCTCGGGGTGCGCACACAGGAATCAAGAAATAAAGGGGAGGGGGGGGGAATCTGCCTCGTAACCCCCCCTGCTCCCCTCGGCCTGCCCCCCCCCGGGACCCGTCGGGCAGGGGGGGGAAACGCGCCCGTTTTCCCTGGAACTGCCGAGCACGGAGCACGATCGCTGCCCGCGAATCCGATCCGGGTTAAAAATGTATTTTCTAGGAAAAAATAAAATTTAAAATAAACTACGGGCGGGTCGCTGGGACAAAGCAGACGATCGAGCTCCGCGCCCGTGGAGACCGGGGAGAAAAAAACCAACACACCCGAGATCCGTGCTGGAAATGAATGCTAAAATATATATATATATATATATATATATATATATATAAAAGCAGCAAAACCCCAGACTCTGCAACTCCATCTGCCGCGGGCAAGTAACAGCCAGATAACTCAGGAATATTTTCTAAGGGATATAATCACCTCGGAAAGTGGGTGCATGGGGTGGGGGTGGCACCCATGCGTGTGCAGCTCCACGGAGATCTATCTCCGCGTATAGACGCGTATGTACGTGTGGGTGTACGGACAACACAGCTACTAATACACGAGATGTGTGCACGCATGCAGCCGTTCCGTGCCCGTATGTATTTTATCTGCTCGCCCCCAGTGCGTGCGTAGGTATAGATATCTGTATATAATGCCAGGGGTTGTAGCAGGGCTGTGAATATAATACAAAATACCTCAAAACTTTTCCACGCAAACACACCTTGAAAGGCTCCTCAAGCAGCAGAACCATCCGTTTGCAGCAAAAAATAATTGTCATAATCAATAATCCCCCCTCCCATTTGTTTTGAAATGTGTTTCCAGGAAATTAAGCGATCAAAAAAAAAAAAAAAAGGTAATCTTCTTAGCAAGAGAGTGTGTGTGGGGGGTGATGCATCCAAAGTAAATCGAGGGGGAAAAAAAAAAGGAAAAACCCCAAAGTGTTAGCTGAAGTAGCCTGGTTTGGACTTAAAAAATGGACAAACCCAAGGGGTAGTTGGTTGGAAGAAGCAAAACCTCTGCGGGACACAGCGGGCCGGGAGGAGGGAGCGGTTCGAGGGACACAAAGTAGTTCTGGTTTTGAGCAAAAGATCAACTCGCATGGCCAGGACAGCATCAAGGATAGAAAGGCACCTTTATAATGACATTAGTGACGTTGCTTTATTTCCAAACGGGTGCAAAAGAAGCAAAAAACTAATATTTTCTTTTTTTTTCCATGAAAATGTTTGTCTAGGTAGGAGAAAATCAAAAGTATCTTGTAAAAAAAAAAATAAAATAAAGAATACTTCTATGAAAGGGTGCTGCTTTTAAAAATGCAGCCTGCTTTAGACTCAGGAAAAATCTCAGCTTGGATATGGTGTGGTGCTTTGTACTCACGGTTTGTAAGGGTTTATTTTGGGGCTGGGGGTTTCAGGGACCTTTGCTCTCCTCTTTGCGTTGCTGGATGAAAAATTCCCGTTCCTCTGTGGGTTTCAAAATGTTGCTTGCTTCAGGGGTGCTTCTCCACTGGCCCCCCGGATCCAGGGGTGCTTCTGCCCAGGGATAATTTATTTTTGAGGGGTGCTGCCGAAGGGGAGGGGAGTTACTTCCCCGGGTTGGGCACATCCAGCGGCCGATGCTGCCTTTCCCCCATGCTCCGGCCTAAAACATGCAATTAAAAATAATCACCCAGGGGAGGAAAGCGCCTTTTCCAGCCGTGTATTTGGCTTTCTGTTTAGATTTACTGTACCTTTATTTATTTGAAGTTGTTGTAAGTATATGACGATGAAAGTGTTAATTCCTGCGTGCAATATGGAATCTAGGCTGAGAAATAAATATTTTTTTTTTTTTTTTTAACAGAACTAGCTGATATTCGGCCCTTTTTGTGGTGTGCGTGATGGCGGGGGGGGTGGCTGGGGGCTGCCTGGTGTGCACCTATGCGTGCGGGTGCTTGGGGTGGGGGAGAGGGGGTGTTTGTGCACCCAGGACATGTGTGTGTGCAGGCGTGTGCACCCACGGAGGGTGGCGTGTGTGCTTGCGTGTATCAGCCTGTGCCGCTGGTCTGCACACAGCTGTGGCCGCGCACATCTGGCCGTGCGTGTTTATTGACGTGGTTGGGGAAGCACGTTCCTCTGCTCGCACCCACCCATGGGCCTGGCACCCTCCTGTGCCCCACACCCGCGTGGGACGCATGGGACGCGTGTGCCGGCTCCGTGCTGGCCCACTGGTGTGTCTGCCTGGCTGAGCGTGTCCCCACGTGTTTGTGGCCACATCCCGGGCTCTGCATGGCTCCGACCCCCACCCCCCCTCTTCTGTGCGGATGGGCTGAGGGACACGTGCGTGTCCATCGTGTGGGGTCACACACGCGTGTGCTCGGCCGCTTTGGGATGTAGGTGACGGGTTGCTGTGGACAAACTTTGCCTCAAAGACACATTTTAATCAGTGATCAATAGCTCCTTCCCTCTAATTTGTAGGCTGGAGACTGTTCCCCCAAACATGTGTTTCTATTTCAGGAGTCAGTGCCCCTCATGGAAGGAGCGCTCCAGATATATTTTTAAATCTCTGCCAAAGGAAAACACGGCCAAAGGCTGGAAGATCCCATTGAAGCAGCACTGGTAGGGCTGGCTCCAAACACAAACCCCCAGCGTAGATCAGCGACACGAAGACCAGAAGTGGTTTTGATCTGTGCAATGTGTTGAAAAGGGCTTAAAGTCTGTTATTTGGGATACTGGTTGGGAAAGTGGAAATTCTGACCCGGGAAGCATTTAGCCGGCACTTTCATAGCCAGAAGGGTTCTCTCTCCAGGGCAAGAAAAATGGAAGAGAAACGAAATGCACCCCCAGTCAGAACCTCATTAGTTGTAATTAGTCACTAGGTATTATTTGATTGGCCACAAAATCATCTGATGACCTCACTTCTGCAGGAGGCCAGGTGAAAAAAAACCCACAAACTCATCCCTTAAAAATCACTGAAACCCAAATTACACAAGACTATCGATCTGCAAAGCCGGAATGTGGGGCTCGAAATCTCTTTGCAGCTTTTTTTTCCCTCCTCCTCCCTGGCAAGGAAGAAAGGAATCCAAGTTAAAATGACTCTTCTTTAAAAACATTTAAAATTTCCAGAGGCAAAGCCTGGGAGCAGCCCGAGCAGGAGGCAGCGACCTCGGCGAGACCGCACCGGGTTTAATCGCAGCCAAATGACCCTGCTATTATTATTATTATTATCTTTTAAAGAAGGTAATTTAATAATGACGTTAATTATCTACAGGGACCTGTCAGGGAGGGGGCTCTGAGTCCAGCCCCCCCCCCCCCCCCAAGCTCCTGGTTCATACCCCAAAAATCTGGGGAGAAGGGAGGGGGGGGGGGGAACCTGGGGAAGTGGGGGGAAGCAGAGGGAAGCTGCTGCATTTATTTAGTTTAGTGTCAGGGTGTTAATGATAAATTAGATAGCAGAGGAGGGGCTCAGTAAAACAGCAAGCTGTGAGAAAAAAAGCAGCGTAACCCCCTCCCAGGGCAGGCTGGGCTGGGGGCAGGGAGGAGGGGGGGGGGGGGGGGGCAAGTGGGGAGGGGGTGAGGGATTAAGTGTCACTAAAGGCCTTTCATTTACCATGTTTACATGTAGTCAATAGAGAGAATGGACAAGGGTTTATTGTGAGTTATGAGGCTCTTTCTAACTCCCATGTTATCAATATCTCCCTCCTCAAAAAAAAAAAAAAAAAAAAAAAAAAAAGAAGGTGGGGGGGGGGAAAAAAAAAAGGGCAAAAAAATGAGTTTGCTCTTAAAAAAAAAAAAAAAAGAAAAAAAATAAATTATCCACCAACCTTTCTGGAAGGTGGGAGCCGGCCCTCCCAGCCAGCCCACAAAGCGCTTTGGAGGATCCTTCAGCTGTTCCATATAAATCTACGGACTCAATAGGTGGAGTTTATGCTTTTAGCAATTGAAAGAAATTACCCTAAATGAGGCCATATGGGAAACTATGCTCATCCTCCCCCCCCCCCCCCCCCCCCCAAAATCCGGGGGAAGGCTTTTGCCTGTTTTTTGTCAGAAAAAAAGAGGTTTTGGGGCCCTGCTCGGGCTGGTGGGGGGCTGTGGTGCCCCCCATCCTGGACTGGGGTGGGACACATGCCCCGAGATCCCGGGTTTGGACTGATCCCCATACAGCTGCATCCAGGCTGGGGGTGTGGGTAAAGGGGGGCCAGGGGGTCCCAAAAAACGGGGCTGGCCCCCAGGGGATTCTCCCTCACGAGAGGTTTGGGGGTCCCAGGAGGTGTAGGGGGTGGGTGGCTCAGGGCACTATTTGTGGTCTGACCCATTTTACCCCCGTTTCACCCCAGTTGTCCCGCAGCATGCTGGGATCTGCTCCCTCTCCCCCAGCAGGATCTGGCCCCTCTGCATGCTGGGGTCCTGCACACCGGGCTGCTCACCTGAAATTCCCTTTTTTTCCTACAGTTTTACACACTGGGCTGATCCACCCTTTTAATCAGCTGGAAATACCAGCAACCGCCTGGGCGACTGCTTGTAATTAACCATTCGTTACAGTGGTTAAACCCACCCCCCCAAATAACTGAAGACGTTGCGTAGGAAACTTGGGATCCTGCATGTCAGCGGCATGTCGTAAAAAAAAAGAAGTGATCCATCGGGATGTGCCCTGAAATGTGCTGGATCCCAGCACTGAGGCCCACGTTCCGCTGTCTGTGGCTTCTGACACGAGAAAAAATCTCACAATTAAGGGCTAAGCTGAGGGTTATTTTCATATTTTTCCTTAATTTCTCATTAGAGATTACATTGGGGTGGAAAAAAAAAAAGGGGTGGTGGAAATCATGAAAATGTGGCTGTTAGGTTTATAATTTTATATGCTTAGCTCTGAGTATTTTTATGGAATTCTTAGCATCTCATGTGCAGATGCTGGGGTTGCTTTTCCCAGTGCTGCATAAACAGAAACATCAGTAACGAGGAAAAAAAAGTGAATCCAAAGCCACCGAGGTCAGGATTTTGGGAGCAGGACGCTCCGATGAAGCACGTTCCCTGAAGGCCAGTGGGAGCGTGGGGAGGCTGGCAGGGATGTGGGATGCTGCCATCTCCCCTTCCCAACCCTTCCCCAACTGCTTTCAGGCTGGAAAACCCTGAGCCAAGGTGGTTTTCTGGGAAAAAGGGTTATTCTGAGCTGCGGGTGCTGGGGATTTGTCCCCCCTTGCTGCTGTTCCCCCTGTTGGGCCAACACTCAGGTGGTCCCCGTCGGTTCCCAACACAGAAATACGTAAATATGTGTGGAAGTGAAGGACCTCAGATGGGGTGGGGGGGGCTGGGGGGAGCAGGGGGGGGTTGGGATGCGGGAATGTGATGGGGCTGCTTCTCTCCTGCTCCGTGTCCCTCTGTGTGCCTGCAGAAGGGTCCTTGCTGAAGAGGAGCCCCCCCCCGCCCCCCCAACTCCCATTCTTGCATATTTGTTATTATTTTTTCCCACCTGTTAATTCCCATTTTTCCCTGAATTTATCCAGATGGGATCCCCTGACCTGAAAGGGAAATCATCATGCATGAAAGCTTCTTGCCCCCCCCAGACTGACCCAGGGACACCTTGTGTCACTTGAGGGTGGCAGCTGGGCCCCCATGTGTGTCCTGAGTGGGGACAGGTCCTGGCAGAGCTGTGGGGCGAGGGGGCAGGATGATGCCACGACACCCCCATTTTCTTCTTTATTTCCATTTTTTTTTTTAGGACTGAGAAGAGGAAAAGGCACCAAGGGAGCTGGGGGAGAAGGAGGCGACCAGGGAGCCCCAGCTGCATCAATCCTGCCCGGCTCAGCCCTGCCTGGCCAGCAGCATCCTCGGGGGAGTGAGGCTGGGCAGGATGCGGCCCTGGGCTGGCTGGAAGGGGGTTGTCACCTGGTTGCCCCCCCCTCCATGGGGCTCCCTAACGTGGTGTGTTTGGGGGGGGGGGGCTGCAGGGCTGGCTGTTGGCCCAGCCGGGGGGGGGGTGGTGTCCCTGGGTGTCAGCTTTCGCTATCTCACCCTAAAATCTTGGCAGCCTGAACTCTGTGAACCCGGGGCCAGACCAGCTGTGCTCCCCCCAGCTGTGGCTCATCCAGCTGTGCTGCCCGGGGGCGGGGGGCTGGGGGAAAAGCCCCTTTCAGTTGGTAATGGGCTGCTCAGCATTGCCCCCCCCCCCCCCTCCGCCAGCCCTGCCTGCGCTGGGGGATGGGGGGCACAGTGTGGGTGCAGGGATAGTGAGTGCAGGCTGGATAGGACCCCCGGGGTGCATTGGGGTGCGAGCGCAGGGGGTGCAGGTCAGGATGAGGGTCCCTGGGGTGCAGGACCGCAGGGTGCAGGTTGGGACCCCAGGGGGGGCGGTTTCAGTGCACCGCCGTGATTTACAATATTGTACGTTTGGTTTTTAATCACACAATTACAGGGGAGATCCGTGTCCCTTGTGCGCTCTGGCGCCCATTATTTTCATTATTAATCCTTACGGCTCCTACAACTCTAATTTCAGCATTTACTCTTTCAGGAAAAATGCTGGTGCTGAGTCTTTGTAAAATACTTCCGTGGAGGAAAAAAAAAAATTCTGTTAATAGCAGTTTGTGACAGAAAATCATTTGGGCTCTGCTGTCAGCATGCCTACTAATACCTGAATAATTAATGTCATACTTTTTTTCCCCCTCTTCAAATATTAACATGTTTAGAGTCCTTGTCAAAATTGAACACCCCTCCTTGAAATTAATTGCCAGTAAAGATAAGGAGAGGTATGCGGTTTTCAAAATAGATTTTTTTTTTTAAATTTTTTTTTTTTTTTTGAAATGTGAGAAAAATCTAGAAAAGAATAAAAGATTTCGGGGAGCCCGTCGTGTTTTCTGCATTACAAACTTTTTTTTGTAGGCAGTAATATGTGCAGCTGCGCTCGCCTGTTTTATGGGGGTTCGTATACGTATGCACATACGTACTCAGCTACTCACACAGAGCCCCTATGTCTGCGTGTGCATATCTATCATTTAATGTGCTATCACAGAGACCCCTCATCGCTTTCGGGATGGGTGAGGGGTCCCAGGGCCGTGGGGGGAGCAGCTCCCCCAGGCAGGAGGCAGCAGGACCCTCCTGGTGCCCCCCCCGTCCTCAGAGGGTTGCAACCCCCCCCCGGTGCTGACCCAACCCTGCTGGTGGAGCCTTTTGGAATAATTAAATCACGTGGAGGAGAGGAGAGGCTTGGGGCAGGGGGGCTGCTTTCGGGGACCCTCCCCCCGGGTATCTGGAGGCAAAGCGGGGCTTGTGCTCCCATCATGACGGGAGAAACGAGGGGTCGGTGGGATTGGAGCTGCCGTCCAGGAAAATGGAATGACGCCACCCCCTCTATCCTCCCGGTATATATATTTATAACATCCCAAGGGTGTAGCTCTGTCTCTCTTGGTTTAAAACAAAACCAGACAGAGTCTTGAGGGTCAAAAGGGAGGTGGGGGAGGGCTTTTCTCTACCTACCCCCAGACAAAGATCCCTTTGAATCTAATCAAGCAGAAAAGAAACCCCTTTCCTGTGTGTTTTGTACGAGGGGAGAGGGGTTAGCACTGCCCTGGAAGGTAAAAGGAAAGGAGATCCCATTTTTCCTTTCAACAATAAGATCTTTATAAATGTTCTCCAAAAAAAAAAACCCCCACCCCAAAACCCACCAAAAAAACCCCACTCACCCAGCCCCAGCAGTGGGAGGATGCTGGTGGCTTCTCCCAGTGGACAAGGTGAAGATGGGGATCTGGGAGATGCACTGGCCAGGAGGGGATGGGGGGGGGTGGGGGTGGCAGGAGGGGGGGTGAGCTGATGTTTGCAGTGAGGGTGGGGATGCAATTTGGTGGTTCGTCCTCTGCAGGCAGGGGGTGGGTGGGTTCCAGCGCTCCCCCCTGCTCCACCACCTTCCCAGGGTGACCGGGGAGGCACGGACCGGCCAGCAAAGAGCAGCGACCTCCCATTGCAGCCCTTGCACCTCGCTCCAAGGAGCTGATGTCCTACGGGAGGTCATTCCTGTGGCGGGTCTGAGCCTGTCTCCATCCAGATCAACCAGAAAACTTCTCCGAAGTCCCATTTCCTATTGTCCGTCGCCTGCCAAAGCCCGGCCGAGGGGCCCAAAGACCCTGCTTGTGCTGGAGGATTTTTCCTTCTAAAACACTCCCTGGGTGGAGGGATGCACCTCCCAGGCCCTCAGGGGGGTGGGTGGCCACGCTCCTGGGGCACCATGCTTGTGCTTCTGCTGTGCCATCGTTTGCCCTGGTGACTTTGGGCACATCCCTGTCCCCTGCTGCAGGGTGACCAGGGAGATGCATGCACTGCAGGACCAGGGTCCTGACGGGATGCTTTGCAAGACGCAGATCCTGCCAGGATGCTTTGCAGGACTGGCTGGCATCGCTGGGGGGACCCCCCCCCACACACTGGCAGGGGGTCTTTGCTGTGCCAGAGCTCCTGAGGTGCCCGTACGGGCTGTGGGTGTGTTGGTGGTGCTGCTGTGTGCTTGTTACCAACACCATAACAAACCCACCCCCTGCAAAAAAAGCCCGGTTTATCCCTGTACATGCACCTACTCCGGGGTCCCCGAGGGCACAGTGATGGCAGAAGCCCCCCTCCCTGGTGAGCCCTGCTCTGCAGCGCAGACAAGGCCTCAGATGCCGCTTTTTACATCCTTTTAACTAATACCACATGACAGTGATTTAAGCTAATCAGTACAACCTCCCCGTGTCAATGCAAGAATCCTCATAACCTCGGTGTTTACATTAAGTACAGCAGTGTTTCAGCTATAAAAGCACTTTCAAACTGACATTAACTGCGGTGTAACGATGTTAGATTGACTGGAGTTGGGTCAAACACCTACCAAAAGCTCGCTAGAAAGAAGGTGCCATCGGTCAAATTTGATGCCGAAGCATTAGCGTGGAGTTGTCCTCGCAAGGCTGGACGTCTCCTGGGCTCAAGTAAGCTGGTTTGCATTTATGCACCAGTGTTTTGTACCGGTCTTCCTTGCACAGTGCTTTGCCAGGCTGGGCTGTGAGCTGGGGGGAGCTGATAGCAGACCCCTGCCTTGGAGCACCGTTTCACCCTTCTGGTTGCAAACCCAGTGGCCCCCGAGGTGCTGGAGGCGGGTGGAGGATGGTTTCGCATCTTCCCTGCCTCGCTGCCGGAGTTTGCTGTGGCAAAAGGGCCGTGTTGGAGCAAAGCAGCCGGGTTGGCTCGAGGCACCATGCAAAGCCATCGCTCAGGGTGATGGAGGGGGTGCAGAAGCTCGTGCGAGGGGTGCTGGGTCTGGCTCCCACAAGGGGGGGTGCCCAGCCGCAGGCTCAGCCCAGCAGCGTGCAGGATGAGGGTGCAAACCCCAGCGCCTGCTGTGTCTGCAGCCCGAGGGGCTGTTCACGCTCCCAGTGTCCCCTCGCCACAGCCCTGTGTGCCAGCGGGAGCCCCAGCGTGGGGGAGACCCCTCCTGGGACCGGGAGGTTTCTCCTACCCAGACACTTTCCGCCGCAGGGAAGTGGAATCAACGGCAGCGCTTTGATTTCTGCCTCTGCATGTCCACATAGGCCTGCGCATCGTTTCAGCTGTTTTGGTGGAAAATTGATTGTTGAGATAATTAAACCAGTAAAAAACGGTGCTCATGAAATGCCTCAGACGCAAGAGATTTGGGGTTTTTTTTTGAAAGTGGTGCAGCTCCTCTCCAGGGCTGGGCAGGCAGCTGGGTCTGAAGGCACAGGTACCCCGGCATCACCCTGGGGTTGGTTCTGGAGCATCCTCTCCGTGGCTTTTGGATGTTTCCCGTTCCCCCGCTGGCTGGCAGGGACAGCTTTCCTGTCTGTTTGCTTCAGGTGCAACCTCTATCCACGTGAGGGGAGCCCCAAACTGCTGCTGCACCTACTCCTGGAAGTCCCCAGCTCCCCCTTTCCTCCCCCACACTCCCCTTTCCACCTCACTCCGGGACTTTTCCTCCTCCGCATTAGCATCTCCTCAGGGGACAGCCAGTGCCCTGCTCCCACCCCCACCCCATTTCAGTGCTTTCGTGTTTAAAAATAAACCAAACAAACTATTAAATGAAAAAGCTATAAAAGCAAATAAATAAACTATTATTACTGTTCCCCAGTCCCCCAAAGCCCCAGTCCTGCAGTCACATCCCCTGAGTGTTTTCTGGCAGCCGCCCAGGATGGAGTCGGAGCACCAAGTCCCTTCCCGGTCCCCTGTGCAATCTGGGAGCGTCAGTGGGGACCGTGTACCCGAGAACACACGTACGCACAGGTCTGTATGTATAGATATTTATATACATCCCCCGACTCTGCTTAATCCATCTGCCCGTGTAGCAACAGCTTTTGATTTGACTGCTATTTATACTTCCCACGGGCTGTAAAGCCGGGAGGGACCGCGGCCGTCGTTCTCCGTGGCAGCCCTCGCCGCAGGATGATTATCCCACTGCCTCCCAGTTTTCCGCATTTCTTGGCTAGTAGCTCTTCCCTGGGAGAGGGAAGGGGGGTTCCCTAGTCCCCCTCCTCTCTGGATGGGTCCACACAACTATCTGGGAGAAGAAGGAGCCTGAGCGTGACCTCCCCAATGCCCGGACTGACTTTTGCTCCTGGTTTTGCTGGATTTCTGGCTCCAAGGCATCCATCCTGCTCGCTGGGCGCTACCTACGGGCATGCTATGAGCACCCAGACCTGCAGGGTGTTTTCAACGGGTCCTTCGTTGTATGGGAAAGCATCCCTTGGCCTGTCCCCCCCTTTCCCAAGCACATGCACAGGTGCTTGTGGGGTCCCTGTGGGTGAAGCACCAGCTCCAGCAAGCAGAGGTGGGAGCGGTGGCTCCAGGATCTCTCGGAAGGGGAGGCAGCAGGCAGAGCTGCCCCTCCAGACCCTCTGCAGGACCTTGAGCACGTCTTTCTTTTCCACTTTACCCTTCATCCCCTTTACTCTCAGGAATTTTCAACTTGCCCACTGCCCTCCCCACCCACAACCCATTTCCCAAGGGAGCTGAAGGCCCCGCACAAGGCAATTAAACCAGCTGATAATGGATTTGTTCCCTCCGTCACCCTCCAGGGCTGCTGTAGGAGCAGCCACAAACCCTTGGGGTGCACAAACCACTGGGCAACGATGCCCTCACTGCATCACCTCCTGCTTCTCCTCGCCGTGCCAGCGCTGCTCTCAGCGGTGGCTGCACAGCAATGACCTCCCGGGGGGCGGGGGGCTCACCACAGCGAGGGTATTTTTTTTTTAAGCATTTTTTTAGCATGGAAGGCACCTAATTAAGTTTTCCTTAATTTCCCTGAGCTGCTACAGCTGGCGCTTGCGAGCCCAGCCCACACGGTGGCAATATCTGCCCGGCGAGTGCAGGTAGGGTTGTGCTGCTGCTGCTCCTGGGGTCTGCTCCCACGGGTAAGGGGGTTGTCGCCCACAAATGGGTGGGTTTTGCTCACTTTCTCCCTTGTGCTTTCGGGGAGAGGCCGTGGGGGTGCAGTGCTGAGGAGGGGTGGGCTGGGCAGCATCCTGCCCCCTCTCTATGTGGAGTCAGGGAGCTGGGGGGTTTTGCCCCCTGGGGAGGTGGTGACCGTGTCCCCTGGCAGCAGAGCCATGGTGACAGAGCAGGTCAGGGATGCTGGGGGGTAGAAGGTCTCTATCCTGCCCTCTTCCCCATCCCGAGCTGGGTGGGTGGGCTGGGAAGCTGCTGCTTCCCCTCCTGCCATTGGGCCCTGGTCCATGCTGAGGTGGGCTGGGGGCTTGGGGTCAAGCAGGAGCATCTCCCCTCATCCAGCCTGAACCTTCCTCTGGGACCTGGCGGGTCCTGTGAACCCACTCGGTCACCCGCAGCACCCACTCGGTGCCTTTGCCTTGGGGAGGTGGAAGGGGCTTGGCTGTGGTGGGGGTCGGGGGGGTATATGGATTGCCGAGAGCCTCATCCAGGCTGGGACCTGGTCGTTACCACGATGCTTTCTGGAGCTGGGCAGCTTTTTTGCTACAAGGGCTGAGATTTCAGAGTGGTTTCCCATTCTCGGTCAGAATAAAAAGGTGTTTTGTTTGGTTTTTTAAACTATTTTTATTTTTCCCTCCCTCCCTAAAAGCTAGTGGAAAATCCACAGAGCTGTCTGATTACTGAAACATCTTACTTCCTACCACTTCAAAACACCAACTTGATCTCTCTTAACATTCTTTCCCTATAAATTAAATAGTGAAATAAAACATCTTATAGTTTAAAGGAAGTAAAATTCCAACTAATTTCTTCTTAGCCCTTTTCCTTTAACTGGAAAACTTCTCCACACCAATTATTTCGGGCAAACGAGTTCGATCTCAACCAGCTGGAATTTTCTATGAAAAATATTTAATCAAAACATTCCCAAACAGCCCTACATGTTAGCAACGAACAGATGCATTTGAGCTCATTAGCCCGAATGCTTACGAGGAGCTGAGCGGCAGCCTTGGGCTGAGCGCACATCCTGCTCCGAGTGGCCGTGGCTCTGCATCCATGGGTCTCAGCAGGTCCCGGTCCTGTGGGTGAATGTTGGGGATGGGCAGCCCTGATGAATGTGTCCGATGTAGGGGAAAAACCTCGTAAAGGTGAAGGGGATGGTCTGGGCTGGCTCTGGGTCTCCCAGCCCCTTCCCTGCTCCCAGCGGGGGTGTGAGTGGGAAAAGGAGGAATTTTGGGGCAGAGGGGCTCAGGGTGGTAGCTGCTGCATTCTTTTGTTGCATGCACGAAGTGCTCTCTCTATATTTATATATAAAAAGTGCCTATCACCATATTGATGCTGTGTTGTGGCTGGCCTTGGTGCGTTGTCCTGGGTCCCTGGGGGTGGGCGCTGGGGGTGAGCGTCACATCGGCACAGCCAGAGGTGGGTTTGCCCTGCGGGGATGGGCAGGGTGGGCAAAAGGAGAGGGGTGGCATCCAGCTCCCGCGAGGCAAATCACGGTCCTGGGGTGTCTGCCAAGGTCAGGGAGGGAGTGATGGGGCTGGCACCCACCTTCAGCCCACCACCTCTAAGGGAGGAGACCACCCTGTGTTTCACAGACAGCATCCCCATGTGCCTTAGCTCAGGGCCACTTGATGGACCCAGCGTCTAGGATGGCTGATTTGGGGGTTTGGGGGGGTCTCGGTCTCTCCTTCCCCCTCTGCAAGCCCCTCCAGATCTGCTGATATTCTCCCTTTTCTCCCCTCACCCTTGAGGCTCCTGAGACAAAAGCCGTATCAACCACTTTTATTTCAAAACACGAAATAAAATTAACTAGGGGGAGAGGGGGGAGCGAGCTCTTCTAAAGAGCACCAAATTGTGTTGCTATGGAAACGGGAGGAGAAGCCCAGTAGCTGATGCTCTCCTGGGGCTCGGGGCCGGCTGTACCAGCAGAGATGTTTTCTCATCTCTCGTTCTTTCTTCCTTTTTCCCTGTTCCCCGCCCCCCCCCCCCCCCCCCCCCTTCCCCTTTTGAAATTTCTCTCGGTGACTTTGCACCGGCCAGCAGCCTTCGCTGCCAGCTCGGGGGGCTGTGCCCCCTGTTTGCCCGCAGGGCTGGGGGCAAGGAGGCTTCCTGCACGTGCTGCCTGCTGCCAGTGCCCATCCCCTGCCTGCCCGGAGGTCCTGGGAGCTCTTTAGTTTCCAAAGCTGAATTTGGGGAACGCAGAAGCTCGGGGAAGCACACCCCCCTGCTTCTCCTGACTCTGCAGTACTGTGGCAGCGTTTGAAATCAGAAACAGGCTTTAAAAAAGCCCCATAAAACTAAAAAAAAACAACAACCAAAAACCAACCCCCAAACCTCTGGATGTGGAGCAATGGTTTCAGGCTTCCTGCAGACTCAGGTGTGTGTTGGGCACGTTTAGCTGGGGATGCTGCTGCTTCTTTTTTTTTTTTTTTTAGCTGGGGATGCTGCCATGTTTTGGGTGAGGCTGGATGATTCTGCTCCTGGGTGTAACGCCAGGACCGGAGCGGTGATGGCCCACGGTTGTCTGCAGGCACGTGGTGCCTCTGTTATCTTTGGCAAACCCAACCTTCGGTGTTTTTCAGCTGGCTGAGCAGCCCAGGAGATGCAGCTTTTCCTCTGCCAGCTTCCATTTTGTTATCTGCAAAATGTTTTGAGGCGCTCACAGCTATCGACCCTCCTGCAAGCTCCCGGCAGCTCCTCTCCCAGTGCTGCAGCTCCCTGGTTTTGGGAGGTGCCAGCAGCATTTGGCATCTTGCTGAGAGCAAGGAGGAAGGCTGTTTGGACAGCCGTGTTCTTACTAAGCTTTGTTTTTCTCAGATTTCTCAAGTTTTGTCCTCACCGGCAGGAGGCTGGCGTGAAGGGGAATTGCTGATGCTGCTGTGAGGTGGGTCCCCCGAGGTCTCCTCTTGCTGCATGGTGTGTGTGCCCTTGGCCTTCCAGAGACCCTAAAATTGGGTCAGAGAGACTCTGGGGAGAGGACGAGGTTGTTGCTGGACGTGTGGCTCGTGGCAGGGTTAAAGCTGCAGCTTTGTCACAGCAGAGACCTGTTGTCACCTGCTGATCTGGACAGGTGAATCTGCCACCCATCACTCCCTGTCATCTCCCTGCCGGTACAATTCCCATCCTTACAGGCATCACGGTCAAAGTAGAAGGAATTGCAGGCTCTTGACTTCAGGCAACCATCAACTGAAATATCTGCAAGGCTGGTTTACCCAAAGATCGCTCCAAAAATCAAATTGCTTCAGTCCATGTCAGAACTTGAAAGGCTGCGTGGATGCAGAGAGGCGCCTGCCCGGGGACCGGGGGGGGGGACACCAGGGAGGGTCCCCCCACTGCGGCTGCTGCCATCTGCCCCAGGCAGCTGCGTTGTGCTGGCTCTGGAAGTAGTTGGCGAAGTATTTAGGGGAGGGGAAAAAGTGCTATGGAAAGTAATATTTAATTAGCCCCAAGAGGAGCATTAATTGGCAGTCTTAATTTGAAGTCTTGCCAGAGTCTGTTGTATTCCTACACCATTTAGCATAAAATGGGTCTAGAAGCTAATTTGTAGGTCACGGTGATTTGATCGCATATGTAGGGCTGCAAGAGCTCAGACTGGGCAGCCGAGGGGAGGAGGGCCATGGGCTAGGAGCTGGCTACTCTTTGCCACCTGCTCCAGAAGCCTCCTCACCCCTTTCCCTCCTTTAAAACAGTGATAACGCCATCACCCTGCTCCTGGCTTTGCTCAGGAGGGTTTGTGAAATGCTCTGAGCTGTCTGGATGAGCAGGGGCTGTGCTCGTTGCATTGCCTTTCTCTGGGCTCACTGAGCTGCTCCGGACCCTGGGCTGGATGTTTTGTGTCTTCCTGGCTGTATCCCAGGTTCTAACTGGGGAGGAAAAGGCTGGGGCTGGTGGGCTGTGTGTCCCTCTAACACTGCCCGAAGTCATGCAACGTGCAGCTTGGGCAGCGCTGCCACCCCCTTGCCACATACCCCTCTTGAGCAAATATCGAGGAATTTGTAGTCTGAGCTCCCTGGCAGGGAAAGGCCACTTTTCTCTGCTACTGAGGTCAGGGCATGGGGTTTGGAGAGGCTGAATAACTCACCGGGGAGTACCACCCCCGTGCCTGGTCCCCATCCCTGGGCAGGGAAAGCTGGTTCCAGTAAGCTGTAGGGTTTGGAACCAGCATGGCTGGTGGGGGCTGTCAGCTCAGGGCCAAGGGAAGCTTATGTTGCCTGGGGAAGCAGCTTGGTGGGGCTCTGCACCCCATCTCCCTCTTCTCCATCCTCCTGCAGCCCGTTTCTATAGCGACTGGGTACCTGCCTTTCCCCATGGCCCTGCCTGCACCTGATTCTCATTCACAGCATCACCCTCCAGAGGCAGAGGGACTCCAGCAGCAGCAGTAGCCACCCCACAACCTGGGAGCGTGTGTGAGTGCTGCTTGGTGGGAGCACTCCAGTGTGCTTGCATGTTTGAGTTTGGTGCGTGCAAGCTGCTCCCTGCAGCAACACCTGTGTGTAAATACACGGATATCCCCAGTTTGACATGTTTCTGGCAGGGACAGAAGCTGATGAGACCCATGAAGGTCCTGGGTAGGTTTGTCTTTTGTCCTGGAGCTGGAATCCCACCTGGTTTGAGGCATCAGCATTTCCTTAGAGAGGC
Source organism: Falco cherrug (assembly GCF_023634085.1). Taxonomy (NCBI): domain Eukaryota; kingdom Metazoa; phylum Chordata; class Aves; order Falconiformes; family Falconidae; genus Falco; species Falco cherrug. The sequence goes on from NC_073716.1 coordinate 4,726,272, forward strand.
TGGAGGTGCTGGGGAAAAAACTATAGCCCCTTTGGTTAGGGCAGGGACACACGGGAGCCTCTGTGGCCAGGATGGAGTTCCTGTTCGATGCTGGTTTTTTGCCTCCCATCTCAGGCCTAGGAGGAGGTCGGTGTGCCGGCCTGGGATGAGAGGTACCCAAGTGAGTGGTTAGCTCTACCAGGGGCTTGCTGGGCTGCAGCTAAGCCACTGTCCCCTTCCCTCTCAGGCTCCCGGGGGGGTCTCGTCAGGCTCCAGACTCATTAGCAGGTCTCCCAGGAAGCTGTGCCAAACCTCTCCTGTGTCTGGGATTGCTGTCTCCAGAGAACGCTGCAGATTTATTGTATGATGGCATCGGCAAGGCGCTGAGCCCCGTCGGCGTGGTGTGTCCCCCCGCCCCGGGCTGGGGGAGAGGGGCTGGCTGCAGCCCGGCTGTCTGCAGCCTGGCCATAAACCACTCCGAAATGGCCAAACAAACAGCCAACCTGGACCCTGGGCAGATACATCCCACGTTGCCCGGCCGTGGGGAGTGTGTCCTGCCCCCCCGGGAGGGTCAGGCAGCTCTTCCCTCAGCCCCGGTGAGATAACGCTCCTCGATAGAGTGATGCACCCCATGAGTAAACAGCTGACAAGCGGCTCAGTGGGGAATAAAGGTCACAGGAGGCAGGAGACGGGTCTGGCTGGCTTGTTGGGTTTATGTTAAACAGCTGATGTGAAGAAAGAGATCGTCTTTGAAAGGGAAGGGAAATCCTGTCACCGTTAGCACGATCTGATGCTCTAAACTGCAAATCAGTCCTGCTGGTTTCCAGGCAGCCTCTCTGCTGCATGTGGGGGCATCTCCTGGGATGGATGGAGCTCATCTGTAGCTCTGGGTACTCCTGGTGTGCTGGGGCAGAGCTCAGCAGTGGCATCGCTCAAGCCAGTGGGAACCAAACGCTCCCAAAACATCCTAAAAAATGGACAAAAAACACTGCAAAAACAATCTCGCCTTGTACTGCTTTCCCTCCCTGCCTTCTCTGAAATACTTTGTCCTTTCCACCTGGAGGGCTCCTTTGCCTCCACACTTTGCTGCCCGAGGATCTTGCCTTCGCCAAGGGTTTCTCCTCCCAGACACCTTTGCAGGGAGCTGGCCCCCCATCATGGGGCGGGGGGATGGACACACGGATGGGACCTGCTGCTCATTGAGCCCATCAATCCTGCATCTTTGTGCCTGGGTTGGTGGGTCTTCACCTCTGCTTTGCTAATGACAGCACTTTTCCGATGATAGATGTGCTTGTTTTCTTAGGGAGATGCTTTCTGCTTAAAGGCATATAGCCTTCGGTGACGTGCCTAACAAGGAATTGCAGGAAGGGAGAGCTGGAGGGGACCTTAAAAGGTAATTTAATTTATCCTCTGCCCCAAGGCAGGATCAACTGTTCCTATGTAATTTCTGACAGATATTTGTCTGGCTTGTTCTTAAAAGCCTCCCAGTGATGGAGATACCACTGCCTCCCCAGGCTGCCTGTCGCAGGGCTCTAATAGTCCTTATTATTAGAAAGTTTTTCTTACCATCTAGTCAAAATCTCCCTTGCTGCAGTTTAAGCCCATTATTTTTTGTCCTTTCCACAGCAGACACAAAGAACAGATTATTCCTGTCCTCTGCTGCTGCCCTTTATGTCTTTGAGGACTTTCATCACGTCTTCCTCTGTCTCCTCTCGTTCAGACGAAACAAACCCGGGTGCCATCAGCTTGCCTGCTGCCTCCCCATCTCCCATGGGTGCCAGCGCTGTGGGATGGGGTTTGCTCAGGCAGCTTCAATGGGTGAAGCTGTGACAGCATCGGCTCCCGCTTGCAAGCGGAGTGTGGATGTTTTTTTAGTTTTTTTCTGGAAGTTGTGACCTGCCTAGGCTACCCCCGGGGTTGCCTGGGAGGTTTGTGCCAATAGTGATGGAAAGTGCAGAGGTGCTGAAGGTGGGGCTGGTCTCTGCTGCAGACAGATGTGCCACATCTGCCTGTAACCAGGCTCAGGAGTTGCTGGCAAAGAGGTCACTCCCTGTGGTGTCCTGGTGTGGAGGTGCTGCACCAGTGTGTTTTCTAGTGACTCCTGGCTGAGGAAGACCCAGTGAGGAAGGCAGTTTGCCAGTTGCTGCCACCTTCATCCCTCCCATCCCCTGGGATGGAGTCCTTGGCACATCTGATGCTGCCTGGAGATGGGCACATCTCAGAGGGACGGACGAACACCTACGCTGCCACCAAACCTGGCAGGGTCCTGGGCTGCCTCCCCCTCCACAGCCCCGGCCGGCGGCAGCTCCTGCTCCTCTCCCAAAAAAGCAGCTGCTCAAAGCCACCCTGGAGAGTGTGTCCTGCCCAGCCAGGCGTGTCTGTCCACTGATGTCTTGGCCGCACGCTCGGCCTGATGTCAGCCTCAGAAAACCTGAGAATAACAGCTGCCTGCATTCCACCTGCTTTATCCAGCATCTCTCCATTCCCAGTGACTCCCCACATCCCAGTTACCCATTTCCCCCATCTTCCCAGTTCCTTTCTGCCTGCTTTTACCATCCCGTCGCATCCTCCGCTGGCTGTGGCTTCCCTGGAGCCACCTGGCTCCCGCTGCCCCCCCCCCACCTTCCCAGCGCCGACCCCTGGCTCTGCTCTTCGTTAGGCTGCAGCTCCAATTTGCATGTCTGATATTTAAGCGCAAACCTGCCTGACAGATCTCTTCCCTCCCGTCAGCCGTCTGTAGTGTAATGACTGTTTTGTTTCTGACTGTCAGCTTTGCAGGAGGCAGTTTGCTGATAATCTGGGAGAAGAAATTTGGAGTTTTTCCACACCCACCCTTCTATTCTTCTAGGCTTCTTAAATATATGTATAAAATGTGTGTTTTTCAGGCATGGTAATTATTGATATTTAAGAGGGTTGGCATCCCCACCCCTTCTCCCTGCATCCCTGTGACGATGAGCTTGTTTTGCTGGGATTTGGGATCTTTATACCCTGTACTTCAGGCATTTTATCAAAGCATCAGGTGGAGCCATGGGAACTCTTGGTTTTTCTGCAATTTGCACCATGAATGGGGGGAAAAAAAAAAATCACTTGGGAAAGCTTAGGAGATGCTGGAGTCCTTGCACCAGTGGAGGTGGATGCTGGCCCTCCGTGGGGGCTGTGTGGTTATTTCCCTGGCTCCACTGGCGGATGGGGAAGATTCTGATTTTGATCCATCTGAGTGTAACAGCAGTCCACGCTGACTTTTCTTTGGCTTGTGAGATCCACCACTATTTTGTGGCCCAACATTATGGTTCACCAAGATTTTCATTAGGGAAATCAATGAGCCGTAGCATCCTGGTGCTGTCTTGGTCATTGAAAAAGCATAAATAACGTTGAGGGCTGTTTGGGTCTCCAGGGCAACAGAAGCAACCATCAAACAGGCCTGGTTTTTGTGCGGAATACCCTAAATCTGTCATTCCAGCGAGTTCTGGGCTCAATAAACACCATCCCTCTGCTTCTTTGTAGACCTTGGTTGCGTGATCGTTAACACCAGCTCAGCGTGATGGGGGCCGGGCTGGGACAGCGATGCTGATCCTGCCTTTCCCCGGGGTCTGCGAGCACGTTCGCCGCTCCAGGGGGAAATCCTCAGACTTCGCCAGCTAAAGGTTTAGGCAGTAACTTCTGTTGTGTGTAGCCACTCTGTGTAGTGGATGGGCTTCGTTTTTCCTTCCACTGAGCCTGGAAAAAAAAAAAATACTTGGCAGGTGGCTTGGCTGGAATGAGGTCTGGGATTGCCTCTGGGTCCGCACTGGCTTGCGGCAGCTATTAGCACCTTCGACGGAGGCAGGGAGCCGCTCCGTGCCCGGCTGCACGGGGTGGATGCTCACCTTGCAGGGCCTGGCGGATATTGGGATACAGGTGGGCTGTGGAGCTGAAAAGTGTTGCTGAGCATCGTGGTGGGCTTGGCCCCCCAGCCCCCACCTCTTCTCCTGCCTGCAGGCACCGCTGTGGGACCCCTCGCTCTGTGCACGGTGCCCCTGCCATCACTTCTCCCCTCCTGCCCCCGACCATGCTGATGGGATTTTTTTTTTTTTTCCCCCTCCCCTCCTCAAGATTTGCCCAAATTGTTTTTATTCTTACGAAATCGCCAGCGATTCCACTCGGTGTGAACTCAGTAGCGAGGCATTTCGGGATTCCTCCCCCTGCTTCCTCCTTCCTCTCCTGTCATCTCCAGCTGCCCGCTCTCCCTCAGGAGCTGTTTTCATCCCACTTTCTTCCCCGATGGGCAATGTTTGCAAAAAGGAAGGCACCTATGCGTGAGAGGAAGGACGGCTCCGGCTCCTTCCCTTGTCCCTGGCTAATGATAGCCTTCAGCCCCGCGGGCTGACGGACGAAGAAGCAACCAGCCACCCGGATTGCCAGCTGCAGTGCCTGCGTGGGTGAGGTTGGTGCCAAAAACACCAGGACGTGGGTGTGCAAGCCTCGTGCAGTGGGGCAACCTCCCTGTGCTGCCTCCTCCGTGCCCGGTGAGCATCCCCTGCGCTCACACGGCCGCACTCCGGCTGCAGCCTGTTCCATCCCAGGAATATGATTTATTTGCTGCATCTTCTGGACTCAAGTGGTATTGAACAGGCTTATTGGAGAGCTGGTTTCTAGACAGGTTGAATTAGGGGCAGGAGCGTGTAAGCACATTTTTTTTTTTTTTTTTTTTCTCTCTCTCATCTCCTTGTTCTTTCCCTGCTTGACTCTGAGCTTTTCACAGACAACTTGCCAGGTGCTGGTGTCAGAGACTGACATTGTGGATGGAGCCAGACAAAACCTGCCCAGCCATAAGGGTCTGGCAGGTCCCAGTTTCTCCCCGCCCTGCCCTGTGCATCACACGCTGCTCTGGTCTGCAGTACCCATGGGTGTCCAGCCCTGCATGTCCGTGATGCTCCTCAGCCCCTGTCCCCAGCAGTTCCTGAGCAGCCCGGGCTGTGGTTGCCAGAGCTCACACAGGCTCTACTGAATGGACGTGTCTCGGGATGACGAGGCTATCCAATTTACTCTGCAAACTGGTACCCAGCTTTCATAAGAATGCTAAAAAAAGTCCCGCAAAGCACAACAGCTTGTGATAGCCTCCCCACCACCCACCTTCCCTTAGAGGCAGGCAAGTGTGGATTGCCCAAAAATAGAGATGAAGAGTCCCGGAGGAAGCAGATGGGACTAGATCCCTGGCTATCAGGTTTTCTGCCAGTGCTTTAACTGTACGAACAGCCTCTGCTTAGCTGTAAAGCATCGTTCTATTCCTTGTACTGAGGGGATAGACTCTGGCTACTGGGTTAATGCCTGCGAGGGCCTCTTAGGACTATGAGGACTTAGTGATGTGGAAGGTAGATTAGGAAGGTTTCCCCAACATTTTAAAGCTGTGATGCCTTTTGAAGTTTCCTTAAAGCAGATGCCACATGAGGAGCAGGTGGGATTAGCTGGAGGAAACCAGAAGAGAGCAATCGTGTTGTTGTACCAGAGCATCCCTGGATTTCAAACGGCGCTTTAGTATTCCCGTCCTGTGGTAGCGATCTCCTAATAAAGCATTCCTTGCAGCAGCCTGGGTGATTTCCTCCCATTGCCTGTGGGTGATGGAAACTGGGCCATGTGCTGCCTGGGGGCATGGCTGGGGGATACACCACCACCTCCCCCCCCCTGCCCCGTGCCATACAGCCCTTGTGGCTCCTCAACAGAGCCACAAACCTTCATGGGGACCAGTGTGCCAGAAATGCTGGGGGCTTTGCTGGTCCTCCCACCTCCTCTCTTTCTTTCTCGTTTTCCTTTGTTCATCAGCTGCTGGAAGGTGTCTGATGACTTTGCCTCCTGGCCAGAGGTGGGTTAAGGGGTAAGAGCTGCCCTCCCTGGCTGCCTTCTGCCAGCCCCTGCAAGGTAGAAGTTAAAGTAAAGTTGCTTTTGCAGCTCTGACCACAGTGCCTGGCTATGCAAACACAATCTACGGTCTTCAAGGTAACTTTGTGCTGTAGCTGGACTGTAATCTCTCAACACAGCCGTTGCTTTTTGGGCTCTAGGTTGTTTCTGCAATGCCTCCTGCTGCACTAACATAGCAATAAAGCACATAATGCAAAGCCCTGGGGCTCCCCTGAGGGCTTGCAGTGGACCTGGCGCCCACTGGCAGCATCGTCGCCCTTGTAACCCCAGGCAGGACTTGATGCTGAAGCAAGGCAACACCTCCCACCCTGGGAATCACAGCTGGCTCCTGTGTGGGGCCCCTGGTGCGTGTTATCTGCCTCTTGCAAACAGCAGGGATGTTAAGCCTGGGCAGAGCCAGGGAAGGGGGCTCTCATCTGGACCTGTGCATGCAGCCGTGGAGCAGGTAGGACCACCGTGGGTTGGCTGTGGCAGATGTTCTCGCTAGATACATCAAAGCACAGGCTGTCTTCATCCTTGGCTTTGCTATTGCAGGGAAGAAACTTTCATTGAAGCAGTGACTGCATCCAGGATTTAATTAGCTCTGGCTGGCAAGCCCAACCCTGATAAGATCACATTGAAGGGAAATGTGATTGGCGTTTCTATCCTAAATAGCATCATATCAGGAAGTCCTTTGGGCTTAGATGCATGCAGGGAGCAGGCAGGGTCAGGAGGATTCGAGAGTCTGTGCTCCTGCCCTGCTGCAGCATTCCCACACTTTTTTGGGGTGTGTTTTGGTTTAGTCTTCTAGCGCCGTTCCTTCTGACCCAGCTGATGCTGCCCAGCACAAGGTGCTGAGCTCTGGCAGGAGGAAGGAGTGAGTCCTTCCCTCTGTGCAGGCTGTGCCCTCCTGGTCGCGGTCCACGCCGTGCCCGAGTCCTGTCACATCAGTCCTGGTGCTGGGTGAGCTGAGCTTGCTGGTCCTCTGCAGCTCCCTCTGCATTGTGCGTTTGACTCCTGTTCTGCATCCCTCCAGCGCGTGGGGCTGACCATCATCTTCGCAGCCTCTTAAATACCTGCAGCCACGCAGGCTACAGGCTCCACTCCATCAACCCATGTTTGCTAATTCCCAGGGACTGCAGAGGCTCTTATCCCTGTCGGAGCTATGGATATGCCCTTTCCAGCTGCTATCCTGGGGATCAGCCTGTCTCTGATTTAAAGGTACAGTCTGCTGGCAGCTGCTGCTGCATTTCAGGAAAACAAGGGACGAGAAAGTCTATGGGAGCTGGTTTCCTTGGGGCTCACCAGTTACTTGCAAGCTCCTCTTTGAAACGGATCCCCCACCCAAGTGGCCTTGCGTGCCTTGTCCTCTTGCAAATTCAAGGGAGTTTCTCTCTAGCTGAAGGAGATCAGGGCAAGAAAGCTGGGAAGGAGGGTATTTTACTGTTTAAATCAAATGGAGAAAGTACCAGGAGCAAAGGAAGATGCTGCCACTTTCGTAGGCAAGAGGAGAGATGCAGTCAGCTAGCTTTAGCTTTTCAGGAAAAGCTTTTTCCCATCCTGTGCATTTTTGACTTTTGAAAAGTTTTCCTTATTTGTATTGGGATGTACCCAAGTTTTCCAGAAATCTCTGCCAAAAACCTTCTCTTTGTATGGCAGGAGAGACAATCAACAATATTTGAATTGCCAAGTCCAGATCAGTGAGTCAGTGGGAAGCGAGAAGAAAACTCATGCAACGCTCCTGTTGCTTATCGATTGCTGGGGAACGTGTCATCCCAACCTGCTGCCCATCGCCTCGCCCTCCCGGGGCGAGCACAGCACGGTGCCAGGGGAAAAACGGACTTCAGGCATGCTTCGGTATTGACTGTCCGTGTGGCTTTGGGCAGAATCGACCTGTCTCTGTTAACCCGTATGGAAAAGGCAGATCCCTGTAACCTCCTCAACCCTGCTGTTTGTGAGCTTTGCAGTCCTGGGGCGTTGCTGGCAGTGGCACCCCAGCCCTGAGCCCCGGCTGGGGGCACCCCTGGCACCCTGAGCCCTGCGCTGGGGCACGGTGGATCTGCTGGAATCGGGGACCTCGTCCTCCACGTCTGGAGAAACACATCTTTCTCATCTAGTGAGCCACTGACGTGTCTTCCATCCCTTCTGACCCAGATTTCTGGTTCCTTCTGCTGCAGAAATAGCCTTCAAACTCGCTCTTTTTAGACATTTCCACCTCCCCAGCTTTCCCAGCGTGGCTGCCCTGTGCAGTGTGGGATCCGCAGGCGCCCTCCCACCCAGGGCAGCCCCCTCCTCACAACCGAGGTGCTGCCAGGGATGCCACGGGCTGCCCAAGGACCGTCTCGCTTGAAGTAGAGACAATTCCGCTTCAGGAGAGCGAGGACCTGGAGAAATCCAAGTTATTGCCGGCTCTGAGTCGATCCTTTCTCCGTTGCATGCTTTTACTTCGGGGCACTGGGAGGAGCAGCCGGGGTCTGGGAGCCTCACTACATCTTTGCTAATGACTCAGGGTTGCCTCTGTGCTGTCTCCTGGTGGCTGTCTCGCCATCAACTCGAGCACAGTCACGGTAAATAATATTTAATCCCTGCCTGCCAGCCCTCTCCCCTACCCTTTTTCCTTTCTCCTCTGGCTGCTGCAGGCAGCGCTGCTTTGCTGCTCTCTCAGGCTGTGGCATCCACCGGCGAGCGAGGTGTCAGCCGTGACTCAGCGCCCTCCTCACGTTTCCCCTTCTGCAGCACCTTAATCTTAACACCACCCCCCCCCCCCTTTTTCTTCCTTTTTTTTCTTCTTTTTTTTTTGGCACAGGTTTTTGCCCAAACTCCACTCTTCCCAGTCCCCTCTCAAGCCCATCACTGGGATCTCCTCTACTTCTGTCTCCCTTGACCTTGACCGTTCTGCCCCGAGCCCCCCCATGCTGGATGCTGCGGTGGCTGTGACCCTTCAGACCTGATGGTTTTGCCGCGTTGCTCTTCCCTTTGCTCCTCTCTGCTGCCCTTCCTCCTCCCAGCACAAAAGGAAGAATTCAGCCGCTGCTTTTTGCTTGGGTGGCTTTCTGTGACCTCTCCCCGCTTGCCCCAGCACGTCTCCTTCCCTTTTCACTGTCAGCATCTGCCCGTGAGCAGCTCCTCATAACTCCTCTTTCTAGTGCTGTTGGTGAACTCCACGGCAAACACCTTGGATTTCTCCTGAGCTACCCCGAGGCTTTGGAGAAACCTCGGCGGCGGGAGGGAGCCCTTCTACGGGCTTCCTTGATGGCTCCTGTTTCCCACAACCTTCACTAAACTCTGGTGACTGGTGAGATACTGGTGAACTGATTTCCATCATCCATACCAACACGTCCTTCTTGCTGTCCTGGCTGAGACAAGGGTTCTGTGTGGCTCTGCTGGCAGGTCCCAGGCACGGGGATGTCCCACGCTGTGACCTGGGTGGGTTTTCAAGCCATCACTGACTTCTTGGCTGCTGCTACATCCCCAACATCATCCCAAGGCCATGGCCAGTTTGGTACAGGGGACTTTGGTGGTTTTTTTTTCTCCTCTCTATTCAATGGAAGACCCTGCTACTGCCCCCTAAGTGGGGCTGCCAGGGGGTCTGCTAGAGGGCAGGGCTGGTGGTATCCTGAGCAATTAAAGGTGGATTGGATCAGCTGAGTGTGCTGAACCCCAGCCTGTCCTCCCCCAGGCCACCGTGGCTGGGGGTCAGTGCCGGATTTCTTGCCTGGTTAGTGGAAATATCAGTCATCTCTGCAATCAGCCAAGCTGCTCCTTCTAATGAGAAAATCCTCTTAAAGCTGCAGGGAGAAATCAAACCCTGTAAAGCATCTGCTTTTTCTTCGCCTGTGTAGGGTGGCTGCTGGGATGGCTCCGTGGGGAGCGGGGAGGCTTGGGGGTCTCATGGGGATGTCCTGTGCATGGGTCTGGCCTGTGGCCGTGGGCTGCCGTGCCACCAGCCCCCAAGGAGCAGCACTGCTGGGGGGCTGGCCCCATCTAACGGTGTGGCCGAAGGTCCCGTGGAGCAGCGCTGAGGAGGGCAGGGGGCTTTGTGAGGCTTTAGGGAGCAAAGGGTCTGCGTGGAGCAGAGAAAGATGCCAGATCTGGGGTGAAGACGGAGGTGACCTGACTCTCTCAAGCTGTTTTCCTTCCGCCCCTTTCCCTTTCTTGTTCATCCTCCTCCCTCCATCCCCCTCCTGCTCAGACGTCCATACATTATGCATCAACAATTCTTTGCCCACACAGCACTTGCGGAAAGAAACCTGGTTACTGGCTGATGAAAGATAGCGCCTCCTCGTTAACGCTAGCCCAGGAAGCTGGCCACAACCTGCAAAAATTGGGTGTCATTCACGGCACATCCCACCACCCTCCTTGCAGCCTGCCTGTCAAACCCATGGGGGAGTGGGCAGCCCTAGCCCCCGGCTGAGCTGGAGAGACTGGGCTGGGGGTTAGGAGCAGGGGTCCAGCCCCAGTTTCCCAGTGTGACCTTGCCCAGGTGCCCTGCCATAAAATTTGGGTGGTTGAAGGTCACCCATCCTTGCCCGGGTGGCAGAAAGCAGGTCTCCTTGCAGATGGTTTGCAGTGTGTGTGGTACATGGGTGCCTTGTTCAGCCCCAAAACATGCTGGCTGTGGAGCAGGATTGCAAGTGGTGGTCACATCTGTCCTTGGTTGCCATGGAGACTTTTCCTCTTCCCGATGCCCAGAGGAGAGCAGCGGATAATGGCAGCGACAGGGAGCTGCTGCTGGAGCATGTCACCCCAGAAGCATCACGCCTGCGTGGCCTCTGCCACCCAGCATCCCGGAGCACGCAAGATGCAACATCCCCTCCCTGACCCAGGTCTGGCTCCCAGAGCCTTGGCTCCAGCTGCCGGCTGACTTTAACGGTGTGACGGCGCTGGGTAGCTATATACGACACTCACCAGACCAGGGTCCATCCCTGGGGATTCAGACACACGATCCCGATCCGCAGCGATGGGTATAGGTGTGCAATGACACCCGTGTGCCGCTGCCGGGGAGCCTCAACGTCAGTGTGACCACGGGTGGGTGAGGATCTGCCTCGGACCTCGGGATCTGAAGTTATTTTTCCTTTCCTAAGAAACAAGCTGAGCGTCCCAGCTCCCTGACCAAGGCACCTTTTCTCTTTTGATATTTGAGCTTCTGCAGGTTCAGCCCCTTTCCCTCCGAGCCGCTGTGGTTGAAGGTTGTCACCTCCTTCCACCACCTGTCTCTGGAGGATGGGGTGGTCATCCCCCTCGGCACACTTGGCTTTGTTGCAGGAGGGCTGGGGGATGAGGATCCCTCAATCTCTGGAGCTTGCTGAGCACATGTGAGCTTCGTGAACTGGTTCCCAGTGGAAATCAGGTGTGGACAGGCTCCGAGAGGGACCATCAGCTTCCTTGTGCGCTCCAGATGGGAAGAGACGCAGAGGCAGCAAAGGGTCCCTTTCTGAGACAATAAAATCTATCTGCTGCTGGTGGCTCTGCTTATAAACATCTGCCAATACCTGTATTATTTAATTGTTATCAAGCCCTCACCCGTCACTGTGAAACTGGGCAGCCCGCTCCTCCTGGTTTTATCCCTGCGTGGGGCAGGCTGGGGAATTTGTTCCGTTTTTGCATTATTCTCCCACTTCTAGATATCTTTTATTGCTTGTCCAGCTCATTTCTGGAGTATTCCAGCCTCTTCGCTGCACTCCCAGAGGGAGATTTCCATGGGCTGAGGCAGCTGGGACAGAGCAGGGACCCTCGGGTGGCATCAGAGGGACGTGGCAAAGTCCCTTCCCCCTGCTTTGTGCCTGTTTTCCTGGATTTACATTTGGACAAGGGATAACAGGGACCTTATAGAGGGGCTATAGAATTATAGGTGCAGGTCTGCTATTCCCTGCCCGTACTGGGGCTGCTCAGGAGTGGGAAATCTGGGCATTGCAGGCAGGACCCTGCAGAGAATAATATTTTAGGAGGAAAGGGGCTGGGTGGTGGCAATACAAATGGTGCTTGAAGGGAACCTGAAGGCTTTCTTAAGCTTTCCAGGTGGATTTTGGAAGAAGATGGCATGTGTCTGGAGGGAGAGGGGGGGATGGAAAAGGCACATGCCCAAGCCTGTGTGTGGCGGGCTGAGGATGCGAGGGCTTGTGCGTGACTGGGTGCATTATAAATGGAAATGTGTGGCTGTGCGGCCAGCGTGGGCGAGGGGCTGGGCACGCGGGTGAATGTGAGCCTGTGCCGATGGGGACAGATGTGTGTGGGATGGCTCCGTGTGAAGCTATATTAAAAATATGAGCAAGGCAGACTCTGGTGCTTCAGATGCTCAGGCTTTGCTTTGAAGGCTCCCAGGCGAGGTGGCGAGGGGAGGGGGCCGGTGCTGGAGGGCAGGGCTGAGCCTGGGACATCTCGGATTTGGTTTGCCCCCTCTCCTGCTTTTGGGGTGACTCAGCAGGGATCGCACGTGGGATGGACAGGCTTTCACCCACCGGATCTGTACGTACGGAGCCTGAACATGTCCCTGCTTACAGCTGTGGTTTTTTTGGACTGAGCTGCCACGCACAGCATCAATAGCCACTTTTAATGTGGGGGACAACCTCAGAGCAACCCTCCCCTTCGAGGCTGGCAAGGGCTCAGGGCGCTCAGGGGATGCTCATATCAATGCTCCCATTTACAGCCTCTTCCAGGTTCTCGTTTCCTCCCCTTGGGTGGTGCTGGTGGATTTGAAGGATGGGGCACAGACAAGCTGAGGCTCATTTTATTTGTGTCGAAACCACGCTGAGGGGGGCAGGTTTGGCCCTGCCTGCTGTGAAGCACCCTGTTAATGGGGGATGTGGCTCCCCAGTGCAGTGGGTGGCAGTCAGACTGGTAAGAGGAAACCCCTTTTTGATGGCTGCGTGCTCATTACTGGGGGAGTTTGCTCAGACCAAGAGGAGGGGTGTTGGAGGGCTAATAAGAGCATCCTATTAGCATCGTGGTATTACAATTCTGGGGGTGCTGGATCCTCAGGGGTGCTCTGATCTGACCAGCCCAGCAGAAGAGAGAGGATGGAGATGGCTTGGTTCGTGGGGAGGGCTAATGAAAGGCAAGGAGCACCCAAATCTCATCCTGCAGCAGGTGCTTCAAAGGACTTTTTAAGTGCAAGTCAGACAAAAAAAATATAGGTATGGTAAAAAATCGAGAGCTGAGGCTTGGCTTTCCTGCTCCTCCCATCCAGCCAAGCGGTGAGGGAACGTCGAGCCCCTTCTGCAGGGCTGGGGGGGTTGGGAGCGGGGGGGAGAAATGGTGATGAAATGGTGACCATGCTGCTGTGAGGCTGCAGCCCAGCTGGGGAGAATGGGAGAAGGTTTAGGAGCCTCTTTTCTTCCTTTTCCCTCTTTTAGTCGGAAGGAGAAAGGCTGCAGGTCTCTGCAGCAGGGTTGGTGTTGAGAGCATTCTAGGGAGAGTGGGATCCCATTCCCACAGATCCCGCATGGATCCAAGATGCTGGCTCTTTTGCCGAAGTGCCAGCTCCCAGCACCGTGTGGTTATATGCCAAATCTCTTCTCCTTTTCAAATTAAACTCCCTCTCTCGTGGCTGCAGGACCTTCCCTCTCCCTTCCCCTTTTGCAAAGCCTCAGAAAAAAGAAATAAATAGACTTGTGCTCTTGTTGGCCTTCTTCCAAGAAACCTTGGATGTTTTCAGGTCACTCCCATGATTTCGGGCAGGGGGGCTGGCTTGTGCCCCCTGCCCGCGGTGCTGGCTGCTGTAGGGATGCTCCTGAGGGACACCACCACACCATCCTGCCCCTGCAAAGGTGCCCGGGGGTGATGCCACCCCAACCCTGTCCCCAGGACCGGCCTCTCACACACGTGTTTATAATGGGTTTTTGAAAACAGGAGATTGCCTCATGGTATCTTGCATGCAAGGTTATTGGAAGGAGACCAGCAAAGGTCCATAACCTCTCTGCTGATGAGGATGAAGTGCTTGTTTAATACATTTTAGCTTTCAAATATTTCTCCTTAATGTGTTTTTGAAATGACTGGAGCTCTGAAGGGAATATGTAACTTGTTAGAAAATAGATGTGCCGATTAGACCGCATTTCAGCTCATTTAGAGACATTTCACCGCCTCACTTGGATCTGCTGTGATCAAAACCTCTGCCTCTCCGCGAGCTGCGGAGTTGGGGAGCTGTCAGCCGGCATCGCCCCGCGGTGCGGCCGCGGTGCTGGGCTCAGGTTTGCTCTCGCTGGTGCTGAGCGTCTGGGGCTTCACCGGGTTTGTGTTGGGTTTTCCTGGCCCTTCCCAGCTGCTCGGGTTTTTTTCCATCCCAGGTGCTCCAAAATGTCTCTGATCTGCTCCTTGGTGGCCAAGGCAGGTCCCACTGCCAGGATGGAGCAGTTTACACTTCGATCCTTGAATTTCCCATCCGATACTCCATACAAATTAAATCTCCCCCTGGATTCACACCGGGCAGTGGTGTGGGGTCTGCTGTGGGAGACCCCAGAGCCCACGGGGAGGGCAGGATCTGTCCCACATGGGTTATCTCACTTGGCTGGGGAAGTGCCTGGGTGTGGGATGGCCCCATGGGGTGGCCGCGCTCCCCTCTGGCACGGAGAGGCTCAGACTTTACCTGTGGCACCTCCTAGAGAGCAGCAGATTAGGATTTGGTGTTAAATGAGAGAGTTTTAATGCCGGGGGGAACTTTAGCTCCTCTAATCTGCCTACCAGCAAGACACAGATTGGAGGATTTCAGTCCGTGTTATAAACACTTCACCTCTTATTACATCTCTGAAGTGCTCCCAGGTTTAACAGCAGCTCTTTGCATTCCCAATTTTCATTCATCTTTTTTCTCTCTCTAGCCTGGCTACCCCCAGCAGGCAGAGCCCCCCTTCTCCCCCTCTCCCACTGCTGCAAGATACGGTTGCACTGGTGCAAAGCGGTGCTGGGGTGCATTGTGAGATGATGGGGCTGCCTGGGAGCCCGGGACAGCCTGCTGGGGTACATCACCGAGCAGGGCCAGGCAGCACATTGCAGCGGGTCCCATCCCCGTGCACAGCTCGTGCCGGCCCTGGGATGCCCTGGGCCCCCCGGCCACGTGTGCTTGGGCGTCCTGGCTGTCAGGAGCATGTCAAACCCATCAAGATGCACTTGGCTGGCACTGGAAAAGGCTTTCGCCCCACGGATGTTCTCTAATGGAGCCAGCGTTGCCGCACTCCCCCGTGCCGCTGGGCAGCGGCTCTCCAGCTAATGCAGTGCTGCGGGCAGCGTGGGGGCTGCGGGGGGTCGGGGTGAGCTGGCTTCTCCTCCACCTCCCCTTCCCCTCGCTGGGGGGGTGCTGGCTGGTGCTGCAGCCCCTGTCACACAGCGACGGAGCAGCACTGGTGCTGAGGGAGGGGGTGAAAGCCTGTTAGCCCTCCTTGCTGGTCCTGGGAAACTGCGCAAAACAAAGCGGCTGCTTATTTATTTTTTCCTGCCCTGTCCCTCCCCTTTCCCCCTGGCAGACCGCAGGTTTGTTTCTCTTGGCAAGGAGATGCCAACCAGCTGAGGCGCCAGCGTGGCACCTTTGTGTACCCATCGCACTGGGGGGGCTGCTCTCTCCCTGGACCATGAACGCTGGGAGCCCGTGGCTGGGTCCCCACCGCGGTGGGCACTGCCAGGCGGGGACTGAGCCTCGGTGCCCTGGTGCCATCGGCGCTCTGCTGCGGAGGGTCTTTGCTGGCTGCTTGTGCAGGGAATTCACAGTTGCCAAATGATGGACAAGCCACGTTGCTGCGTTAGCTGGGAGCTGCCGGTCCCACAGGGCCAGGTACGGTCACAACTCTGCTGGCAGCATCTCCATCACCCTTTTTGCTTCATTTCCCCCAACCCACCTTTACAGCAGAAGCAATACCACTACCCACACAGGACCGTGGCAGGATGCCACCCACCCCACCCCTCTCCCAGGCGATGTGCAAATGCTTATTTTGCTGTCCCTTTTGAAAATATGTGGTGTCTTACGAACGTTCCTCCTGCACATCACCTGGGGCTGCCTCCCCCGTGCATCCCCCCTGGGCCCGGCTGCCTCTTCTGCTGTCAGCAGGTGACGGCACACGGTGGCAACTGTGGTGGCAACTGTGTGCCACCTGCTTTGCTCCTGGCATTTGGGCTAGCCACCTATCGCGGAATAAAACGTAGGGGCCTTTAAGAGGGAGCGGAGAGGGGGAGCCGTCTCCCCGCACGTTAATCTATCATGAGCTAATGTGTTTTTCCCATTTGTTCCTTTGTACATCGCCGAGCTGCGCGCTCCCACGCGCAACACACCCCGGCGCGCGCTCGCACCCGCGCGCCCACTCGCTCGCACTCCTGCCTCCGTCTCCCATGCTTGGCTGGGCCTGAGCCCCTCGCAGAGAGAAAGGAAAGAAAAGAAAGCGAGCAAGCAGAGCAGAAATGGGGAATACACCCTCTCAAGGCATGTCACTCTCACTATGTGCATCCATTCTTAAGTAGCAGGTATTTTTTTTATTTGTGTGGTTTTATTTCCTCCTCCCTCCACGTCGCCGGGGCAGTGTTGCTGATGCCCGGGGGGAGAGGCGGGGGGGAAATCGCTGCTCCCCGGCGCTGGAGTTTGCTGGTTGTGAGCTGACACCCAGGAAGGGTGTGCGAGGGGTTGTGATGATCCGGAGGGGTGTGTGTTGGGCTCGGCTGCCTGCACCGGGGGTGCGGTGCCTCCCCCCGCACAGGGGGACCGATGGGCTGGGGGATGCTGAGCCGGCGCTGGTGGTGATGCTGCTTCTCAGGGTTGTTTGTTGTTGGGGTTGCTTTGCTCCGAAGGGATAAAGTAGCTGGAGAGACACTGTCCTAGAAACACCGGTGCGGGGAGCTGGAGCGATGGGGTGTTCGGGGGCGGGGGCTCACGGGGGATGCTCAGAGAAATCCGTTATTGTGCCTATGGCTGTTTCGGCTCCGTTGTTGCAGCGTCGTGCATTAAACATGATGTTTTGCTGACCGAGCCGGGCTGGATGCTGCCAGGCTCTGGATTTCCTTTCTCTACGAGCTTGGGGAGACAGATGGGTGAGGAGGAGGGAGGACGTGGGCTGCTCTCCTACCTGCTCTCTCCCCTTTTTCCTCCCCGCTCCCTGCCACCGCTGCTGAGACACAAAGGGCAGGACGAGCCACGGGGCTGCAGGTCGCCCCTGGTGAGATATTTTCAGCATCCTTGCAGGAGGAGGAAAAAAATCTGGTGCATCCCGGGCTGGGCATGGGCGTGGGGGGAGGTGTCGGGGAGGAAAACTTAAAATAACTCCAAAGGCTGCCTGCCCTCCCTCTGCCCTGTGCCACGGCCGCTCCCCGCGTATTTGGGGGGCACAGGAGAGCCACAGGGGGGTCTGCTCCCCCCATGGTGTGTGCACCCAGGAGCAGGGGTGGGTGGGTGCACGTGTGGGTGTGCAGGGGGGTGCACGCTGTGCTGCAGCTGCCAGCACTGCCCTGCCCCGTGCCAGCCCCGGCGGGTGACGGGGACACTGTTGGGGCTGTGCTGCCCATGGGTGGGGGTCCCTTTCTCTGCCCTCACCGCGGGGAGCACCCAGCCTTCATCCCGCAGCCTCTCCCCTCTTTGTTCTCTGTTTTCACCCTGGCTGTGCCGAGGCAGGCTGGGGAGTGGCGATGCTTTAGCCCCCGTGCCCACCCACCCACTGCTGCCTGGGTGCCAGCACCCAACTCCCGGGGAAGTTGGTTTTGTCTGTGCCTGGCCCTGGGAATGATGCTGGCAGCAGCCACAGGGCCCTCGGGACCTGGGCCCCTTCACAGGTGGCTCAGGGGGTGGGAGGGGGTCGTATCCAGCCACATCTCACTGAGGGATGGAGATGGGAAGGGGTCCCTCTGCCCAGCCGGTCCAGGCAGGGGGTGGGGGTCCCCTACCCTGGCATCAGGCAGGGAATTCAGCCCTTCCCGACAGCTGGGTCAGCCCCAGGGACCTTGAACTCGCTCAGGCTCTGCCAGCACCTGGATCCTGGGGATGGGGATGCTTTTCAGTCCCTCTGGTTTCTCTCTGGCTTTCACAGCACTGCTGGTGTGAGGCTGCTGTGCAGGACCCCCCCTACCCCGACAAACCCAGCCTGGGGTTCAGGGCATTGCCCCCACCGAAGCTGCTTGAAACCACATGGTCGCTCGAGCTCAGCGGTGGTTCTTTCCTTATTTTAATGAGGAATAAATTTTCGATGTGCTAATTATTTCCCACCAGACTGCCCCTGAAGCTGCCAGTGATCACACGCCTGTGGAAATGGCTCTGTGCTCCTTCTGACAGGCGCCTTGTTCCCCAAGGGAGCTGCTGGTGGGCTACAATCCCCCCCGCCACCCCTCCCCCCGGGGGCAGTCCAGGAGGGTGGGGGGGGAGCGATTGAGGAGCCCCAGGCCCTGGCAGGGCTGCCAAAGGGTTGGTGTCTTTGTGCAAAGGGAGCTTTAGTCTTTGTCAGGAGCCGTCCCTCCTCTCCCAGCAGGATGGTCAGGGAGGGATGCCTACCCTACCCCGTTTGTTTTTTCTGGAATGTCCTGCTCGTGGTCTGGGAGATGCTCGTTCCCCTCCTAGGGAGGTGGGCTGGAATGGGAGAGGGTGGGGGGCAGCCTGAGTGGCTCTGGGTGGGGGACGGACACGTTGCTGAGAACTGGCGTGGCAATTGCACTGGACTGGGAGGTGGTGGGGTTGGTGCGGGGGGAGGGGGCTAGCATCGGTGCCAGGCTCAGTCCCGGTTCCCCACGCAGGAAGGTCGCATAGATCCCCAAAAATATGGTTTTTTCCCTTCAGGGAAACAGGGATAAAGGCAGCGCTGTGCTGTGCTGGGGTGGGTGTGAGCCTGAGGCATCAACCTGCTCCATCCTGGCTGGACACCTCCTGGTGGGGGGGGGGGCATGTCAGTCTGCCCACATTGTCCTCTCCCCTTCTCCTCCTTCCCTTCCCCGCTGCTCACAGCATCAGCCTTGCAGCAAAGGCCCAGCCGGGTGGGAAACACCCACCATGCCTGCCTCTGCTTGCTTTTTCCACCAAGAAATTCTCCGTACTGAAGCCTTGCTGGGGGGGCTGGGGGGCCCTGGGTGCCCCTCGCTGTTGGAGGGACCCAGGTGGGTGCTGCCCGGACCCCGTGGGGCTGGGAGACCCCATGGCCACATCTGCTGGAGGGAGCAGGGCGGGAGGGACACGGCTCAACAGTGCGGAGTTTAATTATAGAAATTGATTCTCCTGGTTGCCACACATCGATCCCAGCCGGGGTGCACGGTGGCTGCCTCTGCACCCCAGGGACACGCCTGGCACGCACGGACACGTGTGAGCCGTGTCCCACAGTGTGGCCCGGGGCTGCAGGGAGCATCCCCACGCAGCTGGGGCTCGGTGCCTGGGGAGGGGGACAGGACCAGGCTGGCTGCGGTCTGTCTCGGGGTTGGAAGAAGAGGTGAACAGGTACGGGTGTCCCCAGGGTGCTGCGAGTGTGGATGAGTCCCTTGAGGGTCCCGCTGTTAAGATTTTTCTTTCCAGGCATGTTGGGGAGGAAGGAGGGGGACTGCAGGCCGGGGGGGGTGGGGGTGGTGGGGTTGGGAGAGGCTGGAGGGTGCAGTGGGGTGGCTGGAGCTGGGTGCTGGGAAGCTGCAGTGTGCAAATGGGGAGGAAAGGTGCTGTGCCGCGACCCCCGTTTCTGGGGGGTGGTGGCTGTCACTTCTCCAGCATTTTGCTCTGCCCCCAGTGCTGGGGTGTTGCGAGTGAGTGCTTTGGGATCGCTTCAGGAATTACCACTAATGATATTAGCAATAGTGGTTTTCATACGGATTTATAAAAGCGCGACTGACAAAGTTCGATGGCAAAGGTTCCCTCTACCACTTACTACGTGGAAGAGACACACAAAAGAAAATGGAGTTAAAATCAAGTTAGGATGATTTACACAGAGACCGGAGATGCAGGGGGGTAAAGGAGACCGGACCCCCTTTCAGAGCAGACCCCCCCTTTCCTGATGGAGCTTAATTGCGGCTACCTCCAACCTGAGTCTCAGACTTGGACAACAGTTTGTGTCTAACAAGATAAAGAGTAAGGAGATTGTCCCGCTGAGCCACGAGGTTCAGAGTGGATCCCCTCGCTTTCCGAACTCCTGGTGGAGCTTAGGTGCAGCTAGGTCCAATCTGAATCTCTTTTTATTTCTAAAGGAATTAGCTGCGTGGATTTCATTCGTATTAATTTCGTGTGTTATCAGTCACTTAATGAGGATCTGTTCTAAATAAAGGGTCTCTCCACCTTGGGTGAGGAAGGATCTCTTGGTCCTGGGTAAGGAACCTCAGACCCTGAGAGGCATCCCAGCTCAAGGAGAGAGTCACTGGTGTGCTGCCCAGTTGCCATTTCGAGAAAACTCGCATTGGACTCATCCAAAGGTCTGCCCTTAGTAGAAAGGTGTCTGTGCCTTGAGGAGCCACCCTGGGAGGTGTCC
Organism: Falco cherrug; assembly: GCF_023634085.1. NCBI lineage: Eukaryota > Metazoa > Chordata > Aves > Falconiformes > Falconidae > Falco > Falco cherrug. Next base: position 4,746,515 of record NC_073716.1, read on the forward strand.
CAGAGATCACCACCACACAGCTGAGCAGGGAGAGATCCCAGGGGCTTGCTGGGGCTGTCACACGTGTGGGATAAAGGGTTTGGCTGGCAGGCAGGTTGCATGCAATGGGAAAGGTATGCACAGGACTCCTCGTGCCCACAACTTGCTTCATTCCTTGATAAATGAGTCTTGGAAAAACCACCCGCTATTCATGTGTTAATGGCATGATCGATGGTCCAAGCTTACCGGGTCACTTTGCTCCTTTGTGGGTTTGCTGGAGGGGTTCTTGGCCCGGCTGCACTCCAGCCTGTACCTCCTCTGGGGTCTGTACCAGACCCCTGCTAGTCTGGTGAAGGGGTCGAGTGCCTCCGTTACACGGGGTAGCATCCTTGGTGGTGGGGTAGCGTCCCCAGCTTGCTACCAGTTGCAATTTGTGAAGCACAAATTGCCACTTGCTGCAGCCCTGCAGCTCTTGGCTTGGAGGTGCTGGACCTCCCACAAAGCAGCGTGGTGGGGGCCAGCACCCACGGTCCTGGGGGGCTGCGCTGGCGTGGGGCTGGCCAGGAGTTGGGGGGAGGTACAAGAAGGATGGAGACTCCCTTTTGTGCCAATTCTGTGGCTGTGAAGTTCTTCCATCACCAGGGCTTTGCTCAGTTGGCTCCTTCCCAGCAGCTGTGGTCAAGTTTTTTAACTATTATTATTATTATTAGAATGTCTCCAGGTGGGTGAGGTGAGAGATTCCTGGTCTGAGGTCCCCAGGGTGGAGCGTGGGGGCTGCCTGGCCAAGCTTTGCAGAATTATTGGATTCAAGAAGCAGCGAGCGATCCCGTTGGCATGATCTGGGCAGGTCTGGAGCCCACGATGGGTCCATGCAAGTAGGTCTCACCCACCAGCCAGGCTCCATCTCCAGCAGCCACAGCAACGCGTGTGGATCCGGGGAGGTCCCAGCTCATCACCGCAAGGGTCTTCAGCTTGAGATGGGAGAGCGCGTGCTGTCACCCATCAGCTGTGCTTGCTTCCCATCAAAGGTCCTCATTAACCCCCCTCCTGGCTGTGCCAGGCTGCAGGTGCACCAAGGCTCAAAGAGACACTCAGCAAAGGAGCTTAAATGCTTGTTAAAAAATTACTGATTTGCTCCTCGCCGCCCAATGGGGATAATAAAACTTTGCTGTCAGCTGTTTTTATTTTTTCCCTCCCCCTGCATGGTTTCCACTTTCAGAATAAATGCAAATGAAGAATTTTTTTTTTTTTTTTTTTTGAAAATTCATCTCCAACAGAAAGACTGATGGAGAGGGCTGAGTGGGGGCGGGAGGAAGAGGAAGGAGGGGGGGTGACAAACACTTATGGTTTGTTTGTTTCCCCCCCCCCCCCCCATGCTGAAATGTTCTGATTGCAAAGGGAGGAGGGCGAAGGAAGATGATGCATTTGGGCTTCTAGCGCAGCTAATAGCTCCAGGCTGGGAAATGTAGCATCTGCATCCCAGCCCCAAACTGGGAACCAGTGTTCCCACATAACTGGGAAAGGAGAGTCAAGGAGCAGCTTCTCTCCCCATCCCACCCCCGTAGCCCCTTGCTCAGGTCACCCTGTACCGTCTCAGGGCTCAGACCTTGGAAAGGGACATGTGAAACAGGATGGGCCATGGGGGGGGGGGGCCTCCTAGCACTGCTCCCCCTCGCCCGTGAGCGCTTCTCTGCCCTCTGCTCCAGCCGCCTCGGCTGCCGCTGTTGGATCTCCTCCACCTCAAGTTTATATATTTCAATTACCGCCTGTTAAAAGCCTCCATGTTTCAGGAGCTGCCCAGATTTATGGCTCCCGTCCTGCCGCCAGCCTGAGCATCCTCCTGCCTGCCCTGAGCTGTGGCTCTCCCACCGGGGCTGCAGCCCCCCGGGAGTGGCTGTGGGGCAGCCCCCCCCCCCCCCCCGGCTCTCGCTGCCGCCCGAGCTCTTACCCATCTCGCTGCAGCCGCGACGATGGCAAGCAGCGTTTGGCTTTTGACCTGCCAGAATTTCCCCCACTCTCCGCTATCCCAAAGTGCCCGACGTTTTCCCTGTGAGCACCCTGGGATTATGGGCAACAAAATCTTATGGTCAGTGGCTCTCGTTAATTGGCTTAATTACCCGTGAGAGGCAGGGACACCCAAAGTGGGGAAGGAACGCTGTAACTCCCAGCCCAGCAGCTTGACTCCCAGAGATGGTTTTGAAAAGTGGTTGTGGCACCTGGTCTGGGTTTTTTTGTGGTTTTCTTTTGAATGGGATATTTTGAGCTGAAAAAGCACAGAATGACGGAGGCTGGGATCCTGTACCCGGCTGAGCTCGGAGGGAGCTGGCGGCTTGCTGTGGGAGCGAGGGGGAGGGCTGGAGGGCTGGGCTGGGATTTCAGGGGGATGTACTTCCCAGTGGAGGATCCCCCGGTCCTTCACAAGTTCCATAGTGCAGGCAGAGGAGGAGGGAGGCAAAGGAGATGAAAATGGAGAGGTGAATCAATGCCGTGTGGGGAGGAAGGGGCTGCACAGGGACCTGGCCTGGGGGCTGCGTCATCGTCGGCAGCCAGGATGCCCTAGGTTTGAGTTTTTGCTCTGGCACAGATCTCCAGCTGGCTACCAGGCGTGGCACTGCAGGCCATGCACACTTCTAAAAGCACTGGCATATTTCAGAAGCCAAATTCCTACAGAATCTGTGTGCATGAAGCATATGCATCTTGCGAGCCTGTGTCAGCCTCATGGCACTGCCTTTGCCCATCTCCTGCTTTGTCTGGGAGCTCACAGTGAACCCCTGTGCATCAGATCCCCGCATTTTTGGGTACCTTGAGACAAAGCTGCCTTAGAGAGAACCCCCAGCTCCAGCTGCCCAACATCTGGGCTTGGCGACCCCTCTGCCAGCTTTACCAAGGGGCTGGAGTCACGCTGCTCTTCCCGAGCATCCCCTCGCTCGCTGCCGGCTCTGCGGGCTGGAGCTGGGGTTTGCAATCCCATCCATCTGTCAGCGGCTCGGAGGCGGCTCGGCCGAGCTGAGTGGCACAGTAATAGGGTGTGAAACAACCACCTGTCAGTTGACTTTCCTTCTGCGGCTGCCATGGCGCTTGGCAAGGGCAGAGCTGGAGATGAATAAACTCTCCTCTCCCGTGTTATTTGGAGGGATGCTGTCACGGCACTCCGGGTTTTTATTTGGCTCGGTGGTTTTATGTTAATGAACCAGCTCTCTCGCGCTCCGAAAAGACAAGGGAAAAAGTGTCACTTTGGATCTTCATGCATGGAAAAATACAGCACCTCCCTCCCGCAATTAGAGCTGGATCTCTGGGAAAGCGCATGGGGAGGCAGGCAGGGCTGGAGGCGCTGAGGCAGCCGTTGGCTGAGCCCGCTGTGGCCAGCTCCGCTTTGGCCAGCACGTGCCTTTTTCTGGCTTCAACATCCCATTTGTGGTGGGACCTGCTAGACCCACCCCAGGGGAGGCCCAAGGAGCCCTCATTTGCTCCTCTTCCCGCATCACATGGATGAGACCATCCCAGGCTGCTCTGCTTCTTGGAAGGGCAGCGCTGGATGCGGGCAGCTCCCAGTTGTGGAAGACTTTCAGGAGAGAGGAGGGCAGGATGGATCTGGGTGACACAACCTCCTCCCAGGTGCTGCTGGGCTGGTTTTGATCATTTTTGCTTCCCAGATAATTTCTTGCTTCCCAGATCATTTTTGCCCCTGTGGAGCATCTCTACTAGGGAGGGACCTCCAGCCCAGGGGACCAGCAACTTGTGCCCGTGAGGGGCAGCGGGTGCGTGCTGGGGGGTAAGGAGGAGCACGAGCCTGGTGCTGGCTGGATCCAGCGCGGATCAGGGGCGTCACCAAGGAGCATGGAGCGGAGAGGAGCTGCAGTGGGAGCTGCAGAGCCGTGATCCTCCTCCGGCCGACCGCCCTGTGTGTGCTGCACCAAGCGCCCGTGGCACGGGGGTCCGGCCAGCCCCGCGCAGGGTCCCTCATAGCAGTGGGGGACAGGGCTGTGGGTGTCACATCTCGGCAGCCCCGCTGCCACCAGAAAGCAGTGGAGCAGCAGCAGTGCCTGCCTGCTCGGCTGTGCAACAGGCAGCCCTGACGCTGCCTGCGGGCTGCAGAATCTGTCTCATTTCAGGAGGATTAATGATTCCAGCGTAATTTGAAAAACATTATATGGCTCATTAAAAACACATTGCCCAGACCAAACACAGAGTAGCTTCATGTTTCCAGGCCTGCCAGCTCACCTCCCTGTGCCAGCCTGTGGCATTGCCCCTGCCCCCTGGGCTGTAGGGGATGATGGTGAGGCTGAAGGCTGTGCTGCCATGTGTGGAGTGTGCCTGGCTGGGCGCATGCAGGGCGGCCATCCGCCTTTCCATCCTCCTCCAGCTGCTTCTGGGAGCACTCAGGGGTGGCCAGCCAGCTTGGTCAAGGTGTTCCCTTGGGATTTTTTGGTGATGCCAAGGTGTGGGTATGCTTTGGGGAAGAGACATCAGTGCGCGGCTGTTCAGAGCATCCTCTGCCCTCGCCTCACCTGGAGCTGCCAAGCCCTGGGCAGGCGTGGGAGGCTCCCAGGGAGTCCTTGTCACCTCAAAAGGGACCTGATTTCCAGGGCTCAGCAGGACGAAGGGGACCAGCAGTGTCGTCTTCTCCTCATACCTGCTCCGTTCCTCCCTCCTCCCTTCCCGCACACCTCCTCCTTTCTCTTGCCTTCGCGGCTTCCTTTCAACTCTCTCTGTGGTGAGGGGAATCAAAGAGGAGAGCAGTTTGGGATTTTCAGTCCTTCCTCATCCACTGCACTGCGTGCAAAGCAAAGCCTTTAAAGGACACTCAAGGACACGGAGATGGCACCTTCCCCACTCCTCTCCCTGCCCTCCTCTTCCTCCCCTGCAGAAAGCAAAGCCCCGCTCCTGCTGCGCTGAACCTGCCCTGGGGAACGGCCGGTGGCACGGGCAGGGCTTGGCCAGGCTGCTCCACTGGGCTCCGGGCTCCATCTGTGCCTCCGGTTTGTTCCCCCTGGTGTGAGCTGCCAGGCTCAGTGATGTGAAGCAGCATCTTCTCCATGCGTGAGGTCCCTCAGGGCCAGGTGGCCACTAGAGCTCTTGGATGGGGACCCGTGCCGCTGGCTTGAGGCTTGCATGAGGGTGCAAAAGCAAGTGCAAACCCCTTCTGCTCAGAGCCCTGGGGAACCAGCAGATGTGGGTGGCTCAGGGCAGAATGGCTTCGGTCTGGGCGTTGCAGGGATCTCTGTCCTCGGGATGCGGCAAGACCTTGAGCGAATTGCTCAGCTGCCCCATGACTCGGTATCTCAGCCAGAATAACTCCGGGGAGGTTGTGCTGCTCCGCAGATAATAATTAGCTCTTCTCAGCTGTCAGTCCCAGCTCTTCAGAAAAGCAAGTCTGTTATCTCCCTTCCACACGTGGGGAAAGCCAAGGTGCTCCTAGGGCAAGTCCTTGGCCCAAGGTCACGTAGGGTGAAGCAGGGACCAAAACCAGGAGCTGGGACCTGTGGCTGCTGGGGACTCAGCCCGGGGGGCTCAGCAGCACGGGCAGCGCCGCCCGCTGCCAACACCCCCAGCCTTTGCCTTGCCCAACACCAAGAAAATCCTGAGGACGAGATTGAAGAGCTCAGTCCTTCTCCGTGGAAAATGTGTCCGAGGAGCCACATTTGTGCCCCTCCTTTTTCTGATTTCCACTAGGAAAGCTGTATTTTGGCACTCAGGGCTCATTGCAAACCAGGGAGGGGGAGGATGTTCCTGCAGGTAGGACCTTTGGGAGCAGGAGCATCCCTCCTTGTGCCAGGTTAGGCAAGTCACCTCCTGTCCTCAGGCTCTGCTGCTGGTGTCAGGAGGCTGGCAGGGCTGGCTGGGGTCGCTGGGTCCCTCTGGGCACCTGCGGCTGAGCACCCTGCCCTTGCTGAGGGCTGCCAGGTGCTGCAGCCGCTAACAGCAACAAATTCACTTCAGTGTTTCCTGGCACATTACAAAATATGGCATAAATAATTAAACCTGAGCTGCAATTATCAAAACAAATGAACAAAGCACATTTAGGAAGGATTTTCCACTTTTATTTCGTCCTTCTTGTTTCTCTCCCATTACGCCTTTAAGATTATTTACTCACTTGGAGTATGAAATTCATTCCTGAACCACCAGCCTTTGACTCCGCACCCTGCTCCGTGGGGTGCAGGTGGCCCTGGCCAGTCCCGGCAGCAGTAGGGGGTGGGGGGGGGCTCCACATTGCAACTGAAATCCCCCCCACTTGGGTCTGAGGGTGAAAACCCACTGCAAAGCCAGGGACACTGGGCTCGGCCGAGCCCTGGGAGCATCCCTGCAGCACAGCAGCGCTCCAGCAGCGTTCGCAGGGGTGCTGAGTCCTTCAGTGCCATTTATTGGGGTTGCAGCCAGGCAGGGGTTGGAAACGGCATTTGTCACCCTGCTTTCCTCCTCCTCCTCCTAGCTGGGCAAGGGGGGCCCCACGGAGCCCCCGCACACTGCCTGGTCTTACCCTGTAGCTGAACCCCAAGGGCAGCGATGGAAGAAATGACACCCGAGCGAGGACACCCGGAGCAGAGCCGGGCTTGGGACGAGGGGACAGATGTCCCACGGCCGTGGGCGTGATGGATGAGCCGAGCTGCCTCTCGGCGCCGGGTGCAGCTTTGCCCGCTCGCCAGCAAAGAAAGAGGTCCTTGTGGGTGCTGAGCTCTCGGCTGTCCCCTGCCTGCCCCTGCCCTTGTCACCCCCGCTCCTCCAGGCACAGGGGCTTGCATGGAGGAGGAGAAAAACCACCCCATGTCCCTAAAAACAAAGGCTCAAAGCAGCTCTGGGCTGTTTTGCTGGGAGCCAGGCACTGCCTGGGCTCCACTGCCTGCAGGCGGGATGCTCGGGGGGTCTGGACTCATGGGGCAGGGGGTGGGGGAGCCCTGTGCAGCACCTCTCCCCTCCCCATATTCACCCATCGCAGTTATCAGCATCGTGCTCACTTATGGGGGGCATGTCAGCATGAGACTGGCCTGCACCCGTGAGGTGGTTCAAGCCCCAGAGCTGGGGCGAGGAAGGTGCTTCGTGGTGCTGGGATTTTTGGAGCCGACGCTGCCCAGGCAGGGAGCTGGCAGGTCCCCAGGACAGGCTGTGCTGCTGCACAAATCAGGGCACAACACAGTTATGCAGCTTCACTTATTGTAGAAAGGTCCAGTCTGTGTATTTCCCAGGAAAAAACCCACAAGGAGCCGATCTGCTCCGATTCTCCCTTGCTCTGCCATGGCTGTAACTCCTCTTCCCAGCAATCATCCAGCGCTTGGACCGGAGGCTGAGCTGGGCAGGGTGCCCTCAGCCAGACCCCGCAGCAGCTGCAGACTGGGGCATTTTGGGGTTCAAAATGGCATTTGGGGGTTCAAAACCCCTACGTGTGGGAGCAACCCCCCCGTGCACAGGGGGGCCATGCCTGGCACCGTGGGCGTGGGGCAGGAGGGGGCTGCTGCTCTCGTGCCCCCACGGTGGGGCACAGCCTGGCTCCCCATCGCTCGCCGCGCTGCGTTTCATTCTCAGATGCTTTGTGCTGCTGCTCTTTTGTTTCAGATTTATTATGTGTTTGCTTGCTCTGATTTATTTGTTTATTTCCCTCCATCCCCGGCAAACTTTCCCACCTGGATCGTGTTCATTCATGAATCTCCTCCTTTCCTGTCCCTAACCAGGGCTCGATCGAATTGCAGGAGGGAAGAAGCCAGGACTCTGTTCCCTTTGTTTAAAGTCTCCAGGTCAGTACCGGGGCTGGGGGCCAGCAGCGTGCTCCCACCCTGCTTGTTTCATGTTTGATGTTCACCCCTTCCCCGACCCTCTCCCGGGTGCAGGGACCGTGGTGGGTGAGGGCAGCACCTGTAGCTCGTTTCCCCTGGTATTTATAGGAGGGTGCTGCCTGCTTTCTGGTTTGCATTGATGGTTAAGGCATTGGCTCCCACCCTCTTTGCAGGGGAGGGAGGGTTTTTTTGAGGCTGGGGATGGTGTCTGCAGCCGGAGGCATCGCTGATGCTCTTGGAGGGACCAGCTCTCCCCCCACCAAGTGCTGGAGCTTGAAAGGTTTGGGATTTTCCTTGTTGGGGATGGGAGGGGAAAGCTTTCAAAGGGGAATGAGAGGAAGATTTTTGCTTTCTGGGGTTAGGGGGAGAGGCAGGTGCTTCATCTAGGAGCCGGCTGTGGAAGTGTGGCTGGTTTAGAAAAGCTGTAAGAGGGGAAATGTGGTAGAATCTGTTCAGTAGCAACCCCTGCTGGGTCTGTCATAATAATAGATTTTATTTCTGTGGCATCTGTCGGCCTCTAATGGGCTGGGTGTTCACATTGCCAGAGATGGTTCCAGTGCCTCAGTGAAGATTTCAGCATTTCTTTTTGCGGAGGCTGAGAAGCGCGCCAGTCAATCAGGGTGGCAGCTCCGAGCTAAAATAATCCCAAGAGCAGCAGCACCACTCAGTCCTGGTCCAGGCGACTGGGAAACCACCTGCCTTCAGAAAAAAATCCCTCCTTTTCCTCCAACAACATCTGTGCTTTCCAAGAGTCCATCCCGTAGCCGTTCCCCAGGGCTGAGAGCCACAGGCGTCGCGCAGCATCCCGTTTCCTTCTGCTTTAGGCTTATTTATCTGGGATTTTGGTGGCCTCCTGTCCTGCGCCAGCGTGTCTACCTGTCTTAAGGCATGTGTGTGGCTGTAAGGCAGCTGGAGTCCCAGGGCTGTGCCGGGGAGGACAGCCTGGAGGTGGAGGAAATCAAGCTTGTAATATGTGGGGTGTGCCAGGCTTCCCGACATGAGAACCCGCTCGGTGTAAAAGCAAGGGGCTGGAACAGTGCGCTGTAATTTAATTGCGTTTCCTGCAAATGCCTTGTTGGGTTGTAATGAACACATTATCCCGAAATGGGAGTGGGGAAGCAGGATGAAGACAGCAGCCCACGGTCAGGCCGTGCATCCATATGGGGATCTGCCCCGGGCGCCGATCACTGCTCTAGCTTGTTTGCCGTCCCAGAATTACACATGCAATTAAGTTCCTGGCTCCAAATGGCGTGCACGCTTGCCCCTCAGCTGGAGAGCAGATTGCACGGCTCTTTCCTTGGGGCCGTGTGGGAAGGAAGGCTTGGAGGCTGTGCTCCTGGCCGTGGCTCCTGTCGCTCTTTTCTGGAGCTGGGAGTTGGCTCTCCGGGCTGGAGGCACAGCCAGCACTAGTGGTTTCCATCACTGGTGTGCCCGGGGAGGGCTGCAGGTCCTGCTGATGCTGGACCGCAGCGTACTGGGGAGGGAAGTAGCGTAAAGGTGATGCTGTGCTGGGATTTAAGTTCTTGCATGGCTTGAGCAGCACTTGGAGGTGTTAAAACTAGTACACGAAAGAAGGTTGAGGGGAGGGGGGTGAAGGCGATGGGTAGGATTTGTGGCATTTGATGGGTTCGTGGGGTCTTTTCAAGAGCAGAAAAGACCCTTCTGATCACCTAGTTTGACCCCAGCTGCCTGACAGAGGCTGTCAGGTCTCAGCAGTAATTTCTGCGTCAACTCCTGCGTCAAGACATAACTCCTGGCTGAGTGGGCATTTATCTTTCGGAAGGACACCCTGCCTCGGTGCAAAGGTGGGAAATGATGGAGAAGCCACCCGGCTCGGCGCAGGCTCTCCCCAGCCTCGTTCAGCACATTTGCCTTCTCTTGTCTGCGTTTCTGACGCTTCAGCTTCCAGCTATCAGATCTTGTTCTGCCTTTGTCTGAACAAGATTAAAGAGCCCCCGCTCTCAGAAGCTGCATCCTCACGGAGGGGAACATACAGACAGTTATAAGGTCATCCCGCAGCCGTGCAATGATGCCAGTTAATAAGCTTGTCTCCCATGGAAAAAAGGTGGTTTTGACCCCTTCTGAAAGGTTGCTAGCACCTGCTTAGGCTAACAGACCTGTGGCTCAGCGACGGAAATCAGCACCGTTCTTTCATCCCATTCAGGTTCCGGCAGTGACCGGGTTCAGGGTAACCCTGGAGGCAACTGTGGAGGTTTTTGAGCTGTCTCAGTAGCGTGGAGGTTTGGCTTTTGTGTCCTAAGTCTTGTTGCAATCCAACAGGATGCAACAGGGACTTATTAGGTAGAGCTGAGCCCTGGGACTGAGCGGGGAGAAGTGGGGGATCATCTGTGACGGGGCTGAGCCGTGCAGCCGGGATGCTGGGCTTGTTGCTTGCCCAGGTGAAGGGGCAGTAGCTGCGGGCAGGGATGGTGCTGGGTCAGACAGACCGGAGGGCAGGGGCTCCCAGCTGCCATCGTGTCCCCCTGGGACGGGGGAAGGGGCTGCCCAGCGGTTCCCACTCGCCTCTCCCCCAGCCAGGCTCCCCAGGTCAGGACGCTAAACCAGCTTGTGTTACCTAAACGCTTCTCCCTGTCAAGCAGCCCTGGGAGGAATAATTCAGAGCCAACAGCTTTTTAATATCTCCGTGCTTCAAGTCAATTTTCAATGCAGTCATTTGCCTTTTAATTAAAATTATTGCTTCTCCCCCTACATGCATCTTCTTCCTCCCTTTTAAAATCAGCAAACAGCCAACCTGCTTCCCCCCCCCCCCCACCTCCTCCTCCTCCTCACTCGTGCTGTCTGGGCTTCCCAGGCTCCTGGGCTGGAGCCTTACCGGCTCTTGGCCCTGGTTGCTGCCCGGCCACCGCTCTGGCTCGCCGGCAGCTGGGGATGCTCTCACCTCTGGTTTCCTGCCTGCTTTAATAAAAGAAGTGTGATGGAAACAGATGCACCGAGATCCTTCCCTGGTGTAAATCAGGGCAGAGCCACTGTGGTAAGCCAAGCCACGGTGATTTACACCAGGCAAAGGTCTGCCTTGCTGCCCTTTGTGGTCAGGGGATGTTGCCAGGATCAGTGCGTGGGCTGTGGGCAGCCTTCTCCTGGGTGCTGGGGGCAAGTGGCAGATGCCTGTTCTTCCCTCAGCACCAGTGAAATCCCAGTGTCAAACCCAGCAGATGCAAGAGCAGCCTCCTAAGCACGGTCTGGGGCTGTGGAGACCCACAGGTGATGACATTCCCCCCCCTCTTTCCAAACAGCACCCAGAGAGGGATGGAGCTGGCGGTGGCAAGATGAGCCCCGGTGTAACGGGGGGTGCTGGGGGACCAGGCAGTGCAGAGTGATCCCCAAAATAGAGCTGGAGGTGGGTGGGAGAGGATGTGGCCCCTCTGGGCTCCCAGTGGGGTGTCTGCAGCGCAGTGCTGACAGGTGCCGGGCTGACGAGCTCCAGACTTGTCAGCGCTGGTGATGTACCTATAATTACTGTCTGATGTGCCAGAATTAGACTGGGAGCTGAGTAGTTTGATGCAGACGTGAGTGTCCTTGGCTGCCAGCAAGAGGTTTAACAAGTGCGAGGCTGCGGGCAGAACAGATCCCCACCCCCCCACCCTTGCTGGCATGGCCGCTCTCCTCCCCTGTTGGGATCCAGCCTTTGGGAAGGGTGGGATGGTGAGGAGTAGGGTGGGATGGGGGAGGAGCATCCCAGGATGGCGGTGGTGGTGGCAGGAGGGCTGGAGGCTGCTGCTGGGGAATGGGCTGTTGTATTCAACCGGCTGTTCTGTCGTGTGGTGCGCGACCACCCAGCTCCTTGCCGTAACGGAGGGTGACTGAGCCGCACGGGGGGCAGAACAGGGGTGCCTCTCCCTGGCACCCACCAACCACAGGGCTGAACTTCCCCATCCTCCAAACTGCATCCCAGCACCAACTGCTCCCCAGAACTTGATCTGTGCAACCCCCTCAGCCCCTTATTCAGAGCTGTGTAAACCCCCCTGGGATGGCTGCATGCCCTGTAGCATCCCTCGGCTCGAGGCAATTCTCCCAACCACCCTTTGCTCCAGCATCACTCGCCTGTTTCTTGTCGAGATTTCTGGTTTCTGTGCTCCCGTCCGTGGCTCTGGCTGTCACTAGCCATGCTCGGCGTGACGGGTACCCCCAGCCTGCGCCAAGGTATTAAAGCCTTTATCGTAGTCCAGGGCCTGTAATTCACAGCACAAGAACCAATAAATAGGAATGATTCAGAATCATTTAGCAGCTTCTGCTTGGGAAGAGAGAGACCAGGACCTCAATTAAGCTATTTGTAAATTGTTAATTTAAGCATTTCACTCAGATGCCTTAAATTGTTCCCTCCTGCAGTTTACAAATGGGTAAAGAGCACAGAAATATAAATGGAGCGGTGGGGAAATGCCATTTAGTTACTGTTTTTGGCAGTGGTAATAGCATTGTAGCTAACAGCGCTTTGATTTAAATCAAAGTAAACCAGGGCCGCCTTTAAAGAAAGATCGATGGGGGACCAGTGGTCTCCAGGTAATGGGGGACCCAGCGTGGGGGTGTCAAGGGTGTGATGCTGCTGTGGGATGAGGAGCTGGGAGCTGCCAAAAAGCCTGGGCAGCCCTGGGATCGCTAAGCCCCCATGCCAGGGGTGCTTGCTTGCATTTTTATTTTTTTTTTCTATGCCCTGCAAAGTAATTGTTAAAAACCCCTTTATTTTTTCTCTGGATTTAAGCTGGGTGACTGCTTCCCTTCTGGCACGGCAGTCCTGGAGAGGTTTGGCTCCCCAGGTGGGTGGGCAGCAGCATCGTTGGCCGGTCCCAATGGGTGCAGCTCCCAGGGGCTGGTGCAACCCCCCTGATTTCCACACCCTCCCCCCCTTGTTCTGCCCCCAAGCACTGGAAGCACAGGACAGGAATGGTTTGCCAGCAGCACAGCTTGGCAATGCCAAAAGGTTTGAGGAGCTCTGAACCTCGTCAGTGGCACTTGGGAAAGCTGCCCCACCTCAAGCGGTGCTGGGGAGGGGGGAGCTTGTGGCCCCCCCAAAGCCAGCGCTGCTCTCGCCGCGCAGGAGGGTTGCTTTCTGTCTGCAGAGCTAAAGCCCAAAGCTCCTTCCAGGGACCTGGCCCAGGACCTGGCCCTGCATCAGCCACTGCTGCAGCTGGTCCTGGTGTATGTGCCTTCGTGTTTCGGGGTGGCAGCTATTTTAAAGCAGGAACAGGGCACATCTCCCCATCTCCTGTAACGCCCCCCCCCCCCCAGCTGGGGTGGGACAAAGCTCAGCTCCGAATCCTGCCCTGGGGAGTGGGATTTGCTGCATCTGCGCTCAGCAAGTGAGCAAAGGGAGAAGGATGCTGAAGGACTTGGTGCTGTGCCACAGCGCCGGGTGGGAGCTGGGTGCTGCGGGCGCCAGCCTGGCCCCGGGAGGTGTTGCTGCAGCAGCTCGGGGCCGGGCTGCGCTGCCAGGCATCGCTCGGGTTGTGCCATTTGGGGAACAAATTCTCGCTTGCCGCTTCTCCAGGCAGGTTTTGGCTTCCTCACCAGCTGGGGAGCAAAGCCCCAGCCCCACGGGCTTGCCGAGCGGGTGCCGGGGCGGCCGCGGGAACAGCTTGGGCTGTGAGTGGAGCCGAGCCCCGAATGCGCGGTGGCACTGGTCCCCGTGGGAGGCTGGCGGGGCCCTCCCGGTGCCAAGTTCTCCCTTCGGCTCCACCTGCCACCACTTGGCAGATCCCGGCCGGGATCCGGGCGATGCCAGCCTCGGCAGATGTTGCCGCAGCCTCGGCAGGCGGCACGGCCACGTGGCCCTGGTTTCTCTCCCGCAGATCCGTTCCCTTCACTCCTCCGAGGAGGCTGAGCCATCTTCTGAGCTGCCTTGACACCTCTGGGTTCGTGCTGGGGTTTAAGGAGTTTTTATTACTCGAGAACTTATCAGCCATCAGTTGGCTGAGTTTAATAAGAAATTACGCTCCGTGGCCCTTCAGCTGTGAAATGCATTGAGCTGTGTGATGTCAAAAGGTCTCCAATGGATTTTTTTTTTTTTTTTCCCTTAATCTGGTTTCCTCCCCATTTCTGATAGTAGCAGATACGTCTGCCAGCACGGTACAACCACCAGCCTCTGAAATGGAAAAGGCTTTTCTGTCCACTGAGCTCTAAGCTACCCTGAGGCCAGTGCTCTGTCGTGCCTGGGCGAGAGTCCTATTCCCGCTTGCAGCACCTGGAGGATTGGGATAAAGTCTGACCCACAGACAGTCCCCACAGCCGCCAGCCATCCCACCCCTCTGATTTGAGGCAGAGCTCGTGTCCTGATGTGCCCTTTTCTGGCCCAGCAACGAGCGTTGTCAGGTGAGGTGGGGAACTCGAGCACGGGAAAGCGTTTCCTGATGAGACACTGATTTCCCATCAGGTCTCCGCTGCAGCAGCTCGGTGTCGTGCTTGGGTGGGTGCTGTTAGCAGAGGCTCCTTCTCCTGATCCCCCTGGTACTTCAGACGCCTGGCTGCAAGCAGGAAAAGGCTGGCTGGCTGGCCGTGCCCCTGCTCGTGAGGATGGGCAGACCAAAAAGCCCAAATCCTGCATCTTGTTCGCCCCAGCCATGGGGAAAGAGCACATCCATTCACACGGGGGGTGGGGGGTGGGGTGGGGTCCTGGGTCCTGCAGCCCAGCACAGGGCGTGCAGGTGATGCTGAGCGTCCATCGCACAGGCAGATTGAACTACCCGCAGCACAGCTGGTTTTCTTGCAAGACCCACTCCTGCTTAACTCTTCCTTGCCTCTCTGAGCATCCTTGGCCACTCGGCACGGCAGGTCCCCGCTCCTCTTTCCAGCGCTGGAACTCGGTGTTGCTGCCGGCTCCCGAGCAGCATTGCTCGCCCCAGGAGCGGAGTGCTCCGTTAGCCCCCGATGGCTTGGCATCTGAATGATGTACAATAGACCTACTGTGTGCGGTGTGTTAGGGCACTGCATGCGTGAATATTGCTGTATAGACTGCGTGCCCTGAGCCCGGCTGCGAGCAGACACAAAGCTGTGCTGTCTGTCCCGGCTTGGGGTGGGCGGGGGGAAAGCAGCCATAATTCCCACTCAATGACTGTCCCACTGTTGGGATTGTAACGGCAAAGAGCGAGGCTTCATTGTGCTGGGGGCTTTAGGCAGGTGTTGTGAGAAGCCGTTGTATGTCTGAAGGGCTTACAGCTGAAGCAGGAGCATGGAGAGGTAGCGGGGAGGAATTGGCAGGTGTGTGGGGAGGGGAAAGTGCTGCCCAGCAAGGGGAAGGGGGCAAGGGGGCACGGAGCAGGGCACCAGGCATCCTTCTCCCCTGCAGGCAGGTCAGGCGCTGGTGCTGTCTGGAAACAGCTCCTTGAGCAGCTGCTGAGAGCAAAACCATGTCTGGTGTTGCAGGTGTAAATGCAATGTCTTACTCCGACGTGTTAGCTGCTTTTACCAGCCTCTCACTGGGAATTGCCTGGCTGACACACAGCTGCTCTGCCCGGCTGATCCCGGCCCGGGTGAGGACAAGGTGTCACCTAGCAATGGGATTTTTTGCGTGCACAAGTGACTCTTGCCACCACCCTGCCAGCTCAGGTTTGCGCTGCAGGCAAGTCATAGCCTTGGAAATCCCCAAAGTGGGAAGACCTACCTTCGGACTTAAAAGCTGGAGTTTGTTACTGAGCAAGCCTAGGTGGGCTTTTGGGGTGCAAGTGTAAAGGTGCCCCTGCCCACGGCGACATCAGGACCATCCCTGTGGTGTTGCTGCCCCAGTGCCAGGCACAGGGGATGCTGCTGGGACCTGGGATGGTGCCTGGCACCCGCCGTCCCTGCAGTAAGGGAGGTGGTGGAAGGGTCCTGGGATAAACCTGGGTGCTCGGTGCTGCCTCTGGCTCCTGCCCCCATCCTGCGGCACCTTAGTACCCTGTGTGATGGGGATGTGCTCCTCTGCCCCCCAGGATGCTCAGCATCACCTGCATGCCCCATGCTGGGCTGCGGGACCCAGGACCCCCTCATGTGAATGGATGTGCCCCTCAGGGCGAGGGATGTGAGACAGCGATGGCTGTGCAGGCGAGCCCTTCCGAGCAGCTCTTAAACTGCAATAATGCTTATTTACTCATCATCGGCAGAGCAATCAGAATTGAAAGGTCACCCCATCCTCTGGCCCTCCCTGCAGCGGGACTGCGGGAGTGAGCCAGGTTTCAGGGATCAGCAGGAAGGACAATTAATCCTTGCTGCCAGCGGTAATCATGTTTGCTTTTTTTCCAGCATAGCATCCTCCCATCACTAGATGCTCCTTGTGTTTCCAAACCTTCAGCTTTAGCTCTAGCAGCCCTGTACTGTCCCTGTGGCAGGGAGCACAGTGCATCTTCCCTGCTGCTCTGGGTCCTGTCATGGCTTGGCGAGCTTCCCAGCCCTACCACTGACCTGCCCTTTGGCCTTGGTCATGTCTCCTCACCTCTCTCCTCCCAGCTGCGTTGCCTGCATCGACTCAAAGCTCTTTGGAGCAATCCTACCTCTTCCCCATGGTGTTGGCCCAGCGCAAGGTGCACTGATTCACATAGCGCACAGGCTACAGGTAATATAGTCACAATATAAATGCAGAAGGAGAGATGCCCTTGGCCCCAGGCTAAGGGAGGGAGGGGGAAAAAGCTCACCCTGTGTGTGTGCGGTGTGCGGGAGCCAGCTCAGCGCTCTCCAGAAGTGCTCAGCAAAAAGAAGCGTCATTTTCTGGGGGGGGGTCGTCATGGCAGAGCATGCAATGAATCCTTGCCTGCCTGTGCCAGCCGTGACTCATGGCTGCGGCTGTTGGAGAGCCTGGAAGGGCTCCAGTCAGGAGCTCAGGGCTCTGGAGTTTCTCCCTTCTTGCCCTGCCACTGTGGGGCTCTGAGTCAGGAGCACTTCTGTCACCCCATCTCCATCTGTGCCTCAGTTTCCCCATCTGCAAAATGGGAATCAAGCCTACCTGTGGGTCTTTGGAGTGAGGTTTCCTGAGCCCTACAGTCCTTCCTACCCAGGGCTGTCCGGGCTGCGGTGTCAAGGCTTGAGTGGTTGCAAGTCCCTGAGATAACTCTTAGGACACCAGGATGAGCTGGCTGGAGAGAAACACTGGGAATGGGGGACAGATTAAAAAAGAGGTGAGTTTGCAAAGCCAGCACTGGAATAGAGGGGAGAGACCTAGAAAAGTGGGAAGGACTGAGGCAGGGGGGGCTCCATGGCACGAGGGACCGGCGCTGGGCAGAGCACACGCTGCCACAAGCTGGAATTGCTCTGCTGCGGGTGTCGGGAGAAACTCCCTGGATAGGCAGGCAGCGTGCAGGCAGCACACAGGCAGCAGAGAGCCATCGCCTGAGCAGGTGAGCCATTTCTCTCCAAACAAGGTGGTTTAATTGGCTTCCATCTAGTTGACGAGCAAAGAGCCCTTCGGTGGGTTTTTAAATCTGGGCAAGTTTGGATTCTCAGAGCAATGCAGAGGCCACCGTGCTTTCAGCTGGATATTTAATACTTTTGGCAGGTAGAAAGGCAGCTCTTGGCTCTCCAGTAATTGTGACTGGACACCAGGGTGTAAGTGTCCCCACAAATGCATGTGCAGGTGGTTTTGGGGTGCAGCTGGCATTGCTGCTGCCCGGGGGGCTGCTGGAGTTTGCTCTTAATTGCATTGCATCGGCGTTTGGGTGCTGTGCGGTGGCAGCTCAGCTGAAGAGGATCCTTGCAGGACAGGTCAGGGCTGTGCCGGGGCGTCGTGGTCCTGCAGGACTGCCGTGGGTTGTGCTATGTCTGAGTTTTGGGGTACCCGTGGCTGGGTCAGCATCTCCCCAGGACTTTGGGGGAAGAGACATGTAAAACCATGGGCACAGCAACTGTCTTCATTAGCTTGGATGGATGAAGAGCAGCTGGCTTGTGTCTCCAGCATCTTTCAGGTCTTCATTCCTGTTCCTCCCTCCCTGGGGGCAACCTGGGCAGCCCCCCCCCAGGGCCAGCCTGGCCACGGGGATTTCTGGGCAGCTTTGAGAAGGGTCACTCCAAGCCGTACAAGACCCCTTTTGAGCCAAGTCAGGTCACGGCATCGTCAAGGGCCAGATCCAGCGTCGTGTCCTGGGGACAAGACTTTTGCAGAGGGGTTTTTCTGTGAGCCCTGGGCGGCAGCTTCGGGTTTTCCTTCACCTGAGCCCCCCAGGGCTGGCACAGGAGCAGCTGTGGGCCGCCCTTGCAGACAGAGTGGGACTCAGGGTGGCCGTGCCCAGAGCTGGGCAGCTTGGTGGCATCGGGGAGGCAAATGTGCTCTCATGTCCCCAGCACCACGCGGTCCTGGTGCCCTGTACACGTACACCCTCCAGGCTTGCACCCAGGGCCGGGGGGGGTTGGGAGCATGGGAAGGGCTCAGTGAGTGGCACCGGCAGCCCGTGGCACGCCGATAGCCGGTGGCACGTTGCTGGTTGGTCCTTGGTTTGGCAGGGCAGGGAGGGGGCAGCGCGGCAAGCTGCAGGCAGTGATGGCTGTGCATGGCTGTGCACTGGCTCCTGGCTCCCAGCCCATGTGATGTGTTTGAGGGGGCACAGTGACATTTCAAGAGGAAGAAAAAAAAAAAAAATACCCAGAGACCCACTGGGAGCTCTGAAAAGCCTGAGCCAGAAAAGAAAGCAAGAGAGACAGACATCCGCGCAGAGCGGAGGAATAAAACTGGGCAGGGGGGGAAAAGTTGCCAGGGCAGGGAAAGGATGTGAGCGAAAGTGCTGGCTTGGAGCCGGGAGGATGCGATGGCCGCTGGCAGGGGAACTGTGGCGGTGAATGTCAGCCATGGAGACAGCCCTGCTGCCCACCCGCCGGCCGTGCGCCCCTCGCTAACCCGGGCACAGAGCGGGGGACCAGCAGCCACAGGGAACCGGGGGGCAGCAGGCTGCTGGCTCGGGATCTTCTGCATCCATCCGCCCGCCCGGGCACCGGCACCGCTCCGGCTCCGCTTTCCCGTGCGGAGGATTCGGCGCTGGATGTAAGGGGACAGTTGCCGCACGGTTGAGCGCCGACCGATTGCTGCGCGCAGGCTTCCTGGAGGTCACTGCCGTGTAATAAGGTCGGTAACAATCCACCTAGCTGCTCACTTGCGCTGCATACATGTTTAATAATGAACTGGTTCTGTATTTAATTAACATAAACAGCTAACGCAACTTGATACGTCTCCTTAGATTTAACTTGACAGAGACGGCATGTTGCTTTAAATACCAAGTGATTAGTAAAACCATCTTTCATTTGGTTTAAACATATGCAATAAGATGCATGTGTTTGTCACACAGATTTTGGAGCCGTGCTCCGAGCTGTCTCCCAGTTCCTCTCGGCTGCCTGGGTACCACCATGCTTCCTCGCTGGGCAAAGCATCCCTTTGGCGCTTCCCCCAGAGCGGTGCCGAGGCTGCCGGAGCAGCAGAGACCCGCCGAGCCCGGGGACTACAGGCTCTCTCCGTTGCTCATGGGTATGGACTTGGGGGGGGACACGGGGGGGATGCAGGCTCCGGAGCCACCGGGGGATGCTGGTCCCTTGGGGATGGTCCCAGCCCTACGCAGGTGGGCTTTTCCCCGGGAAGCGATGGCGAGGGCTGGGGTGGATGCTCGGCGCTGGTGGGAGGAGGCGGGCAGGGCTGCAGGCAGCTGCTGCTGCCCTCCTTTTGCTTGAATAAACCTCGTTGCCTGCACCGCTTCTGACTGGCGCTGGTGGAAGGGCTGCGGGGCGGAGGGGCTGAGCTCTCCCTCCGACGTGCCCCGGTGTGGGGGTTAGGAAGGGCAGGAGGGGGCACGAGGGTTTGCTCAGCGCCAGCAGGAACAGGCAGGGGGATGGCATCTGCCTCTGGGGACGGTGCGGTGGCCTTGGCCTGGTGTCACCCACAGCATCCCACTCTGAGCTGGGGTGTACTGGGGGATGCGGTGCCAGCCGGGGAGCCCTGCGGGGGCTGGGCACCTCGGTGTCCTCACGCCTGCAGATGCGGAGGGACACGTCCCAGCAGCACCCCTGTGCCACGGTCTGTGCACCCGGGGTCTCTGATCAGCTGACAGTGAAGCCCCGTCTGATCTTACCACCATGTTTTCCAATTGTGAGTGCGTTTTCCTGCATTGTAAGAGGCTTTAGACGCAAATCTGAGCAATTTTTTCCCCAGTATTTTTGATTTTTAACTAGCTGTGACTAACCAGGCTGGCACAGCAGGCTGTGACCAAACGCCTACATGCTACCTGTGCGCTTATAAATAGGGTCTGTTCTCCATACCCCATTCGGAGTGTTCCTGGGCTCCTGACCCCCTCCATAACACCAAAACAGCTTCTTCCAGCCTCTCCCCCGCAGCCGCCAGAGCAAAGCATCACCCCATCTCCTGGCAGGAGTCACCCAAAAAGGCACTGCCCCCCCAATTCCTGCCCAGAGGCTGCGGGAGCAGGGCTTGGTGCTGTGGCCAGACCTGCTGAGCTCCAGGCTGTGTCCAAGTACCTCGCGATGGCAGCAGGAGCCAAGTCTTCAGAAGAGTTGGCTCCCCCCGTGCCAAGGCAGAGATGGGCTGAGGGTGGCTCTCCCTGCAGCAGCCGGCATCGCTGCAGCCCCCGACATGCCGAGCCGGGGAAAATCCCCCTCCCAGGTGCTTTCTCCTGGAGCTGAGCACTTCGGTGACTCCAGCTGGAGGCTGTAACCCTGAGCTGCAGGGCAAGGGCTGGAAAAGCCATAGGTTTGGCTTGAATTCTTGCCTTAGTGGCTTTCTTCAAGCCCCTCTCCCAGCAGGGATGCTGGAGGGGTGGTTCCCTCCCTCAGCCCTGCCGTGCTCTTACAGATGAATTTGCTTTTGACGAGGTTGCAGCATGTAGTCAAAGCTCCTGTCAGGCGGTTTCGGCCTCCCGCCGGCGAGCGAGCGGTTAGCATGGCTGCACTAATGGCAGGAGATGAGAGGAAGTGATTAGCTTGCTTGAAAAATTGCACCAAGTGCATTTCGCCAAACTGCAGGGCTGGCGCGGTGCATCGCCGCACGCCGGGCAGGAGCATTGCCTGCTCTGCCAGCCTGGCCCTGGGCTGCTCTGCCCGCATCTTTCCCCTGCGTGGGAGCTTTGTGTCTCGTCCTGCAGCCTTCCTCTCCATCGACTTGTTGCGTTTTGTCTCTGCCTTTGATCTCCAGCTCTCCGAAGCAACGCTTGCCCGTGTTTCCAAGCCAGGGCTGCTGGCGTGCATCCCTCGTGGCCGTCCCCAGGAGTGGGATGTAGCCCCGTGCCCAGCTCTGGGCTTTCACCCCACCAGGCTGGAGGGTCCTACCGACAAAGCCCCTCTCCCACTGCCAGACCCACTGCTCCTTCGCCTTTCTCCGGTCATGGAAGCGACAGTGGTGGCCTTGCTCTGTTGAGTGACTTCGCTCAGGGGCTCATTAGAGGAAGAAATAATCCTGGCAGGAGTTGGGTCTTGACCTCAATGTGTGTCCCCTCCAGCTCACTTTCCTCCTCCTCTCTGCCAGCCCCCCTCATGGCTACTCCCCACGCCTCTGCCCTCTTGCTCTGCTTGCAGAGAGATGAGAATAAGAAACGAACCCAAAGCCCAGCTTGTGGGCTCGGATGAATTCCTGCCTCCAACCGAGCAAACCCACGCAGCTGCAGGTGATGGGTGAAGGCTGGAGCAGGAGCCTCCTGCTCCCAGGGCACCGGCAGCCGCTTTCCCGAGCAGTTTTGCACAGCATGCGGACACACATCTTCCCTGCCCTCTGCCACATGGAGAGCTGGTTTTGGGGCCGTTTCCTTCGAACCAGCCCCAGCCCCCCATCATCACCATCACCCCGCCGTGCTCTCTGTCCTCCTGCTGACTCTCCCCACGTCCCTCCCTCTGCTCTGGGCTAAGAGGAACCATCGATTTGATGTCTTGAGAGGGCAGTTTATCGCTTTCCTGATGCCTGATAGATTGGAATTGATTTCCAGAGCAATTTGCTCGAGCAGCTCAAGGCGGGAGTGCTGGGAGCCGTGCTGAGACCCGGCTTTGCAGGAGCGCGGTGGGGACGGCGTTGTCTCTGGGGCCGTTTGGGAGCTGTGGCACTGGTCAGTGTGGGAATCCTCCAGAAGGACCCGTGGGGCAGGGAGGGTTCTCAGAGCAGCATGAATTCACCTGCCTGCAGGGGAAGAAGGGATGGATGGAGACGGCAGCTCTGCACGTGATGGGGGCTGCAGGGTTCCAGGGCCCACTGTTGCCTTGGGCTCATCCCAAGGCTTTGCCCCCCAGGCTGAACAAAAGGGGGGACCCGGCTTCGCAGGGAGACTTGGCTCTGCTTCGCTGCATGACTGCGGGTGAGTCACTGCCCCGTGTCCACGCACACCCCACATGGAGGCAGACGCTGCACTCGCCTGTCTCGGTGAGGCCGTGGGAGTCAGCAGGTACT
The DNA here is from genome assembly GCF_023634085.1 of Falco cherrug. Lineage (NCBI taxonomy): Eukaryota > Metazoa > Chordata > Aves > Falconiformes > Falconidae > Falco > Falco cherrug. Next base: position 4,768,601 of record NC_073716.1, read on the forward strand.
GCCAAGATGCTGGGAAAACTCTGGGTCCTTTCAGGAGACTGTAAATACTGATCCAGCCAGGGCACCGTGCTGGACACGGCGGTGGCATGTGGCTCTGCTGGTGCTTTCCTGCTGCTCCAACCCTGGGTTTGACCTCCTCACGCCTCAGCATCCCCATCTGCAGCATCCTCAGACTCGTGCTGTCTGCACGTACCTTCCTCCGGGGCAGAGCCTTTCCTCCCCCAGCCCCGTGCCTCAGTTTCCCTCTCCCATTCAGGGTTAAGGGGGATCCCCAGCCTTGGACCTGCCTGGCACAGCCTGGGCTAATCCCATCCCAGTTGCCAGGCTGCCGGCTGCGCCGCCTCGAATTGCTGCTGCTGCGTGGGTGGGAGACGAGACCACAATGTGGCTTGTGTTTATGCTGTGAAGAGCCTGGTCCCTTCAATCCTCCCCTCTTCTTTATTTTTATCTGGCGTCCCGGAGCTGCTGGCATCTCCCCAGCCACTGTGCCATCCCCGCCAGCTGAGGATGCGGCCTCTTGCCAGGACACACGGGGCTCCTTTCTCCTCTGGTCCCCGGTGGGGAGGCTCTGCCTGGCTCTGCCCTGGGCAGGGATGCTCTCCACGTGCAGAGGATGCCACTGTCATCGGCTTCCTGCCAAAGGTTGGGGATGAAGCTGATGGCAGGGGAAAGATTTGCCCCAGCTCTCCCAGCTGTGAGGCAACATTCACACGCCGCTTCACCCTCTACCCATCTTCCTTTCTTTTGCCTAAGTGAGGGCAGGTCCTTTCTGCCTCCCACTGCAGTAGGGATTCATGCTTCCCACCGCTGGGGTGTCCGAGGGGGCCAGGACAGGTGGGGAGGAACCTTCACTGAGGATGCCCTTCCCGCAGGATGACGAGGGCATTCCCAGCCCCCGGCTACATCCTGAGTGATGCCTGATGCTGCCAAGCTCTGCTTGCTGGGCCCATGGCACAGGTCAGGTCACATCTGTGCCACCACGTGTGTTTGGAGTGACCCGGCTCTGCTCTATCCCGGAGCTCGCCCTGGCATTTGTAGATTTGCCAGCTGCTGAGCTCAGCGCTGCAAGGTGGAAGCAGAGCCGTGTAGCCACCGTATGATCAGTCACACAAGGCTTGTGCACTTACGGACCCCCCGATAGCATTGTCAGCAGAGCCCACCCCACCGGGCCTTTGCTCTTCAGCACCACAGCCATCTCCTGACCCTCAGGGCCATCTGCCAGACAGCCACCATGCGAGAGAGCTGGGACGGGGCTGCCTTGGTGCTGTCCCCTCTGGTCCCTGCCCTCCTGCAAGGAAGCACTCAGCTGAGGGTAGGGATGGCGCCCAGTTGGGGCTGGCAGAAGATGTTGAGCAGAGGAGATGGTGCGAGGAGGAGGAGGGACAGGGGCCAGTTCGTGCTTTTCAGCTGCTGCTGCAGTGGGATGACCACGCTGCGAGTGGGCAGGGGACAGGCAGCGTGGTGGCAGGGAGCCCTGCCTGCAAAAGCAACCCCCAGGGCAGCTGCAGGCTGAGGTGGGCAAGGCTGGAGGAGCTCCCAGGGTGTCGAGTCCCCCTTCCCTGGGTGACAGCATGGGAGCCAGCCTGGCGCATGTGTCCTGTCTCAAAGGAGGGATGTGGGGATGGAGCTCTGGGCAGGAAGGTGTTGGTCCCGATCCTGAGCACAAAACGAGCAGTCGGGCGTGCTGGCTCTGCTTTTGGTACTGCTGTCCATGGGAGTTAGGAGGTGAACTCATCTCCCATTTCCCTGTGCACGCGTGGGTGTGATAACACCCGGCGAGGTGGGAAGCAACTGCTGCTTTTTACAGGGCTGGCCAGATGGGATTTCTCCTTCAGTTTGGGTTTTGACAATGACATGGGAATTTATCGGGTTGTTTCTCTGCTCCCAAAGTAAAGGACCTGCTTGTCAGGGCAGTGTGGCAGAGAGATGCCAGCTGGACCTCCCCAAGCTCCAGCCGGGGAGCAACCAGTGTGCACCAAAGCATTGCATGGCTTGTCCCCGCGCAGCTCCTTGTCCCCGCGCAGCTCCAGCAGCATTGGCAGGGCTGGCACTAGCGGGGTGCAGGCAGGGTCCAGGGCACATAGAGGCTGGGGACAAACAGAGCTGGGTCTGCAGGGTCGCATCCAGACTGGCATCGTGCGTGGGCACCGTGCCCCTGCCCGCCATCGAGGAGCCAAGCAGTGTCCTGGCTGTGGGGCCGTGGGGTCTGCGCTAGCCCAGCTGGGAAGTTCCCAATGAGGCGGTCGGCGGGTGGTGTTTTATTTTCCTCGGTTCCACTTGAATTTGGGAGTGAAAGGCACGGCGGGGAGCCCGCTGCCTGCTGCTGAGCCCAGGCTAAACAGCAGGATGGTGCTGCAGGGAGGGATGCTCAGGGATGGGGAGCGGAGATGGGGGAGCCACAGCCCCCACCTCCCAGGGGCTGCCAGGCACAGCGCGGGCATGGGGGCGATTTGTCCCAGGACTGATGTTAATGGTCCCTCGTGGGCAGCTTTGGCGTCACCCGGCTTTTCCCAGCAATATGGTGCCCAGTCTTCATCAGCCTGGGAGCAAGAGGATGGGATGGTGGGGAAGCTTCTGCCCGGCCACCCGCCAGCTTTCGCTCCCCGTGTTGCTCCCTGTGCGAGGGATGAGGAGGGCGTGCAGTGCCCTCGCATTGGCAACGCTGGGTCTGTCCCACTGCCGGCATTCCCATGGGACAGGGACATCGGCCGCCCATGGGCTGGGGCCAAAACAGGGGTGCATTTGATTTTAAATGAACAGATCTGGCTGTGTAAAGCACTGGTGATGGTCGAACCCGTTCGGCACGTGGCGGTGGTGTGGGCAGGGGGTGCGTGGGTCCCCCCACAGTGTGCCGGCTGCCTTGCCGCTGCTGCTGGGCACGGCTTCAGTAGAACACTGGTGGCTGTGCAGCTCCCAGTGCCTCTCGCCGGTGTTTGCTGGCCCCATCATGGGGGTGAGATGGGAACCTGGGGCAGGTCGCTTGACCACCATGCCCCCCATCCCGAAATTAGTACAAATAGAGTGTGGTTGAGCCAAGGACAGGGACCCCCCAGGCAGCAATGCCTCTGAAGGCCCCTTTGCCCCAGCAGGTCCCGGCTCGGGCAGGGGTGGGGGATTTCTGGGGTCCCCCACCGATGTCAGCTGTGCAGCACGACAGGAGTTAAGCACAGCAGGAGCCGTGTGGGCTCTCCCTGCGCTGCCCAGCTATCGCTTCTGTGGCGTGGCAGGGAAGGGGTTAGTGCCGAGCAGGGCTCTGGGTGCTGGGCAGCCTCTGTGGGTGCTGTGCAGGCAGCGGGCTGGCAGTGCGGCAGCCGCAGCCTCTGGGAGGAAGGCGAGAGCATCCTGCTCTTCCCACTGCCTTAATGGCTGGGTGCGGGGGAGGCGCATCGCTCCGAGGGGCTTCTATTCTTTCGCCTCCCTTTCTTCCCAAATGTACTCCCCCCGTCCCCTCCCCTCGCCCCTTTTTGTACAATTGCTTTCTTGGACTATTTTTCATGCTCCGCTAACTGCCATTGCTTTCACGACCCGCGTGAGCCTTGCTGCCTCATGAAGATTTATGAAACTGCAGTAATAAACTGTGTTTGAAAGATCCTTTTTATGATAAAACCCTACGAAGCTGCCGGAGGGGGGGATCCGAGCAGACTATGCCGCCGGCCCTGCGGCCGCTCTGACCCGGCGTGGCTCTCGGGGGGCAGCACCCCCAGCACGGGGCAGGTTTTTGGGGGCCTCTCCCACCCCTGGCTCCCGGAGAGGGAGCAGGGAGCTGGTGGGAAGCTGATACTTGGGCTGCAAAGCACCCGCCTGGAAGAGCATCACTCAAAGCACGGTTGGGTGCTGGTGCCGCTGCTTTCCCAGGAAGGAGGCGATGGCCGCATCCTGCTAGGAGCCTGGGCTGTGACCCTGGCGCGGGTGACACCTCTGCTGGCAGGTAAAGATGGCTGGATGAATCGGCAAAGAGAGCCTCGTTCCTTTCACTTCCCGCTGCTTGGAGAGGGGCTTGCCAGGATTTACCGTGGGATTTTGGCTGTCGTAGCGGCCCTGCACCCGGCCAAGGAGCCGCCTCCAGCCCCTGGAGACCTGGGGGCTGCCTCCCCCTCCCCACCGGAGCAGTCTGCCGGCCGCGGTGGAAGCTGTCCTGCGCCCCCGGGTAAGTGATGGGATGGTCCCTGTGCGGGGGACACGTCCCAGAGGGGCACCCCGTTTGGCTGGGCTGGGGCAGTGCCAAGATGGGCACCCCAGGCAGGATGCGGCCATTGGCTCTCCCACCCCAGTGACCTACTTGGAAGCAGCCCTGGGAAGCACTTTCCCGGGATCTGCTGTCGCTGGCAGCGGGGCAGCCCGTGTGGGTACCACTGCTCCAGCATCCCTGCACAGGCCCTGCCTGGGAGGAAGAGCAATAACTTGGGGAGGGGGGATTTTGGGGGGCAGGATGCGATGATGCCCTTGGGCTGAAGCCAGGAGGGAAGGATTAACACCCTTTTCCCGGGCGTAGCGCCAGGGAGGCATGACCCTGGGTGCTTTAAGGTCTCTTTCCAAAGGACCCCCCAGTTGTTGGCGGTTCCTGTATCAAATTGTCTCTGCCCGCTCCAGGCTGGGATATCTGGAGGGGAGAGGTGGCTGATGTGGGGACAGGTACACGTGTGTCTGTGGTGGCTTTTCCTCCTCTCGCCTTCGTGGGATTCATGGATCACGGGGTTTGTGATGCCGGCGCTGCTTCCCCCCGGCTTGCTCCAGAGCCCAGCAAGGGGTGCGGGAGCGGATGCAGCGCAGCCGGGGCTGGAAGAGCCCCCGATGGCATCCAGCTTTGCTCTGCCCCTGTGCAGATTGTGCAGGGCTTTTCAAATCATCCTTTTTAGTAGTCGGCAGAGAGACAGTGAGCTGGCGCGTTCCGCTCCCGGAGCATGTAATTAGGGAGCAGGGAGCTGCATGCTGATGCGTGGCTCGGCAGCAAGAGGAGGAGGAGGAGGGTGGGAAGGAGCCGGGAATGTGGACTCATCCCAGGGCTGATAAACCCGGGGTTGGTGGTGGCACCGAGGAGGCAGCTGCAGGGAACCAGCCCCTCTTGCAGCCCTCCGGCCCCCATCCGTGCACCTTGCTCCGGCTCAAGGCCGCAGCGCTGCTGCTCTCCCCAGCGAGAGAGAGGAGCTGCAGCTCCTTCCTCCCAGCCTTGCCCCTGCTGCAGCTGGAGGCTTTCAGGGTCCTCTTCATCCCTCTTTCACAGCTTTCCCAGACTTGCCATTCCGATGGGACGTGATAAGGCCTGGGGGTCCCGGTGGCACTCTGGATCCAGCACTGCAGAGGGGCTGGTTTGGTGGGGACGGGCCACGCTGGCACATTGCCTGTGCCAGGGGGATGCCAGGGGTCCTGCTGCCCCCAGTCCAAGCTGAGAGCTCCCTGCCCGCTCCCAAGGATGCTCTAGGGCACCGCCAATGGGCGCCCAATGCTGGGATGGGTGCTGGGTGCTGGATGTGTGCCCCCCCAGCACATCTCTGCTGCTTTGCTGTTGTAGAGCAAGTGCTTGAGCAACCGGCTGAGGGCAGGAAGGGGATTTCTGCCTGCTGGCAGCAAGCCCTCGGTGAGAAACGTGTGTTACAGGGAGCGTTACATGAAAAGAGAGGTGGGAAGGCAGCTGCTGGGGCTCAGCAGGGTGGTACAGGAGAAATTGCTCCGTCTGCGTTTCCCACCAGTGCTGGAGTTGAGCAGAGGCTCCTCAGCCAGTGGTGCCCGGGGACCCCAAGATGATGCTCTCAGCCCTGCACCACACTGCCTTCCCTGCTGGCAGAAGGACCGAGGTGTCCCCTCTGGCATCTCTCCTGTGCTGCTTTCCCTGGGGGATCTCTGGGTGTTTTGCACGTGGCAGATGTGCCACCTTGACCTCCCCTGTGCAGCGGTGGCACGGGGACCCAGCTGAGCGAAGCGGCAGGGTGGGGAGGGACCAGGAGCTTCAGCTCTTGCTCAAATTCTGCCGCCGTTTTCTGCATAAGGGGGTGACGGTCCCCTGGGTAAGGTTGCATTTGGTGATGGAGCAGTGGGGGACAGGAGCTGGACCGGTTGTTTTTTGGAGGAGGGAAGCGGGGACGGAGCTTTGGCGGGGGTAAGGATGTCCCCGTGGCACTTGCTGGGTGCGTGGTGTCCCCGCCTGGCTTGGAGCAAACCCCCTTGTATGACCTTGAGCAGAGGAGTTGTGTCTGTAGCACACGCTGGAGTCCTGTCCTACATTAATAACACAATCGGTTGATATAAAGCTAATATGTTGGGCTGATAAATAATTAAGGGAAAGGAAAAAACCCTCTGCGACTTGCTTAACAGGAGCTTGGGAAAGAAGGGAGGGGGGGAAAAAAAGGACAAGGAGGGAGATGAATAATGAATCAAGGTTAAATGGTGAGCGAAAAAGGGAAGCCTGAACGCGGTGAATCCCTCCAACACACATGCTGCAGTTGCCAAACTAGTTAGTGGCGGCTCGTGGCCTCGGTGCAGGCACGGCGGTGGCAGCTGGGACCAGCAGGGCTGTGTGACATGGGCTCAGACTGCGTGAGACCCTCAGAAGTGGTTTCTTGGGGTGGGGGCCGGTGCCCTGGGGTTGCTTTGCGGTGGGCGTGTGGGCTGGGTAGGGGCTGCGGGCTGGGGGGTGGCCTCATCCTGCAGCCACCGAGGAGGTGCCAGGCGCTGGCAGCGTGCGGGGACTTCCAGGCATTCATTACCACTCGCATTGTGCACGCTCGGCACAACTTCCCTGGAAATTAAAATCACCACATGAAGTTAATGAATTATTAGCAAAAGGGACAAGTCCCTTTCGCCTCACCGCACACAGGACTGCCTACCTGCCCCCTGCCTGCGCTCGCTGCCTGCTCTGCCTGCCCGGGATGGGGTGAGCTCTACGAGAGGGCTGGGATGGGGCAGAGCATCCCTGCGGTGCCCGGTGGTGGTGCTGGGTTTGGTGCCCACAGGCTGGACTGATCCCTGGGAGCAGCAGCTGCGGGGCGGGGGGCTGAGCCCTCCGGCGAGGGTCTTGATGGGCAGACATGAGCCTCCCCCCACCTTGGCCAGCATTTCATTTTCTTTTTGATTTGTCCGTGTGTCCGTGTCTCCCTGTCTGTCTGTGCTCCGGAGCGGTGTCCATCTCCTGTGTCTTGTCTGTGTCATTTTAATGACCCAACGCTGTTTTATTCATGTTTCAGCCTGAACATCGTGGTCTCGGTGACATCCCAGCCCCTTTGTCCCTCCCTCTGCCCCCTGCCCCATCCATCTCCTGCCACTGCCAGCCCCTTGCCCGGGAGCGGGGACACCGCTGCCATCGCAGGATGCTAAACCCTGCACCCACCAGCCCCCCGGTTGTACCCCGTTGAGGGGTGACCCTGCTCCCAGCTAGGCTCAGCTATCAATTCCAGCTTAAAACCCCCTCCCCATCCCCAAATCTTAGCACCCCACCTGTGCCCCACAGCAGCGGGGCTGGCCCTGACGCCGCTCTGCTCTCCCCCCCGTGCAGATCCCGAGAGGACAAGCACCCACATGATCTCGGCAGATGATGCCGAGTACCCACGGGAGTACCGGACCTTGGGCAACGGCACCCGGCGCTTCTCCAACGTAGGGCTGGTGCACACCTCGGAGCGCCGGCACACTGTCATCGCCGCCCAGAGCCTGGAAGCCCTCACTGGCCTCCAGAAGTCGGAGATGGAGCGCAAACGGGATGCCTTCATGGACCATCTAAAGAACAAGTACCCACAGCATGCGCTGGCGCTCCGTGGGCAGCAGGAGCGCATGCGGGACCAGGTAAGGGGCGTCTTCTCGGGGTAGCAGGGGGACATGGGGACCCCATCTCACCCTTTGGGGCTTTCTGGAGGAGAAGAGCCTCACGGGGGGCTCAGATGGTGCACAAAACGGGTGGCTGCTTGCAGCAGCCCTGGCAGGGAGCATCCTCCAGGTCTGAGGAAGAGCATCCCCCATCCCTGGTGGGGAGCATCCCCCAGCCCCAGGGGAGAGCACCCCCTGTATCGCCAGAGCTGGGGGGTCCCATGTGAATGTACCCTGCCATAGGGGGGGGTTGGCTCCTGCTGGCTGGTGGCAGCCATAGGGAGGAGAGGGATGTTCCTCCATACAAAGGACATGCAGAGGGGTGATGTGATGGCCATGAGGGGCAGCTGGCCTGTGGATTTGCCCCATGGGGGGGTGACACTCAGCTTAGCGCTCTGCAGGTTTTGGCTGGGCTGCAAACCCCAGCCTTGCTGGGAGAGGGACAGACTGACCCATGGACTGGTGTCTGCAAACCCTGCTGCATGCCTGGCGCTGCACGGCTCCGCAAGCCTCGGCCGCCCCACGCCGCACCTCTGCAGCCCCCCAGCCCTGAGGCAGTTGCTCCCTGCCTTAGCTCACATGGCACAAAAAGCCTAAATAAGTAGTTTGCCCAGGCAAAGCTTTGCCCCAGCCCGCCCTCACCCCCAGGCTGGCTCTGCGGCACATCCCAGTGCCAGCCCCTGGTGCCCCGGCACAGCCTGTCCCCGCGCGTCTGGGGTGAGGATTTAGCATTAATGGTGTTTTGGGCAGGCTGCTGGTGTGAACACAGGCTTAAATCCCCCCTGCCTGCCCAGCCCCAGCACTCTCCTCTGCGTCCTGGACCCCCCCAAACCGAGGACATTGGTGAAAACCCACAGCCAGCCCTGACCCAAGCAGCCCAATCACCAGGATGGGGATGCTCTCTCAGCCAGGGGGGGTCGGTGCAGCTCCTGGGGCAGAATATCTTCTCCCTCCACTGCCCAGCAAGGTGCCAGGCAGTCTGGTGAGCCTGGGGAGCAGGACGGCACAGGCGTGTGCTGCTGTGCCGTGTGGGATGCGGCAAGGTGTGCCTGGGGTTTAGTACCCACGTCCAGGCAGAGGTGGCCTTTGGTGGCCTGTTCCCAGGTCTCAATCCTACCCCAGGGACCAGCTGGTCCTCGGAGTGGGACAGCAAGTGACACATCCGAGCACCCTCACTGAAAGCAGCAGAGCCCACGGGCCGAAAGGTCCCCAGGGGCAACGTCCATCCCTCGTACCACGGGGTGCCCCCCAGGGCCAGGCAGCACCCCAGGGTGCTGAGGAGCCCACCCCCTCCCCCAGGCGACGGCGATGCCCCGGTGATGCTGTTAGGGCGGCAATAAATCCTCACCTCAAGTGACACTTTTTATAAAAAGGCACAGGGGAGGGTGAGCGCGGAGGAGCCGGAGGAAGTGGCTGGAAAGAAATCTTATATCATCTCCAACTAGACGCCTCCCCGAGGGACGGAGGCGACGGCTCCCAGCCCTAGCGCAGCAGAAAGAAATCCAGCTTTGTAAGGAAACCCAGCAGGCCCCCGGCATGCCGCCCGCGCCGAGGCGGCATCATCATCATCATCATCGCTGCCTCCTCTGAGCTGCTGCCCGCCTTGCACCCCCCCTCACCCATCGGGGCTGCTTTGGGGAGCACCAGGGGTCCCCCCCTGCTCTGCAGCCCCTCTCCTTGCAAAAAGCTCGTGGCTGGATGCAAAGAGGAGCGGCCAAATCCTGCACAGCTGCGGGGATTTGCACCAGCTGAGCATCCAGATTTTGGCTAAGGGCTAATTATGGATGGTGGCTTTGCCATCGCCGTCAGCCCAGGTGCTGCGCAGGGTGCACGGTCCCCATCCGTGTTGCCGCTTGTGAGACGGAGCCCTGACATTTCTAGCCGCAGAGTGATATTTCTCAGTAAATAACTAGGAATCTTTCTCCTATTATTGCAATGATTTAAAGACTTTTTTTTTTTTTTTTTTTTTTATAAGCTGCAGCTATAAAAAATCCAGCTTGTGTTGACTCGGGGTCTGATGAGCTTTGGAGGGTTTTTATAAGGTGAAGGAAAGATGATCTGGGTTCTGGAATTATCACCCGCAGGGCTGTGGGTGCCCAGTAGGACCAGAGAGGGGTCCAGGCATCTACTGGCACCGCTCCAAACCCAGCCAGGTTTTTTGGGGCTCGCTGGCGAGGGGTGAAGGTCACAGCCCTGGGCTGGCTCCCCCCTCCCTGCCCCAGGCAAGGTGCTGGGCAGGGGCACAGCTCCATCCATCAGCCCCAAGCATCTCCCGTTTGCAACTGGTGGGGAAAGAAAAAAAAAACCAACCAACCCAAAACCTATTTTTCTTCTTTTTTTTTTTTTCTCCTTTTTCCTTCTCCCTGCAGGTGGTAAATAATAATGGGGAGAAAATGAAACTAGAAACACAGGAAACCCCAGGTGTCAACCTTTAAATGACATTGGGATACAACACTCTGGGCCTGCCTGAAATGTTTGAAACTCGTTTTGCTATTCTAGGGGAGCCTGGCATGTATTTCAGATCACAGGCTTCGCTATTTTATTTTATTTTTTTTTTAAAATTACATATGAGAGAGTTTGCAAAATCAGAGGTGAATAGAAACATTTCATAAATGTCAACATCCCTTTCAGTGTGGCAAAGCCTGCAGCAAAACGCCATTGTACTCATGCATAGGAACTGGAAAGTGAGCGCAATATTAATTTTAATCATATGTATATATAACAGAGCAGGAAAAAAAAACAACAAAAAACCCAAGCAAATAATTGTACCAACACCCAACAGACTGCTAGCAAATCTGCGGAGAAGTCCAAGGCGGCAGCTAGCTAATTTAAAACCCAGATGGGAGAACACGCTAAATGGGCATGTTAACAATAAAGAGAGGAATGGGAATCGGGACGAGGTGGCTGATGGAGCACATCGGCTGCTAGGCTTTGGGTCTGCTTTTGGGGTAAATCCTGCCCTCGGGGGGGGTAAATCCAGCTGGAGAGGGATGGCATGGGCAGGTTTCTCATCTCTGTGTGCATCGGTGCTCTAGGATGTGCGATTCAGCCAGGGGCGCCCCCGTGGTGCCCAGTGATGAACGTACAGAAGTAAAAAAATAATATTAGAAAAATAATTATATGATGGTGTAAGGGGGTGACCCCATCACCCCTCCCTATTTCTCACTGTTATCCACATTCCTTTTGGATATGCTTTTCCGCACGGGACTCAGAGGGTGCGTTACCAACTGGGAACGCGCGGTTTTACACAGACAAATTATAAACCCCAGAAAATAAGGGATTACCAACCCTCCCTTGCCCGTGACCACCTATGCATGGCAGCTGTATTGCAATTCAGCCCTGTCTGCTCAGGCACCTTGCAGCTCGTAACCTGCAGCATGGGGTTAAATACCGCAGCGGAGCTGGAGCAGAACCGTGCCTCTTTCAGGTCTAAATAAAAGTATATAAAAGCTCGGATTGAAGCTTGTCCAGTTCTGCTGCAGGGGAAAAAAAAAAAAAAAAAAGAAAAAAAGGAAAAGGAAAAGGCTCGAGCTGAGTGTTAACGTGTTGGTGGCTGCCTGACAGCAGCAGATTTGCAGCTGCCCAGAATAAATCCGACTTTGGAATAAATAAATAACAGCCAGCACAGATGTACGTACCCCCAAAGCCCAGCCCTTGCTCTTTCTTGCCTCGCCAAGGCTGCCCTGCAGCATCGCTGCTGTGTAGGGCAGGAGTGATGGTGCAGGCAGGGGTGCAGGCAGGCTGGGGCGGTGCTGGTTTGCTGCAATTGGCTTTGTGCCTCAGTTTCCCTGAATAAAACAGGGGGTCTTGGCTGCTTCCCCGCTCCGCAGCAGGGTGTGCTGCCACATCGGGGACCTGGAGGTGTGGGGGGGCTGAAATGTGGGGCTGGGGGTTTGTGGGGCCAGGGCCGCAGGCAGGCAGGGCAGGGCAGGGGGAGCAGTAATTTTTTTGCATGGGTTATTCTCAAGAGTACTTTGCCCTTCTTGATAGCACTCAGTGCAGCAGCTCCTGGGGTTCGGGCCAGGTACGCAGCAGGGACCGGGGGGGGGCAGGCGGGATGCCTGGGTGCAGCATCACGGGGCTGCTGCAGCCCCCGCTCCTGCCTGCAGATGCTGGGACCCGGCTCCCACTGATTAAAGCGAATATTAACAAATCCTGGTGATTTTTATTAGCCTTGCAGTTGTCAAGCCTTTTGGGAAGCGTGCGCCAATGCATTTCTGCATAACTGGAGGAAAGAAAATCTCCTGGGGAAGTTGGGATGCCAGGGGCACTGACAAAGCCTTGCGGGTGGGCACCCCGGGTGCTGTGCACAGGATGGCACTGGGGCTCCTGCAGCTCCTGCATGGGCTGCAGAGCCCCCCCAGGGGTGCTGGCATGGGGTGGGGGGACCCCAGCGGCACCCTGTGCTGCAGCAGGGTCTTACAGGGGGTGTGCATGCGGGCTGCATGCATGCACGGTGCTGCCCATGGCCACCCCCCAGCCTGTCCACAGCCCACCCTGCCAGGGTGCATGGGGGTAAAAATGCTGCCAGGTTGCTGGGTCTGGGGGGCTGCCCCCACCCCTGCCCCCACAGCCCCCGAGCACGCACCCCTGTTCCAACTGCCCCATTGCACCCCCAGCACCCATCTCTGTCCTGTTGAACCCCAGCACCCACTCCTGTCCCATTGCACCCCCAGTTCTCCCCAGCACCCACCCTTACCCCACTGCACCCCTAGCACCCACCTCTGTCCCATTGCACCCCCAGCACCCACCCCTACCCCACTGCACCCCTAGCACCCACTCCTGTCCCATTGCACCCCCAGTTCTCCCCAGCACCCACCCTTACCCCACTGCACCCCTAGCACCCACCTCTGTCCCATTGCACCCCCAGCACCCACCCCTACCCCACTGCAACCCTAGCACCCACTCCTGTCCCATTGCACCCCCAGTTCTCCCCAGCACCCACCCTTACCCCACTGCACCCCTAGCACCCACCTCTGTCCCATTGCACCCCCAGCACCCACCCCTACCCCACTGCACCCCTAGCACCCACTCCTGTCCCATTGCACCCCCAGTTCTCCCCAGCACCCACCCCTGGCCCATTGCACCCCCAGCACCCACCCCTGCCCCATGGCACCCCCACCCCCCTCCCCCTGCCCCATGGCACCCCCCACCCCCCAGCACCGCCCCCGCCTCCCGTTGCAGCCCCCGCCTCGCCCCCCCCCCGGCAGCGCCCCCCAGCGGCCCGGCGCAGCGCGGCGGCAGGTGGAGTCGCCGTTGCCATGGCGACCGCGCCCCTATCAGGGCGGGCGCGCGGGGCCGGCGGCGGCCGCAGCGGCGGGAGGTGGTGGCTCCGCTCCGCGCTGCGCGCAGCGGCCGCGGCACCGCCCGCCCCCGAGCCGAGCCGAGCGGAGCCGAGCCGAGCCGAGCTCGTCGGCGCTGCGGATCCCGGCCCGGGCTCACCTGCCGCAGGTACCGGGTCGCGCGGGGTCCGGCGGGGCGGCGCGGGGCGCATCCCTCCGGTGGGGTGCGGGTCCGGTGTCGCGGTCCCCTCCTGCATCCCGGTGTCCGCCCTCCCCGTGCTGCGGCGGCCCGACCTCCCCTTCCCCAGACATCCCGCTGCCGCTCCCGCCCATCCCAGCATCCCCCTCCCCCCTCCCCGAGATCCCGGTCCCCCCGGTCCCTCACCCCGTCACCAACCCATGCCCCCGCCCGCGCCCATCCCCTGGCCGCGGGGCTCAGCCCCAGGGAGGGGGCAGCCCCCCTTTCCCTCCAGCCCCGCGCCGTTCCCTTTTCCCGGGGGTCTCCCGGCTCGCGGGTGGCGCTTTGTGGGTGCCACAGTCCCTGCGTTGCCCTTTGGTGCACCACCGGGGGCGGGGGGGCTTACCCTGCACCCCCCGGCTGCACATGGGGCTGTGCAAAGCCCCCGGTGGTGCCGGTGGCAGCCCTTCTGTGCAGCCCCCTTCCTCACAGGGTAGCCCTGCGTTGTCACCCGTGTCCCCTGCGCAGGGGACACCCATCCCCTCTGCCCTTCTCGGGCTGCGCTGCGGGCAGCCGGCGAGGGGCAGATGGTGGCCTGGGCACGCAGCATCCCTGCGCCATGCAGGGGCTTGTCTTGCCTCCGGTGCACTCAGTCCAGCATCCTTCCCGTGGGGGTCCTGCCGGCATCGCTAGGACCCCCCAGCCTGGACCTCCAGGACCTCCACCATGGGAGGAGCCGCTTGATACCATCTCCCTTCAGCCCCCCCATCCCCCCCCCCCCCCCCCCCCCCCCCCCCCCGTTTCCAAGAGGTGCTGGAGCCGGGCACATGGAGAGTGCCCATGGCCTTGGCATGAGTTTGGCATCGTCTTGTCCTCACAGGGTGCCTGACCGGGCTGGGGGTGCCAGCACAGGCACTGGGGACCAGGACACTCTGCTTTTTGTAAAACCAGTGGTGATGGTGGATTGTGGACGTTGCCCAGAGTGAGCCGGTCACTGGGAGCTCGTGGGAGCTAGAAGTGGGGCCTGTTGGTGCTTTGCCCAGGGTCTCATCCTGGTCTCCAGAGGTAGAGCGTGTTGTGAACCGTTGCAAACTGCTGTAATGGTGGAGGAGAGCGTGCGTGGCTGTCGGGAGTAATGTGAACGAGCGTGTGTGTGTGTGTGTCCCTATGACTGCAGCCAGAGCTGTCTCTATTGATTCTCTTGTTTTTCCCCTACCGGGAGCAATTCCTGGCTGATTAAAAGAGACCTGGCCTACGGTTTGCCTGGGAATCAGGTCCCCGGGAGCTGGGAGTCATGCAAAGCTCTGTAGGTCACCCCACTTCTCCTTGGCTTTAGGGGTGGAGCAGGTCTTGAAGTCCCTGAGAAGTGGGTAATAAATACGGCCGCACTGGTGACACTGATGGCATCCCTAGGGAGGGCATCCACGAGCCTGTGGTGTGGTCCAGCGGGGGGATACCCAGTGGATGCCCACCAGGAATTGGATCCAACTCCATTCCCTTGGCACCCTCACCGCGGTTCAGGGGAGCACAGTGCCAGCGCTGCTGTCGGCGAAGGGCTGTGCGTATTCCTGCCTCTCCGGCACAAACAGATGCCACGATGTGAAGGTGCGCATCCACCCCTGCCCTGCTGCCCAAAGTTTCCTGCTGTTCCTAACCCAAATTTGGCTCTTTTTTTGCTGGCAGCCTGGAGGGTCCTTGTGAGGCGGCTATGGGCTGCTGCTTGCCCCGATGTCATGGTGCTGGGCTGGCACTGAGCGGGGTGAGGAGGGAGAACACCAAAAAGCTGCAGCAGCCAGAGAGGCAGCTCCTGTCCCTGCTGCTAATGCAGCCCTGGCTCCGGCGGTGCTGGCAGCAGTAGGCAGGGAGTGCAGGAGAACAGGTCAGTCTCCGTCACCAGCTGCGTGCCAGTGCCCTCTGTGCCCAGCCCCCCCCCCCAAAAAAAAAAAAAAAAGCTCTGCTGCTGGCTGGCCAGGGTGGGAGCAGCACCTGTGCTGTACCCTGAGGTGCTGGTACTTGCTGGGGACCATGTGGTGGGAGGCAGGGCTTGCGGCATGGGGGGGATGTGGCTGCTGGACCCCACGGGGTGATGGTTGCAGTGCTGCTTTGCGGGTCCTAGAGGTCCAGGGGACCCTGGGCAGGATTTGTCCCTCCTCGCCCTTGGTGTGGGGTTTCTCTGGGATTTACCTGCAGGGATGAGCTTCCCTGGGTTTGGAGGCACCTGTTGGGGGAGGGGGGGAGCAGGTCCCCCCAAAGCTTTTGGGGGTCTGTGCGGGGGGGAGCGGATGGATGCTTGCTGCCTGCTTGCTGCCTGCTTGCCTCCGGGTTTACCTTGCACGTCCCTATTGTGTTGGTCCACCTACGCCGTGCCGTTGCCATAGCTACTCTGCAATCTGATCTGCCCAACTTCTGCCTGGTTTTCCTGCCTTCCCCCCCAAAACCTTTGGCCCTGCTCCCTGGCTGCCCACCCCCGCCCCCCCCCGCCATGCCCCAGGAGCAGGATGGAGACCTTGGCCCCTGTGCTGGTGTGCACAGCTGCTGCCGGTGTCGGACAACGATGGGGCAGAGACACCCCCATCCCCATCCCATCATGAGCAGGCTGGGGATGTGCTGAGCACCAAGTCCAGACCCCAGGGGAACCTGCAGCGCCAGAGGAGTCCCTGTCCTTGAACGTGGAGGCCACAGCAGGGAGATGTTCAAAGCCCAAGCCGGCTTTTGCATGGCTGATCCTCAGCAGAGCGTTTGTCCTGATGCGTCGCTACTTGGGGATGCATTGCTATAAACAGATGTTGCTGGTGTGCTTTGTATTGGCCTCAGGAAAGGAGAGGGCTTGAGGAAGTGTCAGGAGGGCAAATCACTGATGTCCAAAAGCATTTGTGCTCGGTAGCATCACCTGGGCTGCCCCGGAGGCACTGCATGGTCGGTCAAGGCTGTGATTGCTGCTGGAGAGCTGATGGATCTCACCTGGGGAGGGGGCTGGTACGTGGGACGCTGTGGTCCTGCAGCAAACTTCGAGCAGTGCATCTGGGCCACCGTCCTGTGGGTGATGCTTGCCATCCAGTCGCTGTGACAACCTGCTATGGCATCTCTGTAACATCTCTTGGTGGCCATCAGAGCCTCTTTGGGCGGGGGGGTGGAGAGAGGTGTAGTCAAACCCAAGTCACTGCCTAAAGATGCCGGTGCCTGAAAGAGGAGCAGCAAAACAAGCGTCTTGGTGCCCTTTGCGCCATGGGCTCTGGCTTGGGTGGCTCGCTGAGGCCCCTTAGGAGCCCAGGTCTGGTGGCAACTCACCCCAGTGCCCCTGCATCTTGTCTTGTCTTGCCTTGGCCTGTCTCCCGCACGCTGGGATGCTCAGCTTTGAGAGGTCCTTCCACAATAACTGCGAGACCTCAGATGACAGGACCTGCGGTGCACAGTGTCGGCGTCGCTCTTCACTCTGTCTGGCTACTGTTTGCATTCGCCTCTCTATCTTGTCATGTTGCTATTTCCACTTTAATCCAGTTTCTCTCGTACTGAAAAGCATTAAAAAAACCCTTAATAAGGGGAAACAGATTAAATTCACTTTACTGTTATTTTTCAAGGAGATTTTTGTTTGTCAAGACATTGTGCCGGAGGGGGACTCTATCGGAAAGTGGAACTCCTGAAAATGAGTTAATTAAAAAGCCAATGAAGCTGCCTCTGTCCCTCCCTTCGGTGGAGCGTGCTGGGGCTGCTGCTGCTGCCCATTTTGGAGGGACGCATTTGGTCCTGCCTTGTTAATCACTAACAGATTTGTGCTATAATTGCTAACCAGGGGAAGTCTGCCTTGGTCAAGGCAGTGACTCACTTGGATTTCATTTACCTCCTGTCTTTTCCTGGGACAATCACAAAGATTTTTTTTTTTTTTTTTCTTTTTCAAACTTCAAAATGTTCTTCACTCCATTCCCCCAGCGCTGGTTTTCCCCTCTGCTGCAGCATGTACATGTGTGTATGTGTGTGCATCCCTCCAAGCATTTGTGCATGCACGGGTCCCCTCACGGCTGTGGGTTCACAGGAGCATCTCAACCCCCCTTTTGCACTTGCACAAGCACTCCAGCTCCTCGGTGCACGCCTGTGCACACGCTTGTGCTTCGGAGGAGGGTGTGGGGGGCAGTCCTAGTTAGTCCATCATTTTGCAGCATCACAGACATGACTTTCATTGTAATTATAATCTCAGCCTTTGTAATTCTTCATACCTTCTGCACAGCTCTGCTGCAAGCGAGCTGCCTGTTTTATCGGTTGTAACAAGGCTGTCGCTTCAAATCCTCTCTCAGACCATTATCTCCCTTTGATGCTTCTGAAGAGCCAGCGATATGTTAATTCTACCTTGGCCCTCTCCTCTTCCCTTCTCCTTGCGCAAATCCACCCTTGCCAGCCTGGCCGGCTGCCGTGGTGCTGGCAGGGGTGCTGAGCACAGCGCTGGGGCTGTCCCTGCTCTGTCCCCTGCCTTTGGGGCAGCTGCTGGGGGGTGGCTGCGCTGAGGGCTGTGGCTGCTAGTGCTGCCCTGGTCCCCTGTCACTGCCATCTCCTTGGGCACAGCCTGTGCCCATGGCGGGGTACCTGAGCTGCGGGAACACGTCCTCTCTGCTCTGAGGGGGATTTGGGGTGGGTGGAGGACAAGCAAACGGCAGGACGTGCTGGGCAAAGCGCCGGTGCGGCAGCAGTGCCTGCAAGGACAGATGGAGCCCCCCCGAAAGGTCTGCGTGGGGGTGTCCATCGCCCACTTGGCCCTGGCAGACAGCACCAGATTGTCGGCTCTGGGCAGTCCTGCCTCCCGGCGGGATACAGGCAGGGCAGGCAGCGCATCCCCCATCCTGCCCACCGCCTGGCCAGCCCCAGGCAGAGCTTGGCTTGGGGGGGTCCCGCACCGCTCCTGGGGCTGCTGGAAAAGGGGCTGTTCAGGGGCCAGATCCAGGGACCTGGGAGAGGGTGGGTGCTGTGCCACCCTGGTGCATGCTCCAGGTCCCATTAAACAGCCCAAATCACTTCCAGAAGATTCTTGATTCCCTCCCATGGCACTTGGGGTTCAGACAAGCTCATCGCCAGTTTGATGTGGAGTGGTTGTGTGCAGTGGGGATGTAATTTATGGACTTTGTGATAAGCCTGTCCAGTCATCCTAAAATAATAAATAAAATACATACCAAGGGCTGGCATGAGATAGGATCAGTAATATCAGGGTCTGAGGAAAATTACTGAGACTCTTCAACAGCAAAATAAAGAGCGTGGAAGAAAAAAAAAAATCACAGAAGGAAAAAAGTCAGGAACGTCATCTCCTGGCACAGACAGGTTCAAGGCCCTTTGGGGACTGGGACAGACTGGTTTGGCTACAACTCTATGGAGTATTTGGCTAAAATATCCGATCCCATTGTGGAGGCCCATTGCAGCCATTCAAGCACAAATGAATGGAGAGGGGGGTGAGCATCCCCTCGGTGTGAAGGCAGTACATCCATGCCTCCAGGGACCTCCGGCGGGCCCCCCTGGGCAGGGGTCTCTGGCCCCCTTCCTTGCCTGGATGTACTGGTGGGGAGAAGCAGCTGATGGAGGCGACGGTGGGGGTGCTGGCAAGGCAAGGGGATGGAGGATTTCCTCCTGTCCCTTTGGAACGGGCTGTGATTTATGAAGGGTCCCTCACACAGACGTTCCTGGGAGCAGGAGCAGAGCCTGGCCTTGGGGAGTTTGGATGAGGGCTGCTGAGCAGAAGCGCAGTTACAAAACCCTGCGCAGCTTAAGAGACGTCTCCAACTCCGCAGCGTGCGGCATGGCATGTCAAACCCTTCAGGAGCTGATGCAATCCTGCTCACCTCTGGGAGACAGCGGGATGAGCTGTGCTTTCCTGCGGCTCCTCGAGCCGAGGAGGAGCACACAGCATCCTCACATCTACCTGGGATGAGATGCTTTGGCTTGACCCACGGCAGTGGTACAGCTTGGGCTGTGCCCTGGCACTGGGGGGGTTGTGCCCTGCCTTGCCTTGTGCCCAGCACCTCGCCCCGGCAGCTCGCCGAGCGCAGAGCGGCTGGTGCAGCTGATGTATTAATTACTGGGTGCGATGGATGGCTTCATTTAGTACCAAAAGGCGTTCTGAGGCGGTTTCTCACTGTCAAGCTCCTGGTGTTTTGGAAAAGCTTGACGTGCCCGGGATAGGCTTGGATCCTGCTGGTTGTTATCTAATAGTGCCTGGTAATCACAGCTCTGGGCTTCTATTTCTGGTTCTGCCTCTGAGTCATGGTGTGCCCTTGGAAAAGACCTTTGTGCCTTGAGGCTTGTCTGCATGAAAACGCTGTGCTCGTTTGACTTAAATCCCTTTTAAAAGTTTCGGTTTGGTTGAGGCAGAGCTTGGTTTGGGTCTCCTGATGTCCTATGGGATGTTCACGTGAACTGCATCTTGAATTGGAACGAGAGCATCCTGCTGATGCTTGAGACGAGTCTAAAAAGTGAATTTGTGTTTATACACATAGATCAGACCTCTATTTACCCTGTCAGCCGAAGGGTTAATATCCCAGCAGCACATCTGCTAAGCGGATATTTAAAGTCCTTGGATAAATACTCCGTGATGGTCTAAACTTATTGCAACTTCTTCTTCTGCTCCCTGAGCATTGCAATAGGAGGCTTCTTGGCAGCTACTGGGGCATCGCAGGGACTGGTGGGGACTGGGAGCTTGGTGTGGGAGCTTACTTTCTATTTAAAATAATGATTAAACCCAGCATCCTCTAAGTAACAAACTAGGTTTGCAGCCACGGTGATAGCGGTGGAGAAATAAATGCTGTAAAAAAGCAAGGCGGTAGGTGGGTGTGAGAGGGGAGAAAAGGGTGGTCAAGACCTTCGATCCCAGTAACAAGACCACTGGGACAAAAGCTGCTTTGCACCCGTTTCTCCCACCCCATCCATGATCCGCACATCTCAGCGATACTGAAATGCTTCCCCTTCCAGCAAGGTGGATCACCCTTCTTGTCACTAGATCCAACGTCCCTCCTGCTGCGCACACCACCTCCTCCAGCGCCGCCTCTGGGTGCTGCTGGAGCCAGGGTGCTGTGCTGGGGCTGGGCTGTGTGGGTGCTGGGGGACCGGCTGCGGGGTGGGATGGAGCTGCTTGCCGTGCTGCTGTGCCAGGTGCATGCCGTGCTCCGTAGCGCTTTGCTTTGCCCGCAGCGGTGGGGAGCTCGCCTGTCCCCATCCGGCGGTGCGATGTGCTGGGGTGCTCCATCCCAGTCGGGTCCTGAGTCCCTCTGAGCACTTGTTGGGCTCCTGCGGCCCCGTCCCAGCTGTCCGAGCCCACTGCTGCCCTGGGAAAGGTCCTGAGTCTCTAAGCCACTCACCGCTCCGCTGCCTCCGATATACCTGCTGGTGGGGATCGCAGTGAGCCGCAGCTCTGAGCATCCTCAGGACTTGCGGGGCAATCTCCCACTGGTGATTAGCAGTGGGTGGCTTGGGAGAAGGAAGCTCTCGAGCTCTCTGGCTGGCTGGGCTGCAAGCGATGCCAGCTCCTGTCATTCGCTGTAGCACATCAGCTTGACACCGGTGGAAACACTGTGAAGAAGCAACAGAGGGAGGTAGCGGGGACCAAGAGGGGAGATGGCAAGATCCCTTTAAAAATGAAAAATATTCCGGCTTCCAGCACTGATTCCCAGGGCAGCAGCCTGACCAGCACGGGCCAGGACAGTGTGGGCATACCGGTGACTCCAGTAGCGATGCTGGGCTGCCATCCCGCTACTCCCTTGAGTTACTTTGCACCCCAGTCTGCGCTGAGCACCCATCGCCATCCCTGCCCGCCTGCATGATCCTGCTTCCCCTTCGCCAGCCCTTCGCAGCATGAAACTTAAGCGACCCATTGGGAGGGGACATTAAGCAGAAACGAGAGCAGGTTTAATATCGCAGTTTAAAGTCAACAATTCTCAAAAGGAAAGCAAAAGTCAAACCAGAATCTTAATGGTATTTTTTGTTTTCTTTTGTTGTTTTATTTTTTGTTAGCAACCCAACTACTGGAGCTTTAAGGTCAGTATTTCTGATTTTTCATGCTTCTGTTTGAAATGCATGCACTTTGCCACCCTTGCCTCATCTCTGTGTCTGTGTAGGGGGGTGGGAGCTCGGGATTTTTTTTTTGTTGAGGATTCCTGTGCCACAGTAGTTTGTTCTCAGCTCAGCAGCAGTTTAAGCTTGTGAGAAGGATCTTAATGCTTTTCGGTCGAGTCGTTGTCAGATACAAACCTGTTCTCCGAGTGGAATGAATCTGTGTCCTGCCCTCGTTTCAACCACTGTCACCCCACAGCTCAGTCCTGCTGTGTGATTTATTTAGAGTGATTTATTTCATTGCAACAGGGACCTTAATTCTGGGAAAAGGACAGGAAAGAGCCTGTTCTAGGTGGGCTTGGAAGTCTTACCTGTGGAGCTGCATCCAGGTGCCTGCTCCCAGGCAGGGATACGAGGGTTGCTCTGATTTCCAGTCTCTGGGAAGGTGGCCCTGCTGGGACTTGCTGTGCTTCCCATCCCACAGGCCGTCGGTCACTTCTCCGACTTGACCCTTTGCCCAGCGTTGCTTCCCCCTCCAGGCTCCTCATCTCCCTCTCCCAAGCCCCTCGTTCCCTGGGGAGCCCAGGCTGATGCCACGCTGTCGGGCAGGAGAGGAGCTCGGGGATCTCGGGCCGGGGGTGCTGTGCTTGCCCCTTGCAGGAGGTGGTGTTGGCAGGGAGGGAGGAGGAACAGGCTCTCCAGTGCAAATGCCATGCCGGACCCCCCAAAACCAGTTTGTGTTTGGTGTGTTGAGGGATGTGGAGACCAGGCCGCAAAGTTTTTTGTTTGGCTGGTGGTGCTGAGCCCCGCAGGAGGGGAAGGGGCAGCTCTGTCCTGCGTTGGCCATCACATCTCTGTCTCCATCCCCTGCCCTGGTGCTTTGGCATGATGGTACCAGCTGCTTCGTCAGGCGGCTGCTGCCGGAGCGGCAGAACGGAGAAATCATTAGTGGTTGCTTTATTGCACCAGGATCCTCGTGCCTGAAGCCACCTTTTCCAGGTTACACAAAAGGGACCCTGACGGGAGCCTCCTGGCAGCGCCGAGGGTCGGTGCCTGCCTGGCGATTCCTGCCAGCACCTTGCAAACAGTTGCACTATTGTCTGGCAGGGTGAAGTACGCATGTCATCCCAGCTCCCCTTCCTCCCTCCTCCTCGCCCAGGGATGCGGTGGCAACACTTCAAGGTCAGGCATGTTGCTGGATGACCTTGGCGTGTCGTCCCCAGTGGGTTTGCTCTTCCTGTGGAAAAAACAGGCACTTTCCTTGGTTGGCAGCAGAGAGCGGAGGAGTCGTAAAATGCATAATATGTGCACTTGTCCCGAGTTTTCATTCTTGAAGTACTTGCAGCGTAAAACGCGTGTGAGCAGCGGCTCCCCAAATATTCAGCTGTCTTGAGCTCTCACCGGCTGGTTTCAGCCATGTGCTCTCGGGGACATTCCTGGGACTGGTGGAGTGGGGAAGGCACAAAAGCCTCGATTATTTTATTTTTTTCCATTTTTTGTGAGTAAGAAATAAAACGGGGGTGAACTTCAGGGCTCCACCCACCCCAGAGGGGTCCTCCTCAGCAGCGGCAGGGGGTTTGCAGCCACAGAGGTGGTGCGTTTTCTATAACTACATATTCTTCTGAGCCTGGAAGTACTTTGCATCGCAGGCAGGAGCATCTTTCCTGGCTGTGGGAATTGCATTACGGGTTAAATCACCCTCCAGCTTCCAGCTGCCTGACCCTGATACCCAGTGGGGCATGAGCCAGAGGCAGCTGGGGATGGCTTGTCACCAGGAGAGCCCTGTGGGGAGGCTGATCCTGCCAAGCAGGTGCTGGGGGCTTCCTTGAGGCCACCGCAGCCACCTGTGTCCCCTGGGGTCTTCTGTAGCTGCAGGCTTGGCATTCAGCTGGGAAAGCTGCTCCCACCTCCCCTGCTGTCTCCCCAGAATAAAACTTTCATGACCTTTTAGGTTCCCTGGCTGTGTCCAGCTGCTGTCCTGCGCTGCTGGGGGTGTGCAGCCAGCCCTTCTCCATCCCTCAGCCAAAGTGTGGGGGGGCTGTGGCCAGAGCCCCAGCTGGTGTGGGATGGAGGGGATCAGATGGTGGGAAGGGCTGTGCCAAATTCCCAGGGATGTGGAACGCTGCTGCTGGTGATGGGCCCCCAGGGCAGGACCTGCTCTCCTCTTGCCCTGGCATCCCTCATCTCCCTGTGGACAGGCAATGGGGGGTTCTGGCTGCGGTCGGGGGCTCTCCAGGCATGGGCTTTTGGGGAGGGGGGGGGGGGGGGCCTGCATTGCTGTGTTTGTTGGCCACGGTGCTGGAGATGAGCAGATGCACTTGTGTGGTGATGCTGTCATTGCAGAGAGGGGTTCAGGATATCGCGCTGTCCCCAGCCATTTCATCCTCCACATCCCCTGGTGTCTGCAGGTCCTGCCACAGCCGCTCCGTCCTCCTGCCCCGTGCCCCAGCGCATCCCTGGGATTCCTGCACTCACTCCTAGATTGAGCCAGCCACGCTCGGCTCATGAATGTCCCTTCCCAGCAGCTGGGTCAGGCAATGTGCTCACACGGAGCCATCGATCCAGCTGCTCCACGGCTATCGTCACGCTGCTGCCAGTCCCCGAGTCCCCAGGCAGATGCCCGAGTCCCTCAGCCAGGACAGCCTGACACCCACCTGCCTTTCCACCACCTAAACCGCGTCGCAGCTCACAGCCACCATCCTCCCGTTTTGGGGTCACCCAAACCCATCTTTCTGGGTTGTCAGCCTCTCCTGTGTGGCAGCATCTCAGCCCTGTGGTTTGCAGGATTTGGGGGGCTCCAGGGACGCATCCCTGGATCTGGCGGGGGTGGGGGGGGGCACATCCCCAGGGATGCAGCGGGGAGGGGGCTTCCCTGCAGCAAGGCAGTGCCAAGGGCTGGGGGCTCCAGCTGTGCTAACAGAAGGGTGGGCTGGCTCCTTGCTGTCACTCCTGGGCTGGGAGAGGAATGGGAAGAACCAAAGGTAAAGTCCTTTGGTGCCAGGACTTTAGAGAAACATCAAAGGGACTAAAGCAAAAGCTTCTGGGGAGAAAAATGACTGGGATGTGGAAGGGAGAAAGCGAGGGGGACAGGAGACATTTGTCTTTAGAACAAGTGTCTGGGGCTGTGCTGGAGCACACAGCTCTGGCTCCAGCAGTGGCTGGTGGTTTGACCAGGGCTCTGGGCTGTGGCACCGCGTCCTTCGCCCCAGCAGGGCTGCGGCACGGGGCTGGGCACCATTTTTCCCATTTCCATCGGCCAGCCGGGGAGTCGAGGCGTTTGCCCAGCCGGTATTATAGGCAGGCAGCGGTATTTACTTGCAGGAGACGAGCAAATGCCAGGCAGGCTTAGCTCCTGTAATCCTGCGGCTCCTGCACCAGCCCTCCTCCCTGCGCCCTCCCGGTGGCCTTGGCATCCGCCTGATCCTCGGGGACAGGCGTTTGCTGCGTAATATTTTATTGCTTGCTGGAGGAGGGCATTGGGGTGGACCCAGGAGTGGGGAGCAGCTGCTGAGCACTGGCTCCCACCTCCTCCCGCCGTTCTGCTCTTGGAGCACTCACTGGTTTTCTGACCTGTCCGCGGGAGCTGCTCTCCAGGGTTTGGTTATCTCTTGGTCCTGGGTGGTGTCAGTATTTTTATTACCGCAGCAGTGGTGAGAGTAGCATCCTTGGTGTAAGGATGGGGAAACTGAGGCACGGTGGGACTAGGTGACTCACCTGAGAGATGCATCAGCAGGACCTGCAGCAAGGTCTGGGCTGGCGTCCCATGTTGTGGCTGTTTTCCTCCGGCTGTTGCTGCTGAAGTTGGGGGTTCTTTTTTTGTTGTTTTTGCACTTTAAATCAGCCCCTTCGTGCCTTTTTCCCTGACAGGCGCCTGCACATGTTACCCGGAGCACGGCCTCCCCATGCACAGCTGTTAAAGCAAATCATGCTTCAGATACCAGAGAGCTGAGCCTTGTCACCTGTCACTGTGAAGTCCCTGTCACTAATGCAGCTACCCCGTGTCCCCACTGGTTTGCAGCCCGTACTCCCTCCCTGCAGCCCTGCGATACCCAGCAAGGGCTTGTCCCTTCTCCCCTCCGTCCCCTTTCTGCTGCTCTCTCGCACTTGGCTTTGCTTCCCATCCGCCAGCATCCCTGAAGGATGCAGTAATTTGCTTATTTTTGGAAGATGCTGTCACACAAGGCAGCATCGCCAGAAAACAGGGATTGAACGCGGCTGCCGCTCAGCCCCGGCGAGGAAGGGGATGGTTGGGGTGAACGTCCACGTGGGGTCGAGGTAGCAGGGATGGAGGCAGGACTGGCACCCTCACCCCCAAAAGTATCGCCACCCACATATCCCTACAAAATCCATCTCCTGTCTCAGGGAGGTGCTGGATCAGGCCTGTTTCTGGACCCTCCCTGCCTGTTTGCCTGGGATCTCATGGCAGGGATGCTCCTCTCCCCACAGATGCCAGGCTGGAGGTGCCTGTTTGAGGCACGGGGGGAAAAACAACTCCAGGAACAAAAGCACAGCTGCCTTTGCTGGGAGGTTAATGATTACACCCTCCCCAGGGGAGCCAAGGTTGCATCCAGCACCGGGAGATGAGGATGAGTGGGCATGACGTGTCCCCTCACCCGGGGCTGGTCCCAGCTCCAGCCCTGCCCGGGGCACCAGGACCTCCTGCTGCCCCACTGCTAGTGATGTGACTGCTCCACCCCTGCGCTTTTGGGAAGAAAGTGAGTATTTTGGGGACTGAACACAGCAGGGTCCTCAGCATGGCTGGATTCACAGCGCGGTGGGGACAGCCCTTTGGAGCTGCCATCTCCCGTGCGGGCATCCTGATCCCCTCTGCCAGGCAGGTGCTGATGCCCACCCGGCTGCCCATGCTGGGAGAGGGACCGAGGGACACTGCCACCCTGGAGGGCCACCAGCATCCGTCAATATTCATGAGGCTGCAGAGGATCCAGGCTTTTAAATATTCATCAGGCAGGCAAAGGCAGGAGGCTGTTGGTGCCAGTGGAAAAGGGGAAAAAATGCAGAGAGGGGGCCAGCAGCCCCCCCGTGTTCCCTGTGGAGCCAACTGGGACATGTCCGAGGGCAAAACGGTGTTTTCTGCTTGGAAATGGGACATCCGAGCGTCGGGCTCCTGCTTGTCACCTTCAGAGGGTGGCTGGTGGGCTGTGCAGGGCAGGCGCCACGGATGCTGGTGATGCTGGTGTCACGGAGATGCTGCTGTAGGGATCATACCATGGCAGGGCAGCGAGCTCCTGCCCGGCTCCCGCTCACAGCTGGCCGCCGGTAGCAGGCTGTGCACATCTGGTGGGGAAGGTCCCTTTCTTTAGTCAAGGGGTCCGGTTTAAAAAACTAATCCGATTTTAACGCTAATCCTGTTAACATTGAGATCAGGATTAATTCTGGGTTAATCGGGATAATCCTGACAAAATGTTGAGCATTAGACGTTGGATGAATTATTGCTGCCATGAGCGGTACGCTTTTAATTTGGCAGCAAGACACAGGCGGGGTGCGAGGGGTGGGTGCTGGTGGAAGGGGATGGATAGGCTACAACCCCCTTGGATGGGGGAGACTCGGATATATCCCTAGTATATCCCTTCATGTGATGCTCAGAGCACCCTGCACCTCTCATTTCTTCCACCTTTGCTGCTGCAGCCCCAGTTACCTCCAGTCTTTCTTCCTTTTCTTCCCAGCTGGGCATCTCCTGGCTCCTCCATGTCAGGATGCAGGAGCTGGGCTGCTGGAAGTCCCTCCCTGCATGGAGGCTTTGCTGAAGCTCAGCATTCCTGGCTGGTGGAGCTGGTGTGAAACGCTGCACAAGGATGCAGAAGGGTTCAGCTGCATCTGCTCGGCCCCCGCTGGCTGGGATCAAGTGCCTGAGCTGGGGTGTGCAGGAAGAACTCAGTGTGTGTGGTACTGGGGCAGCTGGGCTGCCCTCTCTGAAACTGGTTTGAAAGTTGAGAGCTGATACCTGGGCTGGGGGGGCTGGTGAGGTGATGCCCAGGTGCTGGGGAAGCCGTATCTTGGTCAGGGATGCTGTATCCCAGTTGGAGATGCTGCGTTCTAGTCGGGGATGCTGCATCCTGGTTAGGGATGCTGCATCCTGGTGAGGGATGCTGTATCCCGGTCAGAGATGCTGTGTTCTAGTTGGGGATGCTCCCCAGGAGTGATAAGCAGCCAGACCCGAGGTGAGATGTTGTCTGCTGGGGACGTGTCCTGTTACCTGGGCTCTGCTCCTCTTACAAAACAGCCGGCAGCTCTTCGCTGACTCACTCTCCGGGAGCATCAATAATTAAGGATGAGCAGAGTTTGTTAGGAATGAATGAATGAATGAATGGAACAGTTTGCGATGTACTGGCAGCTGTTTGTTTGCAGGGGGGTCAGTGCCACATTGGGTCACTCCTGATGTGAACTGAGGAGTCTCAGAGGGGTTGTCCAAACTGGAGTTCATTTGGCAAAGATCCACTGTCCCACACCCTGGGGCACTGACGTGTGCCCTCCGTTCCACAGGAGCCCCTCCAGCCATCACTGGGGCCCAGGAGGGGCCCGAGGTGGTGGGCTCTCAGCCCAGCATCTCGGAGAGAGGGATGGGCAGGTACCACTGTACTGAGAGCTGGGCTGAATGACCCCCAGGCAAAGAGATGGGACCAGGCTGGCCTGGCTGGAGCCCCCCAGTGATGTTGTGATGGGGGCAGGCAGGCAGAGAAATGGGGTGGGGGGTTGGGTGGGGTGTGACATTGCAGGACAAATACCTGGAAATCCCTCCCTCCCTCCCCTGCTTCTCTCACAGCTCTCAGAGCTGCTTCAAAAAAAAAAAAAAAAGTTTCAAATTTCAATTAAAATTTTCCTTGGAAATGTTGACAGAAGCAGAGCTGCAGGAGGGACAGATGTTGTTTTTCTCCCAGCTTTGCTAACGGCTTTATTCGCCGCTGACCCTCGCTGGCAGCGCAGGCGAGTGGCCAAGGCTCCAGCCCCACTTCCCAGCACATCCTAAGGGACCCCTCACCCAGGGGGGGTCCCAGGGGGGCCAGGGGCCCCAGCCCCTTCCTCTGGGCATTGAAAGCATCTCCACAGGCATCTCCCCGCTGTGCAGGGAGAGGCTTTCCCAGTCAAGCTCCCCTAACACAGACACAGATCTCTAACAGATGGATGGAGGAGGCTCGGCTGGGATGGAGGAGGCTCGGCTGTGTCCCTGAGCAGCCCGGCGAAGCAGCACTGAGCCTGTGTGTTTGGGGATGGGGGTCACACTGCAATGTCCATTGAAAGGCTTTTCCAGCTGTGAGGAGGCAAAGGGACCATGTTGACTGTTTTTTCCCCGCATCCCTTTGTTTCTGAGATCCATTTACCTTGGGAATGGTGCAGACTGGGAGCACTGGGCTGGGCCAGGCTTTCCGAGATGCTCCCCTTCAGCTCTGGCTTGTAAATATTGACTGTCCCCTACAGCTGTTGGCAGCTGGCCCTGGAGGAGGGTGGCCCTGGGGTGTGCTGCAGTGTCGCAGTCCTCACGCTGCCAGGAGGGATGGTCCCTGCTAGCTCCAGTGAGCCAAAGTCTGGGAATTCAGGACAGGAGGCCTGGAGCACCAGCATGAGGGAATGTGGACACGGGCAGGGGTAGAGATGCAGGTAATGCCTGAGAGAAATAGATATTTTTATTATTTTATATAGAAATATTTTTTTATAGGTAGGGAGACAGGCAGGGATGGAGAAGACTGATGGAGAGCAAGGGTCCAAGAAGCATCAGGTAGGACCTCACATGAGGGGTCCCGTTACCCTCTCCCGTGGCTCTTTCCCGATGCCGGCTCCAAGGGATGCTGTGCCAGGAGATGGCACAGGAAGGTGCAGTGGCTCACCCTGGTCCCACAGCAAGAGCACGGGGTGACTCCCAGCACAGCTCAGCAACAACTCGAGCATCTGCACAGCAGTGATGCCAAAACATCCTTCCCCACTCCCAGCATTGCAGCTGGAGGCTGCTGGGGTCTCCCCAGCCCCAGCACAGCCTGGACCATCAGGGTGCTGAGCTCCAGTGCCCATCCCAAGAGCTCAGCACACCACCAGATGGGACCTGTAGTCAGATGCTGGATTAAATGGTGAGAGGGGGATTATGAGGAATTAATCCAGATCAGTGTCCAACCAGGGGCTGGAGCCGGGGGTTTATGTACTTGGTAAATAAGCGGTTGCGTTGCTTTGCCAGGGCTGGGCTCGCCAGCACCATGCCAGCTGTTTCCCAAGCTGCCTGGGGTGGATTTTAGGGGGCCCTCGCCTTTATCCCCATCATGTGGCATGGCAGAGGAGATGCAAACAGGCAGGGGCTGGCAAGGTGGCAGCGTGGCAGAGCCGTGCGGTTGCCCAGGACCTTTGCAGGGCTCCATCCACCCGTGCAAGGGCGATGCCCGGCCAGCCCGGACACACTCCAGTGCATCATCCCTGCCAATGGGGCAGGATGGAGCGTGAGCTGGGGGGGGTCCGGGGGCTGCTGCCGGACCCAGCCCCGCAACAGCTGTCCGGCACAGCCCTGGCTGCTTTGCCTGGTGACAACGGGCTCGTGGGGAGAGGCTGAGCTCGGGGCCAGACGCTGCCTGTGGCATTAGGACAGCAAGGGCTTATCCATCCCAGCTGCGACTACAGGTCTGTATCGGCGCTTGTGGGCTGGGTTCTGGCTCTCCCAGCTGGTTTTTGAGGGGGAGAGGGGCTGCGGGGCTGGGGCTGAGCTGGGCTGGGTGCTGGGTTGAGGGAAGAGGAGCCGTGTGCCCTGCGCACGTCTCAGCAGGGTGCTCAGGCACCCCCTTCTGCTGCCCGTTGTCCTTGTTGCAAATAATATTCTTACCATGGCTGAAGCACCCCGGAGCACCACAGGTTACTGAGCGCTGGCGGGGTGTGATGTACAGAGGGGCCAAGCAGAAACGGGCCTGAGATGGCTGCTTTCTTCTCGGGTCAAGTCCAGCACCACCCTCGGAGCCCACTGTGGGTAGGAACGAGGGGCTGGCAGAGGCTCAGCTGCCTCCGCTGTGACAAACCCTTTGCTCCGTCTCCGAGGGTCCCTTCACCGGGTCAGGGTTGCTGCCTGTCTTAGCGAGTGAGTGGAAATACTAATGAGCTCCGGTGGCTTTGAGTTTTGCATGGGAACAGCTGCAGAGTGCCCTGCTCCATCCTGGAGCAGGATCCTTTCCCCACGCATTCTTTCTTGTTTTTTTGGTTGGTTTTTTTTTTTTTCCCCCTCCTAGCTTCTTTGAAGTGCCCTGCGGGAGGTCCAGAGCTGCTTCTCTGCCCCAGCTCCGCTCCCTCCAAACTCCTTCTGCCACGCTCCTTTGTGCCCCTGATCCCTCTGCTCAACTCCCTCCCTCTTCCCTGCAGCCACCTCTGCTCTCCATCCACACCCAGCAGCTCGGCTGCTCGCCCCCATTCCAGCGGGATAACGGGGGTGCCCATCACTGCCAGGTCCAGAGAGACAATCCCACTCCTCACCCGCATCCCCCAAACACTACTGGCTCCTTGGCTCCTTCCTTCCTTCCCTCCAGCTCTGCACATTCAGCCCTGCAAGCTGGGGAGGGTAAATAGGAGAGGGGTGTGGAAGGAGGGGAGGGGGGGATGAGGACAAGAAGGGAGGGGAGAGTAGAGAAGCATCCTTATCTAGCCAGGCAGATATAATGAAGCTGCTTCTGCACTGACAGTAAAGGGATTGTTGGGAGTTTTAGGAGCTAAAAGAATCGCTTAATTGTATCTTTTTTTAGCTCTGGGGAGATAAAAGACAAAGCCCCCAAGTCTCCCTCCATTCTCCATCCCACCTCTTTTATATAAGATTCCCCGGGAGGCACGGGGGGTGGGGGGGGCGGGGCTGGGGATGCTCCTGGCCCCACTGGTGTCAGGGGGGTTCCCAGTGCCGTTCGCAGCCTGGCTCCGCTGCCTTCCCCAGGAGGGGCTTGGGGGGAGCCGGGTGCGTTTGCACGGGGAGCATCACCCAGATCGCACCCGTGGTGCACTCCCAAGGTGCAAAGTTTTGCTGATGCTTCTCCGCCAGCGAGATTTCCGTGGCTGTAGCATGCAGAAGGCTCCCAGGGGGTTTGAAACTGCTCCCCGGCAGATAGCACGAGCAAGTTTTGTCCCCAGGGTGGGCTGCAGACACCCTGACCTTGGTGCCCGTCACCACATTCGCCGCAGCTCTGCGCTCCCAAAGGGGGCTGCTCGACGCCTTCCCTGCCAGCGGTGCCAGCTGGGGCCGGAGCTCCTGCCCCGCTGCCCCCTGGCCTTGAGCAGCTTTTGTTTTGTTTCTGGGCAGCCACATTCCTGCGCCTTCCCTTTGTGCTCTGCCCCTGAACCCGCTGCTTCCCACGCTGTCGTCCGCGGTGCGGGGCAGGTGTTGGGACCGTGGGCTTGGGGGTGCTGCTGCTGAGCCAGCCCCGCGATGCTCCCAGTACAGCTGCTGGGGCAGGAATCAGCCCAGCACAGTATTAACCCTGTGCTGTGATGCTGGCCCAGCAAGAAATGGGTCATCTCCCAGCGTGGCATCGCTGCGGTGCAGGGACAGCAAGCGGGAGAGCTGCGTCCCCTCCCCTCCAGCTCCTCACTGCCACCGTGGGTGGGTTTCAGATGCCACGGGGAAAGATCTCGGTGCCCACAGGGGGTGCTGGGCTCTTCTGAAGTTGCAGGAGCCCTTTGTGGGGGGGGTCTGGGCTTGGGCAAAACTGCCCCTGCCGGGGGGTGCAGCTGAGAAGCAGGAGGCAAAACACCCTTTTTTGCTGGCCACCTCCCTGCAAAGCACTGGGATTTATCCTGCACCCCAAGAGCCTTCCCCAGCTGGGAGCTGTGCGGGGTGGGATCTGCGTGGTCACAGCAGCGTGCAGAGCAGTGCCCTGGATAGGTGCCAGCATCACCCCTCGCCACGGGCTGGCCGTGGGGCTTTAATATGCAGCAGGCAGGCGGGAAGGTGAGGCGTTTGGGATGGAGGGTGCTCCCGAAACAGGAGGATTTTAGGATCGTTGTTGTCTGCTCAGTACTTGCCTGTTGCAGCCTTTGATATCCTCCTGGGCTGCGGTGCGTGGTACGGTCTGGGCCAGGCAGAGAACACCCTTTCCTTTCCAGAGATGGCGGCGAGGGTTTGATGTTTATTTATATCCTGCATCAGATTGAAAGCTCAGCCCACGCATCCTGAGCACGGGTCCTGGCCAGCACCTGGGGAGCCCCAGAGCCTTGCGTGCCCCCAGGACCAGGGAAGCACCTGCAGCCCCACATTTCCCCCTCCCCTGGATGGACAGCGCTCAATGAGGTGACATATTCCCCCGTGACACCAGGGGACATCCACCCTGTCAGTGTAGGCACTGGCACAGACAGGTCCAGGCACTGCTCATCCCGTGGTGGCACCCAGCAAAGCAGGATTGCCCCCCCCGCCCCAAGCATCTGTGGCAAAGCAGGGAGCTGAGCACCCCTTTTAAACTCCATGGTGATGGATGAAGCTACGTGAGTGTGTCAGGTCCTGACATGCTTGGGGTGAGCCGTGGCCTCGGTGACCAGGTCCCACCTGCTCCAGCAAGGCTGCAGGTGCTGTGAATGGGGCTGAGGGGCAAGCGGAGCTGCCCCAGGGCTACCAGCCGCTGGCAGGGGCAGGAGGCAGGATGCGGGGGAGCTGAGTTGTCAGTTAACCTATTATCTTATAGCAGCGTAAGTCATTAGTGAGGCAGAGCAATAAAAAACAATTCCCTCGGAATCAGCTCATTAATGGGCTGCACGGTGCAGCCGCCGTGCTCCCCCCCCCTCGCTGGGCATCCTGGCTCCCCGCCGTGGCAACGCTCCGTGGGCACCCGGCTGCACCCCCCGGCAAAGCCAGTGTGGCCAAAATGCCACAGGCAAGCAATGGCACAGACCCCCCTGCCACATAGCGCTTGGAGTCCCGTCCTGTGTCGTCCCCCCCCAGGGTCCGTCCTTTCCAGCTCGCCATCATCCTGCCTTGGCTGGGGTAGGCGGGGGTCCTGTGCCCAGCCACGGAGGGTCCCGTGCCCATGGAGGTGCCCTGCAGTGGGGGGTGCTGGGGAGGGGGGTACAGCGCTTCCCCTGGGGCCAGCCAGGGCTTTGTGGGGCTGCTGCATCCCTGCTCGGGCTGGGAGAGCACATTGTGCTGAGCGTCAGCCCAGAACTGTCCCTTCCAGGCTAAAAATCCATTAATTTCCATCTTGCCCTTTTTTGCCTCTTTTTTTTTTTTTTTTTTTTTTTTTTTTTTGATTGATACCATAATTAGCTCCATCAGGTAAACTTAATTACTTCAGGTCACCTGCAACCCTGGGGCAGAGGCAAAAGATGGGAGGGGTCTGGGCTCACCTGGAGCAGGGCAGCACTCCCCACTGCCCTGCTCCCACAGCCATCCTGCAGGCTACTATAGGGACAGCTGTGCACGGGGGTGTCGTGCTATAGGGGCTGTAGGGGCCGCTGTGCATGGGGGTGTCGTGCTGTAGGGGCTGTAGGGACCGCTGTGCATGGGGGTGTCGTGCTGTAGGGGCTGTAGGGGCTGCTGTGCATGGGGGTGTCGTGCTGTAGGGGCTGTAGGGACCACTGTGCACGGGGGTGTCGTGCTGTAGGGGCTGTAGGGGCTGCTGTGCATGGGGGTGTCATGCTGTAGGGGCTGTAGGGGCTGTAGGGACCGCTGTGCATGGGGGTGTCGTGCTGTAGGGGCTGTAGGGGCTGCTGTGCATGGGGGTGTCGTGCTGTAGGGGCTGTAGGGGCCGCTGTGCATGGGGGTGTCGTGCTGTAGGGGCTGTAGGGACCGCTGTGCATGGGGGTGTCGTGCTGTAGGGGCTGTAGGGGCCGCTGTGCATGGGGGTGTCGTGCTGTAGGGGCTGTAGGGGCCGCTGTGCATGGGGGTGTCGTGCTGTAGGGGCTGTAGGGACCGCTGTGCATGGGGGTGTCGTGCTGTAGGGGCTGTAGGGACCGCTGTGCATGGGGGTGTCGTGCTGTAGGGGCTGTAGGGGCCGCTGTGCATGGGGGTGTCGTGCTGTAGGGGCTGTAGGGGCTGCTGTGCATGGGGGTGTCGTGCTGTAGGGGCTGTAGGGACCGCTGTGCACGGGGGTGTCGTGCTGTAGGGGCTGTAGGGGCCGCTGTGCACGGGGGTGTCGTGCTGTAGGGGCTGTAGGGACCGCTGTGCACGGGGGTGTCGTGCTGTAGGGGCTGTAGGGACCGCTGTGCATGGGGGTGTCGTGCTGTAGGGGCTGTAGGGACCGCTGTGCATGGGGGTGTCGTGCTGTAGGGGCTGTAGGGGCCGCTGTGCATGGGGGTGTCGTGCTGTAGGGGCTGTAGGGACCGCTGTGCATGGGGGTGTCGTGCTGTAGGGGCTGTAGGGGCCGCTGTGCATGGGGGTGTCGTGCTGTAGGGGCTGTAGGGGCCGCTGTGCATGGGGGTGTCGTGCTGTAGGGGCTGTAGGGGCCGCTGTGCATGGGGGTGTCGTGCTGTAGGGGCTGTAGGGGCCGCTGTGCATGGGGGTGTCGTGCTGTAGGGGCTGTAGGGGCCGCTGTGCATGGGGGTGTCGTGCTGTAGGGGCTGTAGGGGCCGCTGTGCATGGGGGTGTCGTGCTGTAGGGGCTGTAGGGACCGTTGTGCATGGGGGTGTCGTGCTGTAGGGGCTGTAGGGACCGCTGTGCATGGGGGTGTCGTGCTGTAGGGACCGCTGTGCATGGGGGTGTCGTGCTGTAGGGGCTGTAGGGACCGCTGTGCATGGGGGTGTCGTGCTGTAGGGGCTGTAGGGGCTGCTGTGCATGGGGGTGTCGTGCTGTAGGGGCTGTAGGGGCCGCTGTGCATGGGGGTGTCGTGCTGTAGGGGCTGTAGGGACCGTTGTGCATGGGGGTGTCGTGCTGTAGGGGCTGTAGGGGCCGCTGTGCATGGGGGTGTCGTGCTGTAGGGGCTGTAGGGGCCGCTGTGCATGGGGGTGTCGTGCTGTAGGGGCTGTAGGGGCCGCTGTGCATGGGGGTGTCGTGCTGTAGGGGCTGTAGGGGCCGCTGTGCACGGGGGTGTCGTGCTGTAGGGGCTGTAGGGACCGCTGTGCACGGGGGTGTCGTGCTGTAGGGGCTGTAGGGACCACTGTGCACGGGGGTGTCGTGCTGTAGGGGCTGTAGGGGCCACTGTGCACGGGGGTGTCGTGCTGTAGGGGCTGTAGGGGCCGCTGTGCACGGGGGTGTCGTGCTGTAGGGGCTGTAGGGGCCGCTGTGCATGGGGGTGTCGTGCTGTAGGGGCTGGGGTGTTGTGCTATAGGGGCTGTAGGGACCAGGTGTGCTGGAGTGATGCACTGAAGCACGCACACTGGCACAGCCCTTAGCAACAAGGATGCTACATGGCAACACCGTCTCAGCCGCCCCATCATGCCACGAGGAGGGGGAGGCAGAAATCCACCCCCCCTCAGCTAAATCAATTTTTCTTATGATTATTGTCTCCAGACAAAACACGCCCTGGGGAGGGGGATGAGCCAGCACCTTTTGTCATCCCACCTGAAAGCTCAACAGCTGTTAAGGTCCAGCCAGATGTGGACTCTGGCTGGGGGGAGCAGGGAGGGATGGATGGGGCCGGGGCACGGTGAGACCCCGCTGGTACAGAGCACGAGGAAGGGGCTGCTGGGAGGGCAAAGCCAGGCTGAGGTGCAGCGCTGGCAGCGTGGGTCGTATCCTGCCCCATCCCTGCGCTTCCCTCTGGCCAAGGAGCCATCCTGCATCGGGAGCTGGGGGGCGGCACGGCAGCTGGAGATGGGGGACCACCAGCCCTCAAGCTTTCCCAGGGCTGTGCAAAGAGGGGGACCCCCAAAACCTGCGCGCCATGAACAGGGGGGAGAGGAGACCAAGTCCCTCCATCACCTGCTCACTGCAGCTCCCTCACCTGCTGCAAAGCCCCCCTGGCCCCCCGCGGCCGGCGCTGGTGGCTGCGCTGGCCCAGCTTCAGTCCAGCCCCGCTTCCCTTTCTTGATGTAAGACTTTAAGCATCTGCGCTGCCAGCATGCTTTGTGCTAAAACAACAACAACAAAACGAAGCAGTCAATTTTCCAGCAATTAGCTAGAGCGAGAACATTTCAAGTGCTAGAAAACCCCGCCCCACAGGATTAATTAAATCTTCCAATTAATGTCTAATTTGAATCATGATGATGGCTGTTATCATTTCATATTGATTTTTCTTTTTGGTGTTAAAATAGAGCTGTTGTCCCTTCCACGCCGCCTTTTCCACACCCCAGGAGCTGTTTGTTCTCCCCGTTTGATTTGCCAACGTTAAACATGAGTCTGGAAAATCGAGTATTCCCGAGTATCGGCGGGCAGCATTCGCGGGTACCTGTGGCAGGGGGGTCCAGCTGCCAGTTTGGAGATGTTTGTGCATAAATCCTGTGTCTGTAGCTTGAACTTTTTACGCAGTGGCTACACACTTGGCCGTGTGAGATTGGACTCCTGGCATATTACATTTTTACTGCTCTAAACCCAAACCCATTACTTTCCCCTTGGCTCAGGCAGCCATAAACCTTGCCGCTGCTTTGCTTCCAGAATAAGCCAGGCATTTATGTTTCCCGGGAGCTGGTTCATTGGTGTAATGGATGTGTAACCTCCTGTAATTGCTAAGGTTATTCCAGTGCTTGCATGTGAGCCCTGGCTCTGTCACCAGCTAGCTAGTGCTGGTTTGATTTCCAGTAGGTTGCTGGTGGGGGGGATTCAAAGGTGCCTGGAACGATGCTGGGAGGCTTGGAAATGCAGCGTGCTGCCAGCCTGACGCGGAAAACGTGAGCGAGCAATTGCAGGAGGCAAGGGGACCGTACAGGATTGTACCTGCCTAGAGCGGGAGGTGGAGGAAGCCTGGAGCTGGTGCTGTATCCGGACCACAGTGTGCTGACTCAGCCAGGGATCCAGGACTGAGCATCCCTGGATGCGGCTCAGCCTCACCCGAGCCTCTCCATCCTGGCACCGGGCTCCGGAGGAAAGGCAGGAGCAGCACACCGGGGCTGGGGTACCCAACGCCGCTCTCCCCTGACCTCTCTCCTCTCCCCTTCCAGACGAGGAGCTCCCGACACTCCCAGGGCTCCCAGCCCGGCTTGGCCGATCAAGCCAAACTCTCCTTCGCCTCGGCCGAATCCCTGGAAACCATGTCGGAAGCGGAGCTGCCCCTGGGGTTCAACAGGATGAACCGATTCCGGCAGAGCTTGCCCTTGTCCCGCTCCACCAGCCAGACGAAGCTGCGGTCGCCAGGTACCCTCGGGACCCCATGCCCCCGGGACGGGCAGCACGAACGTGCCCGGCCACCCCCAAACCCCTCTGCCTGCTGCTGCGGGCAGGTGCTGGCATGTGCCAGCAGTGGGATCGGTTTGTATCTGCCCAAATAACCAACCCCAGGAGGAGTGGGGGGCACCACACGCCGTGAAGGGTGGCTGAGGGGGATGAGCTGCCTTCGGCCTCGCTGCTCCAGGGTGACCAGAGGTCCCCAAGCCCTTGGCTGGGCGCACATGGCAAGCATCACTGGTCCCGGCACGTCTTCGGCGCTGCGTGGCGAAGGGATGCAGGCACACCTCACCGCTCTCTGCTCCCTCTCCTTCCAGGGGTCCTTTTCCTGCAGTTTGGGGATGAGACGAGGCGCGTCCACATCACCCACGAGATCAGCAGCATGGACACCCTGCACGCCCTCATTGTCCACATGTTCCCCCAGAAGCTCACCATGGGGATGCTGAAGTCCCCCAACACTGCCATCCTCATCAAGGACGAGTCGCGCAATGTCTTCTATGAGCTGGAGGATGTCCGGTGAGGATGGGGGGGGGGGCTCAGAAATCCACCGCAGGTTGATTGTCCTTTCTTGAAGGGCATCACAAATTAGTGGGATGAAAGCAGAAGGATGGGCACGGGTGCAGTCCGGTGGCTGGGACTTGCTGGGGGCTCGGTGGCTGCCTCTCCAGGATGCTCACGGCTCTGCCTCTCCTTGCAGCGACATCCAGGACAGAAGCATCATTAAAATCTACCGGAAAGAGCCGCTCTACGCCTCCTTCCCAGCCTCGCACATCACCAACGGGGACCTGAGGGTAAGGGGGAACAATGGGGTGTTGCGGGGAGAGCCCGCAGCGTGGGTGCACCCGGCGGGCTGGGACCAGTAAAGAGAGAAAGTGATGGAGACAGGGACTGGTAATTGCGTGTGTTTGTGGAAGGAGTAATGGCTGCGATTTGTCTTGCCAGGTTCCAGCATTGTTAAGTGTTACTTTAAGAGAATGGATGTTTGAAGCCTGACAGTAGGGTAATAAACATGATAATTAGGGGATTCATCAGAATAAATCATCCCACTCCTGGGTGGGAGTGAGGGAGCTGCTGTTTGCCAAGGCCAGGTGAAGGTGCAGGAGCTGGAGATCCGGGTGGTCGGAGGGGTGCAGCGAGGCAGGGTCCCAGCAGGGCAGGGCGAGGGCAGGGGGCCAGCCCGCAGGGACGTGGTGCTGACACCCCCTGCCCCTTTCCGCAGCGGGAGATGGTGTACACCTCCAGGGAGTCATCTCCCACCCGCCGGCTGAACAACATGTCCCCGGCTTCCCACCTCACCTCCGGCTCCCCTCCGCCGGTGCTCCAGTCCTCCTCCCCGTCCCGCTCCCGCATGTCCTACAGCGGGGGTCGCCCGCCCTCCTACGCCGGCAGCCCCGTCCACCACAGCGAGCGTCTCTCCAACCTGCCGCCCGCCCAGGGCGTCTCGCCCAGCCCCAGCGCCATCCTGGAGCGCCGGGACGTGAAGCCGGATGAGGACCTGGCTGGGAAGAACGTAGTGCTGGTGAAGAACGAGGGGCTGTACGCCGATCCCTACGGCATGGTGCATGAGGGGCGGCTCAGCATCACCTCCACCCAGTCCCTGGCTGGCATGGGAGACCCCTTCGGCTACTCGGGGGGGCTGTACAAGCGGGGCTCCGTTCGTTCCCTCAGCACCTACTCGGCGGCCGCCTTGCAGACGGAGCTGGAGGACAGCCTGTACAAGCCCAACGCGCCCATTTACAGCGAGACGTACGGACCTGGCCTGGGTTTCCGCATGCCCCCCTCCTCCCCCCAGAAGATGGCTGATGGCCGGCTCATGGACGTGCAGCCGGGGCAGAGCCCGCACAGCCCCTACTCGGGACCCCCCAGCCGCTCCTCACCCGTCCGTCAGTCCTTCCGCAAGGACTCCTGCTCCTCCGTCTTCATGGACAGCCCCGTCAACAAGCCGCGCAACCCCAGCTCCTCCGGCCCACCGGAGCTCTTCCCCGGCCCCGGCGACCGCCCGCTCTCGGGGTTCGGCTCCCCTGGACCGGCCAAGGACACCGAAACGAGGTGAGATGGGGCACAGGGGAACCCCCCACAGATATGAGCTTTGCTGCTCTGGTAGTCGCCCCTTGGTGCAGCTGGGGAGGGAGAGGAAGAGCAGAGGAAGGCTTGGCCCCATCACCACCGCTGCAGCGGTGCTGGGATGGGCAGTGAAGCACCGAATTGTGCTGAGGGGAGCGATGCGGCGGAGCCGGAGGCAAGGAGAGGGAACGAAGGAGGTGGATGTTGCTGGTGACAGCAGCGCTGCCACCTCCCCAGTGTCCCTCCGGGGACATGCAGGGACCCGGTGGGTGCAGGGCAGGATGACCCTGAGCGTGTTGGTGGTGCCGGAGCCACCTCCTGACCTGGCCTCTCTCCCTTCCCCACGGCAGGGAGCGGATGGAGGCGATGGAGAAGCAGATCGCCAGCCTGACAGGGCTGGTGCAGAGCGCGCTGCTCCGTGGCTCCGAGGCTGAGACCCCCAGGTATGGAGCGGGACAGCAGGCGTGGGACCCCGGATCTGTTGCGGGGAGGGGGATGCCTCCAGCTGGGCTGCTTGCTGTGAGGCTGGGGGCTCCTGCTCCCCTCCCAGGGGATGCCAGCCCCCCCCCATGCCCCTGCAGCCCCCTGAGCCGGTGAGGATGGAGGCGCCTGGTCCACCCTCGCTCCTCTCTTTCATTGCAGCGAGAAGACAGAAGCCACCAACGGTGGGACCCCCCCATCAGCGTGTAAGTGACTGGAGAGCCAGCCCCTCACCCTGCAGCACCCCCTCCCCCTGCCCCGCAGCTGCTGGGAGTCCTAGGGTGGGTGCAGGAGCAGGGGTCTGCAGCCCCCACCACCTGCCAACAACCAGCGGGACCCCCCCCGCCCCGTGATGCTAAGGGGCAGCTCTGGGGTGGCCTTTCTGTGGAGCCAGCCTGGGGGTGCTGTGGATGGGGTAGTTTTGGAGACCACCCCAGAACGGCTGGACTGAAGCAGGGGCTAGGGAAAGAGAGGTCTTTCCTGGGAAAAGCAGAGGAGCGGAGCCTGCAGCCTCCCCCGGGGTGGGATACCTTCCCTCAGCAGCCTCTGCTTGCCCTCCCCGCAGCGACCAGCCGCAGTGGCATGGGGACACCAGTGCCTGCACCCCCACCGCCCTCCGCCACCAGCACGCCGGCGGGGCAGCCCACCGCCATCACCCGCTTGCACATGCAGCTGCACCTCCACGACCTGCAGCAGAACACCAGCGACCTCCGCAACCAGCTGCAGCAGCTCAAGAAGCTGCAGGTGGGTCCCGGGGGTGGCGGCAGGGGGGTCCCCAACCTGGCCCAGCTCTTCTTGGCATGGACAAATCGCCCTTTCCTGGTGATTTTGCATGGGGTTGGTTATCCATCGCGGGGGGATCTTGCCCAGCCTGAATCCCCCCTCCTCATCCCTGCAGCTGCAGAACCAGGAGATGGTGAAGACGATGCTGCGGCGGACAGAGACGGAGATCAGTGTGCGGGTGACGGACACCATGCGCAAGCACGAGGACCCGCTGCAGCGCCAGCGCAGCTTGGTGGAAGAGGAACGGCTCCGTTACCTCAACGAGGAGGAGCTGATCACCCAGCAGCTCAAGTGAGCCAGGGCTGGCGGCAGAGCTGGGCACGCAACTGGGGAGGGGGGTCCTTGCCCACTGGCCTCAATG
Source organism: Falco cherrug (assembly GCF_023634085.1). Taxonomy (NCBI): domain Eukaryota; kingdom Metazoa; phylum Chordata; class Aves; order Falconiformes; family Falconidae; genus Falco; species Falco cherrug. The sequence goes on from NC_073716.1 coordinate 4,809,766, forward strand.
GGCCAGATCCTCCATGGGTGTAAATCATCAGCTCTGCACGGTGCCAGGTCACATCCTTGACAGCATGACTAGCATGAGGAGGGGTCCCCAGCCCAGCTGTCCTCTCCCCTCTGCTGCGTGAGGACCTGCAAAGCTGGCCACCCCTGGGGCTCCCCAGCATCCTGGAGCAGCAGTGACACCCCTGCCCTGCCTCTGTGCTCACAGTGACCTGGAGAAGTCGGTGGAGAAGATCCAGAAGGATTTGGCCCACAACCACCGGCTCATCCCTGTGCAGGAGCTGGAGGAGAAGGCGGTGGTGCTCAAGCAGCTGGGGGAGACACTGACAGACCTCAAGGGTGAGGATGTGGCTGGGGCCAGGGTGGGCAGCAAGCAGAGCTTTGTCTGCATCTCCTTGCTCCATCCTTACACGTGGGATGCTCCAGGTTGCCCATTCCCTCTGGGTTTGTGTGTTTGCACCTACTGGTGTGTTCGCCTGCATCCTCAGGGCAGGTTCCCCCGGTTCTTGGTGGGGTGTGCGTCCTGCAGGCTTTGGGCTGCTGCAGGGGTGAGGGCTGCACTCCGCACGCCTGTTGCCTGCCCGTTGCTCTGCTAGCTGTCCAATTCCGTCCTGCAGCCCCTGCCTGAGTCCCCCTGACATCTCACCATTGCTCGGAGCTGCTGCCTGCCTCTGTCCTGCAGGACCTTGTGCTTGCCCACCCCCATGCGTGCTGCCTGTGATTTTACTGCTCCTGCAGCCTCCCATCCCTGGGCTGCCCCCATCCTGCCTCCCGCAGACGGCCAGCACCTCGATTCGAAGTGGCAGAGCTCCTGCCTGCCAGAGCCAAGGCAGACAATAAACGGTGATGTGGCAGCAGTTGCTGAGGTGGCAAGAAGAGGGGCCATGGGGGGGCTGTGGGGAGGGCCGGGGGGCAGAGGCAGGAGCAGCTCCACTTTCCCACAGCATTTCCATAAAGTCAGGCTGATGCTGCGCAGCCGGGAGGGCGAGCAGAGTACCGGGCAGGGAGCCAGGAGCAACCTGCTCCACATCAGCCCCTGCCACCACGTCCCCGATGTCCTGGGTACCAAAGACCCAGCTCCACAGCAGTGTTTGGCACCCACAGATGTGGAGGGGACACCTGCAGGGGCGAAAATTGGTGCCTGCAGGTGGATGGAGAAGGGATGATGGGTATGGGGAGCCGAGGAGATGCTAGCCCAGGCTCCCCAGGATTCATCCTGCTCCGTTTGGCAGGGCACCCTTGCCATGGGTATGATGGCCATGAAGATGGTCAGAGGGCTCTCCTGTGAGGACAGGCTGAGAGAGTTGGGGTTGTTCAACCTGGAGAAGGCTCTGGGGGCACCTTAGAGCACCTTCCAGTACCTAAGGGGGCTTGTAAGAAAGATGGTGACAGACTTTTCAGTAGGGCTTGTAGTGACAGGACAAGGGGTAATGGTTTTAAACTAGAAAAGGGCAGATTAGATATTAGGAAGAAATTCTTCACTGTGAGGGTGGTGAGGTGCTGGCACAGGCTGCCCCAATAAGCTGTGGATGCCCCATCCCTGGAAGTGTCTAAGTCCAGGTTGGACAAGTCTTGGAGCACCCTGGTCGAGCAGCAGGTGTCCCTGCCCATGGCCAGATGGTCTTTAAGGTCCCTTCCAACCCAAACCATTCTATGATTCTGCGGTGGTTTTGGTGGGCGCGGGGTGCCCTGGCACTGCCAGCTGGGCACCGGGAGGGGCACCCTGGTGACCCCCACCTCTCCCACCCCAGCCCAGTTCCCCAGCCTGCAGAGCAAGATGCGGGTGGTGCTGCGGGTGGAGGTGGAAGCCGTCAAGTTCCTCAAGGAGGAGCCGAACCGCCTCGATGGCCTGCTCAAGCGCTGCAAGACGGTGACGGACACCCTCACCCAGATCCGCAGGTGAGCACCAAGCCCCCAGCCCAGTCCCCTGAGCACTTTGGAGGACACAGTTTGTCCCTTCAGTTGTCCCTGTGCCCCTGGCACGTGTGCCTTATGGATGCAAATCCCAAGGGCTGTTGAAAAACAGACTCATTTTTCTATTAAAGCATTAAAAAATGCCCTCGGTCCTTCGCAGTGTGTGTGTGGGAACCCCTTTCCAAACTGACTTTCCCTTATCACCTTGGAAAAAAGGTCTTTGTATATCCAGATAGAAAGGAGAGCTTGATCAGAAATCTCTTTCCTGAGGAGCGGAAAAACATTCAGCTGGAGAAATATCATCTTCCGTGTGTAATGATGGTGGCAGGCTGGGCCGTGCCCCCCGGCTGAGCCCACCTGCCTCTTCCTATTAGGAGACCTTTGGGGACGGCTTACGGCTCGGCCACGCTGCGGGGGGAGCGCCCGGCTGGGCTTGCCTCGGGCTCCTTGTAGCCTGGTTTTCTACGGGAAATGAGCTTGTATGATCACGCGGTGTCTGAATCTGCCTACCTGTCATTTCCCAGCCCTAATAACTCCTGAATCCAAAGGGCAATGCCAGGCAGACCCGACGGAGGGGCAGGATTCGGAGGGATCCGATTTCCTATAAGCTTCATGAAAGCGGACAGCCAGGTAGAGGAGCTCATTCATGTGCTCCCCCAAGACAGGCTGTAGCATCAACTCCAACCCCTTCCTAGACATCAGAGAATCTAAACCTTCAGCCGTATAACGCGGTGTTGCGGGAGAATAAGCTTTTTGTGACGGGGCTTGGAGAGGGGGCCGTAACCCCCCCATACCGTGCAGCCACCCAGCACCTTTGCTCTGTCCCTGGCAGGCAAGTGGACGAGGGCATGTGGACCTCCCCCAGCAACCTCAGCCAGTCCCCCAAGAAGGTGGCCCCCGAGACAGACTTCAGCAAAGGGCTGGATTTGGAGATGCCCACCAGCCCCCCAGTGAGCCTCCACCACCTGACGGCTGCCACCGAGACCCTGGGCATGCCCAGCTTTGGGCACAGCCCCCCTCAGACCCAGACCCACCCCTCCAAGAGCAATAACCCTTCCCGAGCTCCGGAGATGGTACCCGCCAAGACCCAGACGGGCCCGGAGACCCCCAGCAAGAAGAGTGCGGATAAAGCTGTATCTGTGGAGGTGAGAGCCTGGAATGGGGAGAGCTTTTCTAGGGGGTCTGCCCCTATGTCTCCCAACTGAAACTGGGAACAGGAGCTGGGTCCATCCTGCTCCTCTTTGCTGCGTTTGCAGCCGGTGGGTTGTCTGGAGGGGGGGCGGGGTTGCCAGGTGATGCAGCCTTGGGAGCACCCCCAATTGCACGCTGCCGGGGGGGCAGCTTGGGGATGGGGGCAGCACTGGCCTCCCTGCTCCTCCCCGGGGGAGGCTGGGGGGGGGCAGCAGGGCTGTGGGTCACATCCTGCCTGCAAGGGCAGGAGAAGCTGCGTGCGGCTGGGGGTGCAGCGGGCGCTGCCTGCCGTCCGCAGGCTGCCGAGCGGGACTGGGAGGAGAAGCGGGCAGCGCTGACCCAGTACAGTGCCAAGGACATCAACCGCCTCCTGGAGGAGACGCAAGCCGAGCTGATGAAGGCCATCCCGGACCTGGAGTTCGCTGCCAAGCACAAGCAAACCACGGGCAGCGGCAGCACCGCCTCCACGCCTGAGCACAAACCCTCCAAGCCGCAGCATGCACCGAAGTCGGGGGGCAAGGGGGACCCCAATGGCCGCAGGGGCTCAGGTACGGCGTGGGGAGGGCAGGGGTCCACCTCTGGATCCCAGGGCTGGGGGTGCCCTGGCTGTGCCATCGCTGGTGGGTCTCCCTGGGCTGAGCCGTGCTGCCGCAAGGGGAGGTTTACAGCTGGGGAGGCAGTGGGAGAGCCTCGGGTGTTGTATTAGAGGGGCAGGGAAAGGTCTCGTGCCCTCACAGCATCGTTTGTGCCCAGACGAACTGACGGTGCCGCGGTACCGGACCGAGAAACCCTCCAAATCACCACCGCCTCCCCCTCCGCGCCGCAGCTTCCCCTCGTCCCACGGGCTGACCACAACCCGCAGCGGCGAAGTCATCGTCACCAGCAAGAAGGAGCCCGGTTTTATGAAGGTAGGGAGCGGGGCCACAGGATGGCTGCGGGGCTGGGCTGAGGGGGTCACCGTCAGCAGGACCAGCCCTGCCTGGCCCCCAGTGCCCCCCACCCCTCACCACCCTGCTCCCCCCTGGCAGAAGGCCGAGTCGGAGGAGCTGGAAACCCAGAAGCCCCAGGTGAAGCTGAGAAGGACAGTGTCGGAGGTGGTCAGGCCAGCGTCCACCCCCCCCATCATCGCCTCTGCCATCAAAGACGACGACGACGAGGACCGCATCATTGCGGAGCTGGAGGTGAGCGCGGGAGGGGCTGCGGGATGCCCCAGCTTATCCGCATTGCAGGCGATGCCCACCCTGCCCTGTCCGCTCACACGTGGCTGTGCCCAGCTCCGGGCAGCTGTGGGGAACACCTTGGGATTGGGTCTGGGGAGTGACATCCCACACGTCGGCACAGCAGTGGGCTTCCCCCTCCTCACCTGTCTCCCAGCAGGAGCGCGGTGCTGTGGGACGGGCAGGATGGAGCGGTTGCACCCTGCCAGACCCCTCGCTGGGTCCAGGTGCTGCATGCCTGGTTCACCACCTGTCTTCAGCACTTCTACCCTGTCTTGAGCTTTAAGCCAAACTCATTTGGTTTTTAATGGTACGCAGCTTCAGCTGGAGGTTCGTTGGGGTTTGTGCACAGGGCGCTCTGCAGAGATCCCACCCGAGACGCCGTCCCCAGGCTCTGAACTCCCCCAGGCTGGCAGTGCCCCACGTCCTTGCCCTGTTTGCTATGGTCGAGGTGCCCAAGTGGGTAACAGATGGCTTTTCCTTGACTGGTTTCCCCAGGAGGCAGGGCACCGGCGACGCTGCTGGCAGCAGAGGACGGGGCTGCCCCTGGCTGATGAGAACAGCCCATGTTTCGCTCGCTGCCGAGCCCCGGTGCTGGCGTGACCATAGCAAGCATCCTTGCAGGCATGGGCTGCGTCATTGTTCCCCACAAGCCTCCCTCCTCCAACCCGCCCGTGTTTGACTCCCCAGGTGTTTCAGAGAAGCTCTGCCTCCCCTTTCCTTCCCAAGCTCCGTTACGATCCGCTCACGGCTGCCGTCTCCCCTGGGCACGTAGACTCGTGGCCCAACGGAGCCTCCGTTGCAGCCGAAGGATGGAAGGTAACAGCTCGCTCTGAGCACCGATCCTGCCGACGGGCTGCACTTTAACCACCTCCTCTGCTGCTTCTTTTTAACTCACTTCTGCTTCTTTCTCTGATTTAACAAACTAATGGCTTCTCTCCACTCCCTCGCTCACCGCCACTGCGCGTGCGGCACTGACATGGCACAGGACTGAGCACTAACCCATGCAACAGCAGCATGGGGCTGCTGCAGTTCCATCAGGGCCAGATCCTGCACCCACATGGATGGAAGGAAAGAAGGGGCCACCCCAGCACTGCACCAGGCAGGGCACGGAGGGGCCTCGCCACTCTCATAGTGCACTGGGTGCCTGAGGGGGGGTATCACTGGAAGGGGCAGTGGGGGGTGATGCATGTCGTGCCCTGTGCAGGGACACCTCGTTCCCCGTGCATGATATGGGTGGAAGGTGAAGGACTGGACCAGAAGCTTGTGGCTGCTGGGACTTGCTTTGGGCTTGGCCCCATCACCCCTCCTGGCTCCCTCCCAGCCGTCCTGCCCTCCATCCTGCCCTGGGCCCTGGGAGTGGAGAGAGCAGGAGGGAAGGAAGGTGCCTGAAGAGTGGATGGGATGGAGCAGGGGATGCCAGGGGAACAAGGGGGCAAAGAGCAGGATGGGGGGTGCTGCTGAGCCCCTCACCAGGAAGCATCTAGCGAGGGGAGCTCTGCCACATCCAGGGCGGCTCAGCTGCTGGTGAGGGTCTGGGGACATTGCAGGGGTCCCGCTGGGACCCTCCCTTCTCCTGAAGACCCAGCACCATGGCTGCCCCAGAGCAGCATCTCTTGTCCCTGCAGGCAAGGACCCCTGTCCCCAGAGGTCGGATGGGTCCAGCTCCAGACCCAGAGCTCTGTAGTCATCCCAGCACTTGTGTCTCCTTCCCTCTCTGCTGTGGGTGCTACTCAGACCCCCAGGGCTGGGGCACGAGTGAGACACACCGAGCCAGGGCACATGTCCCTGCTGCCCATCCTGTGCCAGCTGGCAGTGTGGCATAACCGCCATGCCACCCTGCTCTGCCGTGAGGGCAGGGGGCCAGGGACGGCTGCACGTGAAGCCCCTGCAGAGGTGGCAGCCCCCTTGGCCAGCACAGGGCTCGGGTGCCAGCAGCATCCCCATGGCTGCAGCTGCAGGGGGGCAACTTTTCTGCCAGAGCATCTCTCCAGCTCACCTTCCCTCCCCTCCATGGAGGGCATGGCCAGCTCTGGTTCCCTGGGCATTGCACAGCTCGTTGCGCTTCCCCTGGGACAGGAACAGAGAGGTGGGGGATGAAGGACATATTTTCTAGGTGTCTTCTCGCTACTCAGGGCTTTTAAGGTCTGATGCCCCTTGGCAGCTTGTTTGCGATGCCTCGTCCCTTGCCTTCAGCTCCGCTGGGAGCTGTGGTGTCCTGCGGGGCTGAGCAGGCTCTGCTCCTGCACCAGTGCCATACCAGTTTGCACCAGCATGGGAGAAATCCGAGGCGGATGGTGGCAGTCAGGTTTCCAAAGGCGTTCGGGAGGTGCAGCAACACCAAATCATTTTTGCTAATAAGTCCAGGCAAGTTATTTCCAAAGTCTCCTAGACCCAGGTTGCCTTCAGCGCAGTAGAAAACCGGTCCCTGTCCATGCTGCGGGTACCGATGGGACATCAGGGCTGGGCAGGAGGGAGCTGAGCATCCCCCTTCCTGGCTGAGCACCTCCCTGCAGCGCTACGATGCCCAGAGGCACCAGCAATGGGGGACCCCAGTAGTGTGTGCAGGCACATAGTGCCCCCCGGCAGCTCCTGCTCTCCCCTGGCTCTTAATCTGTCTGAATTCTCTACCTAGGAGCCGCCAGCCCTGGCAGCCCCGGGGAGCAGGGCTTTCTCCCTCCCGCAGATTGTGCTCACCGAGTGGGTGTCTGAACCGCCATCCCCCGAAGCTGAACCGGAGGTGTGGGTGGCAACTGGCTGCTCGGAGCACGGGGACCCCCAGAGCGGAGGAGCGGGAGGGGAGCGTGTACCCGAGGTGGGAAGGAAATGCCCTGTGTCTCCTGGCATCTCCGAAAAGTCCCCGTCCGCAGCGGGGTACCCTCCAGCCCCAGCCCCACACCCCCTGAACAGCCCATCTCAGGGCCATGCCCATGCAGCAGGAGAGACTCGGAGGTTCCCTCTAGTAGCCAGCAAGGTACCACCTATCTCAGGGCACAAACCGAGCCAGCCCGTGGTGGGAGGAGGAGGGGACACTGCTCCGAACGCTGCCAGCAGGCGAGAAGGTGGCAGCAAGACATCTCACCGAGGTCCCTTGGCTGCACAGCCTCCTCGTCCCCGGGGGGAAGCCAGGGGTCCTGGATCTGGAGAGGCAGCGCTCCCCTCCACCGGTGGCAGAACGCCCAGTGCCGTCCCCCAGCTTCCCAATGATGGGGACCCCCAAGGAGGAACCAGGCGGAGCACGCAGGAGGCATCACTCCCTCCTGGGCATTCTGCTGGGGCTTGCAGACAAGCCTGGAGGGAGGACAGCTCACCAGTGCCAAATCCCAGAGCTTTTCCAGGCAGGGATCCAGCCCCGCAGGGAAGCGGACAGTCCTGGGCTGAGCATCCCCAGGAGCAGGTTGCTGCTTTCTGGAGGCCAAACCACTGCGCAGCTCCTGCTGCCGGGGGAGGAGGTGGCACGGAGGACGCCGGGGTTGGGGGGAAGGCAGCGGAAGGGCTCTGCAAAGGGCAGGTGTCCCCTCGCCGCTCCATGGCTCCGTGCAGCAAGGAGATTTACGAAGGCACGTACCAAAGACTGGACAGCCTGGAAGAAACTATCCGTGAGCTGGAAATAACCATCAGTGAGATCAGCAGCCATCCCTTGGTTGAATTTGTATTCCCTAAAGAACTGCTAGGACAAGCGGGATCCAAGGATGCCGGCAAGGAGACCAAGGAAGGTCTGAGGGATCTCAGACACAGTCGCTGTGATGACGGGACTGCCCTGGACCTCAGTCAGGCCAAAGATGATGCTCGTGAGAGTCCATCTCCAAGCAAGACCAAGCCACCTCTGCTACCCAAGCCGCAGCTCTCCCTCGACACTCCGCAGGTTTATTTTCTATTATCCCTCTTGCTGTGCTCTGCCCCGGACTCACTCTGATGTCTCTCTTCCTCCACCTCTACCTGCTCCCTCTCTGTGACTCTACCTCCAGGCATAGCCAAGGTGGAAAACAAATCTCCGTTTCTCCCTGTGGCTTGAAGGGGTTTGGGAAGCGCAGGCAAGCAGGAGCGAGACTGCAGGCAGCAGTCGGCAGCGGAAAGGCAGGCTGGTGCCAAGGCAGAGCTGCCGTCTGCCCCTCGCCGGTGCTGGTGCCACCCAGTGCCATCCCTTGCTGTGCCCTAGCACCGAATTAGATCCCAGCTAAGCTGGTATCTTCTACCCTGGCAGGTCTGGGGGCTGAGCACGCTGCTGGTGATGAGTACAGGGCCAGTGATGAGCATCCCACGGGGCCGGCGAGGGCTGGGTGTGCTGGGTGACGAAGCAGCGTCCCTCGTTTTGCATAAGCACTTTTGTAACGAACTGTGGTTTGAGCGTGGCAGCTGTTTCTCCTAATTAAATCACAGCGCGGGCTCCCCGAAGCCATCCAAATTGGTTTCTGCCGGAATCTGTGGCAGCCGCTCGGCTGGCTGAATAGCTGGGAAAAGAGGGGAGAAAACGCCCCCAGCCGCTCCGATGTCAGCCTGCTCCTTTATTAACGCTCAGCACTGGGGAATAAATCTCCTTTTTCATTTGCAGCAATTATCTCAGCCCCGCTTCTCAGCACCGCCGCGGTGCTCTCACTGGGTGAATGGGCCGACAAGTGGGTGTCGCTGCCATTTCTCCCGTTGCTGGCTCCCGCTGCACCACTGGAGCCTGGCAAGCTAGGAGCAGGAGCTGCAGGATGGATTTGTGGCACGTGCACGGGTGCGCAGAAAGCAAAGCTCAGCTCGGGGTTCAGCAGGAGAGGCTGCGCAGCTCGGTCGGTGCTGAAAGCCGAGGCGGGAGAGGGCAGGTCTTGTGCCGCCTTTCAAGGATGCTGCGAGTTGGTTGCGAAGGCTGGGATCCAGTGCCTGCTTGTGCCAGGGATGCTGGGGCGCCGGGGAAGGTGCGGCGCAGGCAGGGGCTGGATTTGTGTGTGCTGTGGGGTACAGGAGTCCCCACGTCCCATCCGTGTGCCCACCGAGGGTCACAGGGCAGGGCAGGCAGGACAGGCAGCATGGAGAGCCACGTAGCCATCGCTACAATAACCCGTTGGCCTTCTCTCGTCGGAGGTGCAATCTGGGCAGCAATTGCACATCTCTGGGGCAGCGTCGGTGCTGCTGGTTTTTCTGCCTGCGGCAGCTGGTCCAGACTTGGTATGGGGCAGGCAGGAGGCAGCAGTGATGGCAGGGAGAGGATCCAGGGTGCCCCGGGCAGCGGGGGGACGCGTGCCGGGCACCGCTTTAGGGACCCACAGTGCCAGGGGATGTGTGTACAGGTACCGCTTCCCTCGCTGCAGCTCTTGCAAGTCTTTGTATCTCCACCTCTACACAGCTAGTTAATAAAACCCTCTGTATTCCCACTGCCGCCGTTTCCACCTGGAGTTTGCTTCTGCCTGCCGTCGCCTCTTTTCCTTTCTCTTGGCCGTGCAGCCCTGCCCTGGTGGGGATGCTCTCCTCCTGCCCTTGGTCTCCTGGTGTTTGCCGTGTCTGCCCCAAACTCCCTCTTTGCCTTGCAGTGGTGGCACTCAGTAAGTCCTGGCTGGTTTCTGAGCTCGCCAAAGCATTGCCCGGTGACAGCTCCTTTGGCACACAGAGCCGGTGACCTCGTCCTTGCCTGGGTTTGCCACCACGGGCTGGTCCGGGCAGGGATGGCATGGTGGTGCCGCAGGGGCTCGGCACAGCTCCAGGCATCCGATGCGCTGCCAACGGGGCCGGTGTGGGCTTTCATCTGCTGGTTTTAACCCCTTCCCCAAAATTCTCTGTCCCGACAGAGCGGTGGCGTTTCCATCCCAGCCATGAAGGTGGTGAACCCGGCATCCCGGCTGAAGCAGAGCCAGCAGCAGGGCAGTCCCGACAAAAGCAAGCACATAAAGCAGCGGATGGAGTACATGCGGATCCAGGGCCAGCAGCAGGTAGTCTATCGCTAGCACCGTCCCAGCCAGCTCTCCTGGCAGCAGAGCCAGCCAAAGGCTGCCCACAGCCCTGGCATCTCCCTCACTGCCTCCTACAGGGCCAGGGTGTGGGTGGTGGGCAGGGGAGACCCTACGGGTGCTGCTTTCAGGGGCTGGGCTTTCTCAGTGCCTTTCTTTGCTGAGCCTGGTGGGGCTGGGGGTGCAGGGACCCAGCTGTTGGGGTGCAGGAGGGGGGTCTTACTCCAGTCTGTGCCCAGCACGGTGGTTTCCACAGCTGGCTGCTGGGGATGGGGACATGACTTTGTGCTGAGAGTGGCAAACTCATCCCCAGTGTGGTGTGAGGCTGAAGCTGGAAGCATTTGTCCTCCAGCCCTGTCTGCCACTGCTGCCCTGAGGGACAGGGCTGAGCCCCAGCGTTGGTCCCCTCTCCCCGAGGGACCCCCCCAGGCCTCCTTGCAGAACGTCTTGGCCGTGGGGATGAGCACTGCAGCGCCGTGTGCTTGGCACGGGGGCCCCAAGGGGCTTCACTTACCCGGGGCTGGGGCTACCCAACCCATCCCGGGAGGTTTTGGAGAGCCAGGACCCTCCATGCACCGCGGCACCGCATCTGCAGAAGCAGCTCGTTCCGGGAGGGGGGTGTCACAGGCAGGGTGATCTACCGGGTCACCCAGCAGCATGGGGAGAGGGTAGGGGGGCCACAGCAGCTGGAAGAGGGGTGCTTTGGGATGGGATGGGATGGGATGGGATGGGATGGGATGGGATGGGATGGGATGGGATGGGATGGGATGGGATGGGATGGGATGGTGTGTGTCCCCTGCCCCAGCCCAGCACCCATCCCTTTCCCATCCCCTGGGACCACTCCTGCCGCAGGCAGCGGGGCTCCCTTCCCTCTGTCCTTGCCGACAGCGTGGTGCTGGCCCTGGCTCTCCAGCTTGCTCAGGTCACGGGCAAAGTAACCACGGCCAGCCCGCTGCCCTCCACCCCCCCTCGCCTCTCCTCTCCCCCTCCCAGCCCTCCCCTGCCACCTCCTGCCCCCGCGGTGGGCAGCAGCACCATGAGCAGGTTCACCCCATTCCCTCCTCCCCGCTCCCTGCTCTGTGTGTCAATCCCCTTCCCTGCGCCTGGCGTTACCGAACCATCCAAAAAACCCTGATTTTGCTCATTCTGTTGGATCCATAAACCCTGTCAGATAAAACAAAGGTTTTTCCCACCTACCTGGAGTTGGGTTTGGAGGGGGGATTTCATGCAATTTAGGCAAATGGCACATGAGCAAAACGGGCACCTTGCTCCCCCCTGGCTCCAGCAAGAGGGCTCAGCCCCCCCGCCCCCCCCCCCCCTTGACTGCCCCACTGCCAGGTCGGAGCCACGCAGGTGCTCTTTGTCGTGACCGCATCTGAGATGGTCCCAGGGTGGGCAAGATTTCCCCAGGCAAGGTCCATCCTTGAGGTCAGGGGTCTACCTGCCACCCCCTCCCCCAGCATACATGGGTGCACGTGGGTTTTCACACCCCCACAGACTCGGGGAGAGACAGGGGGGTTCCCTCTGCCCCCCATCCAGGGCTGTCCCATGGGCTGGGGAGCAGAGAAACACCGGCCAAAAGGGCTGTTACAGGAGCCCCGAGGGGCCAGGCAGCATCTCCTGACCCCAGGCACACCAGGGAGGCCACCAAGTCCCCTTCCCTGGAGGCCACACACCGGCACAACCCTGGCTGTCCAGCGTCACCATGCCCCTCGCCCCCACCGTGGGGCACAGCATTGGTCACCTGGCCCCTAGCACCCACCGGTGGCCTCACTGGGGTGGCCGGACCAAGAGTTTTCTGTGGCATTTTTGTCCTCGCTGCCCTCCTTATGCAGGATTTGGCCACCCCCCCTGACCCCAGCAGTCCACCCACCTTCCAGCGGGGACAAGGCAGGGCTGGTGGAGCCCACTCCCCATTCCGGGAGGGTTTCTGAGCACCCTTCCTTCCCGGCGCCCTGGCTCCCTTTGGACCAGCTTTTGCATGAGGAGGGTTGGATCATGTCAGTGCTGGTGGTGATGACGCCAGCACGGTGGGCACAGGGGGCCGGGGTGGGCACTGTCACCTCTCGGAGGAGCCGGGGGTGCCGCGGGGCTGCCGAGGCTCTGCCCGGCTCAGCTGGACGGCACCTCGGTGGCAGCCCCAGCGCCGGGCACTGTGCCGCGTGGCGTGCGTGCCCCGTCTAACGCTGCCCTTCTTGTCCCCCTCCCCACCTTTCTCCCCTCCCCCCTCCACCCCCCCGCCTCCGTATCTGTCTGTCTGTCCACGTCTCCGTCTGTCTGTCCATCCGTCTCTCTTGTCGCTCTCCTCCTCCTCTTGGGGACATCCCCTTCCCATCCAGTAACGCGTGGGACCAGCTCATCTCCTGCTCTTTGTGGTGGACCTTTTCCAGCTGCTTGACCTCAGGCCTAACTCAATGCTGCTTCTGAACAAACTCCTGTTTGGTTCTTGGTTGTTTCCTTTTGGTTTTTTCTCCCCTTTTTTTTTTTTCCCCCTTCTTTCTTTTTCGCCTTTCTTTTCTCTTTTCTTTAAGAAACTGTTTGACTTCCCTCCCCTTTCTCCTCCTCCTCCTCCTCCTTGAATCTTGCTTTTCTTTCTAGGCCGCTAGACCATCTAAAGAGGCTAGTGAGACTTCCCCCACGGTCTCAGAAAAACCCGCATCTGGCAGAACATCCATCCCCGTATTGACTTCCTTTGGGGCAAGGAACTCCTCCATCTCATTCTGAGCATCCTTGCCAGCTCCACCCAGCCGCTCTCCTGCTCCTGGGGCCGGGCTTCTCTCTTCCTTGGGCTCCTCCTCCCCGGGACTTGTCTTCTTGAGGCACCTGAAGGGATCGCCACCCGTCCCTCTCTTTCTGTTTTTTCAATGTCTTGCTCCAATGTGGCCGACCTCGTGTCTCGCCTCCGCTCCACCACGGCCCGACTTGTGTCTCGCCTCCGCTCCGCCACGGCCCGACTTCTGTCTCCCATCTCGCTCCGCAATGGCCAACCAGCCACTTTCTGTTTCTCTCTCTCTCTCTCTCTCTCCCTCTCTCCTCCCTTTTCCTTGACTTTCTCCTTTTCGTTTCGTGGGTTGCTGTTGGTTTGGGTTTTCTCCCTCCCTCCCTCTTGCACCCTGCCATTTTCTGTTTATTTAAGAGCTCTCAGAGCTTCACTCCACCAGTTTCACCAGCTTCGAGCAAGGAGGACACGGGGCAGTGCCGGACCCCGCTGCCTGCACCAGCAGCACCCCTTCCACCACAGAAAGGTGGGAAACAGCGGCTGCTGAAGATGCCCCTGACACCCCCAGACCCGACCGCTCGCCCGCCGCTGAGCATCCCGGCAGCCACGACACCCACCCGCCCGGAGGAGAGGATGCTCAGCGCTCCAGCCAGGTCCTGGCGGTGGGTGCTGGGCGGCACCGTGGCCGGGCTGCGTCCTTCGCTGGCCGAGGGGTCGGTGCCGTGCCAAGGGGGTGTCCCGCCAGCCCCCAGCCCCAGCTGTCCCCGGGGATGGGGTGCGATACGAAGGCTGGCGGGAGGGGGACCCGAGACCGGTGCCACGGGGTGTCCGGGCGTGCCAGAGGGGCTGAAGGCTGAGGGTGTAAAATGGGGAGGGGGTAGAGACGGGTTGAGTCGGGCTGCCCGTCGACCCGGGGTCGGAACGTAGCACTTTACATGGTCTCCGGGCGCGATGGCTGGGGCAGAGGGATGCTGTGATGCTGGGGGGGTGTCCGACAGCACAGGGACACCCTGCCAGACCCCTGTCCCCTTCCCGAGTGCCACGCGCCCTTGGGGACAAGCAGGCAGGACAGATCCCCGGACCCCCCTGCTCCGGCAGAGGTGCCGGCTGGGGACCCCACGCCGCAGCCAGCGCCCCGTGGTCCATCCCTGGGGGAACAGCCTCCTCCAACCTGGGGGACCTGGGGGGGTGTCCCCAGGGTGCGGATGCCCACCTGAGCTGGGTGTGCGTGTGCGTGTGTGTGCGTGTGCGCTGCGGGCGCCTGTACCCAGCGCTGCTGCCGGCGCAGACCAGCCGCAGTGCAACACGAGATCGAATCACTCCTTTCGTTGGCTAGTTCGTCCTTGGGTTGGTTTTTGGTTGGTTTTTTTTTCAAATTCTTTTTCTTCTTTGCCCCCCCCCTCTCTTTTTTTTGTATATCAATGATTTTTGTACAGAAGAACGAGCCTTTTTTGAATAACAAAGAGGAAAAAAAAAAAAACACAAAAAAAAAATAATAATCATGATGCAATTTCTTTGGATTGCAAAAAGCAACTCTTTACATTTAAGTGAAGTGTCTTAACATTTTATATTGTTTTAAAAAATATATTTACATATTATATATATATAATATACGTAATATAAATATATATAAAAATATTTAAAAAGAAAAGAAAAGAAATAAATCTCTTCACGTCTGGTATATTAGGGGGTGGATTTTCTTCCCTGGTTAGACTATAGGTCCTTGTGATTTTGAGAGGGTCGGTTCCCTGCGGCTTGTTAGCCCTCGTGCTGAGCTCGCATCATCCGTCCAGCACCTTCCTTATCCCATCCCCATCCCCCGCCGGAGCAGGGGGTGGAAGGGGCCGGGTGCCCCCCGGGGCCACTGACACCCATGGGTGACAGCCCCGGGGTCAGGATAGCACCCACCTCCCGGCAGCAATAGCAGTCACTTGATGCGTTTTATTTAATTTTTAATTATTTTTTCTTGGTACCAAAGTGAAACACTGTAGCAAAGCCGCAGCTTCTTATGGCCCCGGGAGGGGGGGGGGGGGGGGTACCCTCTCTCTCCCAGCCTTACCCCCCCCTCCCAACCCCCCACCCCCTCCCCGTCCCGGTGCTCCCACGGGGCTGGACATGGCACCCTCTGTCCTGCCAGCACCCATGGGGGGGAACCTGCAGACAGCCCCCCGCCCCCACCTTGCTGTCCCGGGGGTGTGAGGGGGACAGGTGCCACCGGACCCCTGGGGACATGCGGGTGCAAAGGGGTCAGGGGGGCTATAGTTAGTGCAGCCCCATCCCCGTAGCACCCATGGGTGTGCTGGGACACCCATCCCGCTGGGAGCAAGCTCGGGGTGTGTGGGGGTCCATGCTATTGCCCCGGGAGCCCCCTTGCAGGCATCACTGCTGGTGGGTGCCATGCTGGGGGCCCCCCCACCTCCAGACCACTGGGTGATGGGGTGCATGGTGCTGGGCGGAAGGGTGCTCGGCACTGGGGGAGGGGGTGCAAGGTGCTAGCTTGCACCCATTGCTCCCCGCCCCCACCCCCACCCCCCGCCCTGCTGCCCATCAGGCTGGTTTCTCTGTGAGCGTGTGTCTCTGCGTGCGTGTGCGTCCGTCCTTTCATGGCATCGTGCAAACGTCCGTGAGCACCGACCCTGGTGCCTTCGCTGAAGCAAGAGGACAAAAAAAAAAAGAAAAAAAAATTTAAAAACAAACAAACAAGCAAAAACTTGATTCTGGTTTAAACCAGGAAAAAAAATAATCAAATAAATAAATTAAAAAAAGGACAAAAAAAAGGAAAATGTTGCAAAAACGATCCCAAAAAAAAAGCGCTGCCTGCATCGTGCATGTGTCGGAGGCGCCCGCTGCATGCGCACCCCGCTTTACTCGTCTGGATGTTGTTTAAAAAAGGCTAAGACTTTTAAAAGGAAAAAAAAAATAGAAAAAAAAAAGAAAACAAAAATTCCTAATACTCTTTAGAGGCTGTTTTGGGGTTTCTACGACGTTGTGTGTCTCTTAGCATGAATTTTCTTGTGAACTGTTTTAAAAGAAAAAAATAATTAAAAAAAAAAAAAAAGGCCTTGCACAGGGCAGAGGCGGGGGCTGGGGGGGGGGGCTGGCCCCCCGCCGCCCCCACCCTGTGCCCATCGCTGTCCCTGTGTCGCTGTGGGTGCCATGGGTAGTTCTGTGCGCAACGTGACCATTGTAACTTGCAAACTCTGATGACAAAGGGTTGCTTTTTATTTTTTCTTTTCCCTTTATTACTTTTCTTTTCTATCAGAGTGTCTGGCTTTAATAAAATTACTTTTTTTTTTTTCTCTCTGGCACTTTTTTCCCCCCAGGTTTGGTCTCTTGTTGTGTCGCTGTGCCGGTGATGGGGTGGGACATCCCTGGTCCCAAGACCACCCCGGTGCCACATCCCCTGGGGAGGGTTATGGGTGCAGGGGGGGCAGCTCCTTCCCCCCAGGCTCATGGAAAAGCCAGGATAAATCCTGCCCCAGGTGCTGCTGGTGCTCCAGGACCTGCAGCGCAGGGAAACGGGGATCCGTGTACTGACACACACACACACACACACCCCGAGCAGGGGAAGCAATAACAGCAGCAAACCACCTCCTTGAATAACCAGTTTATTTCCAATATATAGACCAGGACTGGAAGGGGCAAAGCAGGGGGGGCTTGTTGGATTTTTTTTTTTTTTTTTTTTTTTTTTCAGTTTTGCATATACCGGCTCCACGGCCGACTCGTACAACACGCCGGGGGGGGCACATGCAGGAGGGTTTAAAAATTCAACACTGGTTCAGCACATCCCCTGCTCGGGGCTGGCCTTTCAGCTGAGCAAAACTTCTTAAAAAATCCTTATAAATCCTTTGGAATATGTTACACAGTCAGAGACGATATTTACAAAAAAAAAAAAAAAAAAACCAACAACAAAAAAAAAAAACTTTACAGCAAATATTTGCATAATGGATGAGAACGACACGGAGAAGAAACAGTGACGTGACTTGACAACCCCCCCCCAACCCCGCAGTGGCTGCCCAAGCCTGTGGCACCTGTGTGCCAGCAGGGTGAGGCTGGGGGTCCCCACATCCCCCCCGCCGCGTCCCCTCCGGTGGCTGCACCGCGTCCCCTTCCTAAAGTGCTTCTGGGATGGAGGGGTAGGAAGGGGAGCGGGGCTGGGGAGGGGGCTGCACCGTGCCGTGCTGTGCCATACCATGCCATGCCGTGCCACACGCCAGCTCCCCAGCTGCTGCCAGATGGTGGCTGCAGCTCGTGGGGGTGTGGGGGACAGCGGCGTCCCCCCGCCGCAGGGTGCCCCTTTACGCCAGCATCGCTCGGGTGCAAACACCCACCCCGTGGGGACCCCGTCCATCGTGCCAACGGCCAGGCCAGCTGGCACAGAGCCCGGCACGCGCGGCACAGAGCACGGCCACGCCAGGGCAACAGCACTGAGGTCCCCAAGGTCCCCAGCACAGGGAACATCCCCGGCGAGGGCAGCCGCAGCACCCAGGGAAGCGCCCGCACTTCGCACGGCTGCGGCTGGGGCCACCACCACCCTGGGTGGGGACAGTCCCCATGACCCCCCCCTCAACCCTCCTGGCACTGCCCGTGGGCCAGGGTACCGTGGGATGGGGCCAGGCTGCGGCATGGGACCACCGTGGGACCCTACTGGTCCCCAGAGCAAGGAGGACAGGGTGGCCTTGTCCCCCCACTGCGGCGTAGGGGGGGCCACAGGGACTTGTTAAATAACAGCAGCTTGTCCAGAGCACAATTAAATACGAGAACGAAGGCGAGTCCTTAAATTAAACACTGGCTGGGGAGGGGGGAGCCGCGGCGAGCACATCCTGGGAGGTCAGAGACACTGGGGGAAGCGCAGGGGGGCTGGGGGGCCGGGGCTGCCCGGGGGGGTCTTGGTGCCCGGCCCCGTGCCGGGCTGTGCCGTGGTGGGTGCCGGTGGCCGGGCTTTGGTGGACTCCAGGCTGCTGAGCCCCGAGTCCTTGTCACGGCAGGGTCCCGGGGCCACCTCCAGCCCCCGCGGCTCCTTCCACTCGTTGAAGTTGAGGTCCTTGAGGCCCCCCGGCACCACCACCGTGTGCCGGCGCCAGCTGCTCTTCTTGCGGCGGGTTTCGGGGGAGTGGGCTCGGCGCAGGTGGACCCCCATGTCGTCAGCAGAGACCCGCAGGTGCTGCCGGAGCTGCTCCCGCAGCGAGGGGCGCCCAGGGGGGGCCCAGCCCGGCTTCTCCCCGGTGGGTGCCGGGGTCTCGCTGGCCGGCCGCGGCCGCCCCAGCTTCCTCCGGGCCAGCGTGTCGCACTGGATCAGGCGGTGGGAGTTGAACGAGGGGCGGCCGAGGGGGGCCTTATCCCCATCCCCTGTCCCCCCATCCACCTGCCCCGGCCGAGGACCCTCCCGGCTCTCCGTGTCCGTCTCCATGTGGCTGAGCTCGCTGCGCTCGTCGTCCGCCTCCTCCCCGCGGCTCCCGGCCACCGACTGCACCTCGGAGCAGAGGCTGCGGTCCATGGTGGACAGCGTGGAGTAGCCCGACACGATGGAGCGGGCGTCCGGCGCCAGCTCAGCCCCAGCACCCCCAGGCTCCAGGGAGCTCTCCCGCTCCATCCTAGCTGGGCTGGGGTCTGCCGCCTTGGTGCCGGTGCCGCGGGGGGCTTTGCTGGGTCCTGGCAGGGCAGCCACGGTCCCCTCATCCTCCTGCTCCCGGCCCGGGGTGTCCCTGCGCTCTGCATCGTCATCGGTGCTGCTCCCGACACCCTCGGCCTCTCTCCTCTTCTTCCTCTTGCGGGCAGCGGCCGACACAAAGGGGATGGCGAGGAGCTCCCGGTGCGGCGGTGCCTTTCGCGACGGCCACGTGCCCTGGGAATACGGTGACACCGGGGTCAGGGATGGCGGTGCCAGGGTTTGGGCCAGGCACTGTGCCCCAGCCATCGCATCCCACCCCGCCAGCCCCCAGCCCGGGACCCTCTTACCTTTGGTTTGGCGGAGCCGCTGCGGGTTGAGCCTGTAAAGCAGAATGGAGAGGAGGGGGTTAGCCAGGTCACGGGGGTGGGTGCGTGCTGGGGAGGGGGGTTGGTGGGTAGAGCTGGGGGATGCTGCTCCGTTCCCCCAAACCAGGAGAGGAACAGAGCGGGGCAATCAGAGTGGCTGGCCCCTGGCAGGGATGCCAACACCGAGCAGGTTGGTGTGCCGGCAGCTGCAGGAGGGGCTGGGAGGCTTTGGGGGGTTGGGGGGGGGGTGTCCGGTGGTGCACAGGGGTCCCTGGCACTGCTTGCTGGCTGCAGAGCCCCAAGGTGAGGAGTGGGGATAAGGGGGAGGAGGGACACAGGCACACACAAGTGGGAAACACAGTCAGGACCCCACTGGCAGGACCCCAACCCTCCCACGGCCACAGGGCACGGAGGGGACTGGGGCTGGGCACTGGGCACGGCACTGCCACCGCCACCACCACGGCCCTGGGACAGGGCATGGGGATCCGGCTTGATACTACATCCAGCCTGGGAGTGGGGGCTGGGCCGGGCTGTGCCAGAGGGGCTGTGCCAGGCCATGGGGCTGCCCTGGCTCCACGGGGGGTTAGAGGGCAAGTGGGGACACAGGGGTGACAGGCAGCGCTGGCCCCGCTGCCCAGGTGTGAAGGACAAAGACAAGACAACAGGCACCCTCTCCCGCCCCGCACGCCCCGGGATGGGGTTAGCAGCCACTGACGACGAGAGAGGGGGAGGCAGAAAGGGGGTGCTGACCCTCCCTGGGGCACGGGGACCACCATACCCCGGCGTCAGAGCGCGCCGGTCCCGGGACACCCCGCACCCATCCCTGCCAAAGGATGCCAACTGCAGCCCCAGTGCCACCGCAGGCACCGGGCAACGATGTGGGCAAACCAGGGTTCAAGGATCTGGGGCTCCCCAGGGGCTCGGCAGCCCCTCCTCAAGCTGGGAACCCTGGGGACAGTGGCCAAGCAGGACAGGGTCCCCTTCCCTCCCGCCACCCCCTTGCTCCCGCTCTCTCGTGGTCACCCCGAGGAGTTAGTGCGTGAGCAATGCACCCAGCATCAACACTGTACCCGCTCTAGCTCTCGAGGAGGTCCGCTGGAGGAGGAAGAGGAGGAGGAGGAGGAAGAGGACAGCACAGAGAAGTTCAAGGAAAGAACGTAAGAAATCAGTCGAACATCAAAGTCTCCCAGTCTCTGAGTTGGCAGCGTGGGCTGGGGCAGGGGAGCGGGCGCAGGCAGGGGTCCCATGGGCCGCCAGTGTGCCGCAGCCGGCTGGGTTTGCAGAGGGATGAGGAGCAGCCACCGGAGAGAAGGGTGACGGGAGAGGGTGGGGAGGGGGCTACACTGGCACCCTCAGAGGGGGTGTCCCCGCTTTCCAGTGAGGAGGGTGCCGGGATGTCCCGCTCCAGCACGCAGGGGTTTGCCGTGGCCGCGGCGAGCCAGGCTGGTGCCCACGGCGGTGCAGGCACGGGGGGATGGAGCGGATGGAGCGTCGCCCTGGGGTGCCCCGGTGCCACGACCAGAGGGACCGTTGCCGTCGACACTGCTCCTCACCTGTGGCATCACCGGGCGCCGCGGTCCTGCCAATGTTGGGGAGCAGGTACTCGATGTTGGGCACAGACTGCGCCTCCTTCTCATCCACGGGGGTCTGCAAGGGGAGGGGGCACGGTGGTCAGGTGGCTGTCGACAGCACCCCTGCTCCCAGCCAGGGGTCTGCACCCCCCCTGTCCCACAGTGTGTCCCCCACGGGGACAGGACTCACCTTCTCACCCTTGTCCTCCTTGTCACTGAAGAACCAGTCCGACTGCGGGGGAGATGGCAGAGGGGTTAGGGACCGGCGAGGAGCGGTGGGAGGTCAGTGTGGCCGGATCAGCCCCTTCCCCCGGCCACGCCGCTGCCCACCCACCCACCGATGCCGCTTACGTGCTGGATGAGGGTCTCCACAATTTTGTAGCGGTCAGGCATGTGCGTCACCATGTCGGTCATGTTGTCCTCGGACGTCCGCACCAGTGTGGGGCCGAACACCAGCGCCAGGTTTCGGGGCTCCATCTGCAACCGGAGCCGGGGTCAGTGCCTGCCTGTGGCCACCCCTCACCATCCACCGCTCCATCGGGCACCATCTCCCTTCCCACCCCGCCGTCAGCTGCAGCTCAGCCCAAGCTGGGGGGCTCGAGGTGGGCCGGGGGTCCCGGAGAGCCTGCCTGGCACTGGGACGGTGCCCGGGGCTGGGTGCCCAGGGTGGGTGGACGGTACCTTGTTCTTCTCCGAGTGGTCAGCGATGGTCTTCAGGTGACCCACCAGGAATTTGAGTGTCTCGTAGTAGTGACCTGGCAGGTCCCGGATCTGTGGGGAGGCACTGGGTCACCTCTTTGCTTACCCTCCCCACCTTTCCCACCTGCACAGCCCCCAGGGTGGGGGTCCACAGCTGTGCCCCCCACCCCACCCCATCTCCCTACCAGCTTCCGCAGCGTCCTCATCCTCTCGCTGGCATCCTCTATCCGGTTGGCCTCGATAAAGTCGTTGTACTTATCTGAAAGCGAGACACGGGGTGGGGGGGATCAGAGCTGGCAGAGGGGAGAGGAACCCCCCAGGGCCAGGGACCCCTGGCTGGACCAGCTGGAGATGCTGGGGACAGGGCTGGGTGCTGGTGGGCCCCCACTGGGATGGGGCACAGATGGGCAAAGGAGGGACAAGGAGGGGTCGCAGGGTCTGGGGACCTGTCCCCAACATGGAGGGGAGGGCGGGGTATGGGCTCTGGGGCTGCCAGGCAGCCGGGTACCACCCATCAACACGCGGCCATCGGCACAGGGTCACCTGCGGCCACTCTGGGGGCTCCGCTGGCCGGGGTGCAGCGACTCACCGTCAGTGAAGAGGGGCTCGGGCAGCTTTCGGAAGAAGGATTTCAGCAGGCTGCTAATGACGTTCAGATCCTGCCAGCGCTGCGGGGGAAAGAAGGGGCTGCTCAGAGGGACCACGCCAGGCAAGGCAGGAGCCAGCAGGAGAATGTCCCCAAGCCGGGGGAGCCCCAGGCCACCAGCACCAGGGGGGACACCAGCCAGCACCACCACGACTGTGAGGATGGCAGGACAACTTTCCCCAGTCTGCGTCTGGCAGGGAAAGCCCTGTGCCACTGCAGCACCGTGGCGAGATGTGAGGGGACAAATGTGTCCCCAAGGTGCCACCGACACTGCTGCCACCGACCACTAGGCGGCCCTGCCACCCCAGGGACGGTCACGGCGATGGAGACAGGGATGGTGATGGAGACAGGGATGGTGATGGAGACAGGGATGGTGATGGAGACAGGGATGACCACGTTGGAGACAAGGATGATGTTGGAGACAGGGATGGAGACAGAGCCATGGACCAGGACAACAGCCCCAAGAGCATCCCAGAGGTGTAGGGATAGGGACGGGGACAAGGACACGAAGCCTGCCCTGCCCTCACCTCATCCTGCAGGTTGATCTCCGTGGCTCCCTTGTTGAGCTGCTCCTGCAGGCTGGACACCACGGCGTTGTTCCCGGGCACGCGGTAGATGCCCATGTACTCCAGCCCTCGGTCCTCCACCACCTTGCAGCAAGCTTCGACGATCAACGGGACGTTCTGCAGGGACAGGGAGGAGGTGACGGAGGTGTCAGGGCTGCACAGGGTCCCCGAGGGCTGGCACTGCCGGTGCGGCCGTACCTTATTGTCCGGGGCAGGCTGGCAGTCCTCCAGCCTCACGCCAAAAGCCCGGGGGGCAGATTTCTTGTTCTTCTTCATGATGTTGATGCCCCATGGGGCTTTTTGGGAGCTGCTCTCATCTGGGGAGAAAAACCCACAAGATCACTTGCTAACGAGCCGGGATAAATGGGAAGAGCATCCCTGCTGCCCTATGGGGACGAGCACAATGGCAGCCCTGGGGCGAGGCACCCCCTCCTTGCAAAGCCCCCAGGGGTGTTTGCCCTGCAGGGGTGCCCCCCACCGCAGGGGTAGGACCTACCTTTTGTGACGGCTGCATCCTGCCTGGGGGACCGGGGTGCGCTGGTTCCCGTCTGCTTCAGGAACTCGGCTCGGATCCCCAGCCCACGAGGGCCCTTGGGTGAGGAATCGGGCTTGGTGCCCGCGGGGCTGCGGGGAGAGCGGGGGGCTCAGGCAGGGCACCAGCCCGGCGCAAAACCTCCCGGCAAACCTCTTCCAGGCTGCCTGAATCCTACGGGAACCCCTGGGGAGCACTGAGCCGCTTTAAGCCTTTGCTTGGTACCAGTTTGGCCAAACCGGACCCTGCTGGCACCCTGAGTGATGCCGGGTGCCACCGGCACCTCCGGCACTGCCCCATCAAGGGAGGCACCGGCTTGGCTCCATCACCGTGAAACTGAGATGACTAAAGCACGTGGGGTCTCAGCGCCCACCGCCCCGGGGTCCGTACCTCACTTTCCGGTAGTCGTTTAACTTCTTGTTGATAAGCGCCTGGCTGGCAAAACCGGGGTCCTGGGGAGGCAGAGAGAAGAGGGGAAGGGAGAGCTTGAGCAGCGCGTCCACTGGAGGCCCCGGGCGAGTCCACGCTCTGCCGGGCACCACATAGGGCCAGGCAGGACCAGGCAAGGGCAGGATCGGGTCCCCACTGCCCCGAAACGGCTGGTGCCCGCCAGTGCTCGCCGCCCCGTTGGGGTCTCCGGTGCTCCGTGCTGCGGTGCGGGGCGGCACGCGGGGTCCGAGCCGGACGCAGAGGCTCAGGGACAGGCGCATCCCTCCGTGGCACACACACCTCGATCTGCCCACACCGGGCGCACCCGCTGCACCATGCAGTGTCCAAAGACACGCATCCATCCCTGCGGGACGCTGCCCACAGGGTCCTGCCTGGCAGCACCGTGGCCCCGGCAGGTACCCAGATGGCTCCACATGTTCTGACCTGGCAGTACCTTCCCTGTGCTGGCACTGCCAGCCCCACCGAGCCCCCTGCACCCTGCAGAGCGGGGCTGTGCCACAGAGAACCAGAGACCACTCCGAGCTCAACGCACCCTCCAGGGACGGAGCCTGCCACAACCCTGGCACGATCACCGCAACCACACTGAGGCCATCCCGGCACCACCGGGAGACGGCACGCAGCCAGCCCAGCATCGGCACATCCAGCCCCACGGACAATTCTCTGCTGGAGCCCGCAGCCCCACGGAGCAGCTCTCCCCATCTCAGACCCGACCGACCCATTGCACAGACCATGGCTGCCCAGCGCGGGCTCAGCCCTGACCCAGCACCAGCCCCGGCAGCCGGCAGCACCGCACGGGCACCGTGCCCAGCGCCGGCAGGGAGCTCCCTGCCAGATCTCTCTCCACAACAGGAACCACAACACGCCACGGCAAGAGCCACGACACAGCACGGCAGAGCCACGCGTGCTCCTCTCCCACTACACGACCAAATGCTGCCGGCGGATCCGGCACCGACCCTGCCTGGACGCGCTGCTGCGGCGCACGGGGAGCCACACCATCTCCACCAAGCATCCCGGCGCACCCTGCCCTGGCCGAGGCCAGCGGAGCCGCGCTCTTCTTGGACACCGCGGTGCCCACAAGCCCCCATGCACCCCTGGGAGCACGGCACGGGCCGGGCGAGCCCCACAGCAGCCGGCCGCGCAGGGGCTGGCCGTGGCCTGGGGAAGCAGCACAAGGCAAAGAGCCGGAGAGAGCCGAGGCGGTTAGTGCCGGGAGAGCCAGAGGCAGCCAGGAGCCCCATGTGGCTCTCACCTCGCCCTCAGCCTTGCTGTTCTCCCTGATGACTTTGATCCAGGCCAGCATGTCTTCCCGATCCTCTGCCTGAAAGAGATATTCACAGAAGTCAGCGGTCGTCAGGCGGAAGACGTGCTTCCTCTTGGTCTCGCTGTAGGAGATGTCCACCAGGCACGCTTGGATGCTGATCGGCGGCTCCTCCTCACCTGGGGCCGGGGCGCAGGTCACCGCCTCCCGCCTGTCCTTGCACAGGTACAGCGAGTGAGTGCGCAGCACGGCGAAGACGCGCTTCCACTGCCGGATGCCTCCACCGACCTTCTGCGGGGAGAAGGGATGGCGCACGGACCTCAGGGATGCTCGCGGCGGGGAGTCTCCCCTGCATCGCCGGCTGGGCGCGGGGAGGGGGGGCACCCGCCTACCTTCCCCTTTTTGGTGAGGATCTGCTTGCAGTGGAGCCAGCCCTCCTTCCTCACGGCGCTGAACGGGACGTCCGAGAGGTCGGAGGTTGAGTGTCTTTTGGAGCGGGCGTCTTCGGACGTGCCAAGGCTGTCCAGAGACTGCGGGAGGACCGGCGGGCACTGTTGGGGTGATGCCATCGGCACCCCCTGCTCCACCAGGCAGAGCAGCCCTGGGCTACCCTCCTATAGAGATGCCCAGGCAGGGGGCACCCCCGGGACCCCCAACCCTCACCCCCACACAGCACTCACCCCATCGGTGAAGAAGCTCCTCAGCATGCGGAGGCTGGGGACCCGGCTGGGCATCCTCCTGGGGGGAGAGCAGCCCCCGTGAGTGGGATGCTGGGGAGGCGATGGGAGCCAGACGGCGGCAGCACTGGGAAGGGGGGGGGTCCAGCCCTACCTTAGGATCTTCCCCTCATCCCGAAATGCATTCAGACCATCGTCGCAGGACTTGGAGCGCTCGGTGGTGATGGCCAGGAGGTAGGACGAGCGACGGCCGGCCTTGATGCTGCCTGCGAGGGTGCGAAGGGCGAAGCACATGCTGCTCAGCCCACTGGGCTTGAGGCACAGCTCCAGGGTGGGGGGCTGCTCCTCCCCATCCTTCTGCCCACTGTGGCCCCCAGGACCATTCTCCCCCCTCCCCAGCACTTACTGCAGTCCTGGGAGTAGTGCCGGTTCAGGGCAAAGGCAAAGGTGGGCGAGGAGGGGCTGGTGGCGACGGCAGGTGCGGAGTTCATGGCACTGGAGACCACCGAGGAGGCGGGGACGTGCTTGGCCTTCAGGTCAATGCTGGGGCTGGTGGGTTCATCTGCGAGATGGGTGGGCAGTTACAGGAGGGGTTGGGGCAGGACGGGGCTGGGGATGTCCCTGCTGGAACCCCCCCAGCACTTCTGGCAGCTGGTGGGTTTGTTGGTGGGGGGACATGCTCGCACCCCCAGCAAAGCCAGGGGCCACCAGTGCACCCGGAGCCTCGTGCAGAGCAACCCTGTGGCTCCCCCATCCCCACCCCGTCCCCTCCCTCCCCATCTGGCCCCAGGGTCCCTTCCTGGGAGCAGGCACGGGGCAGCCTGCGGTGCGGGAGGGGACAGAGCTGGCAGCTCCCCCCAGACCCATCTGGGTCCCCAGGGGCAGACGTGGCTGGGCGGGGAGGTCCCAAGTGAGACAGGGGAGGGTCATCCCGGACACATCCCTGTCAGGGCTCCAGTTTGCACCCAGCTGTGCCCAGTAAGAGGTACCAGGGGCTGGGCAGGGGGTGCAGGTCAGCAGAAGGATGAGGCTACTCAAGCCCGAACCCTGGCACCCCATCGCCAGCGCCTGTGGCCCTGCTCGGGGACAGCGTGCCCAGAAGGATGTGGGACACTGTGGGGTGCTGGGCACGGCAGGGTGCTGGGCACTGCGGGTGCTGCTGGCGCACATCCACGGATGGATGCTCTGGAATTGTGCAATTCACCCTGTCCCCCACATGTGCCCACCCTGGCACGGGACTTGCTAACGCCCTGTCCCGGGGGCAGCCACCCCCCACCGACTCACCGATGAAGGGGATCGATGCCAGCGAGTCTTCAGGGGCTGCCAAGGGAGCCACACGCCGGCCTGGCCGCTCGCCTGCCGGCCTGTCCCCTTTGCTGCTGGCCGATGGGGGGTCGCAAATGTCCGTCTCCTTCACCCCCTCGGGGAAGACAAAGTTCATCTGCCGCAGCGGGGGTGGCATCTTGCGGCCCGTGGGTGGCTTCTGCCGCAAAACCACCTCTTCCCTCCGCTCCTCTGGCTGCTCGGGCACCCGGCTGCTCTCTGGCCGCTGCTCCCTGGGCACGGTGGGGACCGGCGGGGGGCCGGTGGGTGGTGGGACGGCAGGGACCACGCTCTCTGGCAGTGGGGCTGCCGACCGCTGCGAGATGCTGAAGGTGGGCAGCCCACCGAAGGCTGGGTCACGGAAGGAGAGGGCGTGCAGCAGCCCGGTGCGGCGCTGGAAGGATGGGCTGTAGCTCCGGTAGCCGATGTAGCCCGAATCATCTGCGCTCTGCAGGTTGGGCTGCGACGGGTGCTTCTGCACCGGTGCTGGCTCCCGGGAGGAGGAGGAGGAGGAGGAGGAAGGCGCAAAGGAGGCATGCGGGATGGGTTGCCCGACGGCAGCGACGGTGGCCCGGCAGACCCTCTCAGGTGGCCATGCGGAGCGGTCGAGGTGGGGCGAGAGCAAGGCGCTGGGCTCCAGCGCCTCCATGGAGCGCCCGTAGCGCCCCAGGTAGTGATCGGAGCGGGCGCGGGGCGCCCAGCCCTCGCGGGAGGGCTGCAGCAGGGTGTCATGCGATGCGCTGTGGGGCCAGCCCCGGGGGGCCGCCGCCGAGACCCCCAGCCGGTCCTGGGACACGCTGCGGTAGCGGGGCGGCATGGCGTGCCGCCGCTCCTCCGAGGCGCTCCGCCGCGGCTCCTGGCTGCAAAACCAGCGGGACAGAGCCTGCTGGCACTCCTGCCGGCCCGGCACCCGCTGGCTGCCCGGCACCTCCCGGGGGGAGCGCCCAGCCCCCACCAGCCCCCCAACGCCCTCCTTGAAGCCACAGTGAGTCCGGTGCTCCGGGAGGTGCCTGGGGACTCCGTAGCAGGAGGCGGCGGCGGGGGGCATCCCATAGCGGTCAGGCAGAGACGATGCAACGTTGCTGGGGCAGCTGGTGCAGGAGAAGGAGCCGGGGTGCCCGTGGGGTGCGGTGGGGTGCGGTGGGGGAACCCCAGGCTGCGGCTCGTCAGGGCGGTGCGCAGGGCTGCCGCCCACCTCGCTCCGGGTGCTGGCAAGCGTGGCGGTGCCAAGCGGGGACGAGGGGCCCGCAGCAGTGGGGCGGTGGGCACGAGTGTCCGGCGGCTGGCCCGGAGGGGGCTCTGCACCCCGCGCCTGGAAGGGGTACGTCTTCCGCGGGTAGCAGATAGGAGGGGGCTCAGGGATGCTCTGCGCCCCACCGGAGTACGGCTCATTGCCCTTCAGGTAGGCATCCTGCGAATATGCCTGTGGGGGGACGGGGACGGGGGGGGGGTCAGCGTGGGGGGGCCAGAGCTGCAACCCCCCGTTGCCACCGCAGAGACGCTTCCCGCTCCTCCCAACCCACGAGCAAACCTCCCTGCCAGGGCGAGCTGGGCAGGGCTGGCTGCAGCCCCCCCGGGTCCCACTTTCCTCTGCCGCCCCCCCTCCCCAGCATTGAGCAACTGAGCACCAGCACCAGCCCCTCTGCTCTCCCCAGTGCCGTGCAGCACCCGGCCGCCCTCCCCTCCTTCCTGAAATGCCCCGGCACAGCTGGCCGCACAGCTGGCC
This sequence comes from Falco cherrug, assembly GCF_023634085.1. NCBI lineage: Eukaryota > Metazoa > Chordata > Aves > Falconiformes > Falconidae > Falco > Falco cherrug. The sequence goes on from NC_073716.1 coordinate 4,838,154, forward strand.
GCACCGCTCTCCCTTCTCACTTTTCACAGGCACCTCCGACTCCACCCCCGGGGGATCCTCAGAGCCCGGGGCAGGTACAGACATGAGACACCCCACCCTTGCCAGGGCTGTAAGACCCCCCAGCCCCATGGCAGCGGGTCACCCAGGCTGGGGCCAAGCAGCGGTGCCAGCTTATAGCCAAGCCGGGGGTAGGTGCCGGTAGCTCCAGCAGCGGCACCACCGGGAGAGCCCTGGAAGGCAGCTGGGACCGGGGAAGCACCAGGCAAAGCCCCACGGACACCCCTCGGCTTGGGCCACCCTGCCGGGGCCATCACTGCCCCCAGACCCCAGTCCACCAACGGCAGAGCCACCTGGGGTGCTCCAAGGACAAGCCAGACCCTGAGAGCCAGAGCAACTGGCCCTCCAGCTACGCCCAAGGATGCCCCCCCCAAAAAAACAACCAGGGGCCACGTTCCCCATCCTTCCTGACCTGGACCCCCTGGTACCTCCATTTATGCTCCTCCAGGGATGCTGGTGGGGGTCCCCAGCAAGATAAGGGCACTTGGCCACCCCTACCCAAGGCACAGGAGGAGCAGGGGCAGGAACAGACTGGCCCCTCAGGTCTGGCAGGGCAGGAATGCTGGCACAGCCCGGGGGAGCCTTGGTGGGGAACCCAAGTCCTGGAATCAGCCTGGTCCCTCGCACCCGCCTGGCAAACTCACCAGCTGGAGGATGTCCTCGTCCTTGGGCATGATGGAGAGCTCCAGCACATCGTCGCTGTGGGCAGAGGGAACAGAAGGGTCAGGCTGGCCACGGTCGGTCCCCACCTGCCCCCAGCGAGGCCAATGTCACCCTCTGCCAGATCCCCCCCGAGGAGATGAATGTCCCCATCCCCACATGATGGTCCCAGCACACTGCTGCCTGTCCCTGGTCTCCTGCAGCACCGCTGCCTGCGAGTGCCCGAGTGGCTCGCAGCTCCTGCCAACCCCAGTGACACCCAGGGGGACAGCACCCGCTGCGACGTGTCCCCTCCACGTCACCTCCCCAGCTCTACTGTCCCTGTGCTCCTTCCAGCCCCAGGAAGGGAACTCACCTGTTCTGGATCAGTGCAATGACCTGCGAGTAGGTTTTCCCGATGATGCTCTCCCCGTTCACCTTGACCAGGCGGTCTCCTGCAGAGCAGGGGGAGAAGACAAGTGTCACCGCATGCGAGGGGGGAGGTGGTGGCACTTGGCTGTCCCCACGGTCGCTCACAGCTGGGTTTGAGCTTGGCCAGGGCTTTTGCCAGGGGCAGAGCCAGGTCCTGTGTGTCGCAAAGCCAGCCCGACCCACGGGGACCCCAATGCTGCTCTGAGCATCCCAGGCCAGGGACAGGAGAGCAGAGCCCTCACAGAGCCAGGGAGCAGAGGGAAGGGGGAGAAAAAAGAAGGAATGCAAGAAAAAGAGCAAAATAAGCAAAAAAGTCCCCGGCAGAGCATCACGTGCGTCCCATGAGCGGTCTGGAGCCATCTCCAGCTCCGAGACCCCACCAGCCCAGCTGCCCCAGTGCCCCCACTCACCAGTGCGCAGCCCAGCCTGGTGTGCCGGCCCGTCCTCCCGCACGTTCTTCACAAAGATGGTGTCCATGGGCTCCAGGCGGCTCCGGGGGGGACCTGCTCCCCAGGGACAGGGTGTCAGGGAGCCACTGGCACAGCCGGACCCGTCCCACAGCAAGAAGCATGCCTGGCCCCTTGCGGTGACCCCCTCGTGGGGACCCTCTCGCCACCCCAAGCCCAGGCGCGGCAGCCCAGCCTGCACCTGCAGAGCACACATCCTGCCCGGGGCACAGCCCTGCTCTCAGGGCAGCCCCCCGGCCCCCAGCTCCCCCAGCCGTGGCCACGCTCTTTGCAAGAGCAAAAGCCATCGGGTGCTGCAAGAAACCAGAGGGCAAGGGGGGCCGGGGGGGTGGCAGAGGGATGGTGCCAGCACGGGATGCTGAATGCCCCCCAGGACCACCCGGAGTGAGGGCAGTGTCCCCCCAGCCCCGCTGGGCTCTGGGTGGCAGGTCTGGCCACCGCTGCCTGGGGAGCACAGCCCCGGCGCCGTGTCACCCTGCCAGCGTGCCGATCCGTTCTGACACCTTCACATTCACTCATGTCACCAGCCTCCGGGAGGACAGCAGGGCCATGTCCCTGTCCCCAAAGACCCCGCGCTCAGCCGAGCCACCCGCCGCGGGGGGCCAGTGCTGGCCATGCCACAGCCCCTCCAGCGATGGGACAGACTCCCCCCTTGGGTGTGAGGTCCAGCAAACCTGCCAAGGGCTTTGGGGACAACAAGCCCACCTGCCGTGCCAAGTGCCACCGCGCTGCCACCGAAGCACCACGCCAGCCGATATCAGGGCTGCGGTGCCAGCCAGCGGAGACGGCAGGCTGTGTCCCCCAGCCACAACACCCACAGTGACCTGTGACAGCCGCGAGTCCCCCAGACTCCTGTGCCCACCGATCCCAGGGGGGTCCCCATGGGTCCCCACGGCGGCACAGCACCAGTGCTCACCTGCTCGGTTCCCGTTCTCCTCCTCCTGCCAAAAGAAGAGAAAAACATTTATTTGGGCAGCCGTGGCAGGGGACCGGGAGCGGACCGGAGGGGTGCCAGCCCCATGAAGCCCCTTGTGGGACCTGCGTGTCCCTCTGTCCTCCGCCGCCCCCGGCTAAAATTACCTCCTGACACCGGATCTGGCTGTGCCACCCTTGCAGCCTGGTGGGCAGGGAGAGACACCCACCGCAGCCCCCCCGGTCCCCAGCTGCTGGGGAAAGCGGCTGCTTTTGGGGCAGGGGAGCGGGAAGGTGCCCAGCCGCCCCTGTGGTGGCATCTCACCCTTCTCCTGGGTCACCAAGCCTGGCCAGGGAGAGCCTGAGCCTCCACAGGGGGGTCCCAGGGGAGGGACGGAGGGGTCTGCTGGCACCCAGGCAGCACCCAGGCAGCGGGTCCCAGTGGCAGGGACCCCTGGGAAGGGGACAGCTTTGCGCAGGCGTCCTCGAAGGGGCACCAGCCGCCAGCAGGGCTATATTTAGCCCTGCAATTATTCGGCAGCGGGGAGCGTGTCCCTGGGAGCGGGGGCACCTCTGCAGCCTCCTGCTGCACGGGGCAGGCTGGCAGGGCTGTGGTGCGCATTGCAGGGGGGGTGGCGGAGGGGTCCCAGCACCCCCTTCCCAGCCCTGGGCAGGGGACAGCCCTGGGAGCCACACGGATCTGTCTCTTGGGGTGGGAACTGCAGGGACCCCCCTGCAGAGCCCAGGGGGGTGCCCAAGCCAAGGCAGGGCACAGGGTGCTGGCACCCACGTGGGGCTGCACCCACACTGCCGAGCCCCCAGCGCCGCCACCCCGGGTGGCTCTGCCCCCTGCCCGTGTCCCAGGCAGGGACCCAGGCACCGGGAAGGGGATTCCTCACTTGGCGAGTGCCAGATGCTGCCGTCTCCGTGCTCGGCTCCAGCCGGTGCAGGGCAGCGGGGACACAGCCCTGACGTCCCCAGGGCAAGCAGGTCCCCCTAGGGTTCTGGGAAGGGACCAGTCTCCATCCTGGTGTGACAGGGGGACATTCCCAGTGAGGAGGATGAGGGGGCTGGTGGCATCTCTCCACAGCGCCCATCGCACGGTGGGAAGGAAAAGCCACATCCCGTGGCGTCGGCACACGGCCAGCACCGTTGCCTGTGCACCGAGTGGCTGCCACGGTGCCACGGCAGGAGCGTGGGGCCACCGAGGGCCCCTAAAGGCACAGAGTCACCCCGTCCCTGCCCCTCCCCGCCCTGTGGCACCTCGGAGCCCTTCCCGGCCCTCGGGCCAACCCAGCGGCCGCGCTCCCAGGGCTGAGGCCAAGGCTGGGTGCGGCGGTGCCAAAGCCCGGCACGGTGAAAGCAGCTCTGCCGTCACCTTCCCTTGCTGAGTCAACCCCACCGAAACTCAGCCCCCGGACCTGGCTGCCCGCCGGCACCCGCGGGTGCTGAGCCAGCCGCACCGCACCCTGCCCCGCCGGCCCGGGAGTGCCGGCTTCGCTCCGGTGAGTGCCGGGAGCTATTCCCAGCCTCTTTCCATCAGCATCTCCACCTCCCGGCGCTGATCTGGCTCCTTCCCACGCAGCCCCATGTGTTCCCGCCCTGGCGGGGCTCAGCCGTGGTGCCCAGCATCGCAGGGCAGGATTGGTCCCTTGTTCTTGGAGGATGAGGCTCAGCCCTGCTGCCCAGCATCATGGGTCAGGATCGGTCCCTTGTTCTTGGAGGATGAGCTTCAGCCCTGGTGCCCAGCATCACGGGGCAGGATCAGTCCCTTGTTCTTGGAGGATGAGGCTCAGCCCTGGTGCCCAGCATTGCAGGGCAGGATCGGTTCCTTGTTCTTGGAGTATGAGACTCAGCCCTGGTGCCCAGCATTGCAGGGCAGGATCGGTTCCTTGTTCTTGGAGGATGAGGCTCAGCCCTGGTGCCCAGCATCGCAGGGCAGGATCGGTCCCTTGTTCTTAGAGGATGAGGCTCAACCCTGGTGCCCAGCATCGCAGGGCAGGATCGGTCCCTTGTTCTTGGAGGATGCCATAGGAAGACAGTGGAGACATGGAAGCGAGTGGGTTCGGAGCAGCTTCGGACCATCCCCAGATGAAAGCTCCTTTGCAGAGTTAAGTCAGACGGGTCAGGTCCGTGTTCCCAGTGTGGGCAGGGAAGTGCAGGCAGGAAGGATCTGGGGAAGCAGAATCAGGAGCCTGGGAAAAGTGCCGTGACACTGAGCGGGGACTCCAGCAAGTTGCTTCTCTCCACCCTGTGACTCACTTCCCACTGCAGTTCCCAGCCTGCTGGGGAGGAGGCAGCCAACGCTGGAGCCGTGGGGCACCAGGAGCCGCGGGGCAGCCAACGCTGGAGCCGTGGGGCACCAGGAGCTGCGGGGCAGCCAACGCCAGCCCGTGGGGCAGCTGGGGCCATGGGCAGCTGTGAAGCTCCAGGGGTGATGGGAGCACCCAGGTCTGCCCACTGCGGAGCCGGGAATGGGCTGCGATGGACCACGCGCCTCACAGACACTTCTCCCTTCATCTGCACAAAGCTGCCGCTGCAGAAAACGGGGTGAGAGGGGGATTTCAAAGCCTGGGGGCTTGGAGCTGGCACAGCAGGAGCTGGCTCGTCACCTTGGGTGCAGGGGGCACGGTCCGTGCTGGAATCTGCTGGGTTTTGCATCCTGGAGGGGAAAGGTGCTACCTGGACCGGAGCTTCCGGACGGCTCAGTGGGTGCTGGAGGCGATGGCCAACACGGGGTTGTTTCCCCCCAAAAGGCAGCACCTGGGCAGGGTCCAGGCTGCTGCTGAGCCAAGATGTGATCGCAGCCACCGCATCCCGGGGCAGATCCAGCCCAAAGCCTCCCGCCACCAGCCAGGACACTGGGAGCCAAAAATGTGCTGCGCTAGAGGCGGTGAGCACCGGCGGGGCTGGGCATGTGCCCCTCGCTGGGTGAGGATCTGCCGGGAGGGGATGAGCTGATGCTGGTCAGAGAAGGAGGAGGACGGTTGCGATGAAGGGCTCAAACAGCATCCTCTGAAAGACCCTCTCCCAAGCTCAGCTTCCCGGTGGCTCTGCGCGGTTCGCTTCAGCTCGAGCAACATCCCACTGTGCCAAGCCTCTCCCAGGTCTCGGGGTTATGCAGTGCCTTTTCCTTTTCCTGCCATTCCCGGGGATGCTGGAGCTCTCGTTCGGCGCTGAGGGATTCTCCCCATTGCCACAGACAGCCGTGTCCCCACCAAAAGGCTCTGGGACATCTCCAAAGGCGCTGCTGGCTCGCTGCTGGCTCAGGGCACGTCTCCCAGCAGCTCTGTGGGGTCCTCCATCGCTGGGCCACCCATGGGTGGGGGCAGACCCAAGTACCCAACAAAACAGGTGATGGACGGTCCGCTCCCTGGATCCCCCCTGCCCAACCCCACCATCCTGCATCCAACCACAGCACCTCGGTGTCCCACTGCAGCAGCCCCGGGGGTCCCCATGCCCCCCCCCCCCCCCCCGGGTCCCAGCTGTACCTTGGTGGTGGAGTGCACGGCTGACTCCGGGGGGTAGACGATAAAGTGGCGGAGGGTGAAACCAAACCCCCCCTGCGAGCTCTTCCGCAGCACCACCGTCTTCGGGCCCACCCAGGGGAAGGGTCCCTCTGGGGGCACGTTGGCATTCGGGGACGCCCCATCTCTCCGGCCTGGTGTCGGCTGTAGGGGATGAGGAGGATGTCAGTTCTGGGGGGGCAGGGGGTGCAGGCAGGCAGCCCCCCCCTGCCTGCCCATCTGAAGCCCCATGCTGGGGGCTGAGATCTGCCCAAAAACCTACTCCACTCCTAGGAATCCCCCTCTGGACCCTACGGCAACAAATTCCAGTCCCCCTAGACCACCCCACCAGCATCCCCCAAGACTCCTCACATGGGACCTTGTGGGAGAAGATGCAGGGAAAGGAAATTTAAAAAAAAGGGGGGGGGGGGGTGAGGGGTGGGAATGAGCTGTGCCTGGAGGTCTGGATGGGACCCAGGAGGCAGTGTGGCAGGAGGAGATGGGGGGGACCGGGGAGTCAGGGACAAAAGGTCCCCTTCCGATGACGCTGCGGTAATAACCTCGGGCAAGCCGGAAAGAGCCGCCCGGGAGGTGGCTGGATGAGTGATGCTTCCCAAGACAGGGCAGGGACCTGGCACCACACTGGGCTCTGGCAAGGGACACTGCCCGGAGCGGCCGATGGGACCAAGAGGGACACGGCTCCATCCCGCAGCCCCCAGTGCTGGTGTAGGGAGGGGAAACGGGGCCGTGGCAGAGCCCGAGCGGCCGCTGGCATCTCGCCTGGCACAGGGAGCGTGGGGAAGCAGCAGGAATCCTGACACCTTGGCTGAGTTCGGAAGCGTTTAGCGAGGGATGTCGCTGCTCGGCTGTGGCTGCACATCTGGCTGCACATCTGCCAGCCCTGCTGAGGCAGGAGCAGCCCTGTGGCCCAAGCCCCATGCCCCAGCAGCACCGAGCTCTGCCAAAAACAAAAAAATGGCAACCTGGGAGCTGGTAGAGACAGGCAGGGCAGTGGCAGCGGGCAGGAGGGGATCTGCTGGGATCCTGCCCCAGCAGCTGGAGTCAGCCCATCCTGGGGCGAGGGTGTTAAAAATTCAGGCACTGTCTGGATGGAAGCGATGGATGGGGAGCGGGGAGGGCAGAGGGACGCACAAAGGGATGAGGCACAAAAAGCCTTTGTCTGCGCCTGTGCTGAGTGGGCCTTTTCGCTGCCGGTGGGGAAATCTGATGGCAGCTCAGGGGGGCCAGGCTGCACCCCCTGCGCCGGCACGTCCCGCATGGTGCCCGGCTGCAGGTGGGGCTGGGGGTCCCATCCGCCTGGGAACAGGGTCCCCGCGGTGAGGGCATGGCTCTGGCACTGCAGCCCAGGAGGCATCACGTTGGCACAGCACCTGCAGACCCACTCCATCACCGCACAGCACCTGCAGACCCACTCCACGACCACCAGAGCAAACCAGAGTGGGGATACAAGGACTTTGGGCGCTCACAGACACTATAGATAACCCCCAAAAAAACCCAGAGCTGCAATGCTCCCAACACCGGCCCAGGGGAACCAGAAAACCCCACTACCAGCACCATACGGGGGGGCAAAGCTCCCCACAAAGCCCTCCCTGCACCATGCACGCCCCAGAACCAGATGGCAACGGGCACCCCACGCTCCCACGGGGACCCCCATCCCTTCGCCCTGGGGCCATGAGCATCCCGACGCCGGCGCCTGTCCCCATCTGCGCCCTCCATTGTGTCTGGATTATTTTTAAGCTGACAGCTGAATGTGCCCTGCTGATTTTAACCGGCACAGACAAGCCTCGGAGAGGGGTAAGATCGGTGGAAACACCACCAGCAGCACCGACACGCAGGGATGGGGACGTGTCCCTGTGTCACAGGCTCCGGCACGCCTGTGACACAGGGACACGTCCCCAGGTGTGGTGTGACCATTGCAAGTGGTCCCCAAGCCTGAATCCAGCCTTCCATCCCAGCAAAAGGAGATTCCAAACAGCCCCCCTCAGGCTGCATCCCATCTCCATCCCAAGGTCCCGTAACGCACGGCGGAGGAGGGATCGCTTGGGAACGTTCCCATCCTGCAGGGACCCAGCACCCTGACCCCGCTGCCAAGGACATGCGTTCGCCTTGCCCTGGTTAAGTGTCCTTTGGGATTTTTACAGCCTCAACGTGGTGTCCCTCCCCCTCCGGATCCTGGCACACACACCCCCCCCCTTGTCCCGCTACAGAGACCCTGCAAAGGGCTGGGCAGAGCAAACCATCCCAGACCACCGTGCCTCAGTTTCCCTCTTCACCCAACCCTGGCTCGGAGTGTTTTGGGCTGCAAAGTCCCCAGCTGCGGGCTCGGACATCCCCCACGCTGGCTGATGGCCCCACAGATGCTCCAGCTCCTGACAGCAGGGTCAGCACCCGATTTGTCACCTCAGCCATTTGTCCCCAGCGCCTGTCCCTGCTCCCCACAGGGGGCCAGTTACCTCCCAGCTTTTTGGCTTTATTTTAACCTCAGCCTGGCCGTTCCTGTGCTCCCACCAGCCCGGCTCCCCCAAGCCCCCATCCCACCAGGGCTGCGGGCAAAGAGGATGGGGGGAGCCCCTTGCTCCCTGCAAGGTGTCACCGGGTCCCTGTACCCCACTGTCACCGAGCCACCTCACTACCCCTTGGCGACATGATGGGACGGGTAGCTCCCACTAGTGTCCCCCTCCCTGGGGGGAGGATCTGTCCCCCCTCCCGGACACGGTGAGCAAAACACCCCGGCACAACCCTGTCCTTGCTGGCGGCTGCCAGCCCTGCCTTTGCAACCACCAGCAGGAGCCCGGACCCCCACCCCCAGACCACGACCCCAGCAGAGGAGGGGACAAGGACGCACCCCAGGAGCTGTGACAGCCCCAGACCACAGCCCCCCTGCACCGGGGGAGTCCCCATCCCTCGCCCTCCCCTGCAAAGCCCCCCCCCCCCCCAAACAAGGCACAACACCCGGTGGCCCCTGCATGCGGTTCTCACCCGGCAGCACTTGTCGGTGCGGGGGGGCACACGGCCGGGCCGGGGGGCTGGGGGCTCTGGGGCAGCAGCGTGGCGGCGCAGGCTGCTCAGCCAGATGCAGCGGGGCTCGGGCGAGCTGCAGTCCACCCCCACGGCACGCTCGAAGCGCCAGCCCTTGCCGGCTCGCTCCACGCTCCACAACCCCTTGCTCACCACCGCCACGGGGCTGGGGGCTGCGGGGGGCCGGGGGGGACCTCGCAGCACCCGCCGAGCCCCCCGCTCCCCTCTGCTCACGCTCTCCTCCACCATGCGGCCGGCAATCCAGGCTTCGGCAGGTGGGGGCTCAGCCGGCGGCCATGGGCTCAGGGCCTCCTTCAGCCCCCCAGCTGGGCAGCGTGGCGGGGGGGGGCGGCGGCGGGGGGCGGCATGGCTGGGGTGCCGTGCGGTGCTCCCGGCCCGGCGACGCCGCTGGCTCGCACCCCGCTGCCAACACAGCCCCCCACCCAGCCGCCCGTGCGGGGCAGGGATGGGCGCAGGGTGGGATGGAGGGATGGAGGGATGGACGCAGGGGGGGGATGGACGAGGGCGGGCTGCCACACGCCCCGGCGGGCTGGGGCTCAGCTGCTGGCAGGGATCAGTGTGCCCAGCCCACCGGCCCCCCCGCGCCGAGCCAGCCCCCCCGCCCGCAGTGTCACTTTGCCCAGACTTCCCCTTTTTCCTTTCTGTCTTTCTTTCTTTCTTTCTTTCTTTCTTTCTTTCTTTCTTCTTTTTTTTTTTTAATCCACCCCCTTCTTCCTCCATCACCCCGGGCAGCATCCCACCCTCCCCGCTTCCTCCTCTCCCTCCTCCCGGCCCCTTCCTTCCTTCCTCCACTCACTCTCCACAGGGCACCGGGCGATGCCGGGGACAGGGAGGGGGACAGCCTGCGGGAGTGGCAAGTGTCCCCCCTGCTCGGCCAGGGAGCCACCGCCAGGCTCGGCAAGGGGGGAGCCAGTGGGGGCTCCGAGACACCCCTGGTCCCCTCTCCGTCCCTAGCACCCAGCAGAGTCCCTGCAGCAGAGACACGTATCCAGCCCCAGGCTCTGCTGATGCAACCCCCCAGGGACCGACACAGCCCCCCCAGGGACCAACACAGCCCCCTGGGGACTGACACAGCCCCTCCGGGACCAACACAGCCCCCCGACCCCCCTGCTCAGTGCCTGTGACAAAGGGCAACGGCTCCAAGGACACTTCTCAACAGCAGCCAAACCAAAATCCCCCCCAGCCCCATCTCCCATTTCGGGGGATACCCAGGGCTGCAGGCACAGCAGGTCCCTGTAGTCCCCAAGACACAGAGCCACCACCCCCCACGGTTCAATCCTGCCTCCCCAGTGCTGAGCCCACAGGCTGGGATGGCAAACCGCCCTCGTCACTGGTGCCTGGGGACCCCCACTGCTCCAGGGGGAAAAATGCCCCTTCCCCAGCCCACCCTGCACCCCTTCCATGCCCCCCGAGCCGCTCTCCACCACCAAAACGTGAGAGGAATAAGGCAAAAAGCAGCATCTTGGTGAGCCCAGCACCCACAGCCACCCAACCCAGGCAGGGTCTGTGGGTGGGCAGCGTCCCCCTGCCCTGCCTCCCCCCAACACTGCCCATCCCTGTCCCCACACGAAGGGGTCCCACGCCACATTCCTGCCGTGCTGGAGGCCGAGGAGAGGCACGTGCGGCCGCGCCGGGGAAATGCCGGGCATTACTGGGATTGCAGCCCGAAGCCTTGCGGCCGGCCGCCCCGCTGGCCCGCAGCCCCCTCCTCTCCTCTGCCCCCCTCCACCCCATCAGCAGGACCAGCCTGGCAGCACCGTGCCGTGCACCCACCTCCCGCAGCCACCAGCTGGGCTGGCAGCACCAGGGGACGGTCCCCGGGGTGCGATGCCACATGGGCCCCCTGCACGCTGCCGGTGCTCTGGTGTCCAGCACGTCCCCAGCGTCTACCCTGGCCAAGGTGCCATGGCTGTTTCCCAAAACAGCCCCAGCGCCTGCCCCAAGCCCCACTGCGGGGCTGGCTGGACTGGCTTGGTGGCAGCCGTGTCCCCAGGGACCCAGCTCACCCCACGACACCATCCCAATGACACCACACCAGCAGCCAAGGGAGAAACTGGGACGGGGAAACGTGGGAGCCAAATCCCTGCCATCGCCTTCCCACCCCCCAGGGCCACCCCGACGTCACCGGCTGCATGTGCTGGGGGGTCTCCCACGGGAGCCACCCCGGGGGCAGCCCCACACCCCTGTCCCCAGCCTGGGGACAGGCAGCCGGCAGAGCTGCTGGCATGTCCCAGCAGGCAGAGCTGCCCGGCCAGGACAGCGGGACGGGGCTGACACAGCTGTCGGTGCGAGCAGCACCCGGGGGGGGGCTTCGCTTTCCAGCTGAAAGGGGGCAAAGAGCAGCCTGTCGCAGTGGGCTGGGGGTCCCGGGGCAGCTGGAGCGATGCCAGCCGCCCTGGGCACGGCGGGTCTGATCCTGCCATCTCTGCTCACGCCTTTCCCAGGCAGTGCTGAGCAAGCAGTCAGGGGGGCTGGTTGGGGAAGGGGTCCCCAGCCCCCGGGAGGAGGGTTTTAAAGGGAGGACGGGCCCCAGGATTGTTCCTGCAGCCCAAAGCGGGAAAGGTCAGGCGGCGTTCGCGGGGGCAGATTCCACCCCGAGGAATGCGAGCGCGCCTGGACGCCTTCCAAAATACTTGTGTTTTGCACAGGAGTGTCCTAAATACGCAGCCAAACAGGAGCAAGGGGGAAGGCAGCGCGCTCCCGGCGTGCACCGCCGCTGCCAGCGTGCCGGGGCAGGCGTGGGGACATGTGCCCACACCAGCGGTGGGCTGCAGGGCCCTCTGCCGGCATCGCCTCCCTGCCCCCCGCCAAACCGCCGGGGAAACTGAGGCACGGAACAGCCACGCCAACCCCAGCCCCCCTGCACAACCCCCGCCCAACACCCCAGGCAGCGCTGCCTGCACTGGGGGTCTCTATTCAGCACCCCCCTGCCCCACGGCTGCTGCTCACAGCCTGGTGACACCCCCAGGATGGAGCCAGCGGTCCCAGCTGGGGGGTGACACCCCCGGGCCATGCCCTGGCCCCACCAGCTGCGGCCGTGGGTCCCTGCCAGCGCGGCCAGCGCAACCCCTGGCACGCAGCGGGGGTAACGTCACGCTGCGGGCAGGAACAGAGGACAGAGGGACAGGCAGCTGCCCGTCCTGCTGCCACCATGGCGTGCTGGGCTCGGCCCCACCGCCCTCCTCCGGCATCGCTTTCCATGTGGGAAGGAGGTTTCTCCAGCACGGAGCCAGCAGCGCTCAGGGCCAAGGGCTGAAGGGGGGGCAAACACTAATCCCTCCTGAACGGCGAGCTGAGATTAGGGTCAGAAAAATGAGGTTTTAATAGGATTTTTGGGGAGGGGAAAGCCATGTTGAGACAATAACCCGTTTCCAGCCCTTTACACAGCAAAGCTGTTGCTCGCTCCCACCTGCGGCAGGTCCTGGAAGGAAAGGGGGGGGACGGGGGTCCCACCCGCTCCCCTCGGTCCCAGCCAGCCCAGGCAGCATCTGGGAGGGCAGCACCCCCAAAGGGAGCAGGGACCTACGCGTTCTTAGGAGCAGGGGGTGCCTGCAGCCCCCCCCACACACACCAGGAACACGGGGATGCTCCAGCAGCGGGACCTGGCCTGGGGGACGTGGTGACAGAAGAAGGGGGGGCAGCCCCCAGGTGACCACGCCAGGAGCAGCCGGGCAGCCCGCCTGGCCGCGCCCCAGCCTGCGGGATTACGGCTCCGCAGGAGAAAGCATTTTAATTCTCTTTAACCCAACCCAGGGCTGAGGAGCTTTGCAGCTCAGCGGGGATTTGGGGACATGCTTGCTTGCTTGCACACAGCCAGCGCACGCTCCCCGGTCCCCTGGGACACCCCTGCCCCAGCACGGCACGGCTGCGTCCCCCAGGGAGCGGGAGGAGGCAAACTGGGAGCCACTGGGAGCGGATGCGCACCCCACGCAGGAGAGAGCTGGGAGCCACTGGGAGCGGATGCGCACCCCACACAGGAGAGAACTGGGAGCCACTGGGAGCAGATGCGCACCCCACGCAGGAGAGAACTGGGAGCCACTGGGAGCAGATGCGCACCCCACACAGGAGCAGCAGTGCTGGGAACAGGAGGCAGCAACACGGAACCACCACCACCCCCCAGCAGCCCCCATGCCACATCCCAGCCTGGGCAGGGACTTACTGGGATGGATGCACGGTCTGGTCCGTAGGCCAGGTGGGAATCCCGGGGACGGCTTTCGGCTGTCAGGATGGGGGATGCCAGCTGGGTTTGCTCTGAGCATCCACAAAGATGCTCAAGTCTCCTCTTTTCCCACTGGTCTCACAACTACTCGGCGGTGCGCAGCACCCAAGCACCCACTGCACCGCTGCACTCTGGAAAACCCCACGGACCCCCCAGGGACACCAGAGAGAGTCAGTGGGACCCACAGCTCGAGCAGAGGCGTGGGGTTCCCCGTCCTCACAGCCAGCGCTGGGGACGGCACAGGACAAGTCCCATGGGAGGTGCTGGGCTGGCAGCACCGAGCGGCTGGGTGGGCTCTGCCAGGGATGCTCCCAAATCCCACCCCATGCCAGAGCTACCTGCCCGGCTGGGGACCCCCACCTGAATCCCCATCATCCAAAGCAGCTGGGATGGAGGTAACACTGTCCAGGTGACACCGAGCCAAGTGCCAAAGAGAAGCGGAGGAGTAAGGAGGCCAGAGGAGCCGCAAACTGGCTCTCTGACATTCCTCCCGCTCCGGTTTGGGTGTTAACACGGGGAAGGAAATCGCCTTGTTCCTTCCCAACACAAACTTTTATCTTGACAGCGACTCCTTCACAGCCCGGTCGTCAGCCCATGCTGGGTCCCCGCTGGGCTTCGTGTGTCCCCCCCGGCTGGATGGTGACCAAAGCCAGCTCCCTTCTGGCAGCCTTCACACTGGGGACGCCAGCCCCGCATCTGCAGGGCCGTGTCTCAAAGCGGCACCTCCAGGGAGCTCCGGCTCACCCGGCCAAGGAGTCCCTGGTGCCACGTCAAGAGAAATTTGGGAATGCGGCCAGAGAGCCTCATCCCCTTTCCTGACCTCTCCTTGCGAGGCTGCCAGCCCTGGTGCCGCCGTGGCTCTCCGGCTGGTCCTCACCACTGCTGGCATCCCTGGCTGTGCTCCTGGGGCAGCATCGTCCCCGTTCACAGCCATGACAGCAGCCACGACGCCGGCTGATGCCACCGCATCGATGCAAGCACGTACACATGGAGCTGCCCACGCTGCCGGCTCATGTGCCACCTCCACTCACCGCCCCACATCATGATGCTGGGGCAGGATACGGCCCTCCCGAACGCCCAGCACCATGCTCTACCTGCGAAAGCCACCACAGCACCTCCAGCCCCAGAGCGGGGGCACCCACAGGGTGCAGACCTGCAGTGCTGGGGATGTTCACAGCTTCCCAGGGCAGCTCTGCCAGCCGGAGGCAGATTTGGCAACACCACATCCCCCATTAACGCAGCAGCTCCCTACGGCACCGATGGTGCCACTGTCCCTGCGGTGTCTTCCCTCAGGGCAGCCCCCAGCCACCCCCTCCGTGCCCCCAACCCCAGGTCCTCCGCACCCCCAGCCCACAGGGATCGTCCTTAACACGGGGCAAGTGGTGCTGAGGCAGGGACAAGGGCTGGCGACATGCACTGGAGCTCAGTGGGGACATGGCCAGTGGTCCCCATGCTGGACACCGAGCCGGCCCAACACCGAGGAGGAGTTTTATCTCCCATCCCACGAGGATGGGGGATGGAGAGGGCTCACCGCCGGTGCTGCCTTCATCCCCAGCTCCTCCTCCTCATTCTCTGTCCCGTCCTAAAAACGGTGTTATCGGCAGCAAGCCCTAGAAAAGTAACAGGATTCTGTTTCCTGTTTTTCCCATGGAAACCCTCAAATAGAAGCTGGCCTCATTATTGCAATTTTTTGGGTTTCTTTTTTTTCAGCAGGGCTAACAATGAGCCATTTCCTCTGGCGGCTCCGAGAGGCACCTTGCGCTCTGCTCCCGCTTCTCTACGGCGGAAAATCCTACCCGGGGAGGTCAGGGGAAGGCTGCCTGCTTCTTCCAGCCTCTGTCCCACTCAAGCCCGGGGGCCCGGGGTGGGGGCCACAGCCGTGCACCCCTTGCACACATGGGGGGAACCCCTCGCCCCTTCCAGGGGTGCTGCCTGTGGCCTAGGGCCAGACGGAGCGCAGGGGTGGGCGATGCTCGGATGAGGGGATGCACAGGAGAAGCACCGAATCCTGCATCCCTCGCTGGATGGGCGAAATAAAGAGCCGAGCAGGGTCCTGAACCTCCCTCCAGCCACAGCAAGGACAGGAGGCAGCTTTGGGGACACAGCTTTGGGGACAGCCATGCTCCTGCAGCACCTCCTGCCCCACTGCAGCCCCAGCACCGACACCCGATGACATTTTCCTGAGATTAGGAGCAGCCTAACATTTTTCCACAGCCCACATGCATCCATAAGCCAAAGACCCAGCCCATCTCCTCTCCATCACCGCCCCCCCCCCCCAGGGACATCAGTGTCCCACCACTGGTGCCACACCAGTCACCGCCAGCCCCGGCAGGGACCACGTTTCACCCCGAAAGCGCTGGCACCACAGCCCGGCCCCCCGCCTCGCACGGCAGAAAAAGAGCCCACTATGTGCCACAATAGCGCGATTGTCCCCCAGAGCCACCGGGCTCCATCCCACCCGCCCCGGGGCTGCCCCACGCGCTCGGCCCCATCAAGGGACCCACTGTTGCCATCGGGGTGGCTGGTGGGTAGGGGGGGCACGGCAACCACGGGCACCCCCACGCCTGCACCCCGCGGGTCTGTGGGTTCTGCCCCGGGGGTGCCACTGACGGCGGGTGTTTGATGGCAGAGCCAGTCCTGCCCGGTGGATGGCAGGGCATGGGGGGGCCACAGAGCGCCGGCACCTGCCTGGCTGCCCATCGTAGGGGGATCCAGCACCGCCGGGCTGTGCCAGCGGCTGGGCTCTGGCATTATGGCAGGAACCTATTGCCTGTCCCAGCCAGACACAGCTCACGGCAGCCCCGGCTGCCTCCTGCTGCAAGGGGGGCTGGTCTTGAGCGAGCAAAGCACTTGCAGGCACAGGCCTGGGGACCCCACTGGGTCCCATCCTGGCGTGAGAGCAGGATGGGTCCCCACAGTCACCACCGTTTGGCCACTTCGCGACGATTCTCAACCCCCCTTTTCCCTGGAGAGGACCCAGCTCCAGCTTTGCTCTCCAGCTCCCATTTTCCCAGCATGGCTGCGGAGTGGGACCGACCCCCCCATCCCAGCATCCTCCCACCTCAGAAAACTCAACTTGCTCCAGGGGCTGGGGACCCCCCGGGCTGCGTACGGTGGAGACCAAACCCACCGGGCACGTGGCCGGTTCCCACCGAGGCGGCAGCACCAACCTGCTGGACCACGCCGCCGCGGGTCTTGCAACATACGCAGCCGCGTCGGCGGAGGTGTGCTCGCTGTGGCACGGCCCCAGAAGGCAATTAGGGAAGATTTAATGAAATCCTGGGGATAAGCAGCCGCGGAAAAGGAGTCAGCCACTTCAGGTGCTCTGAGCCAGTGCTGGAGATGTCTGGGCCACAGCCAGGAGGTCGGCGGCAGGTTTAAAGCAGCCACCCTGGTTTGCAACCTGGGGCGTCCCAAGCCGGGCCGGCTCCTGGAAAGCTGGACAGGTTTTGGGAGCAGGCAGCACGGCACAGCACGGCACAGCTCGCGCAGCCGGCCCCACCGCTCACGGCCCGGAGGCAGCCAGGTCGATATTTTCCAACTTGAGAGCTTAAAATAGGTCATCTATCTCCATTCCTTTTAAATCAGGTCTTGCTGCCTGCTGAAGACAAACTTGGTTTATTAATGGGACGGCACCGACTTGAAACCTAATCTTTTTTTTTCCCCCTTTAATGAGAATAAAAGGCCATCCCCAGGGCTCAGCAGCTTCCCAGCACAACACCCCATCCCTCCGTGCTTTCTCCCAACCAGTGGCTCTGCATGAACCGAGGAGAGGTCCCAGGCACCGGCTCCGAGCGCTCCCGGGAGCTGGTCACAGCACCCACACGCCGCGAGCCAGCCCCCATGCTCTGACCCCAAACCAAGAGCTGTCACCACGTGTCCCCTCTGCCAGACTTGCAACGTCAAACCCCTGCAGACCACAGTCCCCAAGCCCTAAAAACGCCCAGCGGCGGTTCCTTGGCAGTCGATGCTGCAGATGACGGCGCCCGGGCAGCGCTGCCAGCCCTGGGGTGGGTTTAGGACACCACACATCACCCAGCAGTCCCCCCGCGGGGCGAGGCACCGGTGCCAGAGGTGCCGGCTGGGTGCAGCGCATGATGCACGTCAAGGTTAAAACCACAGTGGTGGCAAGGTTAGGGCCCTCCGCGTGGCTGGCGACCCGTGGCTCCAAGAAGCCCAATGTGGCCAGCCAGACCCCGGCATGGCATCGCGCCGCGTGCCCCAACCCGGCGCCAGTGCCAGGTTTCGCGCTTGTAAGGCAGGATTGCGGCAGCAGCCCCGAGCACAGGCTTTTCCTGTCTTTCAAGTTCAGGGTTCAGAAAGAAAGAAAGAAAAAAAAAAAAAAAAAAAAAAAAGACATTAAGAAACTCAGTGTGCCGAGCAGTGCCAGTAAATAGGGACGGAGGCAGCAGCCACACCGGGACGAGGGCAGCAGCCGCCGGGCAAAGGCTTGGGGCTGGTGGGGGGCAGCCCCTGCCACGCAGCCCCGGGGGTGGCTGTCGGGCAGGATTTCTGCTTACGCAGCACAAAATCCTTGCTGGAGGATTGCAAAGCGCTTTCCTCACTGCCGTCCTTCCCAGATGCGCAGGGGGAGGCTGTGGCGGTTAAATAACTCCCCCCCCAAGTCGCCCAGTGCCCCCAGTCACACAGGGAGCTGGGGGCAAAGGTGGGCACTGAGCAAAGCCCCCACGCTCTGGCTGCTGCTGCTGCCCCCCCGGAGGGCACGTTTCACCCCAAAATGCAGCCGATTTCAAGAGACTTGATTTGATCCCCCGCCCCCAAAAATCCGAATGCCAGCACCCAGCGGTACGGAGTAAGCAGGGAGGAATCTGAAGAGAAACCATGATTAATGCTCAGCCGCTGCAACGAGCAGCACTCCTCATATCTGAACCATTTCGCACACCCCAATTAATCCTTTGAGGATGGTTATTAGCCCCATCGCCGGGCTGAGGAAGCCGAGTTCAAATAACCAGGAACTGAGGAACAGAGGCCGAATTCAGCTCTGGGGTGAGGACGTGCAACCTCTGCTCAAATTAGCAAGCGTTGCGCCAGCCGGACACCGTGGCCTGCACCCCCGCCTGGGCGCTACCCTGGTGCCCCCTCCACCACCAGCCCCCCCAGCACCATCCCCATCCCCACCCCACGCCTTCGCTGGGATCTGGCACAAAACGGGCAGGAAACGGGGTTTTAGCCGGCGGCTCGGCTGGCCTCCCTTGGCACCATGCTGCTCCCAGGGGAGACGGGAATGGCCCCAGTGCCCTCCAGTGCGGCGCTGCTGGGTGATGCTGGTGGCCACGGCATGGGAGGAACACGGGCAGCGTGGCTCAGCGGTGCTGCAAATACCTGCGCGGCCAGGGGGGCTGTCCGAGCTGGGGGAGCAGGACACGACCCGGAGGGGCTGGGGGGGTGTTTGGGGGCGGGGGGGGGGGGGCTGCTGCCTGCCCAGTGCCAGAGCTGGCCGGGGTGGAGCTGGCAAGGATGGAGCAGCCGGACCCACAAGGAGAGAGCCCGGCTGGGGGTCTGGAGGAAACACGCGTGGGCACTTGTGGGTCTTGTCCCAGGGAAGGGGGAGGTCAGCCCCAGGGTCTCGCCTTCAGCCCCCCTGGCCGGATCCAGCCGCCTCAGCCCCACCGCCCTGCCGTGCCGCCGTGCTGGCCGGGCACCGGGGACGAGCCACCGCGGCCAGCATTGCCCGTGGCACACAGCCCTGGGCGGGTGGCTGGAGCCCCCTGCCCCGCTGCTCCTGCCCCACCACCCAGCCCCAGGGCGCTGGCTCTGCCCCCACCCCATCCCCTGGGTGCCCGGGCATCGCCCAGCACCCAGCCCCGCACCCCCAGCCCCTACCCCCGCAGCCCACCGCCTCCCCAGTCCACCCAGTATCACCCAGCGCCGCTCACCGCGGGGGCGGGCGGCGGGATCCCGACCAGGCAGAAGGCGATCCCATTCATCGGGGCGCGGCGGCCGGCCTCGCTCGGTCCGGCCCGGCTCAGCACGGCTCGGCTCGGCTGGGCTCAGCACGGCTCGGCCCGACCCGGCTCAGCACGGCCCGGGAAGACGCGGTCCCGTCCGGTCTGGCCCAGCCCGGCCCCGCACGGTCCGGTCCGGCAGGGCTCGGCTCGGCTCGGCTCGGTTCGGGCTGGGCCGGCCGCGGCCCCGGCCCCGGTTGCGGCTCCGCCTCCTCCGGGCGGCCGCGGCGGCGGGCGGGAGCGGGCGGGGCACGGCACGGCACGGCCCGCCCCGGCGGGAGGGACCGCGGCACCGAGCGGGGCGGGCCCGGCCCCGGGACAGCGCGGCAGGAACCGGCGCTGCGGGAGCGCCCGGACGGGGAGCAGGGCAGGCACAGCCGGGATGGGAGCGCCGGGGAGCGGGATGGGCAGGGGACAGCCGGGGACAGGGATGGGCGAGGGACACCCAGGGACTGGGACGGGACACCCGGGGACCAGGACCGGGCAAGGGACACCCAGGGACTGGGATGGGACACCTGGGAACAGGGCCGGGCAAGGGACACCCAGGGACTGGGACCGGGCAAGGGACACCCCGGGATGGGCAGGGGGGGACACCCCGGGATCAGGACCAGGCAAGGGACACCAGGGATGGGCAAGGGACACCCAGGGACTGGGACGGGACACCCGGGAACAGGGCCGGGAGGACACCCAGGGACCCGGACTGGGCAAGGGACACTCAGGGATGGGCAGGGGGGGACACCCAGGGATTAGGAACAGGCAAGGGACACCAGGGCCGGGCAAGGGACACCCAGGGACCGGGATGGGACACCCGGGAACAGGGCCGGGACACCCAGGGACCGGGACCGGGCAAGGGACACCCAGGGACTGGGACGGGACACCCGGGGACCGGGACCGGGCAAGGGACACCCAGGGACTGGGATGGGACACCTGGGAACAGGGCCGGGCAAGGGACACCCAGGGACTGGGACCGGGCAAGGGACACCCCGGGATGGGCAGGGGGGGACACCCCGGGATGGGCAGGGGGGGACACCCCGGGATGGGCAGGGGGGGACACCCCGGGATCAGGACCAGGCAAGGGACACCAGGGATGGGCAAGGGACACCCAGGGACTGGGACGGGACACCCGGGAACAGGGCCGGGAGGACACCCAGGGACCCGGACTGGGCAAGGGACACTCAGGGATGGGCAGGGGGGGACACCCAGGGATTAGGAACAGGCAAGGGACACCAGGGCCAGGCAAGGGACACCCAGGGACCGGGTGGGACACCCAGGGACCGGGGCCGGGCAAGGGACACTCAGGGATGGGAAGGGAACACCCAGGGACCGGGATGGGACACCCGGGAACAGGGCCGGGACACCCAGGGACCGGGACTGGGCAAGGGACACCCAGGGACTGGGACCAGGCATGGGACACTCAGGGAGCAGGATGGGACACCCAGGGACCGGGATTAGGCAAGGGACACCCAGGGACCAAGAACAGGGATGGGTAGGGGAGTCCCAGGGATCAGGACCAGGCAAGGGACACCCAGGGATGGGCAGGGGACACCCAGGGACCAGAACAGGGATGGGTAGGGGAGTCCCAGGGATCAGGACCAGGCAGGGGACACCCAGGGACCAGAACAGGGGACACCCAGGACAGGATAAGCTGGGACAGAGGGACAGGGACCAGGAAGAGGACAGAGCAGGGCGGGCAGAGGGATGACAGGACAGCCGGACAGGGACCGGCAGGGCCAGGCCAAGGCCGGGCGATGTGGGAGGAGGACGGAAGGACACACGGACAGGAAACGCCAGGACAGGGGACAGGAGCGATGGGGACTGGCACCGGCAGGCACGGGGACGGAAACAGCCGGGTTGGGGCTGACGGAGGGACAAAGGCTGACACAGACCCACGGGGAAAGGAAACGGCGAAGACGGGAAACAGCAGGACAGACGGACAGAGTCTGGGACGGGGACAGCCGGACAGGGCCTGGGACGGGGACAGCCGGACAGGGCCTGGCCCGCAGAAGAGCACCCTGAAGCAGTCATTAAGCAGCCGCCGAGTCAATTAACTCCCACACCTGAGTCTCGGGGTGCAAACGGCACCTCAAAAGGCGTTTCGGCGGCGGCCAGCAGCCGCGATGCTGCGGCGCGAGCCCTGAGTCACCCTGGACTTGGCCGCAAGACGCGTGGTGGGCACAGCCGGGACCCAGCGCCAGCCCTGGGGGGCAGCGGGCAGCGCCGGGGGGGGGACGGAGCCGCACGTGATGGGAAAGCAGGAGGCGGCGCAGGAAAGCAGGGAGCAATGACAGCCACAGGG
Organism: Falco cherrug; assembly: GCF_023634085.1. Taxonomy (NCBI): domain Eukaryota; kingdom Metazoa; phylum Chordata; class Aves; order Falconiformes; family Falconidae; genus Falco; species Falco cherrug. The sequence goes on from NC_073716.1 coordinate 4,859,708, forward strand.
ACATGGGGACGCGGGGACAGCCAGGTGCGCTGGACCCAAGTGGGGGCTGAACCCAAGGGGGTTTGGGACAGGGCACAGAGGGACACTCGGGGATGGGCAGGGGACACCCAGGGATCAGGACCAAGCAAGGGACACCCAGGGATGGCCAGGGGACACCCAGGGATCAGGACCAGGCATGGGACACCCAGGGACAGGGATGGGACACCCAGGGATCAGGACTAGGCAAGGGACACTCAGGGATGGGCAGGGACACCCAGGGACTGGGACCAGGCATGGGACACCCAGGGACAGGGATGGGACACCCAGGGATCAGGACTAGGCAAGGGACACTCAGGGATGGGCAGGGACACCCAGGGACTGGGACCAGGCATGGGACACCCAGGGACAGGGATGGGACACCCAGGGATCAGGACTAGGCAAGGGACACTCAGGGATGGGCAGGGACACCCAGGGACTGGGACCAGGCATGGGACACCCAGGGACAGGGATGGGACACCCAGGGATCAGGACTAGGCAAGGGACACTCAGAGATGGGCAAGGGACACCCAGGGGCTGGGATGGAACACCCGGGAAAACAGGGCCAGGCAAGGGACACCCAGGGACCGGGGTGGGACACCCAGGGACCAGGACCGGGCAAGGGACACTCACGGATGGGAAGGGAACACCCAGGGACTGGGATGGGCAAGGGACACCCAGGGACCAGGATGGGACACCCAGGAACAGGGCCGGGACACCCAGGGACTAGGACCGGGCAAGGGACACCCAGGGACTGGGACCAGGCATGGAACACTCCGGAACCAGGATGGGACGTCCAGGGATCAGGACCAGGCAAGGGACACCCAGGGACCAGGATTAGGCAAGGGACACCCATGCCACATCATGGCACCCTGAGATGGCTCCTCCACCGATGGCATCACCATCCTCACCCCCGGTCCCCACCATTCCCTTGGTGCCACCCCGTGCCACCCCAGTGATGCCAGCCCACGCCACCCCGTGCCACCCCAGGGATGCCAGCCCATGCCACCACAGTGATGCCAGCCCATGCCGCCCTGTGCCACCCCAGTGATGCCACCCGATGCCACCGCGGTGATGCCAGCCCGTGCCGCACAGCGCGGACCCAGCCAGCAAGCGCAAGTTTTCCGTGACACAATTAAGAAAGTCTGTGTCAACAACGACTTCCTCTGGGCGCCTGGAGAAACCTCAGCGCCACCAGGAAAAATAAATGACCGAGCCGTCAGCCACTGCCACGGAAGCGCCAGGAACTCAGGGCTGGAGCGAAGCTGCAGGGCCTGATCCTGCTTACGGGCACGTCCCGCTGGGCTGGCAGCTCCCGCACAGCCGCTCGCTTCCCACACAGCCGCTGACACACAACCGCAGTCGGACGGTACAGTCTGCCATCCCAGGATGCTGAAACTGCCACCCTGGGGTACAGCACCCACCGCCCTGGGGTACAGCACCCGCAGCAGCAGGGGTGTGGGATGGGGGGGATCTTGCACTTTGGAAACACGTGGGTGCCAGCACCCAAAGGGGACCCCCGCGAGTGCTGCCACCACCGCTGTCCCCTGCCCCGGCCTCGGGAGCCGTCCCAGCAGCTGGAGGGAACAAACAGTCGGATGTGAGTGACGGGATGTTTCCTCCCCGCGAGGGCGCAGCCGGACGCCCGCACCCCGTCTCCGGCCACCCTCCACCCACGCTCAGCACCCCCTGGCCCTGCGGCGGGTCCCTCTGTCCCCAGCCCCGCTGCACGGGCCACCTCCCACCCGCGTCCTGCCGGGATGCGCTGGCCGGCTGCCCTCTGCCTGCCCGGTTCTGGCAGGACTCGCCATCCCGGCCGGCTCCTCTCGCCACAGACACTTTCCAGGAAACGTCCCATCCAGTGGGTCTGGCACCAAGGGCCGCCCCACCAACATCCAGCCTTTCCTGGTGGTGGATCAATGGGAAGGAGCAGAAGCCTCCTCCGGCTGTGCCCACCGGCCACCCGCTCCTGCTCTCCAGCTGGTCTTGGGGGTCCTTGTTGTGTCCCCTCACAAGGGGACGCAAGGTGACATCCTGCCCACAACCCTCCCCCTGGGCCTGCCAGGAGCCTGGTGCAGAAAAGCCATTGCTGGCAGGAACCAGCCATGGATACCAGGACCCTGGGGTCCCCAAGCGACCTCCCCAGAGCCACCCCCACCAGGGAGGTGACACGACCCAAGCTGGCTGTGGTGGCCCTGACCCCTCCCTCTGTGCAAGTTCCAGGGACAGGGATGGACCCTCATGTGAGGTCAGGGAGAAGCAGCCATCCCCAGCGAGGGGTGACCCCCGTTCTGGGGCGCACAGTCTGGGGGGGGGGGGGCTCAAGGAGAGCTCCCAAACCCCAGCCCCCCTCCTGGGGCAGCTTTTCCACGGGGGTCCCCAAGGAGCAGGGTGCCACCATGCACCCAGCCAGCCGATGCTCCCTCCCTCCTCTGAGCCCTCTTTGTCTCCCCCAGCCCCACCCCAGCACCAAGACCCCATCTGCAGCCCCCCCGGGGACACCCAGCTCCCCATCCCCATGTGCAGGGACAGGATGGCACCCACCGCCCTGGCAGGGCGTCCCCGAGCTGCCATCACCGCGCATCCCACACCCCATTCCATAACCACCCAAAAATCACCATCCCAGCTCCCGCCGCCAAGCCAGCCGCCCGGTTTAGCAGAGCGGATCCATCATGTCCCATCACATCTCAGCCCCCCCGGCCCCCAGCCCTGACCCCAATCCCGGGCAGCCGGAGCTGGGGGAGCAGGAGCCCCCCGCCCGCCTGGGCTGCCGCTCCCTGCGGAGCCGCTTCCGCAGACAAAGGGAGCCAGAGGGGAATCCCGGCTGGGCGATGGGTTTTAACCTAATCCTATGAATTAAAAGGAAGAAAAGCAAAAGCAGGGCGCTCGGCAGCAGCATCGCCCAGCCACAGCCCCCAATGCCAGAGCAGGATCATGCCCTGCCCATGCCAGCTGGGGACAGGGACATCCAGGGTGCCCCATTGGGGTGGGGTCTCACGCGGACCCCGCTCGCCGTGGCATGGGTGGCAAAGGCGGGTGCAGACGCGGCGCTCAGCACCCTCCCACCCCCAGGCAGACGCCTGCAGGCCAAGAGCTGCTTTCCCCTCTCGGCAGCCACCGCCTCGCCTCGCGAAGCCATTTTGAGCCAGCGGCAGAGAGACGAAAGGGTTACGGCCCCAACCCCTCCTTCCCACGTCCAGACCGCTGGTGGGGATAAACACGAGCAAGACCAGGGGGATGTGGGATGGGATCAGCCAAGAAACCCAGCAGCGAGGCAGAGCAAAGCAGGGCAGCACGGCAGGGGGGGCGCGGGGGGCCGGTGCGGACTCACATGCTCATCCCGCATCAGGGAGGGGCTGAAATCCTGCTGGGAATCGGGGTACCCAGGGGACCCCTCGCTCTGTGCATCCCTGGCTGCCATGGCCTGTCGCAGGGCATCTCTGCCAGATCCTGCCCGCGCTGCCCGGGTGCCGGCAGGCACATGCCAACCTGCTGCCGCTCACAGCCTAAAATTATCATCAGCTCCTCCGAAGGCATCGCCGCCAACGAGGGCGGTGGGGAAGGCGTGCGGGCTGCTCGGGAGCTCCTCTGCATTGCAGCTGGATCTGCGCGAGAGGGGATTTTTCCAGCGGGAAAGGCAGCCCCCGAGACACACGGCGGGCGGCGGGGGCTTTGGGTGCGGAGGGACCGACGCTCGCAGCCCCAGGGAGGATGCTGGACCCAGGTCGCAGCCCGTGGATGGGGATGTCAGCACGTCACGTGCAGCCCCCACGTTGGTTTTCATCGCTTCGGTGGGGCGGATGCGCGTGAGCTCCCGGGGGTCCGGCGGGGCTGGCGGAGGCACCGACGCGTGTTCACCCACGCTGCCGCTCCCGGCCCTTCCCCGAGCTGGGGAGCTGGGGGGGGGGGGGGGATTTGCAAGCACGCGGCCCCCAACGTGCGGTGAAGCCTCGCTGGGGACGCATTACGCCCAAAGCGGTGGGTCTGCCCTGGTCCCTGGTGCAGCCCCAGACCCTTGTGCCCGGGGACACACACACACACACACGAGGCATTAAATCCTGCACTCGCATCTGGGCCAAGCCAGGATGGGGCGGGGGGTGAACAGGCGAGGCAGAGGCTGCGGGAAGGGTGCTGGTCCACTCACCTGGGTGCACAGTGGTGGGGGGAGATGCTCAGAGGGGGAACAACCCCCCATCCCAGGGAGCAGAGCTGGGGAAGCACCATCCATGCAGAGCCACATGGGGGGGGGGGGGGGGGCGGGGCACCGAGAGCCCCTGGGTGGGCAGCAGGGAGGGCCTGGGCACGGCAACCAGGATGGCTCCCAGAGGCGCTGGCTGGCGAGTGGTAAGATGGGGGGCCAGAGGAAGGACCAACAGACACAGCCTCAGCCCAGCCCCCCCCCTCGCCCCGGGCTTTTTCCACACCCCACAGCAGACACCCCACAGAGGCTCCAGCCCCCTTCCCAAGCAGAACCCCCTTCCCCAAATCACGCTGCTGATAGCCCGCGGGGCGAGACACACCTCAGGCTGGGACAGAAACCTGTGGCAGTGTGGGGACTGTCCCCTCCCAGCCACCCATCCCCTCCACCTTGGGCGAGGGGCTAGAAACCATGGCGGCGGTGGGCACCTGGGCAGGGTGAGCACCCATGGGTGCCCACGCAGGGAGCCCACGCACATGCCATGGGTGGTGGGAGCGCTGTCAGTGGGGCAGGGATGGGATGTGGGGGACCAGGGTGGGCAGGGGCTCAGCCCCAGGGCTGCGCATCCCGGTGGGAGGGAGGGTTGAAGCAGGTGGGTGATGCTGGGGGTGCCAGGATGGTGATCACGGGGCAGCTGCTGGTGATGCTGGGGTGGGGCGCTGGCGGTGCTGGGGACGTGGGGGGGGGGATGTGGAGCTTAGAGGCAGAGGTGTGTGGGGGGGATGCCAAGGCAGCAGCTGGGGGGCCTGGGGAAGGGCGGAGGGCAGCCGGGAAGGCAAAAAGGGGTCCCTGAGCAGCAGGTGGGGAGCGCGGGGGGGCAGGCGAGGTCCCCTGCCGGGGGGGGCGGCCGGGGGTCCCCGGAGGAGCCTTTCCCCAGCCTCGGGCACCCACGGGTGCTGGAGCTGTCCCGGCCCCGGTCCCAGCCCCGGTCCCGGCCCCGGTCCCGGCGGCTCCTACCTGCTCCATGGGGCCGCTCAGGGCGCCGGCGCGGCGGGCCGGCCGCGGGCCATGGGCCGGTGCCGGTGCCGGTGGCGGAGCCGGCGCGCCCCGGTGCGGCCCCGCTGCCGCCGCCGCCGCCTCTCGCCGCCGCCCACGCCCGGCGCCGCCCGGCGCATCCCGGGAGCGGCGTCATGTGAGCGGCGGCGGGAGGGGGCCGCGCCCGGCCCCACCCGGGCCCCCCCGGCAGCCCCCCCGGCAGCCCCCCGGCCTCCCCCTGCCCCCGCCTCCCTCCAGCCCCCCCTCCACTCCTCACCCCTCCGGCCAGCCCCTAGCCGCCCGCCCCGGAGCCCCCCACCCTCCTCCCCGTCCATCTCTCCATCCAGCCTCCCCTGCAGCCGTCAGCCCCTCCATGCCTCCCTCCATCCAGCCTCCCTCCATCCAGCCTCCACGCATCCTCCCATCCCTCCTTCCTCCATCTTTCCATCCATCCCCATTCACCCTTCCATCCTCCTGCCCATCCAGACATCCTCTGTCCGTCCAGCTCCCCATCCCTCCATCCATCCTCCCCTCCATCCCTCCATCCTCCCCTCCATCTCCCCTCCCTCCATCCCCCCTCCCTCCATCCCCCCCTCCATCCATCCCTCATCCATCCCTCCATCCTCCCCTCCATCCCTCCATCCTCCCCTCCATCCCTCCATCCTCCCCTCCATCTCCCCTCCCTCCATCCCCCCCTCCATCCATCCCTCATCCATCCCTCCATCCTCCCCTCCATCCCTCCATCCTCCCCTCCATCTCCCCTCCCTCCATCCACCCCTCCATCCATCCCTCATCCATCCCCCCCTCCACCCATCCTCCCATCCATCCTCCCCTCCCTCCCTCCATCCTCTGTCCCCCCAACCCCTACCCACCCATCCATCCGTCCATCCACCCACTCTCCCCTCCATCCCACCCCCTCCTCACCACCCACCCACCCTCCTCTCCCGACCCTCCCCCCTGCCACTCACCCCACTCCCCTCTCCCGGGGGCTGCCGGGGGGCACAGAGGTCCCAGGGGTGCCAGGGCTGCTGGCTGTGCCCAGGCTGGGGTGGTGCCGGGGCAGCGGGTGGGTGGCACTGGCTGACCCCCGCCCGTAGCAGCTCACGGCCCCTGGCCCAGCTGTGGCATTTCCCCGCAGCCAAGCCCTCCAGCCTGGGTAAATATTAGCTCGGAGGCAGCGCCGGTGCCAGGCCCGGCATGGCCCGGTGACCCGCTGGGGCACTGCCAGGCCCTGCGCCTGCCCTCGGCTCCCCGGGCACGGGCTCACGCTCTGCCTCGGCCCCTTTCGCACAGCCCTGGACCGTGCCTCAGTTTCCCTCACACCACCCCAGGCTGTGCCTCAGTTTCCCTCGCACATCCCACGCCTCCCCCAGTGCATTGGGACGAGCAAGGATGAGGAGGGGCACAGCACCCACCCCCCTCCCTTCCACAGGTCCCAGCCCCAAGCTGGTGCCATACTGGGGGTACAGGACACCCCGTACCCCACCTCCAGCCTCACGGTTCGGGCAGGGCTGGCCGAGGAGGGGGTTCAGGGTGGGCGCGCAGTGACACCCCCATGGGATTTTTTTGGCTGGGGACCCCGCCAGGCGCAGACCCGGCACAGGGTGGGCAGCACCAGGAGCCAGCGATGCTCGACCCCCCAGGTCTCCCCACCTTGCCTGAACCCCCACCCCGGGGCCACCGCACCCCGCTGGCCCTGGAGACCCATCGAGGCTGGGGGGACACACGTGGGGGTGCCGGGGGCCACAGCAGCACCCCAAGGGGGTGGGAGGTGGGGGGGGAGGTGAGTGGGGAGCCCGAGCGGGAAGAAAGCGGCTTTTGTCTGGGGGCTCTGAACCTCGCTGGGGGCCGGGGGAAATTTGCTGCTTTCTGATGCTAATGAGATGTTAAAAATAAGCTCTGCGCAGCGCAGCCATGTTGGGGCTTTTCCAGGGTGGCTCGGAGGCGGCCGGACAAAAGGGGCTTTATGGGGCCGCGGGGGGCACCGAGGGGGTGCCCACCCCTGCCCCGGGCACATGGCCGCCCACAGCCCCCTCCCAGTCGAGGGCGAGTTGTGGGGTACAGCCATCCCTGCCCATCGCAGCCCCCAACACAGCCCTCCTCGGGGCTGGGGGGACCCCAAACCCTCCCCGGCCACAGCATCCTGCCCGCGGGGGTCACGGGCTGCGGGTGGGCGATGGAGGGGGCCGCCGGCATCCTGGCCGCAGCCCCCCGGTTTGGACCAGCTGAGAAAAAATGCAAAGCGGCCCCAGATGTCTGCTCACGCCGGGAGAGGCCGTCTGGCCCTGTCAATGGGGCCTTTGTCCCCCCGCAGAGCCTGGCCTGGGGACCGTGCCCATGGCCGGGGCAGTGGGGCAGACCCCCACCCCACCCCTGGGGCCAGCATCATGCTGGGAAGACCAGGGGTCCCCTTCCCTGCTGCACCCCAAAACCCCCTCCCCATGCCCAGTGATGGAGGAGGAGGAAGGATGCAGGCTCCCCAGGGCTGTGAGCGCCCCCCCCCCCCCCCCCGCCAGCCCGGGGGGGCTTCGTGCCACCCGCCTCAGCCCCATTCTGTCGCTCCACACTCTTTGATCTGCCAAACTCGGGGGCGTTCAAAGCGCCTCGGCACAGGGGAGTGGGGGGAAGCGCCGCATGTGGCTCCCGCAGCTGGGGAAGGGGGAGAAGGTGGAGTCGGGGGGATGCTAGAGCCAAGCCCCCACCCCACAGGGATGCTGGAAGCCGGGGAGCAAAGTGGAGACTGGGGGGGGGGGGGGGGAAGACGGAGACGGACACGACTCAGTGCCTGCGGACTCAAGACAACACACAGCACATATAACAATTTCCAATTATTTTATTTCAAACCCCTGCTATCTCACCTTCCCACCCCCCCACAAAAAAAAAAAAACCAACCCAAAAAAAACCAACCAAAAAAACCCCCCAAAACCCATCAGTCCATATGACAATAGAAATGAGTTACAAACACACAGAATTCTGTCAGTCCTCACTGACAAATTAAAAAAAAAAAAAAAAAAAAAAAAAAAAGCAAAAACCAAACCAGGAACTTCACACCAGCTTCCCCAACAGGACCTGCAGCAGTTACTAATGTCTCCGCACGAGAGGCCAAACATGCCTATTAATACAATATATACAGACAAACCCCCAGGTACAGCCAGGCTCCCCCCTCCCCCTCCCCAAAAATAACCAAACACACCCAAAAGTGCATTTGTTGCGTTTATATCAAAAACATTTTTTTTTTTCTTCTGAAAGATTGGCCTGCAAGTCTGTTTTTACCATTTAGTAACTTTTTAATATAGTTTATGAAAATAAATTATACAGCAACTATTTTAATAAATTAAGCACACACCAAAAAAAAAAAAAAAAAAAAATTAAATTAAGCAAAGCTGCATTTCTACCAAAGGGTGGTTGGACAGTCCTGGCGATGAGCAGCGCGAGGTCCTGTGCTCGGAGCTGCCGCTGTCTGCTCCTTCCTTCCCTAAAGGCAAGCCTGGACCCAGCCCTACTCGCTGCCCACCCCCCATTTTCAGAGTAAAGCCCCGGCTAAGGGTGGGGGGAGCACCCTGGGGGGCACCGGCGGCTCACCCCGGTGGGCTGATGTGTTTCTGGGCACCGGTTGTGCTTTTCAGCTGGAGGCACGGTGGGAGGCAGCGCCACTGGGACCCCCCGTCCCAGGGAATGCTTGGGGGGGGGGGGGGGGGGGGGTCCCGCCTGCCCCATCCCACCTGGAAGACTCTGGATGGGGAGCGAGGGGCCAGGGTGGGAGCGCCACGGGGGCCGCTCTGAGCATGCTGATAAATCCCCCCATCCCTGAAAGCCGAGGGGGCTCGGGCGGGGGGCTGGGCCCCCCACAAGCCCTCCCAACAGGCAGGCTCGGACCTGATGGTCAATTTTAAGGATAAAATCAACCCCACGGGCTGATCTTAACTGCGAAGAACAAAGGCCAGCGGCCAGCTGCCCTTCTGCTGGAAGCAGGAGAATCCTTCCTTTTGCCAAACCTGCTTTCCAGCCCTTTCCTCCCCAAAATGCTCCCAAAAATCATCAGCCCCATCCATCACCTGCAGCAGAGCCTGCCCGGCCAGGGCACAGCCCTGCGCCCACAGCCCGGTAACGCAGGTCCCTATGAAAAACACTTTTAGGGTTGAAAAACTGGCCAGGTATGTAAGTGCCACGTGCCTGGTACTTCCAAAACCACCGATTCCCTCCCACCCTCAGGATGATTTTTTTTCCGCCCCCCCCCCCCCCCCCCGCCTTCTTCTGGCCCCAATGAGGTCAAGCCCAAGCTGAAAACTTCCACGCAAGAAAATCATCCCGGCTTATCTGAGCGTCACAGTGCAGGAGCGAGCCCCCACCCCGAAATGCTGCAGGGAGAGGGGTGGGAGCCACCCCCACCCCCCGGAGCAAACGGTGCCGGGGGATCTTGCCAACCTGATACCAGCTACACTACACGGCTGAAGGCTGCACCCATCCAGCTAAAAAAAAACCCACCATCTCCGGCTGGAAAATGAGCTTTTCCATGGGCACTTTCTGCACTTTGGTAGTTTTCACGGTCCATTTCGTTGTTCGGCTGCCGCCGATCCCTGATCGAGGGAGAAGGACGGCAACAACCTCTGCAGAATTCAAGGTTGGACAAAGGAGGCTATAAAATTTTCTTCCAAATCAGCAGGATGAGCGCAGCCTCCAGAACCAAGCCACGAAACCATTCCAGGCAGGATACAAACGGGGCTGGGGATTTGCAGGACCTCTCGGAGAGGTCACCCACGTCCACGAAGACCATCACCTCCTCGGCAGAGACCGCTCCGTTTGCTCCACTCGCATCCAGCCTCGGAACAAAACCTCCGAACCTTTTGCCATGCCCAAACGGCAGAGCAGGTCCCCCCCTCCCCTTATTACACCTAGATGGGAAGGAACTCGAGGAACAGCTTTATTTTAAACGGATTTCAAGAGGAGGCTGTTAACTACAGTTAACCTTGGGATCTTATCCAGCGCTACCAGCCACCGGCAGCGGGCTGGTGCTGCCCACGCTCCAGCTCTCCTGCCTGCCTCGGAGCAAGGAGAGGTGGAGCAGAGCCCGGGGAATGCTCGAGAGCATCTGCCACCTTCATGGCCAAGCAGACCCCCGCCCCCTCCCCGTGCGTGCGGATCCATAGGAGGGTCTCGTGCAGCTACAGCCGACCCCAGGAACATCAGCAGGACACGCTGGTGTCCCACCATTCCCTAGCCAACATCCCAAAGCACATTCCCTCCGTCATTTCAGCTGCCACGGACAGATCCAAAGCCTTGGGGCTGGCCTCCACCTGGGGGGTCTGCTTCCCCCCGCCCCTTCCCCCGTGCACATGGTTCAAGTAACAGCAGAAGCACCGGCAGGCTGTGGGGAGAAGTCCTCCCAAGGACAGGGACAGCCGACCAAACACACGTAATTCAAGTATTGCCCCTAAAGTCTGGCTGCTCCTTCAATAGCTCCAAAGGCTGCAGAGCCATCCCACCCACCCCCACGGGGAGCCCCCCGGCGGGGCAGGGGATGGAGCAGCGCAGGACGGCTCTCCTGACCCACCGCGGAGCAGGGTTGTGCGTTTTCACCCCAGGCATGGGCAGGACGGGCTCTGCGGCGATTCCTGATGCCTGACCAGCATGAGTTTTCCCTGCTCTGCTCCCCAGCTCGGCTGCTTTCCCTTCCCAAACCCAGCCCGCGCCCCGAACGGAGTGAAAACACTGCCGCCACCGTCACGCAGGGAGAGGACCAGCTTCTCCCCAGCTTCGGCAAGGGGAGGCTCACGGGTCCCCCATCTCACACACCCCGGCCCACGTCATCGTTTCCTCGCCTCTAGGGTCTCTTTTTGGAGAGAAGCTTGGCAGGATTCACGTGCACCAGGCGCACCATTCTTGGCTGGCACGGAGCTGGGACACTTCAAGCATCAGACCAGGCTTGGCTCTTAGGAAGGTTTTCCTTTCCAGCATATGGATCAGTTGGAAAATTGGGATCTTCAGCACACGGCCAGCCAAGATGCAGCAGGGCCAGGGGCGCAGACACTGGAGTCTCACCTGCACAAACACAGAGGCTTTTCCCTCCGCCAACGTTTGCCCGACGTGCTGTGCGCTTTAGCCAAAGCCCTTGCGTCAATTCACAGGCTCCGCTGATAACGGTGTGAGCTGCAGGGCTGCAACCCAGGGGAGGGGACGCGGCGGAGGATGCTGGTCCCCGCACAGAGGGGCCGCGGCGGAGGATGCTGGTCCCCGCACAGAGGGGCCGCGGCGGAGGATGCTGGTCCCCGCACAGAGGGGCCGCGGTAGCCGTGGACTCAATTAGCTCCCCCCTCCCCGAGGGTCAGGATATGCTGTTCAGCACGTCTTGGGGCAGCTCCCCCGTCCCGATAACCACTGCCCCAACAACGCAACACAAAGTCAGTAGCGAGTAGTGTCCCATGAGGTATTTCTACAGATTTTGAAGCTTAATTATTAGTTTTCTCTGGAAGCCAAATCCTTTTTAAAAAAACCGTACTTTTTCTCCAAGACCAAAACTGAGGCCAGAGGTGACAGCGATGACAGGGAGGGCAGGATTCGTGTAGCACCCGTTGTAGCAACGCTTGGCAGAGGCAGACAACCGGAATTTTTCCAAGCTGCTGTAAGATCCACAAGGCTGTGTCTAATTCAAGGACACAGATCACTCGGCAGGGCAAGACCGAAGTCCTCACAGCTCCCACGCGACGGCAGCCGGCTGACAGGGCACGGAGCTCAGATCCGCAGACCTGGACCACGCGTCGCATCTTCAGACCCTGCTGCTGCAGGATGGAGCGTTTCCTTCCCTCGGGTCGAGGGCATGGGAACATTTGCTTGTTTAAATACAGGAGGAAAGGTGCTTCTCCAGACTTCTTCTCAGCACCGCTTCAGGAGAACTTTAAAACTTCATGAAATGCAAACTCTTTGCAGTTGGCTGCAGCGGATGGAACGGCAGACCAGGATTTGAGGGGGCAGGGAGGGTATTTCAGCCTGTGCCAAGCCCAGAAACACAGCGAGAGCTGCCACCTCTCTTGGCTTTACCGTTTCTGAACTGCTGTGGTTCCACGGACAGCCCAGGGAGAGGAGGAAGCAGCAGGCAAGCTCAGAGATCAGATACTGTTCCGGGAGAACTCCCAGTTACCTGCTCCTTGCTCCGAGTCATCCTAGAGATTTCTCTTAATGCCCCAGCAGCTCCTGATCAAGGTCCTTCGCAGCTCGACAGAAAGCCACTTCATTCACAGCTTCTGGAGACAGCCAGAGAAAGGCTAAAAGTGCACGTCCCACGGCTCTGCAAGACTGAGATCCCTGTAGCAAGTCCCTTTGGTCCGTGGACTGCTGCCACGGCCACAGCAGCAGCTCTGCCACTTGCCTGCCACTTCTCACGGGGTTTCAGCGAAATCTTCCAGTGTTTGCTAAGGGAACGAGGAGGAGCAGCCCTTGCTCCCCAGCGCAGCAGCAACCATTCCCCTTTGGCAGAAGGCTCGGCGACATCCAAACGGCTGATATGCTCTTTCTTCCTCGGGCCCAACTTAAAAAGCATATAGGGTCACCCTGCAAATCCAGTTGCAAAGCTCAGCTGCCCAAGACTAGGTTTGGCCCTCTTCTTCCAAACCCTAGAGAGCAGAGGAGCTGTGCAGCTGCCTGCTGCGCAGAGCTCCATGCTCCCCAGGTTATTCCACAGAGCTGCATCTCATTCCGGCTCAGCCTGCCTCCAAAGCAGCTCTCCAGCTGCATCTCCTCTTGGTGAGGACCGACGAACAGTCTCGCCGTAACGCCTGGGGCGGATCTTCCTAGAGAGTCCCCTTCTCTCTTTCTATCTCCCCACCTTGAAGTTTCCAAGGGAGGATCATAAAATTCAGCTGATCATAAGACAGTATTTCTCATGCTGAAAATAATAATAATAATAAAAAAAAAAGTAGACGACATCAAAAATAAAACTTTCAAAAAATTGTAAATAGTGCCATGACATTCTTTGATCTGCAAGGAGTCCGCGAGCCAGGCTCAGCTGCCTCCGAGACCCCTCTCCCTCAGCCGGGAGCTGAGGCTCCTGCTCCCGTCCCGCTGTGCTTCTTAGGAGTCTTGAACCCTCTTCTCTGTACAAAAGAGCTTGAGAGCAGAAGCGGCACCGCAGAAGCAGGCTTCACCGTCGCGTGCCTCCTCCCCACCACAGCCTGACTTGGGCTACAGGATGGCAACAATCAAACTCCTGGTGGGGAAGACAGAGGGGACGGGGATCAAACACCCCGCTTGATGTGGCAGGATCTGCCCCAGACTGCAGCTGCTTTGGCAGGAGAGCGAGCACAGGCTTGTGTGGGCACAAATAGGCACAAGGAAGTACCAGAAGCCTTGTTGCCCTCCCCAGGGAAAGCTGGGCAACGGTAAGAGACCATGGAGTGAATAGCCACGATTCCGTCGGGAGGGTTTTGTGGGTTTTTTTGCAATGAGGGGGAACCACACGACTTACGTTTGACCCCATGGGATGGGGGACGGACCAGGGTGCGCACGTACCATCAGTGACAGCAACAAGATGGGTGAGGCAGCCTCGCTACGTGGAGGATTCAGTCTCCTGCTTCTGTTTGGAGATGAGCTGAGCTTCCTTCAGCGACAGGTACACCTCCTCCTGCGGGTCGTAGTAGTAGAACTTGCGGATGTAGGAGATCAGGGGCCTGGGGAAGGAACGGGCAGGACCTTTAACCCTGAGCCACAGCCATGCCAGACTCCACAAAGGACGACCAGAACCTCCCCCACCTCCCGCAGGAACAGCAGCCTGCACCCCAAGGCTGCGGTACCCGGCAGGTAACCCCACACCCGAGCCACTCCCGCACGCATCCCTACGCACCACGGGACATTTATCTGGTTGTCCCAAGGCTGAAGAGGTGTCAACCATTCCCTCCCAGAGCCCCTGCTGCGGACGCAGATGCTGTCACAGCGGGGAAACCGAGGAGCCTTGCCCCCCGGCCAGCCCTCCAGACTTACTTGGGCAGCGGCAGCTCGGGGATGTGATCTATTCGGACCAGCTGCCTGATCCGAAAGCGGCAAAGGTGCTGAAGGGATTTGACGTTGCTGAACCTGGAGACTGGATACAGGAGCTGGACAGGCGTTGGAGGCAGACCTGTGGGGGGCGGGGGGGGGAAGAAAAGCAGTCTTTGAGACAAGGGTGATATTAGAAAGGAACCAACTACTGATCCAGAAAGGAAAAGCTGGTGCTTGGGAACCGGAGCTCTCTGCAAGGCTGCGGCTGACAGCGCATCTGCCCAGGAGCCCCCTGCTTGGGACTGGGGAGTCAAACCTTCCAGGGGTGATGCCCCTTTGGCTGCAAGGTATCTCCAGCCTTCCTCGCAAGGCCACAACAGTTCTGATGTCACGGGATGCCCGTGGAAAAGCAGATCCCGGGACCCTGCAAGCGCCTACCACCCCCCTTCGCCCAGGGCTAGTAGACGAAGCATCGCTTTATACTGAGAAGCGACAGGGTTTCCAAAGGACGCAGATGAAAACCAGAGGAGAAGGCAGGCAGCCTGACCGGCACGTAGGCTTTGCTCTGCACAATCCTTCGGGTAGTTCTAGCAAGGCATTAAAAAGCTGGGGGATTTGGTCAGCTCAAGCCACGCCAGAGTTGCTCATTCTTGGGGTCACGAGGCTGGGCACAAAGGCGGAGGCGGCGGCAGCTTCGCTCGAGCCAGCGCCCCACGCAAGGAGCAGCTTCGCAGGGCTGGAAGCGAGCTGCATCCCGCCACCCCCCCCAAAAACCTCCTCCTCCCCCAAAGTTAAGAGCAACAATCGAGCCCACAGAACCCGGAGGTCAGCGGGAGCACCAGGAAGGATCTTTGGGAGCTGGGTTCATTCACAGCACAAGGTTTTATCTGTCTTTACAGAAGGATTCAAAGCTAGTTACACTCTAACCCCCTCCTGCTGGCTTGTCTCTGAGGGCAATGGAGTGAAAGGAGAAAAGGGAAAGCTCTTCACACTAAGATGGGCTCAAAACTGCTCCAGGCAGCTCAGGAAGCTGTGAGCCAGCTTTTGAGAAAGCAAAGAACAGCAATCAATTGAAGGCTGGGTTCTCCCCCCTCCCACCCCATCCTTATTCTCCTACCAAAAAGGAATTAGCCTCTGGGAGCTCAGCCAGCAGCTACGGGGACGCAGCACGAGCTCCGCACGCTGTGCTAGCCACATGCCTCGCTGCCAGGAGCCAGACGCGAGCTGGAAACAGCCCCCTCCTCCGAGCAGCCGTTAACATTTCAGCAGGAGAACAGCACTAACGAGCACACTGGGGAGATGCAGATCCTCGGTGTTCTCCCGCTGAAGATCAGGCGTCACTGCGAGACTTGGTTTTTCCAGGATCAAGGCGCAGCGACTCTTTAAGAAGCGCCCAGGTCCAATGCTGCACCCCGATGGAGAGGTGCTGGACCCCGACGGAGAGATGCTGGACCCAGAGCCAGCAGCACGGCTGGCTGGCGGCTCAGAGCGGGGACCAGGCAGCAAGGGACTCCTCAGCAGGTGCACTGCACCGTCTGGGGGGGGGATTATTTTCTTTTTCCACGATATTTTCCTATAGCAAGTCCTTTCTAAGGTATTTGCTTGGAGTCCTAAGCCCTCGAAGCCCTGCTCTCAGGGGGAAGCGATCTCAGGATCTGAAAGGTAAAGGATCTTGAAGCTGAAAGTGTTTTTTGAAGGTAGGATACATTACAAAGCTGGCTTTACATCCCTCTCCTCCCCAAAGCATGGCCACGTTATAAATCAGCTTTCCAGTTACTGGCGGTGTCTGCAGCAGAGGGCAACACCGAACAGCTCCGGGCTGCGACTCCAGCCCCGCCAGGAATCCTGAGGAGGCAACATCCCATCCCTCCTCCCCTCCAGCCTCTTCTAGACCCAAAACTCTTCGGGCCGAATCCTGTCCATGCTGCGGTGCCATGGAGACGTTACAGTCACCAGCAGGGCCTGCAGGCACGATGGCAATACGGATAGGGAGCAAATATACTGTAATTTCACTTGCAGATGCACTGCAGCAATCCTCCCACGCTTCTCAGTCCTGCCCCTCTTTGCTCCGCTGCTGCCACCCGCCTCACCGCAGCAGCATCCCCGCTCCTGCTCTGTTCCGTTCAGAGCATCGCCGCTCACCCGCCCTCCCAATCCTGTCCCCCACTGTTGCTCTCTCACAAGTCAGGGGCACGTCTGCCGATTTGGCACGGACTCTTCCCTTCTTTTCACGTTGGATTTTTTGGCTAGCTTTCTGGTACACCAGGACAGAGGAGTGAAAACCAGAAAAATAAACAAATACAGAAGATACCGGTCCCGTCGCCTGCCCGGATTTAGCCGGAGGGAGATGTGAGCCCATTTAAGGAACCAGAGCCTGACGGATGGGGAAACAAGCCCTCTGCAATCCCAACAGCACGCAATCAAACACGCTTCAACAAAGCTTCACTAACACTCCCCTCCTCGTTTGCAAGCACCTGCCTGTCGATGGGCTCCGGCACCACGGTCCCCCCCAAGGGACCCTGAATCTACAGTATCTGTTGCTTGAGGCTCACTTTGAGCTCACGCTTGGAAATGCTCCCACACGCTCAGCTTAACGCGTCTCCTCGACAGCCCCCGGTGGGTCTCAGCTAAGGGGGAGCTGGGAAACTACAAAGCATGGAGCGGTTCGTAAGGGCAGCGCCGCTGAGACTGGGGGAGGGAAGACAGCAAGAGTTTTAGTAGCCAAATAATTGCTTGTGGAGGGAGTAGTTTTCCAGTCTCCAGCTCCATTTGTCACAGTGCGAGACGGTACCACGTTTCCATACCGCTGAAAAGAAAGGTTGGGGAAGTCACCTTAGCACCACGAGCAAGCGGCGCAGCTGCCGAGCGAGGGGTCTGCTCCTCAGGAGCCTTCTGAGAAGTCAGCAGGCGAGGATGCAGAGCAGGGCACTGAGTGCAGCAGACCAAAGCCACCCGAGACGGGCTCTCTAGGACAGACCGGCAGTAATCACAGAGCAAAGCAGCCCCCAGGCTCAGCACAGGAGACTCACCTGGAACCCTGGATCGGAGGAAGTAGAGAAACTTCCCGTTTTTGGAGTGCATGATTGCTCTCTTTATGAACTCCACCACAGACTGGCAGCGGTCTTCAAACTTGGGATGGCACCACAGGCTGAAGGTCCCTTCCAACAGAACAGAAAAGGTTTCACGTTATAGGAGCGCCAGTGGCACGAGGAGACATTGAGTCACGAGCCCGATGTTCTCAAAGGCCAGGTGGATGCCCCAGGCTGGCTGCTTCCCGTAGAGCTGGGACAAGGCAGGGCACTAAGAGGAAACACCAGTGGCACCAGCTTGCAAGGACGCTGTCCCACTGGATCCAGTGCTCTCCAAGAGCTGAGGATACGCAGAGAGAGACGACAAGGTGAGCGCTGGAACTCACGCACGGCCGCAAGCCAGGCTTGCTGGAACTTGTGGACAGCCTGCAGTGACAGCTGCGCCTAAAACTTCAACTACTAAAACAACTACCAAGAAAAAAAAAAAAATCCTTTAACAGGGCATTAGCAGATGCCCCTGCTCCTCCACAGTATCCCACCACCAGCACTCCCAAAGAAAGCCAGTGCGTCACGGCAAAGCCTGTGCACAGAGGGGTGCAAAACCAGCGACCCGGGTGCTGCGGCCCTCTTCTGCCAGCTCTCCGGCTGTCAGCGATCGCTTATTTCAAAGCGGACCCGGGAGCAGCTTCACGTTCTTGCCAGCTGTTCCAAACACCTTAATTCAAATTACCATCAAGCCAGAGCCGGGGTCAAGACACAGCGATACCGTCCTCCCCGTGCTGCCACCCGACACGGCGTATGCCTTGAGCTCAAGCGGCAAACACTGAAACTGGAGACAGGCGGCACGGGGAAAGTGGGCCCTCCAGCCTCTGTACGGCTCTCTAAATAGGTTAAGCTTAAGCCTCAGAGCAGCCCAGTCTCACCATCCCTCCCAGACGCTCCCTCCTTGCAACAAAACGCAGCCGCTTATCCCCCTCCCCGTGCCGAAGCGCTGCCCACAGCCCCGCCGTACCTCCCCTTCTGTCCGCGGGTCTGCCAGCGCCCCAGTAGAGCTGACACGGAGCGGAGCTTCACGGGGAAGAGGAAAAAAAGGGGAAAACAAGGGCTCTGTTGTGGATGGAGCCCAGCAGGAGCCAGGCAGGAGGTGTGCGACACCACCAATCCGCACCAGCGCCGGAACCCAGAGCGAGAACGGCGGCGGAGTAACTTTGCAAACACCCTGTATCCACGTAAAGAACTTGTGCTCGGGAGAAGGGGCAGCCACATCGGAGGTAGCCAGTTACATAGTACAGACCAAGGACATTTTTGGAGGAGCAGCTCCCCCAGCACCATCCTGTTACAGAAAAACCAGAGGAAGCAGCTCCGCAGGGAATCCAGCACTCGCGGCTTTCTACAGGGTGGAGAGGGGCTCCATCCAGCCCACAAAATTTATAACACATCTCCTTCTTCCCCCACAGCTAGGTCGGGTAGGCTCTACTGGGAAAAGATGCCTCTCATCCCTGCCCTGGGCCAGCCTGCTAAACATCCAGGATCAACAAGCAGAAAAATAAGTAATCCTTCCTGGGAATCTTGGATCTGAACGAGCCCTTAAAAGTGGCCAGTAGATGCAAAGGACAAAGTATAAACCAGCCTCCCCAGCCCACCTGAAAAAAGAGACAAAGAAAATCTGGTTTCTTCATCTGATCTACCTGAGACCTGAAGGTCAAGCATTTCTCTCTTCCCTGTTCCCCCAGCCTCACCATTTGTCACCTTCACGGGTTTATCGAAGTGCTCAGGTCTGCAGTTTTCCGTGGTGCCGCAGCACATTCAGCACAAGGCAGCCAGTCCTGGGGGGCGGGGGGTGGGCACAGGGCTGCCGACACAGACCGAAGCGCTGCACCCAAACCTGAAATCCTTGATGCAGTGCCCCGGCTGGGAGCGCTGCTCTAGGGAAGGTGGCAGCACCAACCTTCACCCGTGCAGCGAGGGCAGCCTGAGGGAAGGGAAGGACACCGGGCTAAGGCAGCTCCGAGAACGGATGTATCCCAGCCCCAAAATAAGAAAGCAGAGCAGCAGCAAAAGAAGTTTGCTCCAAAGATCAATTATGAAAAAGCACCCACTGTACAGGCAGCCTCACATCTCCTCCAGCTGCAAGAGCTTCTTGTAATTTCTATAAAGACAGGGTGATGAAAATCCTCCTTACGCAATGGTCAGGGACAGGGGAACTGGCTCTAGATGGGCAAGAATTACTGCTGGGGCATCTTCCCATCAGAGGGGCTCAAGACCAGAAGTGCTGCCAGGTTTTGCTAGCAGCGGTGGAAGACGACAACAGTGGCATCCCCGGGGCAAGGGCAAAAAGGAGAAAAAGAGAAGCTTTGCTCTGAAAGGTTGCAAACCACTGTTTTCTGCAGCAGGTTGGCTGGGAAGCCTCAGAACCCATTATTTGCAGGGCCATTTAATGACAAGGCGCTATAGGCAGCTGTTATTAAAGCTTGCCCACTGGTTACAGGGCAGATTCCCCCTGTGCATTGAGCCCCTCGGGCATTTCCCTCGGCCTGAGGTCAGGTGTCTGTACGACAGCTCAATGCAGAAAACCACATGTGAAGACGAGCAGACAAAGCGCGTGGGCGAGGTGAGAAGCAGCCCGACGCAGGAGGGTGAGCGCAGCAGGAAGAAAGGGCACAAACAGCACGCCGAGAGTTCTCGGAATAAAAACCCACCACGGTGGAGCTAAAGGCTCAGCCTGGGACCGACTGCAGCCAGTACCACCGCCGAGCATCCCTCGAGCAGCGGGAGAGCAAGGTGAGGTGACGAGCCACAATGTCAGGAGATCATTTCTCATTTCACGGGGAAACAAGCTCTGTTTTGGGAAGCACAGACAGCCACGAGCGATGGCTCCTGCTGCACATCCCATCTCAGTGACATCGGATCCCAACGGCATGGGATCCAGTTTTCCAAAGCAAGGCCTGAGGACAGGCACAGGGAATTGTATTCTCCAATTTTTCAGAGTCAATAAGGACAGTCGCTGCTTGAGGCATAAGAAGCAAAGTCAAATGCAGCTTCTAAGGCCTCTTGCAGAACCTCACCACAAGAGCGAGGACATGCTGCTGCTGCTCCCCCTTCTCCTGCCGGCCCTGTGCCCCGAGCGCCGTTCTTGGGACCTTGAGATCAGACTGGTCCCCAGCCGCAGGCCTCCGCCACCCCCAGAACCACCCGTGGCTCTTACCTCTGTAGTGCTCCATCCTGGTGTGATGGGTGATGCCCTGCGACCGAAAGCTGAGGCTCAGGATGTAACGGGGGTCAGAACTGTCTCGGACCAGAAAGGATCCGTCCGGCTTCCCCTTCAGCTTCATCTCTGCATCCTCCCAGTTCATCGGTCCCCAGTACCACCCGCACTAGCAAAGGAGACAGCCAGAACGTCAGCAGAAGCTAGCAAGGAAGATTTTATCAGCAACCAAACGCAGTATGATTTGTTCTTGTTGTTAATCCCCTTTAAATGTCAAAATGGAAGTGCCTGGTGATACCTGCCCAGGAGTATGGGTGGTCAGGACTCGTTGCTCCTGGACACCATCACATCCCTTACCACCCAGAAGTGGGGAAAGACCAGACGAGACCACGCCACCCCTTCCATGCACAACAAAGTGCTCGTCTAGACTCAAAGGCCTCACCGGGGGAAAGGCAGGAGGCTTTTTTTTTTTTTTTTCAGTCCCATCCTAATCTTACACTCCTAAGTCTGTAAAAGGGATGATGCCCCCAAAAACCAGAGCCGAGACACACAGCCTTTCCCTCCCGGCTGCTGCCACCAGCCCACGGCGCCGTTACCTTCTCCAGCTCCCGCAAGCTGGCCGCGAAGCTGCTGGAGTCCGGGCGGTAGAGGGGACACTGCAGGTGCGGGGCGGGCTGGCCGGGCATCGCCTCCATCGGCCTCAGCGGGACAATCCGTGGGAAGGCGTCTGCAGAGGGAGAGAGCGCCCAGGCCACGGTCACCCGTGGGGAGCTCACCCCCCCCAGGACCGGTCGCCCTGTCCCCCTCGCACAGCTCTGGAGGGCAGGAGGGGCAGAGCTGCAGCGTGGAGGAGGGAGCTGGGCTGACCGACGCGAGGACGATGTCCTGGTGAAGGACACAGCGGGAGTCACTACCTGGCCCTTCCAAGGTGACTCGGTGCCTTCACCTGCTATTTCCTTACGCTAGCTCGGAGGGAAGGCAAGGGATGATGTGCCAGGTGGCACAGACTGGAAGGAACGAGCGCGCATCCTGAAAAAGGGGGCAGTTAAAGCCCCCGGGGTCCTGAAGGAAACCGAAAGCAAGAGGGTCGGGGCGCAGGAAGCATCCTGGTGTGCCGTTAGGCTGGCTGTCAAAGCTGGGGCTCCTGCCCTGACCCCTGTTCCCACCTTCCGACATCGCCGCCTCTCGTTAGGTGACACGGCACAAAGCGGGGTGGGCTGCGCTTCGGCCAAACCCCCCGGAGGAACCCGAGAAAACGGGAGATGCTGAACTGGGGATAAAGCTGCTGCAATCACGAGCTTCAGCAAAACTACCGCGGGCAACAAGAGCCAACGCCACAGAAACCAGAGCCTGGACACCACAGTGCCTGCGCACTCGGCGGCGTAGGACTGAGCAGGCGATGCAGGCGGCACCGTGGCTGTTGAAGCCTGAAGCGCTGCCTTCAAGTTTACCAAGAAACCCCCCAACGTCCAGACCCCTGAAGGGGAAGCCAGAGCCTTGCTGCTAGAGCTAAGCTGACCTGGGGCATGGGGCGGAGGAGGCGGAGGCAGAGGGAAAGACTGCAAGGAGGAACCCATTGGACCCACTAGGACAGATGCAGGCAGCGTCCCACTGATATCATCTAGGAGAGAACAGAGGCAAGAGAGATTCAGAAAACAGGAAAGCGAGCGAGCTCTGCGCCTGACAACACGGCTCCAGCAAACCGGCCCTCAGCACCGCCTGGAGAGGTGAAGATGGAGCTTCCCACCCGCAGCTCACCATCCTCCTCCCGCTCCTGAGCGCAGGGGCTGCTGCTGCTGCTGCTTCCCACCAGCTCGGAGCCTCGCACACACACATGCACGCCCACACGCGCTCCTGGACTGAAGGAGACTGTTTTCCAGCCCAGCCAGCTCCTCGCATGCAGCTTGCAGCACAAGACAGGCGTTAACAGGAGACGTCACAGGCTCAGCACACGGGATGTGCAGGGCAAGGTGCTGCTGGCTCAGGCTGACTTCACCCATCCTGAGCTGCTCCTGTGCAGGGGAGCCTCCTCCAGCGGAGGGTGCAGAGCAGCTAAGCCAGGCTCCTCGTGCAGCAACAACCCGGGGAACCTCCACTTCCACCGACTGGAGAGCACAGCAAGGAACCAGCCCCGCTGGGTGACGGGTAGGAAGGGGCGGAAAGTTTCCAAAAGCAGCAGAAATGCTACAAAACCAGCACTTTCCCTCCCACCTCGCATCGCTCCACCAGCACCCTCCCTTCCTGGCTGAGCTAAGAGAAGCTTTCAGCCAACAGCAAAAAAATCCTATTGCCAGGGAAGGGTGAGCAGGCACGTTACGGGGTCAGACGAGCAGGCAGCGAGCCCGCCACCAGCGACCCTCAGGACGCTCCTCCGCCATCCCTGCGCGGGCACATCGGCAGCCGCTACGCTCCCGGAGGGACACGCGGCAAAGGATGCTCTCCGGGACGGTACCTAGCAGGCTGAGGCTTCTTCGCGGCGGAGGCGGTGGAGTCGGAGGGTGAGGGGAGGTCAGTCCTCGCTGAGAGATGTCCACGTCCACTAGTGACACTGTTTCACCTGAAGGTTGGTGGAGCAAGACCGTTAGTACTGCACCTCCGCCGGGGCACGCAGAGGCTCAGCGTGGGGAGTGGGGGGAGAGGGGAAGGGGCAGTGACCTCCGCAGGGTTGGGAAGATGATCCTGTTGGCAGTTTTCAAATCGAGTCGCCCTGCCGCATCGCTTCAGAGACACTGCTCAGCTCTGCTACCGCAGCCCGAAGGTCAGGCAGAAGGGAACGACACCCGTACGCGGGCCCGATCCCAGTCCGAGTCCGGCAGCAGCAGAGACCTTTCCAGCGCCCGCACTTTGCTTGGGGAATGGTTGCACAGGTCTGCGTGGCACCCGCCAAGGTACCTCTCCTGTTAGTGCTGATCTCAGCTGCCCTACAAGTGCCTTGGCTGATCAGACAAATACCTTCTACCCCAAAGGCTGGGACGGTCCCAGCTCTTAAAATTAATACCAGGGAGCTGGACAGGCTTTTACATTAAATCCCTGGAATTCACTGAAGCCCCAAAGCTTTGGATCCAGGAGACCGGGGAAAACAATGACACAAACTAAGAGGTCTAACTGAAAACCAGAAAAGCTTAAAATTAGTCTAAAATCACGGCAGAGAAACAAAGCCATCAAATCAAGGTCAAAGCATCAGCCTTGATAACGGACTGATAGAGAGTCTGAAGGAAAACACCTAAATCCTAAAGACACCCCTAAGTGGTGCTACCGCAGCCATGGCATGTTTCCCCCCCCCCCCCCCAAAAAAAAAAATAAAATTCAGTCTAACCAGGCTCTGATGAACCACCGCCACTGAAACCAAGTTATCCCAACCATCCGAACCACAGTCTCAAGGACAACAAAATCTGGCTGCCTTAGATTTCAATTCCTGTGGGCAGGGAACTCCTCTTCTGCTCCAGATACCGTCCGCAGCGTCGCCCGCCTCTTGGCAAGCGCCTGGCAATGTATTTACCGTCCATAACACAGGACAACATTGACTCAGCTTCCCCGCCCCCCCCCCCCCCCCCGGTTTTAAAAGTCCCGTCTATTAATAAGCGATGCTAAGAGGAGTATTTAGGGTGGGTTATTATCCGAGGTGCCTTCTCCCCGGGGGACTGAAGGGTGTGAGCACACACGGGTGCACACAGCCAACTCTTTCATTTCCACACCTTCAAAACGAAGCGGCTGGCCCGCGTTCACCTTGTACAAACAAAACCGAAGGGTAACCAGACTAACAGGGGCTGCGCTGATTCCGCTTGCAAATCCTGCCAAACGCAGCAGGGGCTGCGGCGGGATTACGGAGCCAGCGTTTCCAAGAGGTGCCCAAGGAGAGGTCAGGAAAGGGGAGCACAGCCTCCCCGAAGCCCTTCCCTCATCCCACACACTAAGCTGAAAGCAAATCACCAAAAAAAACTCATCCAAGTTGGGCCCAGCGTTCGAATTCTGTCCCACTTTGGCGGTCCCAGTCTCAGAAAATCCCCTACAGAGCAGCTGCGAAAGAAACCGAGAGCTCAGCGGTGTAAACCTGAAGTCAACAACAAACCAAAGCAATTCAGATCCAGATATTCACTTTGGAGATGCTTCCACCATCTTCTGCAAAGGAAAAACTACTATGAGGGCATTGCCACTGTCCCACCAACGGGCAAAAATTGCTGTCAGTAATTCTAAAAACAGCTAATAGGATAAGCTAACAATTAATCAGATCAACACCACAAATTTAGAGCAAAAATTTGCCAACTCCAGGTTCTCCTGTGTTGTTCGTTTGGAGGAAAAGCAGCTCTGCGCACACATCCATGCACCCCTACCACCCGCACGCAGAATTACGGTTTTTACACCCACAACTTCCCCTAGCAACAGCTGACAAAGCAGCAGAAGCAGCTTTTGCTTTCAGCAGCTTCGATTTGCTAAATAAACGCACACGACACTTCAGAGGAAGCCACATCACACAAGGAGCACGTCCTCGTGTGCCGCCCCGCGATCCAGGCATCGGCTGGGGGGGATGCGGGAGCGGAGGAGAGAACAGGCACCACCACCACGGCTGAGTCACCCCCAAGTGACTCCGCTCTGCAAGAGCTGAACGAGCCACGAGAACCCGCAGGAGCGGATCAGAAGCTTCCAGTTACTAGTTTTGGGCAAGTCAGACACATGCTCTGCCTCGAAGGTCACTTCTCTGCAATTCCAAGCGGTTCCCAGCACGGCTTCACCACTGCTCTCCACAGCGGGTTTCGCCCTCCCTGGGAACACAAACCACCCACCAGCCCCTGCCCTGAGCCCTCCAGCCTCCTGCCACGCACCGACCGAGCCGCAAGAGGTGGCTTCCAGCCCTACCCGCCGGCTTCTCCGAGGGCGGCTGCTGCTACACGTCACATCTTGGTCCCCTTGCTCCGCAGCAAGACCCTCAGCGTGAACTTACTTCGAACGCGACCTTCCCAACACGCCACGTAAAACCACACGCAGCTGAGAAATACTCACTTGTGACTTTAGATTCCTACTCATGTTTTGAGACGCGGTTCTCCCGAGGAAGCCCCTGGCCCTGTGGCTAGCGCTGTTTTGGCTACGAGCCCACACCAGAAGAGGCACATGACTGTGACTGGGAGCTTTTTCAGCAGGACAGCTTTCAGCTGCCAGCAGAGCAGGACTCCCCCCTCACCCCACTCACCGACCAGCCAACTTCCCCCTCCCTCCAGCAGAAAAGGGAAGGTCAGAAACCAGCAGGATGCAGGGAGACACATGCAGCAGAAGGTAATGCTCCCCCAAAGAGGTTTCAATTCCCAGAGCTTGTCGTGCAGCAGAGCTGCTGATGCTGCCGTGCCATCCAGGAGGGAAGCTGGGCTTGCCCTCAGCCCCCCTCAAACCGCAGGATGGAAGCACCCAACTGCACTTGCTCTACAGGGGATTTTCCAAACCACTTGGCTGCAAACAGCCCTGCGTGGAGAAAGGACCAGCACCTCCCAGAGCCCGGCTCGACCCGGCGTTTCAACAGGACGCATTGCAAAACGCTGACTTGCAACAGCCACGTTCTTTACAGCTCCTCTTGGGCAGGGTTTGAGGGCGAGCAGGGCAGAGGGACACCTCACAGAGATCCCGGGTTGCACGCGGAGGCAACATTCAGCATCCACCATCGAGCACATGCTGCTCTTTTCATAGCAAAATGAAACGCCACGCTGCAAACCTTGCAAACCCTGCAAATCCTTACCTGTGAAGAGGGGGCTGAACACAACCGGGGAAAAGGCACTTTGAGTTCTTGTCAGTCTGTGTTTCCTATCGGAAATAAGAAAGACATCGTTAGTAGAGGTGAGGAGACGCCAGGCATCCCACCAGAAAGCAGCTTGACCTTCTCAGACCAGAGGAACCTTCACCATTCTTTACAGAACCTTGAGACGGCTCAGCGCTGCGTGTTTATTCAACTCCTAGAGCAGCGCTTTGGCTTAAGTAGGGCAGCCAACCAGTAAAGCTAGGTCTCCGTCCTGCTACGAAGCAAATCTCTAACTAGGTAATTAATAAAGTCATTGGAAAGAAAACCCCAAGCAAGTATGGTGAGCGGAGCCAAGAAGCTGTTTCACAACAGGCATCACGCTATTCCTCCGGATCAGGCATTGCCAAACGCCTTCGACAAACAGGTTCGGTCCCTGCGCAATGAGGGGCTGTGCCTGGAGCGAGCGCGTCGCTCGGAGGATGCCGTGTCCCCAAAGGCATTCAAAATGCAGGTGCAGGGCAGGCGAGCTAAACCCAGAGCACCGAGATGGATGGAACCAGCTCAAAACACACCTCTGAGGCCCCAGGAATACCAGCAATTCCCGTGAAGCTCGTTTTCCAAACCCGCAGTTTTATAACAACACTGTAGCCAGCCCTGTGCTCTCCCCACACAAAAGCACTCCTTCCAGCACCTTCCTACTGCGATGCTAAAGGGCTTTATCCAGATTTAGGCAGAGGAAACGCTGGTAAACTGAGGCACAGAGTATGGCACCCTCAGGACTTGAATCCGCGGTTGAGGCGAGGCGAGAAACGTGTTCCCGGTGCCAGAAACTCGCTCCCGCCGAAGAGAGGAGCACAAGAACAAAGTTGAGCACAAGCACAGCCCTCACGAGCCGCAGGTTCGACAAAGGCAGGTCCTTCCAGCACCCACAGCGTATCGTGCAACGCCCATCCCGGCACTGGGCAACCTGTAGGTCTGTACTGGGAGAGCCAGGGTTACTCCAAGTTCAATAACACAACCGCACTGCGCTGGCCAGGGAAACTGGTCCCATGGCATCCAGCCCAGCAACTGCACCACCAAGACCTAGAGCTCAGAGACCAGCTCTGCCCACCGCCGGGACACACCACCCAGCAGGCTGTCAGGGGCTGGCTCTGTTCCTCTCGGACGTCTCCTCGCGCCCCAGCACGCGGCTGCCCCTGAACCTGCCCCCGAAGCCTGCCTTGCGCTTCAGACCCCAGCTCTGCTCACAGCCTCCTGCGAAAGCCGGACAAAATTTCGGGTAAAACCAGCTCGGAGCAAGGATCTGCCGCCCGCCTGGAAGGGCTGCACGGAGCAGATGCAACTCAGCGGCCCCACAGGGAGGAGAAACCCAAGCTCCGGGCTCATGTGGCTGTGCACGACGAGCCCTGGCAGCGCAGAGCAGACGGGTGCACCCTCCTCTCCTCCCAGCACAGACCAAATGCTTCTCGTGTCTGCGTCCAGACACATCCCTGGGTCGCACAGCTGTGAAGAAAGGCTGAATACTGTAAGTTTTCAAATAAAAATACTAAGGAACACTCATCATCACGATAGATAAAACCCCATGAAAATGTCTGGAAGCGTTTTCATTTTAAGGCTCTCGCACCTATTTGAGGGCTGGATTTTTTCCCCAAAGGAGAGCAATTCACCAATTATCAGCCACACATACACAAAATTACACTTCTGGACTAATATCAACTAACATTATAGTAACAGCTCTGTTCCCACCCACTAAGCCAGATGGAAAGGAGCACTGCTGGCATTTTGCTGTTACCAAAACAGCTATGTTTTATGCCAACATTTTACAGTCATTGATTTTGGAGATTTCTCATCTCTTGCAAGCTCACATCAGCAGCAGGGAGAGAACAAGAAACTATTCACGTGGACTGAATCCTCCACCTCCCAACTCAGCCTCCACCAAAACAACATACTTCCAAACTTCCTCCTCCTGCCCTCAAGTTCAGCAGTATCCAAACGACGCCGAAACCCACAGAGAAGCAATTACATGTGACCGGTACCCGAGTGCCGCTGCCTTGGATCAGCGCAGCCCTGCAGAGCTGGAGAAAGCCAAAGGTGGACGTTGCCGTGAACGCCATGGTCAGATTCTGCACAGATTTGTGCACACAGAACTGGGAAACCCCTCGAGCTCCGGCAAATAAGGATTTTTAGGGTCAGTTACCCACCAGTTCTGTAATAGCGGCCGGCATTTCCCACGGTGCTGCCTTTGCTCATTCCAAGGCACTGCCTCGTTATCACTACGGCAAATCTTACCTGGCCACCCGGGCTGGCTCTGTGCTACTTTATACATGTAATAACGTGGAGACATGTTAAAAAACCCAAGGTCACCACCACAACTAACTTACCAGACTTGGGTACCCAGCGAGGGATGCGCAGCAGATGCTGGCCGGCGCCGAGATGTCCCTGCGCCCACCCATCTGCAGAGCCTCACCCCGTCCCCTTTCCCTCCAGCTACCTTGACGGCCAAACTGCTTCCAGAAAGTTGTTTCACCGACAGAGTCTTTACTGAACACCCAAGTCCTGGCTGAGAAGCCACACGTTGGTATCTCCACACTGAGTTTCTGCAGCTCAGCAGAACCCCGCTATTCATTTTAGGTAATGGGGCTGGTTTCTTTCCCAACTGCTGCTGCAGGCGGGAGCCAGTGGTGCACCGATGCTGCCTCGGGGACCAGCACCACCATGGGAAGCCCAGGCAGCAACTCCAAATACCAGGAATTCGGCTCCTTGTGGATGTTTAAAGGAAGAGCCTGACTAGGTATCGCCCATCGCAGATGAAGGGAGCACTTCACCAGCAGCCTGCAGAGAGACTTGCAAGTCAGGAATAAGAGCCCGATAGCAAGCAGAGCTGTGAATTAACCCAAAAATCGCTCTGAGCCCACCTCATCAGCCACAAGCGATGGCAGCAGCGACTCACAATGAACGCCAGGCCCATCCTATATTAATGGGGGCCATGCATTGGGAGGCAACAACCTCCAGCTCTTTGCAGAACCCAGGGAAGGTCATCGTCTGTGTCCCCCCCTCAGTCAAGCCGTGAAGACGGGTGCAAAGCAGCAGACAGCACGCAGCAGCACAGTATAAAGTCTGGCAAAAACCACAGCGGGAAATCAAGTCGCTGCACTACACACCTCCAAACCGAGGGACCAGGGCAACAGGGAGGGGAGGAAAAGAAAATCACCATCTGCCGAGGCCGAAAATTCGCTTCCCAGCAAGCCCAGCTTCCCTAAACCGTGTCTACCCTCCTCAGGAGACCACGAGCATCCCAGCATCCCAAACCACACGTCCTGGCTGGCGAGAGCGGGGCCAGACCTCGGAGCCAGCAGACACCATCCCACCGAGGTGCTGGAGAGATGCCAGCACACCAGCAGCTGCGTTCCACGGGCGCAAAAAGCCCGGCTCAAATAAGCCAGCCCTCGCCAGCAGGAGAGGGACCGCTGGAACTGGAAGCGGGGAAGTCATCCCTGAACCGCTAGAGTTGCTGCATCAGGCACCTTGAAGTAACCTTTGTTAAAATATCGCCTAATTAGCGCTGCAGAGTTGCACGATGCCAGAGCAAGAAGTGACCACGACACTCCCCGAGCGGAGGGGGGACCCCGATGGTGATGGGTCCTGCTCCACTCCCAACCGGCCGGGGCACCGGTGCCAGCTCCGCACCAACGCCAGCGCTGGGAGGTCCCGGGCGCTCCTCAAGCGTAAGGACGGAATAAACCACGAGCCCATTAGCAAAACATTATGTCATTACAGGCAACGCGGCTCGCTACTGTTTGAGGCCCATTTAGTCATTTGTGGGGAACGAAGCCGTTGTATAAAATGGTTTCCCTACCCCACATGCAAAAGCGGGGCTCCTCGCGGGCACAGCAGCTCGAGGGAGGACTCAAACACCCCGAGCAGCTGCGGGGCTGGGAGCTGACACCCGGAGCCGTGGCTGGCCCATCTCAGAACCCATCCTCTGCTTCCAAGGGGAGGTCACTTTGGCCTCTGCTGCAGCCCGGTTGCCTTTTGGGCTGCCAAAGTGCCCAGTGGGTCACACCTGACCCAAGGCCAACATCTTCAGAGCAAGCCTGGAGAAAGTTTTCTGTTCAGCCCATCAACAGGTCTGCAGCTGCACTAAGGAGGCAACATCCCCGACAGCCTCACAGGAGGTTAATTAACCCCGCAGGGGAAGTACCCTGCTGTCACACTCAAGGCTCCATTCAATTATTTAATGCTGCTGCCGGGCGGGCTGTCCCTGCCTCCTCCATGAAGAATTCCAGTTCTGCTGCTGGAAATGCTACAGAAAGTGGTTTCTGGAGCATGGGACACCCACCCCAACCAGAGCCGGGTACAGCTCAGCCCTTCACCCTCCGCAGCCGGCATCAAGCAGCTCGTGTCTCCCGCTGAAACACGAGGCTGGAGCAGGCAAGGCGTGCCGGAGCCAACGGAGCGGGGCTGAGGAACAAGGGGGTACCCGGGATCCCACAATTTGTCCCTCCAGCCTAACGCACAACCCAGCCAACCTCGGGCTGCCAGCATTCCCTCCGGCCATGGCACAGGGGGACAGCAGAGCCACCACGGCAGCACCCACCGCCACCACCGACGCCGGAGCCCAACCGTGATGCTCGTGAGCCACAGGAAACCATTCTGCGCGGTGCAGGAGGGTGAGAGGAAACACCAGCCCCTCAGCTCTGGGCACAGCACTTCCTCGCTCGGCCGGTGCCGTGGCATCCCGGGGCTCCGGCCGCCCCACCGGGCCTGCTCCCGGATGGTTTTCCACCATCCGCTTTGCCAGGAGCTGCATGTGCCTCCGCCAGGCTCCAGCTGCGCTCGCCCACCCCGTGCACAAGACGAGGCCTCGGCAGCTGCTGGAAGTGGCCCAAGCCCAGCTCGGAGCCGAGGGACGGCCGCGGTGCCCAGGGGGGACGGCACCTGCGCCGGGCCACCAGCCTCACTGCACTGCCATCCTGTGCTGCCATCAACCCGGGGGTCCCCCGGCTCCCTGCAGCGCCTGTCCTGCCACCCTGGAACGCCCCCAGGCCAGGGACCCCCCCCAGCCCAGCTCAGCCTTTAGGGCCGGGGACACCCCCCAGCCCAGCTCAGCCCCTGGGGCCGGTGACACCCCCCCAGCCCAGCTCAGCCCTTGGGGCGACCCCCCCTCAGCCCAGCCCCTTGAACCGGGGACCCCTCCAGCCCAGCTCAGCCCCTGGAACCATGTATCCCCCCAGCCCAGCCCCTGGAACCCCCTACCCAGCTCAGCCTCTGGGGTGACCTCCCCCAACCCAGCTCAGCTCCCCGGGCCGGCGACCCCCCCCCAGCCCAGCTCAGCCTTCAGAACCGGGGATCCCCAACTCAGCTCAGCCCTTGGGGCGAACCCCCCCCCCCGGCCCTGCCCAGCCCCGGGCCCCCCCGTACCTGCCCGCCTCCTGCTCGCGGCCGCGGGCCCCGCAGACGTCGGTCAGGCTGCCGGCCGAGGCGGGCAGCTCCCCGGGGCGCCGGGCCTCGCTCCCGCCGGCGGCATCCCCGGCCGAGCCGCCGCTGCAGCTCTTGGTGCGGAAGAGGCGGCTGAGGCGGACCCGGAGCGAGCCCTTCCTGGCGCCGGGGCCCCCGGGGCCGGCGGGGGGCGGGGGGGCGCCGGCCCCTCTCCCGGCGGCGCGGGCAGCCCCGCGGCCGGGGGACCCCGGCTCCTCCTCCGAGCAGCTCCCGGCCTCGTCGGGCTCCAGCGCCTCCAGCACCAGCAGCGCGTCGCTGGTCTCCTCGGCGGCGGGGCCGGCGGGCGGCGGCGGGCCCAGGCAGGGGCATGGGCAGCCCGCCGGCCCCTTCGCCCCCAGCCCGGGCGGCCGCAGCCCCAGCGCCGCCAGCTGCAGCTCCAGCCCCCCCGGCGGGGCCGCCCCCCACCTGGCCGCCGCTTTGGGCTCCAGCGCGCAGCGGTGCCGCGGGCACAGCAGCTCGCCGCCGCCTCCCGCCGGGCCCCCGCCGCCGCCGCCCGCCGCCGGGCCGCCCTCCTCGCCGGGCCGCCCCTCCGCCGCGTTGCGGAACACCATCAGCTGCGGCGGCGGCCGCGGGGCCCGCAAAGCCCCGCCGCCCGGCAGCGCCGCCGCCGCCGGCCGCCCGCCGCCGGGGCCCGGCAGCCCCGCGCCCGCCGTGCCGGTAACGGCGCCGCCCGCCGCGCCCGCCTCCGGGCCGGCCCCATAGCCCAGCAGGCGGCTGAGCACCCGGTAAGAGGCCGCGGCGGCCGCCGCCGCCTCCCCTTCGCGCAGCTCGGCGCGCTGCATAGCTACGGCCGCCGCATGGCTCCCCGGGCCCGGGCCGCACCGGGCCCCGCCGCCGCGGCCCCCGCCCTCCCTCCGCCGCGGCCCCGGCCGCGCGCCGCCACACCCCCCCCACTTCCGCCGCCGCCCGGCCCCGCCCCCGATCGCCGATACCACGCCCTCCGGTAGCCGAGGTCACGCCCCCGTCTTGAGGCTGCCCGCTGCCCCCCCCCCCCCCCCAACCCCCAGGTGGAGCGCGGCCGCGGGGTCCCGCTCTCTGCCCCGGCACCCACCGGCGGGCCGGGGGAGCACGAGGGGTCCGGCGTGCCTGGAGCAGCCCCCTGCCCCCATCCCGCGGAGAGCGGGGTGCAGTAGGGGAAACTGAGGCACGGGCACCCAGCACCTTCGTACTGCGGGCCTGCACGGCCTTGCACAGCTCTCGCACGGTTGCAGCACGGCTCTTGCACGGCTCTTGCACGGCTCTGGCAGGCAGTGCACCCCACGGGAGGAGCGGGGCCGGGGCCCAGCTCCCCCCACCCCCACCTGGGTGCTGGCAAGGAGGGAGGTCGCTGGGGGGGGGGGGCTGAGCAGCCTCCCGTGCCTCAGTTTCCCCTCTGTAACCGAGCCAGTGCTGCATGGCACCCCGCACACCGTCCCCCAGTTTGGGAGTGGGGGGTGGGCATCAGGCCCCGCCGGGGGGCACCGTGCCCACCCCCGTACCACACTCCCCACCCTCAATCCCCACAGGGACATCCCACATGTATGCCAACCCCCCCCCCCCCATCGCCATCCTAAGGCTGGGGGGGCCGGGGACTGAAGCCCGGGACCATATGGGGACCCAGCGGGTGACCTTCCCCCCCCTCGCCCCCCCAGCTGCTGAGGGGGCCGCGGGGAGGGGGATGCCGGGAGGAAAATTCCCGGCTGCGTTGCCATGGCTTCCCATCAGGATGTGCTTGCATCATGGCCAGCCTGGGTGCGGGGGTCCCCGCGGGGCTCAGGGTGGGGGGCTCCCCGGCAGCGCGACCTGCCCAGGCGGCAGCGCGGGGGTGGATGCGGGGGGGCTCCAGGCGGGCAGCGCCAGCAGCTGAACACGTTTGGGAGCCGCTGACGTCTGCTCCGGCATCGCCCACGGAGGAAAACAGGCGGCAGAGCACGAGTCTGGCCCCACGGAGCAGAGCGGGCTCCCGGCCGGCTCGGGCGCTGTGCCCACCATGCCCCCCCCGGGCCGGCCGGTGGCACCGCGGGGGGCCGGGGGGCTCGACTGAGCCCCCGCCATGGGGCCATGGCGGTGGCTGCTGCTCTGGTGCTTGCGCATGGTGCTGATCCAGGGCACCATCCTGGGGGGGGCCCAGCGCCCACCGGAGAGACCCCCCCGGCCGGCAGGATGGTCCCCAACCCCGTCACCCTCCGGGGTGCCCACAGCGGAGCCGGGAGCGCCGGGGGACCCCGAGGGCTCGGCGGCGGCGCTGGCTTTCCTGCAGACGGGCGATGCGCAGCGGCTGGCCCAGGCCAACTGCAGCCGGGGGGTCCCCGCGGGGGCAGCGGGGCTCGGCCCCCCCCCGGCGCTGCGTGCCGCCCTGCGTGCTGCCCCGGAGGCGCTGGCCCACGCCGCCAACTTCCTCAACATGCTCTTCCAGACCAACGACATCCGCGAGGCCAGCGTGGCCGAGGACGTGGAGTGGTACCAGGCACTGGTGCGCAGCCTGGCCGAGGGGCACCCATGGGTGCGCCGGGCGGTGCTCGCCCTCGACGCCCACCCGCTGGCCGCCAAGCCCCGGCTGATGCTGCAGGCCACCAAGGGGGACAGTGAAATCCTGCTGCAGGACGTCTCCGCCGCCGCCCCCAGCCTCGGCAACCTCAGCTGGGACAACGAGTGGTTCAACGCCCTCAAGTCCCAGCGAACCCCCCCTCTCCGCAAGCGCGTGCTCAGCAATGACCTGCGCAGCATGGAGACCCCCAAATGGCAGCAGGGGGACAGCTACGTGGGGGAGCCGGGCCACGTGCGGTGGTCCCCACCGTTCCTCGAGTGCCGGGACGGCAGGTTCTTGCCTGCCTGGGTGGTCACGCTCTCCTCCGCTTTCTACGGGCTCAAGCCAGATCTCAGCCCCGAATTCAAGTAAGTGGTACCCGGAGGGGCTGTGGGGGGGTGTAAGAGAGGGTTGGGGGGTGCCCTGGGTGCGTGCTGGGGGGGTAGCTGGTGGCATCACCCCAGGGTGCGGGGTGCGTGTCAGCACCCTGCCTGCATCCCCGTGCGTGTGCGCGTGGGGGTATCTGCACATCCACAGGCATGGAGCTGCCCCCTGTCCCCCCTCGGCTGTCCCCGCGCTGCCCACCCCGGGCTGACACCCCCAGAGCCCCCTGTCACAGCCGCACTGGAGCGGGGGGAGCTGGGCTGGGGGTCTCCCTGGACTGGTGGGTCCCAGCTGCACCCCAGCACCCCCTGTGTGAGCTGGGGTGGGAGGCACTGGCGAGGGAAGGGGGCAGCTGGGTTTAGTCCCAGAGCGGGGGCACGGTCCCATGTCCAAGCCGTGTCCCCCTTGGAGCACCCAGGGGAGAGGATGGGTCCCTCAGGGTGAGGGGTGGCACACAGGGGCCACTCCAGCTCCTATTTTCCAGTTTGTTGCATTAAACCCCTGCCCCAGCTCCAGCCCCCCCAGACACGGCTGCAAGGGGGGGACACCCCTGCCCGGGGGTCCAGGGACATTGCTGGCACCTCGCATTGTCCCAGTAGCCCAGGCACCAGCACACCAGCCACCCCCGCGGCTGCCCCTTCCCCTGCTGTCTGTCCCAGAGGCAGCGGTGGGGCACGGCCACCCTGGGTGGGGGGCGTGGGGAGGGGGGGGCAGGGGGGATGCCCCACACAGCCCCCTGGGCTGACCCCATCCCTCTGCAGGGGCGTTGTGCGGGTCGACATCGAGCTGCGGGATGTGGCCATCGACCAGTGCGCCAGCGGGCCGGGCTGGTTCGCGGACACCCACCGCTGTGACCTCAACAGCACCCAGGTATTGGCACCCAGCACCCTGTACCGCAGGGCTGGGGACCATCCCTGTCCCCCCGGCCAGGCTGTCCCTGCCACGTATCCCTCCCTCTGGGCTGAGCTTTATCCTCTCCTGGCTGATCCATCTGCTTGGTTCAGCTGCTCTGGGTGCCGCAGCCGAGGGGTTTATTGTGCAAATCTTCCTTCCCCACTGCCAGCGGCAGCGTGTGACCCGGCTGCTCCCTGCCCGGGCACCGCAGGGACAGCCGGGCTCCGGAGCCTGGCAGCCGGTGGGCACAGCACCCCCACCAACAGCCCCCAGTCCCCCCTCGGCGGTGCCCACCCAGTGATGCCTGAGCTCATTTCAAGGCTTGGCATAACCGGCAGCATCCCCAACCCCCTCAGCCCCCCAGCTTGGTGTGGGTCAGGGTCCCACCCCGCTGGCAAAAAGCTGTCCCCAAGGGAGAAAGGTGTCACCAGCTTCCCTTTCCCACGGGTGATGCCCTCTGGATGGACGGGCTTTGCCACCGGGAATCTCTCCAGAAAACAACAATACCCAGAAAAGCTGCCAGCCCGGCCCATGCGGGGCAGGATCTGGCCACGGGGGATTAGGGTGGCCATGCCCTGCCTGCCGCTGCCGTCATGGCTGGGCAGGATTAGTGCGCTTTGCTGCATTAGGTGTCCATTTAGGTTTTAGGGAGGGATTTGGGGGCCAAGCTTTGGTTTTTAATTCTGAAATGTTTAACCACTGATTCCTCCTGGGCATGGGGGAGGATGGTGTGGAGTCGGGTACCCACAGGCTGGGGGCTGCTGGAGCCCTGGGTGCAGGGGGGACATGGGGCTGGGGGGAACATATGGGGTGCAGGATGAGCCCTCGCTCTTCCGTGCATCTCAGCCTGTCTCCTTCAGTGTGTCCCCCAGGAGAGCCGTGGCTTCGTCCTCGGGAGGTACCTGTGCCGGTGCAAGCCGGGCTTCTACGGGGCTGGCGGAGTGGCCAGCGGTGCCCGGGCAGGTGGGTGCCATACCCAGCCCTGGGGTCCCTGTTTCATCCAGTGGCACATGACTACAGCGCTGGGGTTGGGGGCTGGGGGGGGGGGGGGGGGCTTTGGGAAAGTGCTGCCGAGCCCCGGGATGTGGTGATTTCACCTGGCCGCTGCTCTGTCCCCAGGCATGGCGGGGGCAGACGGGGGGTCCCGGCTGGCGTGCCGGCCCTGCCGCCAGGGATGTGCCACCTGTGAGGACGATGTGCCCTGCCTGATCCAGGAGGACTGGGCGCTGCGGGCGGCTGTCCTGTCCTGCCAGGCCTGCTGCATGCTGGCCGTCTTCCTCAGCATGCTCGTCTCCTACCACTTCCGACGGAGCAAGGCAAGGCATCCCCGGCATCCCCGCTGCCCGCCGCCCCCTGCCCTGCTCCCCTCCCAGCCCAAACCCCAGGGTCTCAGGGGGACTCAGGGGGATGTCACAGCCTGGCACACTCCGGGGCATCCTCGTGCCTTGGCTCCATCCCTGCCGGGCACCAGCCGAGGCTCCTGGCTGCACCCTGACGCCTCTGTCCCCGCAGAGGATCCGGGCGTCAGGAGTTGTCCTCCTGGAGACCATCCTCTTTGGCTCCCTCCTCCTCTACTTCCCGGTGAGTATCCAGCTGCCCCCAGGGCTGAAAACCTCGGGGCTGGGGTTTAAGAGCTTGTGCAGCCTGGCCCTGGCCGGCTGCCCCCCGGGGGAGGGCGTCGAGCTGGCCCTGAGCAGGGCACGGGCACAACTCCACCTAATTGTTAATTTTGCTGGCACGGCCCCGGGCAGCTGCGGTATGAACCTTCTCGGGAAACCAAATCCCTTTTCTCCTGCTGGCTGCAGGAATTAATCCCTGCTCAAATCCCCTCTCCCTCCCGCTGGGGCGGATGCTGTAGATCCAAGGGGGAAGAGCAGCAGTGGGGCTGCCCCGAAAGCGGGTGATTTCTGAGCCTTTGGCTTGTGCTGCCCCCCCACCCCCACCGCCGGCAGGCAGGACCCGGCCCCCTGCCCCCCACCAACCCCCCTCTCCCACCACCCCAGGTGTTCATCCTGTACTTCAAGCCGAGCATCTTCCGCTGCATCGTCCTGCGCTGGGTGCGCATGCTTGGCTTCACCATCGTCTATGGCACCATCACCCTCAAGCTGTACAGGTACCCGGGATGGGGGGGATGGGTGCTTGGGACCCGCGCGGTGGGGACGGGCTGGGGGCTCACCCCTCCATGCCTCGCAGGGTGCTGAAGGTGTTCCTGTCCCGCACGGCTCAGCGGGTGCACTACATGTCGAGTGGGCGGGTGCTGAAGATGCTGGGGCTGATCCTGCTCCTGGTGCTGTGGTTCCTGGCGGCCTGGACCATCGGGATGCTGGAAAACGCCGACAAGAACATCCCGCTGGTGATCCGCACCCAGACCACCCACGGGCTTCACTTCTACATCTGCAGCCACGACCGCTGGGACTACATGATGGTGATCGGTGAGACCAGCCCCCGTGGCATCCTGGAGGGGTCCTCACAGCCCCAGGACCCCGTCCTGTAAATGTGGCATGTGCTGTCTTCGTTTCCTTGTCTATTTAATCTGCCTGGAGCCTGCAAGCAGGGCTGGGGCACCTGAGCTGCTCCCCACCCTCTCCCCTGAGCGTCCCCAGGGCTCACCCTGGTGCAGGGTGAATCACCCAGTGCAGGCAGTGGGTGCCAGTGGCCGTGCTGGAAGATGCTCTGCACCAGTCCTGGCTCCAGCCACGGCACGTGCCGATGGCAGCCAAGCTGAACGTGCCCATCCTGGCAGGCAGCAGCACCCTCCCTGCAGCTCAGCATCCAGCAGTGCCACCCAAGAACACATGGTGATGGCAGCAGGGTGATGGGGGTGGATGCTCAGCATCGCTCCCCGGTTTCTCTCCCCCAGCCGAAATGCTGTTCCTGCTGTGGGGCAGTTTTCTGTGCTACGCCACGCGCGCCGTGCCCTCCGCCTTCCACGAGCCTCGCTACATGGGCATCGCGCTCCACAACGAGCTCATGATCTCGGCTGCCTTCCACGTGGTCAGGTAGGGCACAGCACCCCCAGGGTGCCCGGAACCCCCGCTCCCACCCCCGGCGATGCAGCGGCAAATCCCTGCGCGGGTCCCTGGGCAGGGGGGACACAAATCCCTGCGTGGGTCCCTGGGCTGGGGGGACACAAATCCCTGCGTGGGTCCCTGGGCAGGGGGGGCTGCAGGCGGCTCGGTGGGACCTGGCGCTGCCCTCCTCACCCCTTCCAGGTTCATCATGGCCCCCTCGCTGCACCCCGACTGGACCCTGCTGCTCTTCTTCGCTCACACCCACGGCACCATCACCATGACGCTGGTGCTGCTCTTCATCCCAAAGGTAACGCCCGGCCCGGGGACTCGGGGAGACGGGGCTCCCCGGCGTTTTGGGGACCCCCTCAGCGAGCTCCCCCCTTGCCTGCCCCAGTTCCTGCACGCCGGCTCGCCGCTGCGGGAGGAGATTGCGGCCGAGGTCTACGAGGACGAGCTGGACATGCGGCACTCGGGCTCCTGCCTGAACAGCAGCATCGCGTCCGCCTGGAGCGAGCACAGTCTCGACCCCGATGACATTCGGGTGGGTGGCACACTCAGGACCTTCTTTTGACGCTAGCTATGCAGCCCCGCGCAGAGTAAGAGGTGCCTTTTGCGATCTTTCTCCTGATGCAAAGCAGAAGTGGGGGGGGGGGGGGGGGGCGCGAAGGGGGTGTAGGGCAAACCGCCACCTGCCACAGGCGGGGGAAAACTGCTGCTCCCCCCGGGCCGGAGGGACGGGCAACGCTGGGGCTTTGGGGACACGGGGACAGCCCGGCTCAGGGGGCCAAGCTGGGGTTTTGCTGGGGTCGCCCCAGCCGCAGCCCCCGTGCGGTGCCATTGTACGTGCTCTCCTCTCTCCCCTCTCTCCACCGCGTCCCCCCGCCCGCGGCACGCAGGAGGAGCTGAAGAAGCTCTACATGCAGCTGGAGGCCCACAAGACGTGGAGGATGGCAGCCAACAACCCCCACCTCCCCAAGAAGCGCAGCTCTCGCCGCAGCCTGGGCCGCTCCATCCTGCGCCGCGTCGCCGAGCTGCCCGAGGCGGTGGCACACCGGGGCAGCAGCAGGGAGCGTGGGGTCACCCCGACACACCGCGGCTCCTCGGCCAAGCGGCTCCCCGACGCCGGCGGGGCCAGCCTGCGGATGCGGGATGATGGCTCCCGGCGCCGTGCCACTGCCCTGCGCAAGTCGCACAGCACCGAGGGTCCCACGCAGGTGCCCTGGGGAGGCTCGCCCACCTCCAGCCACCCCGGGGAGCCGGCGGGGGGGAGGAAGATGATGGCAGTGACAGCCTCGGAGCAATCCGACAGCGAGTCCCTCGACGCCACCCCACTTGTGTGCAAGTCAGCTAGTGCCCACAACCTGGCAGGGCACGGGCAGCCCCCCCTGCCCCGCGCAGCCCCCTTGCAGAAGTCGCTCAGCGTCGTTGCCGGTGCGTGGGACGAGGCCCTGCTTGCCGC
This sequence comes from Falco cherrug, assembly GCF_023634085.1. Lineage (NCBI taxonomy): Eukaryota > Metazoa > Chordata > Aves > Falconiformes > Falconidae > Falco > Falco cherrug. Next base: position 4,899,572 of record NC_073716.1, read on the forward strand.
CAGCCAAGCCGCACGGGAGGAGTGGCACGCCAACCGGCCCCCCTCCGCCCCAGCCTCGGGGCACCCCACGTGCCAGGGACCCCCCAAGGAAGCCAGGAAGCCCCAAAGCCCCAGTGCCTCCCTGCCAGGCGGCTCCAGCCCCACCGAGGGGGGCTCCCAGGAGGACACGTCCCCCCCTGGCAAGGTGCAGAAACACGTCACCTACGCACCCATCAAGAGCATCAGCGTCGACAGCTCCCACTTCCCAGGGCGGGGTGCGCGTGGCTGTGAGAAGGACCCCACCACCACCACCCATCCGCTACCAGAGCCTGGGGCAACGTGCCACACCAGCTGGGGACAGCCCAGAGCCACCCACGGAACCCCTGGCACAGGCAGGAGAACCGGAGGGAACACCGGTGGGGGTGGCGGAGGAAGATCCGAGGTGCACGTCCCCCCAGGGGGGGAAGGGCAGGCTGCTGACCGCAGCCTCCATCCCGGCCCAGGTCTGCCCCTGGGAGCTGGTCCAGGAGGAGATCCTGAGCCGAAGGGAAAAAGCTGCCGAAGCAGCAGAGTCAGGGACCCCCGGTGACACACCAGCCACCCCCCCCAGCTTCAAGCTGTCCTCCCAGAAGTCCTCCATCCGGGGTCTGGGACTCGCCATCAAAGCCTTCAACCGCTCCAGGGGGAAAAGCATCTTGAAGGGGAAGAGGGAGGGCGAGGGGAGCCTCAGGAAGAGGGGCAGCAGGAGGGAGAGGCCCAACCTAGCAGAGACAGCAGTTGTGTCCCTTGGGGGGATCAGCCAAGACCCCGCCGCAAAAAGCCCTGAGTGGAGCCGGCAGAGGCCCGGCAGCGAGCCCCCTGCCCACTCACGGCAGGGGGCTGTGGTCCCCTGCCAGCACAACAACAACGCTGGCACTGCTCGGGAAGCCGTGGGCTCAGGGGATGGTGGGGCAGGACAGTGGGACAGCCCAGCCCCAGGGTCAGGGGATGGGGGGACACTGGCAGAAGAGCCCAGCGCTCCCTGGGGGGAGGCAGATGCCGGTGGGGGTCTGGAGCCATCTTTGGGAGTGCACAAGGTCCCACCCAGCGTTGGCCACCAAGGAGCTGAACACCCCCGAGAAACCCCGGTGGTGGCCGGCAGCGGGAGGGCACAGACCCATCCCCAGCAAGGGGCCGAGGATCCCACGGCAGAGCTGGGCAAGGACAGTCCTGCAGCCATCGTGAGACTGATGGCACCAAAAGAAGGGGGGGCCAGCAGGTCCATCCACCCCTGGGACCACGCAGAGGTGGAGCGGCCACATGCAAAACCTGCCCCAAGCAGCCCCTGCCCATCCCCTGAGAAGCCAGGGGCTGAGGTTTGTCCCCAGGGAGCTCCAGGTGTCCCACCAAGAAAAGGAGCTTTGCTGCACCAGCAGGCGATTGCTTCCCGGGAGGACATCGGCATCCCACTGGGCAAGGAGAGCCTGGCCAAGGCATTGGAGAAGGGGGGCAGCCAGCCCGAGCCCCTCATTGCCAGGGGGGCCCAGGATGCTGAGAGGGTCCCTGCAAGGAGCCGGAGCGTGGAGGTGGCCCTGGCTGCAGCAGAGAAACGTGGCAGCATGGTGGGCAGGCAGGCAGGGGTCCGTCCTGAGGACACCCAGGCAGATTCCACCGTTAAAATAGACACTGGCCCCTGGGAGGGGAGCGAGGGGGGAGCGCTGGGACCCGGGCAGAGCCCTGAGGAAGGGCAGCAGTGAGGGGGACCCCCGGCACCAGAGGGAAGAGCTGGGCACGGAAAAGCCAGCAAAAACCTCGGAGCTGCCACAAGCGGCTTTGGAGAAAGCAGGCAGCGTGGTCTGCCCATGGGAGACGGGGGAACAGGGAAGGACCATCAGAGCAGAAATCTGCCCCTGGGACGCAGAGGGGGCTGAGCAGCAGCCGGCCAAGCGGGTGAAAAGTGTCAGACCAAAATCCCTGGGTTTGCCGAGAGCGCAGGACAGTGGGAGCAGCCTGCGAGCAGCCGGCCAGCCCTGGGGCAGCGCCAGCAGCAAGGGACCTCCACCGAAACCTGCGCCCAGAAGCTCCGAGCTGCCAGAAGTGACCTCGAGGAGCCCAACACGGGCTTCGGTTTGTCCCTGGGAAGTGGCAGCAGCTGACAGCGATGCAGAAGTTTGTCCTAGAGAAAAAGGAACAGCCTTACCCAATGCAGGAAAGTTGGGTGATGGTGAGATTTCCCAAGCGAAAAACGGGATTTCCGCAGACAAAGCAGCCCCGAGGAGCACGGGAGAGACGGCTGCAGCCACGGCCAAGGAGAGCGGCCAGCGGGGACCCCCCTGCCCTGGGGAAGGTGCAGAGCAGCTAGGCACGGGGCTCACAGCAAAACACCCAGCTCTGCCCAAAACATCATCCGAGCAAGCAGGAACTATCGATAGCAAAAAGGCCAACATTTGTCCATGGGAAGCAGAGGATGAGCCACGCGCTAAAACAGAAATATGCCCCTGGGAAGAGCCTGCAGCTCCGCTGAGGAAGGATAGACCGAGTCAGGACATATGTGGGATTTCCAAAGAGGAAAACAAACCAGGATCAAGAGGACTTGCAGATACCAAAGCAAAGCTGACGGACACCAAGGGCCATCAACCAGTGTGCAGGGACACAGGGATCTTAGGAAAGCTCATTAGCAAAAGCCTGGAGAGCACAAAAACCGAGTCCAAGAAATCCCAGAGTGTGGAGAGCATTAAGGACGAGGTCTGTCCCTGGGAGAGCCTGGGCACGGAGCAGCCCCCAGCAAAACCCCACGCTGGGAGCCCAGACATGACCAAATTGCCTTCAAAGAAATCCCAGAGCGTGGAGAGCCTGAAGGCAGAGGTCTGTCCTTGGGAGGTGCAGGAGCTCGAAGCCACCGATAAAGCAGAAATCTGTCCCTGGGAGGTGACTGTCCCACCATCAAGTAAAGAGAAACCAAGACAGGGCAGAGATGGTCTCTCCGCAGTCAGCAAAAGCCCTTCCACAAGTCAAGACCTATTCAAAGAGATGAGAGAGAAAATAACTGGAAAGAAGGAGAAATCAAGCGCAGACCGTGAGTCCATCTGTCCCTGGGAGAGCCTGGGCACGGAGCAGCCCCCAGCAAAACCCCGCGCTGGGAGCCCAGACATGACCAAATTGCCTTCAAAGAAATCCCAGAGCGTGGAGAGCCTGAAGGCAGAGGTCTGTCCTTGGGAGGCGCAGGAGCTTGAAGCCACCGATAAAGCAGAAATCTGTCCCTGGGAGGTGGCTGCACCTCCCTCTGCTCAGCCAAAGGCAAAGCCGGGTGCTGGGGGGAGTTCAAAGGGGGAAAAGCGCATCACACGTCAGGCAGCGTTAGCCAGCCCGGAGAGATCCCTGGAGAAGGGCAGCAGCGAGCGAGAGGCCGTTTGTCCCTGGGAGAGCCTGAGCACGGAGCAGCCCCCAGCAAAACCCCGTGCCCGGAGCCCAGATCTGCCCAAATCGCCTTCAAAGAAATCCCAGAGTGTGGAGAGCCTGAAGGCAGAGGTCTGTCCTTGGGAGGTGCAGGAGCTCGAAGCCACCGATAAAGCAGAAATCTGTCCCTGGGAGAGCCTGGGCATGGAGCAGCCCCCAGCAAAACCCCACGCCCGGAGCCCAGATCTGCCCAAATCGCCTTCAAAGAAATCCCAGAGTGTGGAGAGCCTGAAGGCAGAGGTCTGTCCTTGGGAGGTGCAGGAGCTCGAAGCCACCGATAAAGCAGAAATCTGTCCCTGGGAGAGCCTGGGCACGGAGCAGCCCCCAGCAAAACCCCACGCTGGGAGCCCAGACATGACCAAATTGCCTTCAAAGAAATCCCAGAGCGTGGAGAGCCTGAAGGCAGAGGTCTGTCCTTGGGAGCTGCAGGAGCTTGAAGCCACCGATAAAGCAGAAATCTGTCCCTGGGAGGTGGCTGTCCCACCATCAAGTAAAGAGAAACCAAGACAGGGCAGAGATGGTCTCTCCACAGTCAGCAAAAGCCCTTCCACAAGTCAAGACCTATTCAAAGAGATGAGAGAGAAAATAATCGGAAAAAAGGAGAAATCAAGCGCAGACCGTGAGTCCATCTGTCCCTGGGAGAGCATAGGCATGGAGCAGCCCCCAGCAAAACCCCGCGCTGGGAGCCCAGACATGACCAAATTGCCTTCAAAGAAATCCCAGAGCGTGGAGAGCCTGAAGGCAGAGGTCTGTCCTTGGGAGGCGCAGGAGCTCGAAGCCACCGATAAAGCAGAAATCTGTCCCTGGGAGGTGGCTGCACCTCCCTCTGCTCAGCCAAAGGCAAAGCCGGGTGCTGGGGGGAGTTCAAAGGGGGAAAAGCGCATCACACGTCAGGCAGCATTAGCCAGCCCGGAGAGATCCCTGGAGAAGGGCAGCAGTGAGCGAGAGGCCGTTTGTCCCTGGGAGAGCCTGAGCACGGAGCAGCCCCCAGCAAAACCCCGCGCCCGGAGCCCAGATCTGCCCAAATCGCCTTCAAAGAAATCCCAGAGCGTGGAGAGCCTGAAGGCAGAGGTCTGTCCTTGGGAGGCTCAGGAGCTCGAAGCCACCGATAAAGCAGAAATCTGTCCCTGGGAGAGCCTGGGCACGGAGCAGCCCCCAGCAAAACCCCGCACTGGGAGCCCAGACATGACCAAATCGCCTTCAAAGAAATCCCAGAGCGTGGAGAGCCTGAAGGCAGAGGTCTGTCCTTGGGAGGCACAGGAAGCTGAAGCCACCGATAAAGCAGAAATCTGTTCCGGGGAGGTGGCTGCACCTCTGCTTGCGAAAGGAGCAGTCCCGGGCAAGGCAAGCCTCCCACCACAAAAAGCAGGTGCCTCCAAACCACCAGAGAAGGGGAGCAGTGAGCACGAGGTCATCTGTCCATGGGAGAGTGTGGGCACAAAGGAATTCTCCCCAAAGTCTTCTACAGAGAAAGAGCTGCCCAAGAAGTCCAGCAGCACAGACAGCAAATCTGATATTTGTCCCTGGGAAGCAGCAGAGCCTACCACGTCTGAGAAGGAAAGCTTCCAGCCAGGGATGCACCCACAGGGAGAGCACAGAGCATCTCCCGCTGCAACGGGAAAGTCAAAGCTGGTAGCAGGAGCTAGTGCCGTGTCTCCAACAGCCCTGCTGAAAAAACCCAAGGGCATATCTGATGGCAAGGCTGAGCACAAGCCCCTGTGTCGCATCCTGCCAGGCATCCAGCCCCCGCAGGGCCGCAGGGCAGAGCCACTGCCTCGGGGAGCAAGTGCAGCTCCCACGGTGGGCAGCAGCCTCAGCCCAGACGCCAGCATAGCCCAGGTTTGTCCCTGGGAAGCAGAAGAGGCTCCATCAGCATCTGACAAGACCAGCACAGACACAAGGAAAACCTCCGAGGTGTGTCCGTGGGAGGTGGAGAGCGTGGATCCCACTCCGACCCTCTGCAGGCAGGGCAGAGCCAGGGCGAGCCCCCGGGACGGAGGCAGGGGGGTGAGTGAAACCAAACCCGCCGTTTGCCCACGGGACCACGAGTAGCTCCCTCCACCTGACCACCAGCCGGCTGCAGACGCGGCTTTCACAAATGGAAAGCCCTGAGCTGAAGGCTGGTGCCTCCCTGAGTGGGGACAGAAGTGGCCACCAAAGCCAGCAGCATGGCCACGCTCCCAGCGGGCTCCAGCAGTGGCCACCAGCCAGCCAGGCCTGGGGACCAACGCAGCGAGGGGACAGTTAACATCTGCCTTCATCGACACTCAGGCCGGGCAGCAGCCTGCAAACACCATCCGTCCTTCACCTACAGGCACCTGGCCCAGCACAGGGTCCCCTCGGTCCAAGCCCGGCACCCGAATACATCGGAACAGCCCTGGTGCCAGCCTCGCTCGCTGCCACCAGCACAGCGGACACAAAGCTGCGGCTTGGTGGCTACAGACCCTCACCCACGAGCTCCCCAGCAGCTCAACAGCCTCCTACCACATGGGGAGGTTTACAGCGAGGAGGGGCTTGCTTGGCACCCCGAAATACGCAGCCCCACAGTCTCAGCAAGCTGGACCCTGAAACAAAGGGAGTCAAACCAGGGCAGCAAAACAATGCAGCTGGGGAGGAAAACAGCTTTCCAGGGTTCCCGCAGCCCAGCTGATGTCCCCCAGCACTGCTGTCACCTCTATTTTAAGCCAGGGCGGTTTCTGTAAGCGCTGCTAGGTCCAGGCAAGTTCTGAAGCCTGGGATAAAGACCTGTTGTTCCCAGCCAGCCCCACATTTTGCTTCCTTAAAGTCATTTACCTTTAAAAGTCCTCTGAAGTCACCGAGCCAGCCACAAGACTTCCACACACACCAAGCAAACCTGTCTGCTGTTCTGGTCCAGCGCCACCAGCCCAGCGCTTGCACGCCGCGCTTTGGCGATGCCCAGCACCATCTCTGTTCCCAGACGCCTTTGCCTATCGCTTGACCCGGGTGGGATAAACCCAAACTTCGGGCCACCCCGCTGCTCTGCTTTTACAAACCTCCACATCCACAAAGGCTGAGATGGGTATTCCTGATACTAACCTCTCCTCTAACTTTACAGCACTGCTACACTTCTAATTCTTGCAGCAACTCAGCTGTTAACATGTTTGTCTTAACTAACAATGTCACTAACTTTTCAAAGCACTTTGTCGTTACTGGCTTCTTCACTCATCCTGTGTGTGCACGTGTGCAAACACGCCCAGGGCTCCCCTTCCCATCACAGGAGAGTTTTCCCCATCAGCATTTCCACCGGCACTAGCAAGCCTTCGCTTTTACAGCCCATCTGTAGAAGAGCTGGATGCCTTTTGCCGTCCCACATTTCCACTTCTCCCTGTGTTGGCAAGACCCACTCCTTTGAGGCAGATGCAAAGAGACTCCTGTACGACCGAGAAGGTGCTGAGCCCATGGAGGCACTACGACCTCCAGAGCATCAGACAAGGCTCCCAGGTTTGCCATTACTCCAGCCTGCCCACTCACAAATGCAGGAGGGAAGGGATGCAGCCACACGCATGGGGAGAAGCCTCAGGATCAGGAAGGCAGCGGCTGGGAAACAACAAAGCCTCCAGTCTCCCCAGATTTGTCCCTCTGCTCCACTTAGATGGAAGCAAATAAAGAGACAGCTGAAGTGAAGGTTTTGGCTCTCCCTCTGATCTCCACGCAAGGCTGGGGCTCATGCTTGTCCTGCCGTTCTTTTGTCCCTTACTTCCACTCTCCTTAGAAAGTGGTGTTGCTGTTGTCTGTGGTCTTCAGCACTGAACGTCAAACGACCATCCAATCGTGTAAGTAAATGTACATACAGAAAATAAAAAGTGTTATCTACAGAGCGCATGCTTAGTGGCTGATTTATGGGGTGTGGGTAAGATACTAAACATGCTCAAGGAAGAGGTGCAACAGAAAGCAGCGAGGCTGTAAAGGAAACCCAGGAACAGTAGTGGTTTAGATGCAACGGTCTGAATATTGGCAGAGGAGATGGGGAGCCAAATGCTGCTAGACTGGCAGGAAAGGCCGTTCTCCCAGCAAAGCCGGTCACTCCACCAGAAAACACGCTCTTTTCATTCAGAGCCAAAGCTGAAGAACCTTGTCTGTAGGTGCTGGTTGAGGAGTCGCATCCATACCTGCTTGTGAGCTGCCTGAGTCACACCAGACACAAACCAGGCAGCTCACACTAATTTATTTTAGCTCCTAGCCCTGCTCGCACATGCTGGAGCACCGAATCTCTCTTCAGCTCATGAATGAAGCGTAGGCAGAAGGCTCAATATAGTAGGTTCTTTCAGGAAAGGCAGACAGATTGTGACACCCCTCTGATTTCCAAAAAGATGAAAGGGATTCCATCGCTGGCTCCTCTCCTAACAGAGCATGAAGATGATATTCTGCCCTTTCAAAAGAACATCACAAGAAACACTGAACAACTCTGCAAGCATAAGGAGCCATAACCCTTTTACAGCACACCCTGTAAAATCTCTGTCAAGGAAGAAGAAAAAGAAAACTTACTTAACTCTTACAATCTCTGGAAAATGACTGGTTAAAAAGCAAGCCAAAGTTGAAAAAGAAAAAGCTTTGTTATGCGACGCCTAGTGAATATGGTGCTCTGTGACTAGAACTGAATACTGAGCAACACAGAGCAGTAACAGATCAGCACTCACTGGCTTACTCCCAGTCCCAGAAAAAGGTAAACCTCTGCGTACATGTTTTCCTCGACCCACACAGCCACCAAAACCAGGGGACCTGATGCTAGTGTCATCATGTCCACAGGATGGTGCCAGCCACTCACTAACACCACGCCATCGCTGCATTCATGAGCATCTATAAGGAAGGCACCAAACCCCATCAGCTACGAGAAATGCTGCCTTTCAAAAAGGCAGTGGTTGACACAAAACGCTGACCTTAGGAGTAAACGTTTTATTATTGAATTATTGGTGCTGTGCTGCAGCCCCTTTGGGGAGCATGGCCACTAACAAGCACCCATTCAGCAGGAGTCCAATTGCAGTTCCCACCCAAGAGAATTTGATTTAAAGTGTGCTGGTTGCTCTTCCCTTTTTTCTGTTTAAAAAAAAAGAAGCCTGGGAATCAGTACAAAGAGGGAAAGAGGACAGGAAAAGAAAGTGCCAACACCTACTGCTGCAAGTTTTAACGAAAGCCCACCAGGTCTCTGGCATTTCCCATGGAAGTGCCAAATATTTTATGTCTGGACAGACTTCTGCTGCCAAAGGGCTCGCACAATGCAAGTTCAGGACAGAGGTTAGCCTAGAGAGCAGTCCCAAAGAGAACAGACTTCTTGTCTTTACAGAAACAAGGGAGTTAAGCTGCAGCACACTAAGTCTTCTTGGACAGAGTAAAGCTCTTCCCAGAGCTCTGAACTCCCCTTCCAAGCCCCTCTTGCTCCTTTAACGACAACTTCTCAGGGACTTGAATTCATTTCTGAAGCCACTTCATTTGTTGACTGCTCACTGGAAAGGCACAGCCGTATCCAACCCGCTACCTCCGCAGACATTCTCCACTTCTTCACTCGAGGCTGTCTGCACAGGCTCTGGCAATTCTCACTTCATTTCTTCATACTCTTGTGAGGGATTCAAGGTTGGGCCAGGAATCATCACCGTCTGAAAAAGCACGGAACAGAATCAGCACGACACACGAGCAGCTCTGAACTGCTGTAACAGGAATTTTTTGCGTTACAGAGCATGAGAAAGGGTGAGCAGGGGATCTGGCAGTGCAAAGGCCTTGCACAGGAAGATGACCAGATGGCGGCAGCACGGGGGAGGACACAGCGGGGGAATGAGATGACAGGCCTCGTACTACACTACAGTTCTCACCTCCTTCCTCTCTAGGAGCTGTTTTTAGTAACACAGGAAGACAGAGCACCTGCAGCACTTTGCCAGGCTGTGTACAGGGAGCAGTTACCCCCTAAATTATCACATACATATAAAATACCCCCAGCCTCCTGCTACAGCTTCCAGGTGCTAGAGGCTGATAACACCCCATGAATAAATACATCTGCTTGCAGATTAATCCACCACCTTCCCATTGCAGGAAGCTCAGCTTTGGTTTTGTCCAGAATTAACTAGGGACCTGTGTTTCACAGCCACAGGCCATGCTGGTGTCTTTTCCTGGTGGCATTACCTTAATAATGGGGCCCTTCGGTGGAGCCCACTCCGGAACGATCTTGCCGTGCATCCTCCATGTGCCGTATGGGTTGACCAAGTATTTCTCAAACACGACATACTCCAAAACGTCCTTGGGCACCTGCTCCCCACCATACATCAGCCGCCCAAAGCGGTCATAGATTGCCAAAATCTGTAAAAAGAGCCAAGAATCTATGTTGGGCTGGCAGCAGGTTGGAGTCAGCTGGGAAATGCAAGGGGCACAAGGGGACGTACCTGCTGCGTGTGCATCCGCACTGTCACCTGGCCGTACAGGTTGCCTCGATTCACGATGCTGTCACATCGAATATGAACCACCCTTGGAGGCTCCAGTGACTCCACAAAACTCCACCGGATGGTCTTGTACCTGTTCCCACGGACCATTTCCTATAAAGACAAAAAATAAGCACCAACTTAAATAGGATGTGACTTGAATGATAAGCAAACTACTATATACCACGAAGCATGTATTCACTAGCTATTACTTAGGCTTGTGCTTTCCCTCCCAGCTCTGTCTTTATCATATCCAGATAAAAAGAGAGATAATCAGGTTTAGAGAGCCTTAAAGAACATGGAAGAGATCAAGGACACGCTAGGTCCAGATAAACACTTACTGGGTAGCAGCGCTCTGTCACCAGGGAGTGAAGTTTCTGCTTGTTAAAACTGCAAGTGAAACACATCCAGTTACTTGAATACAGATGTTGCAAAGAGGCTTACTCACAAATTCCTGCTTCCCCAGAAGACACACAATCTACTGGCAAAACAGAAAAAGTGCAATTCTCAGCTGTGATCTCGGCACAAAATCAAAACACGAATGCAAGCTAGTTGACAAGACTTCAGGGAAAGACACAACATCCTTGAGAAGCCAGTTTGTGACCTAAATGTTTTACTGATGTTTGGAATTGTAACCAAGAGTGATGCAGTTTTGAAATCTGTTCTATTACTGGAAAGTGGAGCAAGCCAGTGGAATATCATTTCATACCCAAACAATCCCCTGCAGCATGATCCTGAACAGCACCAACCACCCACTCACCCGCTGATAACACCAGTGCTGCAACAGCTCATCTCCTCTGCAGGTCGAGCCAAGACGAATTTTCTGCAACCTGCTTTTCATTATCAAGAGTGGGAACTAATCAAACCTCCAACACGCTACTCTTCACAGAGATGGGGGCAGAAGAAAATAAAGTACTTGTTGCAGGGGAGGTATAAGGATTAGAAAGACAAGGAAGAAACCAGAGCGTATCAGCAAACGGAAGCAGGCCCCATATAACCACATCAGAGAAGAGGTCTTACTTTGCCAGGCAATTGTGAGCTTCAATAAATATCTCCTGTGCCTTCTCTGGGAAGGTTTTAGTGCTGAAATCTGGATCATGATCTTTTATCTTCCGCAGACTGAAAAGACAAGAAAAGCTCTACAGTGAGTAGAGAACAACTTGGAACCATCTTGTACGTTTCAGATGATGACAGTAATCTTCAAGGCCAGCTTTTACCAGGGAGCAACCGAGACAGGAAACTCCCCACTAAGACATAACCGCTCGGTGCTCACAACACATAGCGCCACAAACCCAAAGAATCCTCAAGGAAATGACTGCACGCTGTATCCGTTTGTGCCAGTACAGGTGCCTCGCGGTCATTCTCACATCTGGGATTCCCCATGAAGTGGTACAACAGCAACAATGGAAGAAGTGGGTAGAGAACAAAACACACCACCTCACCACTGCCTGACAGAACCGAGCAAAACTTCTGCACCACAGACTAATTAAAAAGAAGGTACGTACGCTAGCTGGGAGACAGCGGTCTGCTTCATCTTCTCCATCTTTTGCTTAAGCCCATCTTTGGATAGGGAGGTCAAGCGGGCATCGCCCTCAGGAGGGATGTACGGGTCTATAATATCAGCTGCATGAGAGAGAAGAAAGCTCAGGAGGGGGCTCAGAAACAGCAACACAAAAGAAACAAAGAAGCAGCACCCTGACTTCTGGGGGCTGGAGCAGCAGGATTCTACCCTGATAATGTTTGTAAGATGAAATTTGAGCACACACACAATTGTTGGTCTAACACAGCTTGTCAGCAGTGACAGGTGTCTGCTATCTGCTCTCCTCTTCCACACAGCCCAGGATAGGAGGATTAAACACATTCAGCAGCGGGGAACGTGACCCCCCCCTTGCTACTCCTTGTCCCCAGGGACGCAGGGGCCAACAGCTTGACACACTTCTGAGGTAAAGCAGGGCAGCTACTAGCCCTACCAGGAGGCAGTGTGTAATTCAGTCTACTGCAGAAAGGCACTCTGTCACCATGGCCACACCGCTTAGGCTAACTGCTCCATGCTGCTACTTGGCACTAGTTTTGCCCTTGAGAAGAGACCAAAGCAGCCTTTCTACCACCTGTGGAAGCCAGGTAGAAAGTCCGTTCTACACGTTCCTCAGGAAGTACTTTCGCCAAAGCCTTGAGTCTCTTCTCTTTCGCTTTAGGGGACGGTTCTCTGGCCCATTCGGGGACAAAATATCGCTTCTTCGTTCTCACTGGGACAACAAGACAGGCCGAAGCTGCTCCAGCAGGACGGAGCACAGACTCCGCAGCCTAAGGAAGAAAAATAACAAAGCGGGGGTGTTAGCTCAACGGCCAGGAAACACCACCAGCATCTTTATTGCTCTTCGCACCTCCCAGACACAGAGCAGCTGTAAACGCACCTAACGCCATTACTTGTAGCCCTCCTCGTCCCATGGCCCGCCCCATATTCTTTCGGCCCTGTGCCCCCCACATCCCTCATCCCGTGGCTCTTCGGCCGCCCCAGGCCGCCCCCCTCGGCCCCCCCGCCGGTCCCCCAGCCCCGTTCCCGGTCCCCACCTGCCAGCACACCCGCAGGCCCAGCCGACCCAGGCCCGCCTTCATGGCGGCCGCCATCTTTCAGCCGCGCTGCCCGCCGGGACAGGGGCGGGGCCGAGCGGGGAGGGGCGGGGCCCGGGGGGCCCGCGCGCTCGAGGGGGGGCCGAGCGGGAGCCCGCGGCGCCGGGTGGAAAATTCCACCGGCTGCGGAGGGGGCGGGGCCGGGGGAGGCTCCGCCCCAGCGCGCGGCGCGGGGCCCGCGGTGCGTGGTGCAGTGTGCGGGGGGGGGAGGGGTGGCCTGCGGCGTGCGCCGGGAAAGGGGTGGGGGACGTGGCAGGCGAGGGACCCTCCGCATCGCCCGGCGGATGTCAGGACCCCCAGCCCCCCCGGGGACCTGCAGAGCTCCCCAGCCGCCCCGCGGACCTGCAGGGCCTCCCTTGGGGCCTGCGCACCCCCCAACCCGGGAGCCTGCAGGGCCCCCCCGGGGACCTGTGCATCTCCCTCAGCACCACCCGGGGGCTTGCAGAGCCCCCCAGCCCCCTCGGGGACCTGCAGGGCCCTCTAGGAGCCCAGCTTGGCTCTGGGCACAGCAGCAATGGGGGCCTGATGCCTTGGCACTGCAGCAGCACTGGGGGCTGTGGGTGGGTGGCTCAGGGGGCTTGGGGGGCTCTGAGGCCCCATGGGACAGCCCCCCCATACCACGCTGCAGCAGCTCTGGGGGTGCAGCACTGACTCCCTCAAGCCAACCTAAACCAACCCACGCTCATCCCCAAAACCCTTTCCCTTGAAATTCCGGCTCGGGCAGCCCCAAGGCCACCCCCAGGGATGCTCAGCACCTGCCCACAGCTGCAGGATGAGGCCTTGGTCCATCTTGCTGACCCAAAGACAAACCCACATGAGGGTGCAAAGCCCGGGGTGGCCCCAGGGGAGTGGGGGGCTTGTTGGGAGGCTCTGGGCTGGGCTGGCGGCACCTGGCTGGGCTCCCAGTTTGCTGTGGGGACTGTTGATCTTGGCGATGGGGAAGCGTTGCTCCATCGGACAGCTGGTTAATGTGTAGTGACGGCTCTGCTGCGCCTGAGACCGTTGATCCCAGCCCACGCTGTTATCTGTGCTGGAGGCAGCATGGAGAGCCGGGAGTGGCCCTTCGGAGCTGTGCTGGGGGGTACAGGGGGAGCCGGGCACATGGAGGGGGGGCGGTTGCATCTGCAGCAGTGGCGGTGGCTCTGGAAGTCTGCTGTGATGCTCAGAAGGGGGCCAAAATGGGAGAGGGGGGATCCTCCCCGCTGCACCCCTGGCAGGAGCACTGGAGCCTGTTTCCCTGCTGAAAAACAGGGCTGAAGCCCCAGGGCCACCGAGCCGGTCCCAGGGCAGTTGGGGCTGAGTCACCAGCCCCAGCACCCCATGGCCCTGGCACTTTCCCACGGCTCAGGACTCGTGGGACTGGATTTTCCCAGCCCAGCTGGCTTTCCCAGCTGCTGAGCTGCCCTGCGATGCCATCTCAGCTGGTTTAGCCACCATGGGCAGCCGTTTCAGGGGGCCACATCCTCACCGTGGGGGGGCTGCTGGGGACCACGGCCCCGGAGCATCCCTGCCACTGCGGTTCAGGCCAGGGCTCGCCCAGCAGCAGTGACCTCTGGAGATGCCACTTGACGGTGCCACCAACCCACGTGTGACCTTCCCTTTGCAAAACCATCGCGCAGGGATTTGCCTCATGGGAGAGCAGGACCAGGGCTGGGATTTGGAGTGAGCATCAGCAGAAGTGGGATGTGCTCAGCACCCGCCCAAAGCTGAGCTGTCCCTGCCAGCCCCAGGCAGGGGCTCGGCCACATTTGCCTCCATCCTGGTGCAATGCACCCCAGGCAGGTGGCGAGGCAGGAGGGCGATGGGCAGCCCTGCACGCACGCATCCCCATGCAGCGAGAGGGGGAAATGATGTAAAACACTTCCCAACCTCCTGGGAACAGCAGAGCAAGAGGCCCCAGGAGCCACTTTGCAGCTTCCAGTGCTGTTGTCCCTTGTGCTCCTGAATACCAGAGATTCCTGCCCTAAGCCGCCGGCCCAGACCTGTGAGGCAGGATTAGCCGGTGCCCTCCGGCTGCTCCCACTCCCGGCAAAAACTCCAGCAAAAGAGAGAAGAAAAGCCTCTCCGGGGACCATTCTTTTTCTTTTCTTCCCCCCTCCTTCCCCCCCCCCCCCGCCTTGTTTTCCTAATTAAAATGGTGCACTGGCAGCGGTTGGTGGCTGCAGAGTCTCTGGGCTAATTACAGCTCCTGGCTCCCACCCCATCCATGTGTCCCCAGGCCCTTCCCAGTCTGGCACTGCAGGAGAACCCGGTTTGATCAGGACACGGCGGAGGAGGTGGCTTCCCCCCGGCTTTCTCGGTGGAGGCTCCCCCTTTCTTCCTTTCTTTCTTGCTGGATTCTTGCTGACAGCAGCATCTGTCATCTAACAATATCTCAAGCGCGGACCAGCAGCCGCAGAAGGCACCCGGAGCGTTTTGCCAAGCGCCAGCCCTTGCGGCCGGTGGGACCACCGAGCCCGCTCGCTGCCCCCAGCACCGGGCACACACCAGGAGGGCACCCAGCACCCCATACAGCCAGCGGGGACGGGAATTAAAGCTCAGAGGAGACAATCCCCTGGTCACCCTCCTGCACTGCGAGCAGCTCTGCTCCAGGAATAGGTTTATCCTGCCCCTGACCTTGCTGCCCGCCCGGTGGCTCTGCCGGGGAGAGCCCCCCGTGGCCACTGGCTGTGCCCGGGCATGGAAAGCGGGAGCAAGGCAGGAGGTGAACGGCTTTTTGCTCCAGCAGGGCTCCCAGCGTGGCTGGGCTTCTTGCCACGGTGGCTTCAGAGTATCCCCAGGGTGGCACGGCCGGGCTGAGCTCTGCCCCATCCAACCTGGCTGCAAACCACGCACGGAGGGTCCCCCCAGTGTGGGCTGAACCGTGGGGTCCCCGTTTTAGACCTTCCCTCGCTGCGGGGTGACGGGACTTTCGCCCTAGCATCCCACCAGCATCGCAGGCGTGAGCTCACCGCAGCAACCACAAAACTTTCTCCATCCCTACGTCCCAGCACCGACGTGTTCCCCCGCAGAGCCAACACCCCACGGCTGGTCTGTGTGTCCCACGGGGCTTCGTGCCCTACCAAGGCACTGGGAGGGGACAGCGGCAGGAGCAAGGGGAGGGCGGCAGCTGCCTGAACCCCCCGCGTGGCTCCGGCTGTTTCCTTGTCTCCCTTTCTCTCCTCCGGGCTCTCCAGCACAATGCGGCCCCGCAGAAGCCCCAGCTGAACCCAGGCTCATCACCCATTTGGTTTTTATAACAACGCGCTAAGAGCGGTCTGTACTTTCTCTGTGCTGTTCTGGGTCTCAGCAAATCCCTCTCTCGCTTGGTGCTAACTTGTGTTCTAAACAGCAAGGTACCACTTTTAGAAAAAATAAAATCTCTTCGGGGAGTTGGGGCAGGGGGGAGAAAAAAAAAAGGAGCAATCACAGCCTGTAGCGGTGGAAGGTGATGAATGATCCTTCCTGCCTCTGCGAGCTGCATGTCCTTCTTGAAACGAGGGAGGCTGTGGCACACATGGATGCAGGGTGCGTCCCTTCAGGGGTCCGGGATTGAGCCAGGTCCGTGCCCGGCACCACACAGAGCCAGGCAGGAGGCAGCAACTGAGCTGCCGGATCTCACATTGCCGTGGCAGATCCCAGGGCAGAGAGCAGGGCTGGATGCAGGGAAAGCCACTGTGGCCGCCAGCTCCCCTCTTCCAGAGGAATTCAGTTTTTTCGCCCTTTTTTTTTCTTTTCCCCCATATAAAGTCTTTATGAAGCATTTTTAAACTTCCTGCTGGTGTTTGTCACAAACCCAAACAGCCATCTGACATCACCCACTTGGGACATCTATTACCCTGTAAATACTCTGGCTGTATTGTGTACATCACTTTTTAAGACAGATTCCTTACATAGCATCTTCCACAAGCCTCAGTGATGCTCTGCAGCACGGGGACCCCAGGGGACCCCAGGGTGGGCTGCTTGGCCATGGGAAATGGCAGAGAAACCTCATCCTGTTCATGCGCTTCCAAGGTTTTTTGGCTGAGGAGAACACCAGCCTGGCCAGGAAGGTTCTACTGGGAGCCCCACAACACCCAGGTTGCACCTTGGTGCTGCAGTTCATGCACGGGGAGGAGGAGGAAGGTGGCTGTTAGCCTGGAGTAGGGAGAAAAGCAACGCCACGCAGCTGTCCGGGCAGGTGAAGCAAGCCTGGAGTAGAGGACACCTTGTCTCTACTCCACATCCGCACGTTGTTGTATCTTTACTGCAAATTCTGGGAGGTTTCAGCTGATCCCATGATTTTTTAAGGCTGGAGGTTAGCGATACCCCACGCTCCGTGCGCAGCGGCTGCCTTACCTGGAGCTGGGGAGCGCAGATGTGACCGAAGCCAGGGAGAAAGTGACTCGTGTCCTCCAGATCCAAGGGCCAGATGCTGCACAGTGCCCAGCGGGTGCTCCCAGGATGGGACAGGGTGATGGGCAAGCTGGGAAAAACCCGGTGCGCACACAGGGTACTTGCCAGGTGCTCAGCACTAGGGAAAATTAAAAAAAACAACCATACAGAAAGAGAGAGCTGTTTAGGTTGGGAAAGACCTTGGAGATCATCAAGTCCAACTACTCTCCCAGCACTGCCCAGCCCATTCCCAAACCGCGGCGCTCCGCCCCGCATCCACCCGGTTTTTAAACACCTCCAGGGATGGCGACTCCACTGCCTCCCTGGGCAGCTGGTGCCAGGGCTTGGCAGTCCTTTCCATGAAAAAAAAGTAATATTTTTTTCCTAATATCTGATATAAACCTCCCGCGGTGTGATGCGAGGCCGTTTCCTCATCATGTTGCTTGTTATCGGGGTGAAGAGACAGACACCCCCCCCGCCCCCACAGTCCCCTGCACCAGGGGTGGCTGGGAGCCAGCGGCAGCGCCTGGGATGTGCCGGAATTCTGCACGTGCGGCCCTGGCACCGCCGGAGCTGCCACCGGCACGATGGCACCCAGTGGCAATGGCGTATCCCGGAGGACACGGGGCCAAGCAGCCTCCGAGGGCCTCCCAGCCCCGGCTGCACCCATGGGTGCTGCGTGAGGCCCGGGGGGGGGGGCTGCCCCGCTGTGCCCCAGGCCTGAGCGAGGGTCCTGGCTCTGGGATGGACCCCCCCACCGTGGGGCACCGGGAGCCCCCCCCAGCTTCTTGCCCCCTGCGGAGCACCTTAATGGGGTGCACTGCGAGCTCCCGTTAACGGGGTGCACCGTGCCAGCCCCCCCCGGGCAGAGGGGCCCCGTTACGGGGGTGCACGGTGCCAGCCCCCCGTGGCCCGGTACACCGTGCCCACCTCCTCTGCAACACGTGCACCAGGAGCCCCCATTACCGGGGTGCACCCTGCTGTGACCTCCCAGGCCTGGTGCCCCGTTACTGGGGTGCGGGTGCCAAGACCTCCCCCAGCTGGGGTACCCGTTACCGGGGTGCACCGTGCCAGCCCCCGCCCGCGGGTGCCCCGTTACTGGAGCGCACGGTATGACACGACACCCTCTCAATGACACCAGCCCCGCCCGCCCCCCCGCCCCCCCGGGGGCCCCGTTCGGTGCACGCGCCCAGGCGCCGCGCTCTCCCCGCTCCCCGCACCACCGGCCGCGCGGGGCGGGGCGGGGCGGGGCGCACGCGCAATCCCCCGCGCCGCTTACGCAACGCGCTCGCGCCGCTTTCTACGTGCGCGGCCGCGTGGCGCCGCCGCCGCGCGCACGCGCACGCGCCGTTCCTCCTCTCTCTCCCCCCCCCCCCCTCCCCTCACCGGCCACCTCGTGCCGGGAGCGCGCGCGCGCCCCCGCCCCTCCCTCCTCCTCCTCCGCCGCCGCCGCCGCTCGCCCGCCCGCCCGCTCTCTCGGTGTGCCGGTGCAGGGCCGCCGCGCCGCCGGCAGGAAACCTTCCCGCTCCCGCCCCTCGCCGCTCCCTCCCCCGCCGCCCCGCCGCGGGGGGGCGCAGCCCCGCACCCCCTGCCGCCGCCTCGCCATGCCGGAGAAGCGGCCCTTCGAGCGGCTGCCCGCCGACGTGTCCCCCCTCAACTACGGACTCTGCCTCAAGCCCGACCTCATCGACTTCACCTTCGAGGGCAAGCTGGAGGCCGCCGTGCAGGTAGGGCCCCGGCCCGGCCCCTCAGCCCGCGCCGCCCGCCGCCGGGCCCTGAGGGAGCCCCGCCGGGCCCTGAGGGAGCCCCTTACCTCAGCCCGCTCCGCTCGCCGCCGGGCCCTGAGGGAGCCCTCCTCCCCCCCCCCCCCCCCGCCCCGAGGGAGCCGCCCCCCCCGAGTGGAGCCCCCCATCCCCCCGAGGGAGCCCCCCCCCCCCCCACACACACTGAGGGCCCCCCCCCCCCCGAGGGACACCCCCCCACACTGAGGGACCCCCCCCCCCACACACACACTGAGGGACCCCCCCCCCCCCACACACACACTGAGGGGGACCCCACACACACACACACACACTGAGGGGGACCCCCCCACACACACACACACTGAGGGGGACACCCACACCCCCCCCCCCCACTGAGGGACACCCCCCCCCCCACACACACACTGAGGGACCACCCCCCCACACACACACACACACTGAGGGACCACCCCCCCCCCCCCCACACACACACTGAGGGACCACACCCCCCCCACACACACACACTGAGGGACCACCCCCCCCCCCACACACACACTGAGGGACCACCCCCCCCCCCCCACACACACTGAGGGACCAACCCCCCCCACACACACACACTGAGGGCCCCCCCCCCCACTGAGGGCCCCCCCCCCCCCCCCACACACACACTGAGGGAGCCCCTTCCCTCAGCCCGCGCCGCCCGCCGCCGAGCCCGCCCCCCGAGGGAGCCCGATCCCCCTCATTCCCCGTCCCCTCCTGTCCGCCAGGCCCTGAGCGCCCCTCGCCCACGCCAGCCCGCCGGGGCCCGGCCCTCGGCGCGGTGGAGCCGGCCAGGCAGGTGCAGGGAGGCCGCTGGGGGCCGGGCGCCCCCCCCCGCCGCGGTCTCCGCCCTCCCTTCCCATTCAGGCTATACATCTGTACGTATACATCCCCCCCGGGCCGGGGCCGGGCGGTGGGGAGGGGGAGAGGGCAGCTCGCGGGCCGCGCCCTGCCCCGCTCCGGCCCCCAGGAGCCGCGGGAGCGGCCTGGGAAGGGCCGGGGGCCTCGCCCCGCCGCCGCGGGCCCCGCCGCTCCCCCTGGGGCTGCGCCGGCGGTGCCCGGGCCGCCCCCCGCCCGGACGGCCCCGTTAGCCGAAGTCTGTATGTAGGTTAAGCACGGAGCCGTCTGGAGGCACGGGTAGCTGCCTCGTTGGGATCCCCGGCTTCCCCCAGAGCCCCAGCCTGTTCCTGATTCCAGCTTCCAGCATGCTGCTTTTATCCATACCCAGCCACTCAGGCGGCTCGGGATTTTGCTGGAAAGGCAAACTACCCCAAATACAATTAAATGAGGACTCCCCCCGGTGTAGTACCGTAAGCTGGTAGGCCTCAGTGTCATGAAAAGCTTCAAATCAGTGAAGCAAGAGGCTCTTGGAGTGTTGCACACCCTTCCCACTGCTAAGGGGTGTACAAACTTAAAACACCAGGTCTTCTGCCCTTTCCGAAAGGCAAAAGCTTCCCCATGTTCGTGCTTCAAAGCCAGAATGTTTGATGAAAGCCCTGAAGTCCCATAGTCATTCTCAGGCTGCTCTGCCAAGATCTCCTAAATTTGCTTTCACGGTTTTCGTTGTGCCGTGGTTTGAAAGAGATAGGGAATTGTAAGGGCTTACTGGGCTTCTTCCTTAAAATGGGATGACTGTATTGAGAGCTCAAAAATGTTTGAGGGAGATTTTGAATGCTGAGATGTGTACAGATTGAAATTCTGGTCTAAAGAGGTGGTTAAAACCTGCTTTGAAAATGAGGTAAGATCAGGGTGCTAACACTGCTGAATCTGAAGCACAGGAGCAGACAGCAGTGAGTCCCTCACTGGGCATCTGGTGTCTGTGGAAGCTGGGGAGGGCAAAAGGCTGTGGATGATAGTGAACCTTGTGACTTTTGGGACCTGGAGGAAGATGACCGAGATGAGTAAGTTTGTGTCATGTGGAAGAAATACTGAAAACGTAAATTGCCTTGTGGATTTTGTTGTAGCTCAAGTCCTCGGGCTGCTGCTGTCTTTGGGGTCTCAGCCTGCCAGTGCATCAGCCTGGCTGAAAATGCTAGCTTGAGAAATTCCCAATCTCTTCCATTAATCCTAGCCACCTATTCCTGTCTTCGCACCCAAGTTGCTGGTCCTCAGTCCTGTTACAGCTGTGGGGCTGTGCTGTAAATGGGATCACTGAAATCATCCAGGTTAAAAATAACACTCGGGGGGAGGGGAGCGGTGGCTTTTTAAGCCAGCATTGCTGCTGAGTTGAGAGTAGTATTGAACAGCAGCCTTGAAAACTTAGGTTAAATCGAGCAACAACGAGCATTTGGAGGCTTCTTGTGGAGCTGGTACTCGGTTTGCAGATACTAGTCCTGTGGAGGTGTTTTTAATATTGTTTGCTGTTCAGGGGATTGCTCAATGAATTCCTAGAGCAATGGATACCACCTGACAATGCGAAATCCTGGACTTTCCTACCAGCTGAGGGCATGTGTTAAGGAAGAACACTGATCTGTCAGGTTCAAGGTTGTAAAAAACTCTTGTTCACATCGTGGTGAGCTGATCTGATGTTCCCAGGGTAGAGAGAATTCAAAAAAATGTAGGGCGAGGTTTTTAAAACATATCTAAAGTATCTATCTTTGTTTTTAAATAACTTCTACCAACCATAGACTGAAAAATCATGAGGCCACATCCCAGCTGCATGCAAGCAAGTACAGGAGAGGTGTAGGAAGGTGTGTGGGGTGAGTGTTCTCATGCTTGTCTCGAGTTTCTGGAGAAGTTTACTGTGGCTGCCAGTGTCCAAAGCATGCTAAAGGCACATTCCAGAAAATTAGAGGGTGGCTATTCTGCACCTTAATGGAGAGAAGAATAACCAGCTCACCTACAGTACTAGGTAGACAGGATACTTTTTGGACAAGGGAATGGCTTATCTAGCAGAAAACTAGTAAATGTTAGCATGTTCTTATTGAGCTGGAATTAAATCCAGAAAATAAATCATTTGTGTGCTTTTAGATCCGGTTGGTTAATTAAGGACCTGTTGGCCGTTTCTGCTAGCACCTTGTAATAAGGTGGAGTGCAGCTCATCAGAGGCATTCTGTTTTCAGCACATGTGAGAGCTTTGGCATGCATCGTACAGTCATCAAGGTGAAAGTGATTTTATTTTAAGACAATTTGAATTTTCCAGATTTTGGGTAGGGAAATGCATGCACTGCCTCCTCTGGAAGATCCAGGTATTGCTTTTTATAACCAATCAAGAATTATTAGTCCCTCTGCTCCATTCCAGTATAATAATGGCTGGGCAAGCGATAATCCGCACCAAGTACTTAAATCAGTGATGCTTTCTGACCTGTGGTGTGAGTACTTGAACTCTGACACCGGAATAAATAATGATTAATCACAGAATTAGGAAAACTTTTCATTATGTACATCAAAAGTATTTGTTTGCTTTCTTATTTTGCATCTTTAATAGCAAACTGGAGTTAGCGAAGGCTGTGATATTTAGTCAAGGTATTGCAAATAAACCCTTGATCAGTCAGTTTGTGTTTCTCACTCTCAGCCATTAAATAGGATTTGGCAGCCCTCTGTGTAGAATTTTGGTGAGTCTTTTGACTTGAGCACCAAGGCCTGAAGAAATTTTAAGGAACCTTCTAGTCTTGCCTTTGGGGCAGTACACTTGTGTTGGCTTTTGTAAGTATAAATAACTTAACAAAACATTTTGTCTTTATGCCACAATAAAGAATATTATGCTTATATAGCAGCTTCAAATAAGCTTCAGAGGATAAAACCATTTATGATTCAAGAGACGAGGCTGTTGCTTCGGTGTCAGCAGTGACCAGGTTGATTTCAAAGCCTTAAAAAGAAATGTTACATGTTTGTAGTTTATTGTGGCACTTCTGGTTTTCAGGTTAGGGAATTGGCCCCTCTGTTTAGTATTTGTTGTTCCTTGATAAAGGAACGATACTGAATCTTCTGTCTTAATAGTGCAATTTCAGAGCCTTTTGAAACCACGCTTGTTATGTATCTGGTAACCTGCGTATTAAGTTTGGTCCAGTTACTCAAGACTTTTAAATGATGTAAATAATTGTCATATAAATATTTTTGAAGTCTGTAGAGTTGTGTAACAATCATGCAAACTGATAGTATATAACTGCCATTTTTCACGATAAAAACCCCAAAAGTCCTTAAATGAACTATTTCACAAAGAACCCTTATCACAACTAGGACAAAACGTGGTTGTGGGAGAATTGGATACTACATGTCAGTAGCAGATCGGGAGCTGAAAGAGTTGCCTGCTCACAATCCTGTGTTCACTCTGCCAGTTATGTCATATTCTAGCATTTAAAACTGTTGATTTGTTGGGGGTGTGTGGATGTTTCTGAATGAGCACAATTCAGATTTTTTTTTTTTAAATAGTTCATCCACTTTATTCTTCTGTTAGCTTGAGATTTAATTATTATAACCCGGATTCTCAGGGTCTGGTTATCAGTGCAGTGCACTCATATTACTCAGTGTCTAGGTCAACTTTTTTTCCATTCTGTTTTTGACTCCTGGGAGGCCTAATGGAGGGCTGGAACAAAGAGGGGATGTGGGGCTGTTCATGTTCTTCAGCATCGTACTGGAAAGGCAAACATGAGTAACTAGCAACAGAAACAATCATTTGGCTCCCAAAGTTCAACGGTTCTTTTAAGCTTCTAAATGAATGTTTTTAGCGCTGTTGCGGCTCCAAACGATCACCTGTCCAGCACAGGGTGTAGTGCTGCAGAGTTTCAGGAAGGTGCATGGCTGTCTTCTAACTTCCTGGTATTTACCTCTAGGTAAACTACCTTCTTTGGAGAGTGTTGGTGGGGTGATTCATTTCTTTCATTGAACCCTACAGTGAGGTGTTCCTTGGTTGCAAAGCAACCTATCGTTAAAGAATTTACAACCTGATGTAAATGGCTGTTTTAAATATCTTTTTGCAGTCTCTTTAATGTCTGAAGGATACTCTGTTATATTTAGCAATGTTTAACCTGTATCTGTTGCTTTTTATAGGTTAATTATGCAGTATCTGCTAGACTAAAGAATATGTAGTCTTCTGATCCTGCTGCATGCCAGTTAAAGGTTAATTGTGACACTCTTGCATGTAAAGCTTGAAAAATTAAGCTTAATGGGTGTAGTATTTGTGCTCAGTATCTCCTGCATGGAGGGTGAAGTCATCTAGTGTAACTACATGGTCATGTTATCCACCATTGCAACTTACATTTTCAGCACATGCAATTAAATCTGAATTTGAGTGTTAAAGGTGCATGCTGAGTGTCCAAGCCTGGCACTTCAAAATCAGGAGCTTAGGGCTCTCTTGGTGTATCCTTACGCCACCAGTTTGAAAAAAATAGGGATGCCTTTGCTCTTCTCCCCCACAGAAAGGCTTCTTGCAGTTCTGTAATTCATAAGGCTGAGATGATTGCATTGATCATAGTTACGAAGGGATTTGCTTGTCTGTGTGAATTTGACACCTCTGAAGTGTGTGTGACTGCTGCCTATGAATGTTAGCTGCATGCTCTTTGGAATGAAGCGATTTTTTTCCAGTGGGCCAATTAGTCGTGGCATTGGTAATTTTGCTGCTTGGTTACCATAATTTGCTCAAGGTGCAGATTAATAAAACTCCTTATTCCTTTTCTCACTGAAGTTTTGAATTCTTAAAAAGATACATCCTAGAACATAACTGAGGTAATTTTAGTTGTGTGGAGTAAAAAATGCTAAACGCATACATTCTTGTTATAATGCCACATTTAGAAAAGGACTCTGAAGCTGAGTGACAAGATTTTGAATATCTAGTCTTATAAATGGCTCTAGAGAATTAGTTTTGACTATAGGAGATGTCTTTTGGTGCACCTCATTCTGTATTTCAGGTAGGCTGACATTCTACTGAAGCTCTTCAAATTCTTGTTTCTAACATCCTATAAAGCTTTTTCCATCAAGTCCTTTCCTGCTGTGATAACTGGTGAAAATCAAAAGCTTTACATCATCTTTGAGTCCTATTTGGCAGAGCCAAATAATTAGCCTTTTTAGCTCTTCTGTCAAATGATGTTACCTTGGAAAACTTCTTGCAGGAACTTAAGCTGTTATCCCCTATTGGGTGAGATTTTTTCCTTCCCAGAAACAAGTGCTGAGCACAAATGTGGATATGTAGGGCGTGGGGAAGTGTGTGTTGTCTTGTCTAACGGCAGGTTACTGACACAGTTAAAACATCTTCAAGGTCTGCAGTTTTATTACAGGGCAGACCTGCTTGTAGTATCTATGTCTGGCTAATCTAATAGGTATTTGAATTCTCATTAATGTTACCAGAGTTTCATTAAAAGCAGCAGGTTTAAAGTTTTGAAACGTTCCTTCATTCCGGATATTGGTCTTAGTTCATCTGCTGATTTAAGCGTGTCAGCCTTATGGCGAAACTACTTTCATTGTGGTCATTTGTAGCTTGCTGTGGCCTTGATTAACCACCTCTTGTCGAAGAGTAAATTTATTATATTATAGAGCAAGGTGAAGCAGGGTGACAGTTTGCATATTGACAACTTTGTATGTAATTGGTCATACCTTATGCAGTGAGATGCTTTTTTGCCTTTTAATATGATTGCATTCATGAAAAGCACTGCATGAGCGGAATATCTGTCTTCCAAAACATAGTATTAGCAGCAATGTAAAAGCAGTTTCAAGGTATCGCTTACAGTAAAACACACACATGCATCTTCATGATGTACGTGGTCTTGTAAGCATGAGGCTGTCAGTTCTTGTGAGATAAAATGGTTTTAAGTTAAGTGTGCTGGCTGGTTTATAGTTTTGTTTTGGTTTTGTTCTTACAGGTGTATCTGCACCGTCATTACTTTTAGTGGATCAGAGGAAGGAGGCTCATGCTAGAGCCTATGTACCAACATGAAAACACTTTTTTTCTTTTTTTCCACACTGAATTAAATTGAGAGCCTCTTAAGTGTGGTGTGCCAGTACACTGTCAGTAGTCATATCTGCACACTGAATTTTGCCCTTTGTTTTTTGGGAGTTGGAGGATAAGCAGTTTTAAGGCTACTGGTTCACTCAGGCCTTTTAAATGTTTTCTAGTTTGTTGCTCTGTTTTGTAAAGCCAGCTTGATATTTGTAGCAGGTAGGGAAAAAAAATCTAAAAATAGGTAATTGCCTTTCTAAGGAGCCTCTGAAGTTGTCCCTGCTTAAACCTAAACTTTCTTATTTTGCAGGCACAGTGCCGAAAATTCTTCTGTCCTCAGAAGAGGTTGTTTTTTAAAGACCAATCCTATTGTTAAACCCAGTATTGTCTGCAATTTGGACAGTTCTTTATGCATCTTGAATTCTTAATCCAGAGAGATTTGGATTTGTAGATTGAATAAAGGTCTCTATGAGACATTTATAAAAAGCCTTTCTCGTTCTGATTTTTCTGTGTTTTAGAAGACCTTGAAAAACCCCAAACCCTAATATTGTGATGAAAACTGCTGGGCTTTGATCTTAGGTTTTGGGAAATGTTGTAATCCTTTAGTTTCATGCACACCAGATTAGAGGGGGGAAAAAAAATATTTTTTCAGATTGTGAATCTTTTACTAGAAATCTAACCTGTGTCACTCCTGCTGTTACACTTGCTTCTTTTATGCTTTGCAAGCATGTTGTTTTTAGAATCAGGTTAAATTTATTAGGTAACATTGTTTTGGTTTTATTACTATAAAGAGGCAACGTGGTGAAAACAAGGCAGCTCTTCTGTACTGGTCTGTAAGACACCCTGCTGCAGGGTGACTGACAGGCAGGATTTGGAAAGGTTCACTAATAGTTATGCTTGTCAAAAAGTATAAGCCCTTACCTAATATTTATTATACAAACAGTTCTGTTTAAGGATTTGCTTCAGAAGTGAAGTTGGTGGCTGAGGTTAGAATGAAACTTCTGAGTTAGGTTTGTCTTGTTAACCATCCACCATGGGGGTTGGCTTTCCTTGGAGTATCTGGTATTAGCCCTTTGGTTAACAGATTATTAGACTAGATGCACTGTTCTTATGATGTGGGTAAGCCTATTAAGTTGTACATTTAAATTTCTTAAGCCTCTCTTATCACTGACTGGACTTCAGTTTGGCTTTTATGTACACAATGACTAAGGAACCATTCCTTCAGCAAGCCTAGGCAGAACGGCTTAGGACTGAATATCTGCTTCCATTTACTCATCTGGCGTAGATACTGGCTCCTTTATGGTGGAGGGATAAGTATCCGCTTCAACTATGACACTTTAGCTTATTATTTTGGCTTTACTTGTGATAAATGCATTTACATTCAGATGCTTGAATGGTGAGCTGTTGCACGCATGCAGAGCAATTTGCTGATTGTGTGACAGGGCAAAGCTCTTCATTTGTGGGAGCCAGTTTCCATCACAGAGAGGTCCGGTTGGCTGCTACTGTGTTCAAACATGGATAGTGATGGGTACGGGCATTAATAAAGCATTTTAAACTTACAATAGTGAAAAACCAAGGAAGGGATATGTCTTTCTACTCTAAGGAACTTACTGTCTGGGGTAGGAAGCAGTTCCTTTGTGCATATGTTAAACTTCAGTTGGCTGTTATAGAAATTCTTGCTCCTTTATTTAAGGAACTGGTGTTGTCTACTGCCAAAAATTGTATCCTGGACTAGCAGGATTACCAGCTCAATCCAGTGCGATGATTCTAGTGGTTTCAGCCATAAGTTTCTAAATAATTCCTAGTTTAATTCCCAAATATTTTACCCCTTTGTAATTAATTGATATTTAATTTGAATTCCTCTGTATTCAAGCGCTTGCATCCAAATAGAAATCTGGCACAGCGAGACAGTTTATTACTACGCTGGGAGCTGGCCACTTGTTAAATAAAGCAAAGTGTGTGTAGCCAAGAGCTGGCAGAAGGAAAGCTTTCAGGAAAATGTAAAGGCAAATGTCTTGGCAGATGTTTTCAACCTAAGAAGTTCTTATAGAGTCGACAGTTTAGAACACAGTACCATAGGTTGTATTTCTGATCATCTCTGAATGATGCAAGTTTGCATTCAGAGGCTTTTACTATAGTCTCCTGTAGGTCATCTCTAAAAGGAAGCTTACAGGCTCTCTATTTTTATTGGTCTTGGATTCCCAGGCATGTACAAGGGCCCTATTGTCAAGCTTTCATACCAATTTTTAACAGGCAGTTCATTCCCTTAAATAATTTACAGTGTTGATAAGTAGGCCTAGATGACTTGAACATGATTCAAGTATGCGTGTTCGGAACAAACGAGAGCAGTCGGTGGAATATAGTTTTCTTTTTTTACCACTCTTGAGGCCTAAATTTTATTGCAAACACTTGATGATGGAGGGCTCTTCAGATTAAAGGGAGGTGGGAAGGGAGCTCAAGGGGGTAGGGAACACTATTTCTTCTTAATGCTCGTCAAATTTCTCTTCCAGGTGAAACAGGCAACCAACCAAATTGTGATGAACTGTGCTGACATTGACATTATTACAGCTTCCTATGCGCCAGAAGGAGATGAAGGTAGGATTGCTTTTTTGTTGGAGTTTTTATGTGTCAATCCGCTTCATTTCTGACATGAGGTGCTGTTGCCAACAGTTAACAACTTTGATTGCAAAATTACATAATAGTGTGGTAAGCTAACCTACCCCTAGAAGCCAAAACTAACCTTCATGCTCTTCTCATCACTACCATTTTCATTAGATTTTAAAAAGTCACCTGAAGGTTCCATGAAGTCTGTGTTCTACTCCATCATGCCTGAGCGTTGTAGGCATAAGGATGTCTGACTGTTTTTACATGATTATCTTGATACCAGATAACTCTGGGAGAACATGATCTGTACCTATGGACTTTGTAATATTGACAAAATCTGTGACAAGGGCTTAGATAAGGAATGCATCAGTAATGGCCTGCAGTAGGAAATACTCATTGAGAGGGAAGGATTTGCAAAAGTGCAGAAGACAATTGACATGTAGCAAGATGTTCAGAGTGTAGGGCACCACTGAAAAAGGTGATTGTGTAGAGGAGACGACTTGGATCCAGTTCAGTCAAAGGGTGAAAGTTACTGGAGAAATTGAAGAAGCAGTACCTGTTTGTAACACATAGTTACAGTCATTGACATCTTCTCCATTTATATTTTGAGGAGGTCTGGCAGATACAAAAAAAGTTTTAGCAGCTGAAGCATGAAGTGGTTGAGGCATGAAAAATAAGCTCCTGAAACAGAGTAATGGTCTAATAATGTGCAAATCCTTTCTGGTTTTTATGGAGCCTTTGCTATTTCAAGTACAGTAGCTATTTGGTCTGCTGCATATGACTGTTTCTTAAGTCCTTCAGATGACAAAAGGCTCTGCGGAGCTTCCCTTTCTGTGCGGAAAATGCCACAGTGATGTCATGGAGCACTTTAAAACCATGATTGTGAATTAAAAGCGTGATCTTGATGATAGGAGAAAAGCGTTCCTTTGATTGGCTTCAGACTCCTCTAGTATGCTTATGTAACAACTGAGTAAAGTTTGAGACAAGGGCTGTGTTTGAACACCTGAAGAAGAAAAAAAATAATCTTTATTTTCTTTGGTAGGGACAATTTCAGTTCTTTTTGCAGTGACGTTCTCCTACGGCTAATAGATTCTTATGTGACAAGTGGAACACCTGCAGTGAGTCTTGGCATTTAAATTGGTTTGACCTCTTTTACTTTTAATTTAGTATTAAAGAAACCAGGGGGCTGCTTAAGTGCAGTTGAGAGCAGCTGAGCGGTGCTTGGATGGTTGGGGAGCTCTGTCCTAAGGAAGCAGCGTTCGGTGGGTGTGTTGTGGAAAAGTAGAGCTCACTGCAGGAAGCGCAGTCGCAGCGAGAGAGGGCGGCAGAGAAGAGAATTACCCAAGAGCCTGGAGCCTGGCCACCGACTTTCGATAGTGAAAGAATAGAGCGCTGTTTCCTATGTGCTGGATTCGGGCTCCTGGGTTGTACCCTGGTGCTCCAGTCCTGCTGCCGTTAGTGATCTTTAGTTGATTGGATGCACTGTGTTGCTAAGTGCTCTTTGGAGCTATTTCTTATACTGAGTAATGAGGCGATAACGAGAGTTATGCTAATAGCAGAGTGTGCTTGGAGTCTGTGCCATCTACTACTGTGCCATAGGCCCAAACCACCTATTAATTTTTTATTTTGTCATTGACATTGAAAAAATGAAAATAAATGGAAAAGGTACCTAGGAATACAGTCTCTTTCAAGTCAAATCAGGAAAAATAAATAAAATAGAGATAATCTCTATTTCAGTGTGTTATCTTTGTTTTCAGAGCTAATTTCCCTGTCATAGGGGTCTGTTTTTCTATTCTTTAACAGTGATATACTCTCCTTGTAACCTCAAATAGTAAATTAATAATAAATTAATTAATAGTAAAGCTTCATGGAGACTTAAAACCAAGTACATGGGAACTGAGTTTCTGTGGCTTAAATTCCTTCATTCAGATTTTTCAGATAGCTGTGAATGTGGCACTCTGGACACAGAGGAACACGAGTACAGCACTCTGGCTATAGTATAGACATTCACCTCTCAACTGTTGTGTTGTAAATACTTGAGGCACAGTTTTGTTGCGTGTTTATTATAATTATACTCAGGCTTCATGGGGTTAAAACATCTTTCAGTTTGGTAAACTGCCAACTAGTATAATGGCTTTGGAAGTAAAATTGCATGAAATTGGCAGACTATTTGCTGGCACCTGTTGATACAGATCAAGTCAGTCTTACTAATGCTTCTATTGTGCACAGCTTTTGGATGGTAATTGTATAACTGGTCTCAAAAACAGAGCACGAAACACAGCCCAATGAACTAACAGAAATATCGGCCAGATCACTTGGATTTAGTTACTTAGGTGAGCCTCGTACCAATTACCCATATAGTATCTTTGAAAACGGGTGAGAAGTGAGTGATGCTTTCTCCTTTAAAGGCTCTGGTGAAGAATCGTTACCTCTTTTAGTTCTGTACCTCAGTGAGGAAGAATTTGCCTCACACTTGTCTGTAAATGTGAGACAAAAGATAATCGGTCACTTACGTTCTTTCAAGTGTAGTTCTGTTCCAAAAAGCAGCTGTGTAAAAGAGACCTCCTTGTTCAACAGATACCTTTCACCTTGTTTATGGAGTAATTTGTTGACTTTTGTGCAGATAGTTTGTTCTTTTCCTAGTAATTCTTGTTAGTCTTGAGTGCCTACTGCGCTGTGGCTTGTACAACAGAAATCTTAGCTAAAACTGTGGGCTGTGTTTTCCCTCCCCTCACATTCACTCTTCTAAAGATGGATACAACAGAGGGTAGAACTTGGTATTTGGAATTTTAATGCAGATTTGCCAGGAAATCAGATTATTGCCCAATATTTGACAGGAAGCTGAGGGAGGATCTCTGAAGTTTTAAAGTCAAAGTAAAGAAAAATTTGCTGCGTAATTCACAATTAAATAATAGTGAATAATAAACTAGGAGAGATTGCTTACGCAGTGATTTGGAGTAGAAAGATTCTCTTTTTCGTTGTAAAACTGGTGTAGTGGTTGTAACTGGAGGTTGTGGATTTGCTGTTTGTGCCAGGTATGCTGTAATGGAACAAAGCTACTCAAAAGGCTGAGTTTTCCGTTGCTGCGTTTATGCCTGACTCCTCCCTCTAATTATAATGAGCAATTGTTTTTGTTTTTTCCAGCTAGTTTTTAAGCATTTGTAGTCAAATGTTTTGAGTGCAGCCTTAGTGTTTAGGTGTGCACGTGCTCTACTATGTTTTGTCCCAAGTAGTTGACTTTGCTCAGCTAAATGAAGAACTGAAAAGGCATTCCTAAGCGAGTTGGTTCTTAAATTCAGTTTTAGGGGATTGAGTTTCATGCTTTCTGAATGCTAAGTAGTTTGAGCTTCCTGTAAATTTCTCTTTTAAGGACCTGTGAAATAGTGATAGAGTCATAATCAGTGAATTACATTGTCTTTAGTTTGGGAAGCTTTTCAGATACTGGGGGATCTGAAGCAGCTTCTTTAAATTTAGAGTTGCTTGGAGGGTTGTGATTGGCAATTTTGCATAGAAAATTACAAGCAACCATAGTGGTGTTTGTTTAGCATATGTAGTCGAGTGAACTTTGATCTGTACTTCAACCTTTAAAAGATTTTAAGGCCGGAACTCATTATTTTAGTCTTTTCCTTCATAGTATGGTAGGGACATGCTTGGATGGTAGTGCTGGATGCTAGTTATACCAGAGTCTCACTGATGCTTAAAAACAACAAGAAAAGGTCAGTAATGCTTATGGAAAGCTAAGCAGTGTGACCAAAGTGTGTCTAAGCAGTGCTTTCCCTTGGCCTGGGAGCACTCCCATTCCACGGTGATCGTCAGGCAGTCTGAAATCATGCTGCCATGGAAAGGGACAATGACGCGTGTCCTCCCTCCCTTCCTCCTGTTGGCATTCACATTTTCACTATTGAGCAGCCATGTGGATCAGGAAACTGCACGGGCTGAAAACTGCCTCTACAAGGGTGGGGGGGAAGAAGGCAGCAGCTTGGAGAGTGATAATCTTCCTGATCCTGATGATTGTATCTGAGTGCCAATGGAAGGAAGGGAATGGGGACATGCAGCTGGGGCCAGATGTGAAAAATGAGACTACTGTCTGTGCCTGTAGCAGACTAGATTTAAGTCAGTTGTGAAACCTTTCTTTGTTGTAGAAAAGCTCGTCCTCATCCTTTCTTCTGGAGAGGACTTGATGTGACAGATTTTTTGACAGTACGTTTTTTTAAGGAGGCCTGGGCTGCCTTGGCATGGACAGGTTGGGAATATCTGATGTGTGAGAGCACTTCTGACTTCTTTAAAGGATTTTACAACTGCTGGTTTGAAACACATGAAAAGATGTGAAAGGGCTCGAAAGCATTAGCATTCTCAGGAATTTCATCAGCATAGTTCAGTGGCTAATGCTGAAGGAGGACAAGGTATTGCTATATCAACGTGTAGGTGTTTTAAGCTAACGTGTTTCATTTGCAGATAGAGCAGGCAGAGTGCACACAGTCACTGCAGCTCAGTTGATGAATGCAAGTTCATTGAGCCACCATACCTTAATTGCCTGTGACTTCTCCATGCCACGGAATGAGGGCTACTTGAAAAAAATTCCATTTCTTGCATTGGGCTTTGTCTTTACTTTGAAATACATGCACATCTGACAACTCCTAAAACCTCTGGCTAGGATCCACGCTCATAAGCATGTAATACAGAAATTTGGATCATTAATTGATGTATCAGTCTGATTATTGTGCAATTTCAAGTAGTACTCTGTAGAAGGACTGTAATTTAGTTAAAATGCTGTTGTAAAGTTTGATATGCAGTGCTCTGAGTTTGGGAGGCTTGCTAGATCTGATTTTTGTGCATTTTTTTTCCCAAAGACATGGAGCACTAGCAGCTTTTTATTTTCTCGTGCGACTTGGTCCAGACTGCGTACTAATGTGCTAGTGATTAACTTCCAACCTTGCAGTGCCAAAATCTCCAAAGTTAGTAGGCTGCCAAAATTGTGTTGTTCTCTTCAGGAGCTTTTGTATTCAATGCTGTTAGGAATTCAGACAGCCTTTTACTGCAATTACATCTTTGTTATAAGCAGTTCTCTTAAGCTCTAACAAAAAGTATTGTTGATGGCTTTCCATGGTTCTTTTGCTCTGGATTAAATTATTGGCACTGAATAGTCAGTTAAAAAAAATAATATAACTTTGACTCTTTCATTTATATTCTGCTGTTTTGGAAATTGATATATAAGCAGCTGCTTTTAGAATTGCAAAAAATTGCTGGAGATGAGCATGGAAAGACACTCTTCTAGACACCAAGTCCCCAGTGAGTACACGTCTTGTGAAGCTGTAAATGAGTTGTTACCTTTTGTCTGAGGTGTGCTCTTGCCGTTGCTTTGAAGGTGCCTCAGAAGCTAGCTGTCGCGGCAAGTGGGGCAGTCACGGGCTAAGACCAGACTCTTCGGCCTCCTTTAGTGGAGATTGTGATGAGCATGTGCTGGGAAGCACAGCATTGCTCTTGAGATGGCTGCTTCCAGCCTATTTAAGTTGTAACTTGCTTAAACCTTGTTTCTAATGTTAGGGTAATTGGGATCTAACACTGTCAAATTAAGGTTGAGAAGCTCTTTGGAAACAAGGTTGCTTTCTGCAATGTGGTAATATGTTTTCTCAGGCTGTTGCAAGCAGAGGAAGAAAACACCTGAAAGTCTTCACCTCCTTCTAGCACTGGTAACATTTACCAGTATCTTTCCTATGGTTTTCCTAGTACAAGTTAAAAAGGTTATAAAGTAGCAGAGCTACAAATTCAAATACACTTAGGAGGACTTCACATTTGGGAGAGGCGGAGGGCGAAATTTGATATTCATTGTCGACCTTTGGCAGAAGATCTGCATAACATGCATTCTTCTGTATTTCTCAGTTTCAGTAGGTTAGAACTATGATCTTGAAGTCATGGTGGTGTTTGTCTTTGGTATCAGGCTGTTTCCATTAGAAGTTGTAAAAAGATAAAAATGGTTTTGGTTTGCTGTGGTCATTTTAAAGTACGTGGGGGGAAGTGTTTCTGCATTCTTGTACTGATCTTTATCAGACATTTCTCAGGTTTTCATTTAGCCTCTGACCACAGGCTGACAGCTCAGCATCTGCAGGTTGTCCAGCAGTGGGATTCCTCCCAGGCAGGCTAACATAAATTTCTGACAGGTATTCAGCCCGTCCTTCCCTCAGACCGAGGTCACTCACATGCTGTTGCAGAACAACAGGTTTGCTGTCTGTTGAACTCTAAAGATAGCCAGGGTCAAAATTCATTGGATCCAAACGATGTAGTCGACAATCAACCCTGCTCTCTGTTGCTGGGAAGCCCGCTTTCAGGCTCATATGTTGTACGTTAACATTGCTCCCCTGAATATCTTCTCTCGAGCTTTCTTATAACATCTCCTTTTCTGCCTCAGTATTCCCCAGAGTTATAAGAAGAAAACTAAACCTTTACTTTGTGTTGCTTGTTGTCCAACACTTGCTGGCACTCTGATATCCTTGGCGTGTATTCTGTTTAAATGGTCTATCTCATCTCTCTTATTTTTTTAAATCCTTGGAACTTCTCAGTACAGACCAGTAGTCTAAAGTTCTACTTGATCCTGTAAAGTTGGTTTTTTTCTTCAATTTGTTTCTGTATGTTTCCCTCCCTGCCCCCAGCTAGAATTGTTTTATTGTAAGGATTTATGTATTGCATACCCTAGCATGGTGGTTAACTCTGATTAAATGCTGAGCAGAGCACTGTGAAACCAGTAGTTAAGACTAATGCATTCATGCAGTTTTTGCATTTATGTTCTCTGTGAGCAGAGGTTGGTATTTAGTCTGACTGAAGGCTGAAATCATACTATTCCAGAATAAATAGCATTTTAAATTTTATTAAAAAAAACACCAAATTGTTTCCAGTTACTTTTGTTGCATATGCAACAAGTTAGCTGAACATCCTGTGAGTGTGCTTAGGCTGCCTCTGAAACAGAATACCTGGATTCTTGTCATGATACTTCAGTGTGGAAGGCGGGTCATTCTGTAAATTAAATTGTTGCTTCAAATAAACTTTGTCATTCAGAATTCCTGGTAATAAAGAAGTTGACATAGTGGTACATTTCTCTTTTAAGATGTTTATCTCTGTATCGCAGCACTTTCCATTATTCTTTTTTGTCCTTTTTTCTGTGACATTTGAAACTAGTGTCTTGTTCAGTAGATAACTGAGACTATTTACTGAATCTTTCTTCATGGGTCAATTTTGAAAGCACCCAAAAAGGTTGCTAGACTCTTGCTAGCATTTCCATATCCTAGGTGTGTGTTCCCTTCGATTTGCGTGGTGTAAGTGGGATGGGACAGGTAGCTGGTACTGGGAATGCATTTCCTGTGTCTTTCAAAATGATACTGAACTGCCAAACGTTTCTTGTATTTATAAATCTAGAATTATTCATCAGTATGTCTGCAGCGGAAAATGAATTGTTGTGTCCAGGCGTACCAAGTTTGGTAGTGCAGGATGCTGACATGTGGTAGAAAGCATTGCTTGTTTGTTTTGGTGTGGATTTGCATTTCTTAAAAATAGTTGGTTGTTGTGGTGGTAGTGTATAGAGTGGCATAGGTAGCAGAAGTTGCAAAGTGAGGTCCTACGTAGCTATTTTAGATATTTCTTTTGGTTGAAGGAGCATGGATGTGCATCACCTCGGATGCGGCGAGTGGGGCTGGATGAATTGGGAAGGAAGAAGCAACACCGGGTGTTCCCCTTGGCTCCACTTACTCTAGGCTGTAGGACAGTTTAATTCCTGTGTACCAGTTCCCTCCCCTCATCTATCTAGCTTGGCCTCCTAGTTCGGATGTTTGCATCTACAAATAGATCCAATGCTGTGTAAATGCCATACTGCTTAATATTCTGGTTGATTTTAGATGCTCTTGGGGAATGGTATATGAACTTCAAGGTAGGTCCCTGGTTTTGAGGACAAATTTTAAATAAAAAATCAACTTTGTGTTTTTCTTTGTGGTTAAAACCAAACAAACTCACCTTGCTGTGGATATTAGTGTGCTTTTCAAAGTGAGATCCACAAATTAGTTAAATCATAAGTATCCTGTTTGGACTAATCAATAACAATCCTGCTGCACTGATGTAAGCATTTAATATTAAGGGGGAGTTTTGTGCAATACTTTACCATTTGTCAGGATTGTAGGAGTTGTTACCAGCGTTCCTGGTGTTGTACAGGACATTGTTCTTACAGTAAACTGTACTTACTTACAGTTTAACAGTACAGTTTTCATTACTGAGCGCAGCAGATGACTTCCCTGCCACGTGCGAGTGCAGCATTCTGATGGACGGGAGGTGCGGTGGAGGTGGAGGGAGCATGGAGGTGGTGCTTTGAGTCTGGCTGTATCGTCTGGTGTAAATGTGGTAGATTGATTTGTCTGAAGCAAGATAACAGAACATGGAACTCTGGCAATGGGTCGTGTTTCTTTTGCATTTATATCATTCTGTGTTATTCAAAATCTTCATTGATTTATTCAGTAACTACAGCATGTTGTTAGATTCAGCTAAGTCAGTTAATTTTAAATGTTCATGAGTTACAAAAACATCTCTGTGGCTTATTTTGAACAAAGTAGTCTGTGTTTCTGTTTCAGAGGTACATGCCACAGGGTTCAACTATCAAAATGAAGATGAAAAGGTTACTCTCTCCTTTCCCAGTACTCTTCAGAAAGGTAAGAGCTATTTTCCTGCTTTCTGCTGGCTTCCACCATGTGTTTAAGATGTTTGCATTTGAAAAAGCTGGAGGGTAGGACAGCTCTGTCTTCCCTGAAGTTTCTGGCTGCAAATGTAGTGCTCCCTAGGGAGTCTGTCCACTATAAGGCACTTTGTGTGAGCCTCTGGAATTGAAAATGTTGTTTCCCTAATGGTGATGTTTCCTTCCAGCACCTGAAGTGACTCTAATTATTTACCTGCTCTTGGGAGTTAGGTTCAGAAGCTGTTTATGTTAGCTACTGATGATCTGTTTTCCTCTTACCAAGAATGAGCTAATCTGAATTACTGCAATGTTTTCCTAGGTGTGAATGTACTAATTCTTTGCAAACTGCTACAGGTTTTTGCTCTGAGTTTGTTGATGGAAACTCATCTCCTCAGTTTGAATAAAGCGGTTTTATTTCATGTTGACAAATACAAATATAAAGACTCTAGGGTGATAAAACTTCCGTGTTTAATTCTGTGGAATATTGGCATCCTGCCTCTCTGATCAAGATTGGGTTTCCCCTTTTGCACTGAGACATGGAGGGCAGAATAAATCCTGAGACTAATTGACTTAGGGGCTTGAATGCAGCCAGTGCTCCATCTTGGCTTTTGTAGTAGATTTCATAGGATGCTGTTCTTACATAGTAGCCATCTGATATATTTTTGCAAACCTTACTCAAAGGTAAGGATTGTAGGATCAGACTTCTCAAATAGCTTAAGGTAGGTCTCTCCCAGTTATTGCATTGTGTTTAGAAGATGAGAATGAGTACTGCAGCAGCCCTGATCTCCGATCAATGCTAAAACACTGTGGTGAGTCTGGCTTTGCCTGCGTTGCTCCGCTGGAGCTTATTTTGTGTGAGGAGTGTGAAGGGGTTTGAGGGGGGCTGGCGGGGTGAGTTGAAGGGACATCTTATTTCAGAAGGGCAGTGGGCCAGCTGAGTAGCCTGGCCTGAAGGTCCAGACCAAATAAATGTTCTGTCTGGCACGTGCAAATAACAATGTCCCATCTGTTTCTATTACAGGGACAGGGACGCTAAAGATAGACTTTGTAGGGGAGCTGAATGATAAAATGAAAGGTTTTTACCGAAGTAAATATACCACCCCTACTGGAGACACACGCTATGCTGCTGTCACGCAGTTTGAGGTATGGGCTATATTTTTGTTTTCAGGGAATGCCATCCTTAATACAGGAGTTACGCTTACAAGAAGCAAAGACACAATTTCCTAGCTTTAGCTATACCCTCTGGGTGAATTTCAAAAATCCATATTTTTTTGCTTCTTGCTGTTGGTGTGGATGGGTAATACTAAAAGCAGCCTTTACATTGCAACTTCAAGGTCAGTAAATTCTGACCAAGAATCATGGTGATGTGTGATGCATCATGTATATACAATAGCTGCAATGTTTAAGAACAGCTGTTTATTTAGATGTGGTCAAATACCTCTGTATAACTTTCCCTTGTGAAGTATATTAATTTTTTCAGTAGGGCACTCTGCCTTTATCGCAGTGTCTTAATGACATCCAAAATGTGAGCCAGATTCTGTCTCAGGTATTATGTAAAGCCTGGACCTAATGACAGAATTTTATACCATATTGTAATTTCATAGTTATCTGCCTGGTTACATAAAAACATGGAGTACTTGCCTAGTACAAATAGAACATTTCTTGGGTGCAGTCTACTGACGGAATGTAAATAGGTGGTCTTGTGTTGTATGGTCTGTGAACGCCTGGGTGCCCTCTCTGCTTTCACATGACTGAGCTTTGCCCCTGTCATGACTCTGCTAAATTTTGCTCAGACTGTAGAATTCCATCAGAGCACAGAGTGCTTTTCATCTGCTTTTTTTTTTTTTTTCCTAACCAAGAGTGAAATAAGTAAGACTAAAATGCTCTGATGGAGGTCAAGAGTGTCAGTGAAGCAACTGTACCAGTCACTAGCCATCGTTCACCCAACTCCTTGCCTGTAAAATATGCTGAATTTTTGTGTGTGTTTTATTGCCACAATCTCTTGTGATTTCTTTCTTTAATGCTTTTATTTCCTTCAGGCTACTGATGCTCGCAGAGCTTTCCCTTGCTGGGATGAGCCTGCTATTAAGGCAACTTTTGATATTTCTTTGGTGGTTCCTAAAGACAGAGTAGCTTTGTCAAATATGGTAAGTTTTTGATGTGCAAGTGAACAGTGTTTTAAATAAAACCACAGTAACATGAGCTGATTGTTTAGTAGTTAATAGTGTGTCTCGGTAACAGACAGAATTAGGAATATAGGCTGTCTTGTTAGTTATTACTAAGCTGCAATAAATTGAAAAAGCTTTTAAAAATATGAAATCGTTTTGTCAGATGTTAGCACAAAACCTAAACAGGTTGTACAAACCATGGTGGTGGTTTAAAAAAAAAAAAAAAGTCTTAGCATATGTCAAGCCACGTGCTGCTTGATTAAGAGTGACTGGAAAAAAAATAAGCCTTTGTGTTTACATAGCTGTTATAGCTACATAAGCACTTGAGATAAATAAGCTTTTTTTCTGCTCTAGAGAATTTCTGAGCAGAACTGGGATAAAATGTGCAAGTCTAAGTACCTCTGCCACAAATGCAAGTGGGCATTTTCAGGTTGCTACTTTATACATGGTGCGCATATTTCTAGTGTAATGTTACTGAGGAAGAACAAGTCTGTTTAAAAAGAGCCTTTTAAAAATTTATGTATTTATTTAATTAATTCTAGTAGCTAACTTTCATAGTTACCTGTAAAGTCTAGCCTTGTCCACTGACCACATGGTTATGGTTTCTGTTTCAGAATTTAAAGTGAAGGCCTGGTGCCTTGTTGGGGTGTGGGTAATACTCTCTTTGGAGGACAGCAGTCGATAGCTGATGTGTTCAGATGCTTTTGCAGTAATGGAATATAACTTAGAAAAGTGCACCTCCATGCGTGACAGAGCATTTTTAGTTAGGAGGGGAACTACATTGTGATCTGTGTTTTAAAATGGTAAAAGAAGTCCTTTCATTTTAAATGCGTGACTCATAATGATGGACTAGTTAGCCAAATGTATTACGTAATGCAGTTTCACTTCCATGAAACTAACAAATTCCCTTTCATGTTAAAAGAATGTCATTGACCGGAAGCCGTACCCAGACGATGAAAATCTGGTGGAAGTGAAGTTTGCTCGCACCCCTGTAATGTCAACGTATCTCGTAGCATTTGTGGTGGGAGAATATGACTTTGTAGAGGCCAGGTCCCTCGACGGAGTCTTAGTGCGCGTTTACACTCCTGTTGGCAAAGCAGAACAAGGAAAGTTTGCGTTAGAGGTAAATGCACTCAGTGTCACTTCATTATGGCTGTAGTGATCTCTGACAGCTGGACATGGTGCTCTCCACTCTGCAGTCACCTTAAATCCATGCAAAGCTTGTGGGACTGGTTGGTTTTTTGCTTTAATGGCTCGGAGAGACTGGGCTTGCTATGAAACAGAATTTCAGCTGTGGACAAACTGATGTCTATAGTAACAAAAATAATATGGTTTAAGTCAGTTGTGCTTTGGTGATGTAGACTTTGGTCCAAAGACGATGAGAAGTACTGAAGGGTAGGCTACAGCCTGGGAGAAAAAGAGCATGGGAGTCTTCCGGACTTGTGCTCTGGATGCTGGGAATGGGACTTCCGGAAGAAATCCTGTGTATGCAGCTTTCTTAGGCTCGTGTCAGTCATAAATTTTCAAGTTTTGTCAGTTGTTCCAAGTTAACATTTTTCCTCTTATTTCTTACAGGTTGCTGCTAAAACTCTGCCTTTTTATAAGGACTACTTCAATGTTCCTTACCCTCTTCCTAAAATTGATCTCATAGCTATTGCAGACTTTGCTGCTGGTAAAGTAACTCACTTTGTTGATGAACTGTATTTTATTTGAATTTTAAACATTTAGGAAGAGGTGTGTATCAATATCAATAAACCTTTGTATTTATTTTATAAAGGTGCCATGGAGAACTGGGGCCTTGTTACTTATAGGTATGCTGTTAAAATACTGTCTTTCCCCCTCTTTGTTCACTAATTCTTGGAAGTAATTGGATTAGTTTTAGGGAGCTGTAATTACTGGGTATCATCCCAAATAAGACTGAGTAAATACCTTCAACTCTTGCTTCGGTTTGGATAATTTTGACTTCTGCAGCAGCGTGCGTTATTGTACAAATCTTAGGAGGGCAAGAATGAGCTATTACGACTACTGTCCAAGAGCGTGAGATTTTTTTAAGTGTCTGGCAGCAGTGCCTGTTCTACAAGAGAATTTTCTTGGTCCCTTTTTCCCCCGTAGAAGTTATTAACTTACTGACACAGCGAAAGAGTTTCTTATTTTAATGTTGTAGGCAAGTTGGTAAATATAGCAGCCACAGTATAACCATGTGGATGTGAGTAAATCAAAAATATTAACTTGCCTTCCTTTTCAGTTATTTTTTTCTTCATCTGATCAAGCTTTTGTACTTTTGCTTGATATTATTACATTATCTGTGCTCATTGTTAGAATGATTTTCCTTCATTTTGTACAACGTTGGTCTTGTAAGCTTTGGACTTTAAATCCTGAAATAGTTTGAATTTCTTCTGCTAAATTTGGCCTTAAAAAAATGAAATGGAAATTTGAGCCTAGGTTTCAAATCTACTTGTCTGCTTATTGCAATCCTGATGAAATCTGATATTTTACTCCCTGTGGAAAAAAAAAATATTTGTCCTTGATGAGTAGAATTTTTGGAAGCCTTTCTTAATTGCGCTGTT
Organism: Falco cherrug; assembly: GCF_023634085.1. Lineage (NCBI taxonomy): Eukaryota > Metazoa > Chordata > Aves > Falconiformes > Falconidae > Falco > Falco cherrug. The sequence goes on from NC_073716.1 coordinate 4,941,090, forward strand.
AATTTTCCTCTGCCCCCCCCCCCCCCCCCCCCCCCCCCCCTTATGCTTAGCTTGGCACGCTTGCTTTATCCCTTTGGGGACAGAAGGTTGGCATAATCTGCAGGCACCATCCATGTTTTGAGACATTTTTTTTCCCCTTTTGAGTTGCAGCAGTCCAGAAGTTCTTTCTGACTGACCCACTAAGTCCTGATCGTGACAGGGGTCTCTGTAGCGGAAGGTTGTGGGCCTGACCTAGGGAGCACTTGCGTGTGTGGATGTGTGCCCTGTGTGGAGAACCTTGCACATCTGCAGTGGCGAGTGTAGCGCGGCTGCTTGTGCACTTGGAAGAGTTGGAATTCCTTTGGGGATGAGGGAGGCAGAGAAGACTTGCTGTGCATACATCGTGCAGTGCAAAGGGAGTTACAGTTAAGGTTCCTAGATTATGTAGGTGAGCTATTTTATAAATAAAGGATAAACTTTCTTGTTCCTGCCTGGGTTTTTGCACTTGTCTTCTTGCATGCCGTAAGGAATTATTGCTCCAAAGCCTTCCAACAGCTGTGGAACTTACCAAATAATGTAATGTCTAAACTGAAATAGCTTTTGGTTTTTTTCAGTTGTACTGATCACTTTTTAGCTTGCTTAGGTAACTTAACCTACTTTTGATTGTGTTTTTTTCCTTAGGCATGTACCGCTCTGTTCAGTTATTTTTCTCTCTTAAATACAGGGAGACTGCATTGCTCATTGACCCCAAAAATTCCTGTTCTTCATCTCGCCAGTGGGTTGCTCTGGTGGTGGGACATGAACTTGCTCATCAGTGGTTTGGAAACCTTGTGACCATGGTATCTAACCATTAAAAGTTTGCCTGGTTTTCTTTGACATGTGCTTCATATCATGTGTGTGTTTAAGTGCCCCTTAGTAGCAGGCATGCTATCTTTAACATAAAAATATATAAATATTTAAACAGTGCTTTATTACCACTTCCTTCTTTACTAGTATGTTCTTTAGAAGTATTCCTAGATATTTTCTGTGTGAAGTATGTTCGGTTGTTTGAGTATAACCCTAGTTAGAGTTGAGCAGGTGTTCCATGGAAAGGATTTTGGCTAGTTAGATTACTTAGAAGGAATAATCCACTCTTTTCCTTTCAGGTAGGCATGATTCATTCATCAGGCTTTTATACCAAGCAGGTGTAACAGTACCAGTACCAACATGGCAAATTGTTCTGGGCCAGTAGCTGAAAAGTTGCTCAGTAGGAACTCATATGAATTTCTTTGGATCTAGCTGTCTGAATAGTTTGATATTTAAGTCATTTTGGTGGGGATAAAAGTGTATGTGAGACAGCAGGACTGAAATCTTTAAATAAATTCTGTTTAGTGCTAAAATCTGAAACTTTTATCTGTCAGAGCTTCTGCTGTTAACAAATGGCTTCAGCTTACTCTGTTAATTAGATCGGACATTCCTTTTGCCAAAACCCTGCAAACAGATGCTTGAATCCAAATATTTCACAGGTTAGGTATTTTCTTGTATTGCAAGAAACCAGTGTGTTTAGTAAAAAAAAAGCATGGCCTCTGGAGCCCCAGATCTGCATTGTTCTGGCTTTTTGGCTGCTTAAATTAAGTGTGATTGGATGGAAGAAAGAACACAGTGTAAATACTAATTACAACGCTAAGCAAAGTTTGTCAAATTTTGCTATAGCACCATGCCTCTTAAAATCTAGTCAACTGTGTCCATTCCTGTATGTGGTAGCACAAGTAGCTTCCATGTGAGAGCAACACAATATTTAAACACAAAGGTATTATTAGTGTATTTTTAGCTTTTAGTACAGTTGAGCAGCTGGAAGCAAAGAGAGCCAGCATCATGTGACTAGAGAGCACTGTAGGATGCCAGCAAGTGCCTTAGAGACCATTAGTGACCCATGAACCATTCGTGGTCCTTTTGACCGTTGAGAACTGTGTTAGTAAGCTAAAGAATGTCTAAAATTTATATGGAATTAGCTTTTTATTTTCCTTTTGAAGTTCTAAGTCTTCCAAAAATTTTCTTCTGAGAATTTTTGATGCAACTGTGAAATATGAAAAGTTAGGTTGCCAGAGGAATACGGGAGAAAAGTGGGGAGGTGAAAAGATGTCGAGGTCCATCCTAATTGCCCAAGAATCTGTTTTGCAATTGTATTAATCCTTTGGTACCAATTTGCAACCTTGAATTTGCAACCTTGAATTTGGAACCTTGTTTTGGAAACAGATGCAATCAGAAATCTTGAAGAAAATTGGATAGTCTCCACCCTGAAGTGGGGCTTATCTGTGCAGAGCTTTCCTCATGGAAATTCCGCCCTCCCTGGGGTAAATGTTTCATTCATAGTAGGAACAGTACTTTGTGGGGCAGCTTACTGGACTGATGCTGCATCATGTTTGGTTTCATCTGCTTAAAGGGCCTATATCGTCATAGCCATGCTTCTGAGTTAACCACCCCATTCACATTTAAAGAATGGTTGGTAGGTGCAGTTACGGAAAAGGGTGTTTTCGTCCTCAGTATCCATAGCTCATTTCCTTACCTCTCCTACTTCATTAAATATTAGAAGTGAAAGGAAGAATTTCAATGTCAGTGTGACATTCTTATCTTAAAAAAAACAAGCCCACCTCTGGCTGGTGAGAAAAAACTTTTAACTGTTTACTAGACTTCAGGTTTCCATAATCTAGAACACTTGTTCAGATGCCAGGTTTTTGTCTTTATGTAAGCATACTCTTTAGTGAAAAAAGAAACCTCAAACCAAACAAAATAGCAGGTGCTGCTGTTCAGTTTGGGAAAGAGACTGTTGCTGTGTTGCCCACAGTTGCTGCTGGACTGAACTGTAGCCTTGCATGTCACTGACACTTTTCCCTAATCTAGGTAACGTTCATGGCTGTTCCCTCAGTGGCTCTGCTCAGACCTCTAGTCTAGTCGCCAGGAATTTCCTTTCTACCTGATGCAGTTCTCCTCCATGCGGAGTTTCTAAAACTTAAGACAAGGGGAATGCAGTCACTGGGTGCTGATTATTCTTCTTAGGCCCATGACTTCTTTATAGAGAGGAATTTGTGCTTACAGGTGTTGCCTGTTTCTCTGATTTGTACTAAACTAGGCCGTTACCAGCTTCTCTTTGGTGCAAATGTATCATTAATTAAATGAAGCTGTTGGAATTTTGTTCTTTATTCTGCTTTCTTATCTTTCCAGGAATGGTGGACCCATCTTTGGCTGAATGAAGGATTTGCCTCCTGGATTGAGTACCTATGTGTAGATCACTGTTTCCCAGAATACGATATCTGGACTCAGTTTGTTTCTGCTGATTATACACGAGCTCAAGAGCTTGATGCCTTAGACAACAGTCATCCTATTGAAGTTAGTTCTGGTTTTGCTATTGATTGTCTCCTTTTTTTTTTTTTTCTGTTAGCTGTGTGTAAGCTTTTTTCCTATTAAGAAAAAAAGGAAACTTTGGAGTCATTCATGATGTAAAGGAAAACCTAAGGTTGCATTTACACTTTCTGGATTTTCCTCTACTTGAATTAGTATTTCAGAAGTGAGGTTTGAGGATCTAATGATGGCTCCTTCTGGAGTTTTTCTGCTCTACTGACTTGAAAGGGCAAGGTTGTGATCAAAAGTCATCATTATTTGTGTTTTGGTTTGGTTTCTGATCAAAGTGGGTAGTTTTCTGGCCCTTGAGCACAGTGAAGTGTAGCAACTGACTGACTTCAGCGCTCAGCAACATAAACCAAAGTGCAGCATAGCCCAGAGCCTGAGCTACCAAACCTTGCTGGGCTTGTACTGGTTTCCGTCTGAGGCCACCTTAGGTGTTTTCTGCGTTGTGCTCCCAGAACTGTGAGTGTGATGCAGACGGTTCAGAAATCAGTAGGATCTAGCTGGGCTTACAGCTTTAGAGACAAGCAGTAGTTAGGTGATGAAGAGAAGGTGGAAGTATGTTTGACCTATAAACCGGTCCTAACCCAGCCATATGTGAATAAGATTAATTGACTGGGTGCAGAGATTCCACGAAGACAATTTAGTGATGGATATGCATGCGCTTTCTTCAGTGAAAGAACTTCAACACTAGAACGAGCAAAATCAAAATCTTATGGCAGCTTAAATGGTTCTCACTGTTAATTATCCTGTTTACCACAGGTTAGTGTTGGCCATCCCTCCGAAGTAGATGAAATATTCGACGCGATTTCTTACAGCAAGGGTGCATCTGTAATCCGAATGCTGCATGACTACATTGGTGATGAGGTAAAAAGATTGTTGTTAAAAAGCCGAATGTAGATTGTCACATCTTTTTACAGTTAAAAAGACTACTTTTAAAAAGAAATGAAACCTGTTTATTCTCTGTTTTGAAAACTTTTCTCCAATTTGCATTTGGGCTCTATGTGAACTTACCTAGGAGAAATTAGGTACTGGGGAAAATGTGGAAGGAGTTACAGATGTACATATTGATCCTAAGGCACCCTGGCAGATTCTTGAATATAAATGCAGTGTGGAGGGACGATAGAAAAGACCTCTGTTTTGGTGCTATTACATGTTCAATTGTATGTTCCCAGGACTTCCGGAAAGGAATGAATTTATATTTAACGAAATACCAGCAGAAGAATGCCGCTACAGGTAACTGGTGGTTATTATATGCTTTTAAGAAAAGTGATTTCCAGGGACAAACTCTTTAGTGCTGAAGTGATGGATTGTTAAACAGCTGTTTTTCCATCTGAGATAACTGAGGTGCAAGGAAAGAATTGGCTTGTTTCCAGTTTCATACAATGTGTCCCCTGCACAGCCAGAATTCAGCATCCTCTAGGGGTTCTCTGTCTCAGGAGTATGTGGCTGAGGTAATCTGAAAGGACTGCTTTTACCGTTGATAACCATGTCTGCGTAGTAATCTAATTTAGAAATAGAGTATGTTGATTTGCCAAGTAAGCCTCTTGCAAGCTTCCTGTTGCAGTATTGATCGCATGTGTGATTAAACAGTTCAAAGTCTTGTCTAACATCTCGCAGCGCTTTCTTTACTTAAACCTTTTTTGCCTATCAGGCATAAATGTGGAACACTCTGCTCTATCAGCCAAAACAGTCCATGTGGTTCAGTCAGCTCCTTGGGCATAACATATGAAAAACTTAAGGAAAAAGATTCTTCTATTTACCATTTTGATTATTTAATGTTCACTTTCATTATACTGTATCACAATGTTTATTGATTGCGGGTTTTGTTAGTAAAGAAGCTTTCTTCTCCCCTTTCTCCCCCATGAGCAGTTCCAACTCTTTTTCTTGCCTGTTATCTGTTACAATCCCATAAAAACACAACCCAAAATGTGAAGGGCAAACTGGAGTAACAATACAGCCTCCCACCCTCTGGTGCCCATGTAGTGTCCTTAATCGCGTCTGACATGTCAAGACTCTGGGAGTCCTTAGTCAGACTTTTCTCCTGCAGAGGATCTCTGGGAAAGCCTGGAAAAGGCGAGTGGTAAACCTATTGCTGCTGTGATGAATACATGGACCAAACAAATGGGATTTCCGCTCATTTATGTGGAAGCCGAGCAGGTAAATATATCTGTGTCTTTTCCAGGACATGACATCAAAAGTTCTGCCTTTAACTGTGTTACGGGATCCAATTTAGTAGTATCCAATTATTTAAAAGATTCTTTTTGATCAGGAGGCAGTACAGTGGGTTGCTTTGTTTAGTGACGATTCTGTTTCTGAAGGGGGGAGAAGTGCAGCTTGCTTGAGGAACCGCGCAAAGTGATATGGAGTTATTCCACTAGCGCTCTAGATCGTGTGCTTTGAGTTTGCTGACATAGCCCGTTTGCTCTTTGTGTGTGAAATGTGTGTTGGGGGGAGGGAATATCTGACATAGCTCCCCATGCCACATGTTTTGATTCTCCGTCCAGTTTAATTATGCTTATTCTACAGGATTGCAGGGTGAGTGAGGATTACTGGCTGGAGGCTGAAGTCAGACAACAAATTCAAGTGAGAAATAGGGCATGTAACAGTGATTAATGCATTTGAATTATTCTTGAGGTAGCTCCTTTTTCTGGAGGAGAGTACAAGTTACTCGGCTTAACAGAGGGCACATGAATGTATTGTGATATACAGAAGCTGAGATTAGATGTTCTGATAATTCCTTTCTCTCTTTCTTTTTTCTCTCTTTTTGTCCTTCCTCAGCAAGAAGATGACAAAGTGTTGAAGTTAGTTCAGAAGAAATTCTGTGCCAGTGGACCATATACTGGTAAGATGAATGCTAAGACCAGGAATGGAGTGTGTATTACTTTTTATGCAACAGCAGCAATTTTGAGAGATGAAACAGCTGTACTGCAGAGCAGGCAGGTGCTCTGCTTAGGCTCAGGTGTTTAAGTATTTGTTAAACCTTTAGAAAATCTAAGGTTGAATGCTCTCACACATGTGGTTTCTATGTTCTCTTCGCATGGGAGAATGGCAGTCCTCTGCAATCTTTGGTTCAGTTTTCATCCTGAGATGCTTCTCTTCTGATGTCCAGTTTAAAGCCAGTGCTGCCATTTGAGGAGCAATGTAAGCTGCTGGGTTTATAGCAGTGCTGAAATAAAAATGCCTCATATGGAAGCCAGCTCTGTCTTAAGATGCAGATTCCACCCACCTTCCATGCTTTTAGAAACGAAAATGTTTTGGCTTGAAAAGTGATTTAGAGATTCTTGGTTTTTAACTCTAGAACTGCCATTTTCCTTCAGATGTGTGCCTTTTTAGATGTAAATTTAAGTAGCCTTGCTTAAACTGCTGCTGAAACTTGTTTGAACACCAGGCAAAGTTTCTCAGTGTTATGTGCATACTTTTTTTTTCCTTAGGCCTTCCTTTTTATTGTTTCTTCTTTTAGGGGAGGATTTCCCCATGTGGATGGTTCCCATAAGTATTTGTACAAGTGATGACCCCACCTGTGCCAAAATGCAAATATTGATGGACAAACCAGAGCTCACCCTGGTTTTGAAAGACATCAAACCAGACCAGTGGGTGAAGGTGAGTTGTCACAAAGGAGAACATGTTACTGGGAATACATTTGATTGTCACTGTAACATTCCCTTGCGTTTCATTTTCCTCTTTTCCTTTTTAGTTTTTCCCCCCATGGCCCACCCCCCTCCCATCCCCGTGCAGTCTTGTATTTCTTACGGAGGGGCCTCTCTGTGATGCTATTGAATATTGGCTCCTCTTTGCAATGCTTGCTTAGTGTAATCCTTTGCCTTCCAAGAGTAGTCTAGACAATGTAAACTTGAACCTTTTAGGAGTCCGAGCCCAGAAAAACAGTGTGCAATTAGAGGCAGCTTTTGAGTTTAAATGTGGTGGCTTTTTTGGTATCCCATAGTAACCACAGTTTAGTTAAAGTCCATCCTGAGCAAAAATAGTCCTGTTTATCTTTCATTATATGTAGGTTAAGGTTTTCGACTGGCTATTGCCAGACAAGTATAAATCTGTAGGCAAAAAATTTATTGTTGAGGTCCTGTGCAGACACCAGTCAACCTGAATTTAAAAACTGAAAGATGGTAACTGGCTGGGACTATTGCTGTGTGAACTACGGAGGTTGAGAGTAATTTCTAAGCTGGAACTGTATGCCGAGAGGTGACTCCATGAAATAAGAGTTAGTCTCTCTGTATATTAATCGAATCTTCTCGTTTAACTAACATGGGGATTCCAGCTGTTGTGCCTGGATATTCTCTCTGTCTGGGTCCTCCCTGGTAATAGAGGGGCATGAAATGAACAATTCTGAAAATGCCCTGTCTGAATGAGGGTAAAGTTTGGTATTTCTGCCTGCGAAGGCAACAGTTCAGCTCAGTCCAAGGTGAATTTGTGGGACTGCTGGCTGCAAAGTCATCAGTCTGTGAGGTTTTTCAGTGCCATAGACCTGAGGACTGGCAGTTGGACTGCTCAAAATCATAGCAGCAGCACAGGGAGTGACTTCCTGATGAGCTCAGCAGTGTGTTTGGTTTATGCCAGGTACTGTTGTTCAGCCAGCCACACTATTTGACCATCTACACTTAAATGCTAGTAGGCAGTAGCATGTAGCTAGTGTAGGTCGTTGAGCTTACTGGCCTTGAATTGCGTTTACCTTGGGCAGAGGTGCTTCTCCTTTCTTAAGAAAAAGGTTCTGTCAAAATCGAATGGAGCAGGCTGTGGGAGAGAGGTTATGAAAGTTAAGATTCTGGCACCTGCAGTCTCCTGCATTTTATCTTCCTGGTGCATGATTACCCTTAGGTCAGTTAGGATTTACCCCTTTTTTCTCCTTGCTCCTACTTTTAACTCTAGCCTCTGTTTCCTTATGCCAGCGTTCTCTCACCTTCTGTACCTCTTAGTGAGCATTTCCTCTTTGCAATCTTTATAGTCTTTCTCCTTTGGTTATGATTCATTTTTTCTTTTTATGTAAATGATAATGACTGACTTCTCTGACCTCCAGTGCTTTGAGAAATTTCTAGTGGTACAAAAAATGAAAAAGCATTTCCTTATTTGTTCTTTACCTTTAATTGTTTACCCTTTTGGTACTTTTCAGTTAAACCTTGGAACTGTAGGGTTTTACCGTACTCAGTATAGCCCTGACATGCTGGAGAGTTTAATACCAGCGATCAAAGACCTCTCCCTACCCCCTGTGGACAGGCTTGGCCTGCAGAACGATCTGTTCTCTCTGGTAAGCAACTCTTTGCTGTTTGCCTGGTAATGAAAGCTACAGTAACCGCAGAAATTGGTGTCTGAAGAGTCAGTCTCAGTTTCTGGAGGCAAAGTGCCATTGGGATTACTGCATACATCTAGCTATTAATTAGCTTGACAAGTTCTAACTTGTATTACAAGACTTAAATCCTATGGAAGCAGTCTGCCTATAACTCCTGCTGCACTGTTCTCTGTAGGGGTGTATTATACTATAGGGGTTTTGACAAAATTGTTTTGAGAACTTGCTTTCTTGCACCTCGTCAAAATAAGGATATTTTAATGATCCCCTCAATGACACTTATCAAATGCTATCAGCACCGTGTGCTTTATTCCATTGGGCTTGTTGTAACTGTCCTCCACTGGAGGAGGTGGCTGTTGGGGTTTCTTACTTTTAAAAAGCAAAGTGTTGCTAGCTCTGAACAATTAGTTACTGTACTCTGTAGTTCAGATTGTACTTTCTTATTCTTGCTAGTCGGCAAGTATATGGAAACTACAAAATGTGGGTTTGATACCCTGCCTCTCTAGCTTTAAAGGTTGTAACTCTTGTCGTGGCTTAGTTGAAGGGGTTTGAAACTGTACCCTAAGTCATTTCCCAAACACTGCAAGACTAATCGGACAGAAAAACGAGCAAATAATACATGCAGGTATATTGTGTTAGACTCCTAATTTGCCAGAATAATACAAACGCTGGAGAAAACAGGAAATTCAGTAAGTCAAGAGCAATGGGCAAGAATATTACAAGTTGGGAGCCATCACCCTAGGAATGAGGATCGGGGCAGCGTCAGTTTTAATCATGTTTTTATCACAAGTGAATATAGCTTAGCTAGTGACAACTGATCTTCACCACATTTTCGGTATCGTAAATTACTGGTCTGGTTCCAGATTAACAAAAGCCTAAGCATTCTGGTTGGAGAATACCTACTGTAGGTGTTATCAACCGATACTGTCGGTGTTATCAACTGCATTAAGCATAGAAGTGTTTTTTATGATGCTGTGGAGCAGTTAATACAAAATTTTTCTGGCAGAGGTGGAAAGGCAGTACTACTATCAATTAATGGGAAGCAGCAAGCAAAAATGACTTCTGCAGTTTTATACTCTCCATTTAGCAAAGAGCAAACCCTAAATCTCTAAATCTTTACAGTGTTTAGTTAAAATAAGGTTTTGGTGGGTGTAGTATCTGGCTGAGAATAACTCTGGGGGTTTGCTTTTTCTTGCAAGCATTGCTGCAGTTTTAAGTGACTTAATCTCCTTGTCTGTTTCTTGTTTGCAAAATGTCCTTATAATGACATAGCTGTCTCCTTGTAAAGTGCTTACCTGTGTATAAAAAGCATTGTGTGCCATGGAGCAGACGGCTAAGGTGCTTTGACTAGCGTTAACTCACCTCCACAGAACCCCACGACAGGGAAAATAGAGTTTATATGCAGGCTGTGCAAACTGAACAGGGAAGACTGTAAAATAATGTGATGAGCTATTAAATGTCTTAATTCTATTTGGTAGTAAGATTAATCTGTGTCTTTTCCTCTCCCAGGCCCGAGCTGGAATCATTAGCACTGTAGAGGTTCTAAAAGTCATGGAAGCTTTTGTGAATGAGCCCAATTATACTGTGTGGAGCGACCTCAGCTGTAACCTGGGAATTCTCTCAACTCTCTTGTCCCACACAGACTTCTATGAGGAAATCCAGGTGTTCGTGAAAGATGTCTTTTCACCAATAGGGGAGAGACTGGGATGGGACCCCAAACCTGGAGAGGGTAGGAAACTTCTGCTGTGAAATCCTGTAGTGGTTTTCGAAAACTCATGTGTAAATAAGCCATCAAGATTTTGGGAAAGGGGAGAGAAGGGAGGAAGAGGAGTCTGAAGTAGGCGTGCAGGGGTATTTTTATACTTAAAAACTTTCGAACACAAAGCCCCAAAACAAACCTCTGTTATCAGGCAGAAGTTAAAATGGTAAAACATTTCCCTACCTGATCACTGACTGATAAAAATTCTTTGCTTTAGCTTTGCATCTGTTGGAGTGCATGAAACTTCTTAGACTACAAGGATGGAAAGCCATGTACGTGCATGTTTACTTGTCCTAGTCAGCCCTGTTGTAGATGCAAAAGGTTAATATTACTGACTTGGCTCAGGTTACAGGCCTAGCCTGTTGTGTTTGGGCTGGAATCATATCCTGACTCTCACCGTAAAATAAAAATATCAATGTATTCTCCAGCTGGCACCAATGAGAGTGAGAAAAGGCCTTTAGATATCCTCAAGCATGTGGAAGGATTGTTATACACCTCTGCCCTGATCACTCTAGGTGGAAGAGCACTTAATTGTTGAATTGTGTCTCCAAATAATTTTTTTTTTTTTTCCTCCTACTCACTCATTAGGTCATCTAGATGCCCTTCTGAGGGGTCTGGTCCTGGGCAAACTAGGAAAAGCTGGGCACAAGGCAACGTTAGAAGAAGCTCGACGCCGATTTAAGGACCATGTAGAAGGAAAACATATTCTGTCCGCTGATCTGAGGAGTCCTGTAGGTTATTGTAAATTTTAATTCCGAAAAGACTGTCCCCCACTTGGCACTGTGTGCATCAAACTCTTTTTTTCTTTCCAAGAGTCCATTGAACCCCTCTTTCTAAGAATAGGGAAGCTAGAGGAAACCAGTGCCAAGGTATGAGACCAGCTGGTTTTGGCAGAGGTGGTGGGAGCTTGGATAAGTCCAGTTATGAAGCAAGTGATACTGTGGAGCATGGTAGAAACATCCCTGTGTTTCTTGAAGCAAGTAAGCCTCATCTGACCTGGCCAATACTTAGTTATGACTAACAAGTTCAGTTGTACCCATGCTGACTGCCACAGAACAACTCTGGTCTCTAGATGATGTTGCTTTTGGGGTTTTGAAGACTACTTGAAGTGCAGTGCCAAACCCGAGCTGACTTCTAATCATTTACATCCATCCATGACCAGCTTACATCCTCCAGGTTTAAAAGCACCGTGGTAAACTGCAGGGATTGTGGGAGAGCTCTGCAGGCGTCAGCTTGGTCCTGCAGAGCACAAACTCTAACTATGGTGGATGTGGATGGAGTGTATGTGAAGTACTTACTAGCTAGGTGTTGCGTGGCACAAAGATTTCTTGTTCTGGTGTTTTGCTGTGGTTGACATTACCAAAATTTTGCTGAAACTGGGGAAGAGGTAAAGGAGTTGATGCATCTCTCAAATCCAGTCTCAAAACATAAAGGGATCAGTGCTGGTGTCTTCCAGATCTGCTCACTTGTCTGAAATCTAACCCAAATATGTAGAAATTGATTGTTGCGTTTCTAGAAGTGTGGTTTTTTTGAAGGACCTTCCTTGTTTATGCTCTGTCTTAGGTATATGTAACTATTTTGAAGCATGGAGATAGTACTACTTTAGACACTATGCTGAAGGTGAGTGCGCGCTCTGTTGTTAACACTGCCAGCTTATGCCATGAAAAGCTAAATAGTCCACCCTGCAAGTTGCTTTAAGGTGTAGTTTATCTGCAAGCAGGCTCAATCCAATGTTTTGCAGAAGATGTGAACACTAGGGCTTCTTTACGTTGTTCCTTGGTCCATGTGTAGTGTGAAATTGCCACCTAGTGGCATCTCTCATTTTAGGATTATTTTTCATTCCTCGGAGGCACGGTCCTACTTGACCTTACATAAACAGCGGTGAAGATCAGTTTATTACTAATGGTACTTCCTGATGATGTACGTGTAATGAGGTCCATAACGTGGTTAGCTGTGCAGGATGATTCATGAACAAGTTCAATTTGTCACGTCCTAGGCTTGAAGGCTAACCTAGCAGCTCTAGCATATACAGCAAGGTCAGTAGTGCTAGGTTAAGAAGTCAGCGTTTAATACCATGCACTAATATTATTCACTTTGGCTTTGAAGCTTCACAAGCAAGCAGATATGCAGGAGGAGAAGAACAGAATTGAACGAGTTCTTGGAGCCATCTCTCAGCCAGAACTGATTCAAAAAGTTCTCACCTTTGCACTTTCAGTAAGTTATTGGAAAAGCTGCTGCTTCCTTACCTTGGGAGAATAAGTGCGTTCAGAGCACTCGGGGATAGAGCCCTGTGTGCATATAATGTGCTAGAATAGCAGAAATAGTCTTAACGATTAAATCTGAGCTGTATCTTAAAAGTATGTGAGGAAAAGAAAAGCTATTGTTGACAGATTAGGTGCAGAAATGCATAAAGACAACATGCTGTATTTGTTGTAACAGTCTTGAATGCTTGTCTACATTTTCCTCTTCAGGAAGAGGTACGTCCCCAGGACACGGTATCTGTTATTGGTGGAGTAGCTGGAGGCAGCAAGCAGGGGAGGAAAGCTGCTTGGAAATTTGTTAGGGACAATTGGGAGGAACTTTATAATCGATACCAAGGTGGATTCTTAATATCCAGACTAATAAAGGTATGTACAGCTGTGAGAAAAGTCCCATTCACCTACATGATCAAAACTAAACTGTTACATTTGAAATGCTAAATGCTTACCCTTCGTCAATATTTTTTTTCCTTCAGCTAACAGTGGATGGATTTGCAAATGATAAAATGGCTGCAGAAGTTAAGGTAAGAAATTTCAATTAAAGAAGCAATTAACCTCATCTCTGACAACCACTGTGTGCTCTAGACTGTGAGCACCTGATGGAAGGGCCATGAGTTTCTGTGCGGTTTTTGGTTTTGAAATGTGGCTCTGTCTCTGACTCTTTTGACTGTTGCCTAGTCCTCTAGTTGCACTGCTTTAGGTTGAGTTATTTTACTGAAATACCTTAAATTAGCATTTTCACAAAGTAATGTGCAGCTTCTAGTGATATCAGTTTCGTTAGTTTTAAACATTCATTTTAAACTTTTATAAAATCCAGCACAGTCTGTAGCGGTGGTGTTGAGACTCCCCAAAAGACAGCCTTTAAAGATAAATGTAGCAAAATTGATAGCAGTTACAACTTCCATAGTAAGCTGAGCCTTACAGCACCACTTTCTTTCTCCCCAGACTGACAGGGCACATTTGGGGCTGTCGGCGCTAGCACCCAGGGACACCCTGGGGGAATGAACGTGGCGGATTTTGGCTAAATTCCGTACCAGAGGTCCACATTTTATGTGGTCATTTGTTCTGTGTACTAAGAGCAAGGCTTTGACACAAGGCAAATTAATGGGTTTGCAGAGAGCCTGTCTTGAAGTCGGTGGCTCAAGGTGATGCGATTTCATCACCGGACTCGAGCATCCCCTCTGACCTGGGAGTGCAGGCACTGGTCTTGGTAGAGTTTTGAGAATGTGTGTAGATTTTATTTAGTCATTGCCCGCACTTCTACAGAGACTCCTTCTTGGAAGAAGAAACTTAAAAATACCACTTTCTTAAGTGAAACTTAATTACCACTTTCTGGTTAGGGAAATGCTCAGGAGGAATTCTTATTTCAAAGATAAGCTGAGCCATGAGCTCTATCTATTGTTTTTTATCATCTAGTGATGTCTTGTTAGAAACGATTCAGTAGCATAAGTGATTTTACAGAGAAATCTTGCACTATACTTTTTTTTTTCTTAGAGAACACTACAAAACATTTACCAGAACAATCATCCATAACTAAATCATAAGTACTTTCCAAGAGAACTTCTTGAGATGGTACACCTAGCTTTTAGCTAGAGTACTTACTGTGTCTGAGTCTCGATGTCACCTTGTAGTGTGCATTAGTGTGAGGTGATCTGCCAAATACTGGGAAAAGCCTGCTTGTGGGAAGAAGGGGATGAGTCTCGGCTATGCCAGCTTTACTCTACCCTTTCCCCAGTTGTAAAGTGCAGAGTCACGGCAGCCTCTGGTGCAGTTTCTTCGCAGGGATCAATACTGTTGATTCTGGAGGAAGAAATGTGAGACTATTCAGCAAAACTCTTGAGTGCTGCCGGTGCTTGGAGGTCATTATGCAGCTTGGCAAGAGGCCGAGGTAGAATGCTAAGAAATCTGATACCTGGACAAATGCTTTTGCAAAATGGCCTTGGGCTTCCGTTAGTGTCTTCTTCCAAGTATCCAGAAATACACACTTGATTTGCTGCTCGTTTGTTTGCCTCCCTGTGAGGGACTGAATTCATCTCTCCCAGTGCTGCTTGCTGTCCCTGGCAGCAAGGACAAGATGGGACAGGAGGCAGCGTTTGGGCTGGTTTGTAGAAATGCTACCGTGGCTTTCCTTTAGCAGAGAAACGGAGGCATTTTGCTGTTCCCAACTTGGGATTACACGTCTTGCCAACTCGGCAAGCACCTTGCACATCTTTCAGAGCCTGTGATGGTGGTGGGAACAGATAGCATGAGCTAGAGTCAGATAAGGAACGTAATTCACCAAAGCATTTCTATATGACCTAGGGAATTTGGGGACTTAAAAGCTGTAATTCTGTCTATGCCTGTTTATACCCTTATGGATGGTTGTGTGCTTTTTATACAGGCCTTCTTTGAGAGTCACCCAGCTCCATCGGCAGAACGCACTGTCCAGCAGTGCTGTGAAAATATTCTGCTGAATGCAGCTTGGCTGAAGCGGGACGCCGAGAACATCCACCAATATTTTCTGCAGCGCAAGGCCCCACCAGCCATGGTGTGAATCTGTGCATGCCACTGCTGCAGTCCTGCTGCCGCCTCATGGGGAGAGGGAGGAGCTACCCAACAGCTGATTCATATGCCAAGAATTTGGAGTCTTTTTCTCAAACCAATGGGGATTGGACAATGAATGTAGTTAACTGGTTCCTGCTCACACTCCAGATTTAAATTCTATTAAAATTATCAGCAATTCAGCAAAAAACAGAAAAAAAAAGAGAGAAAAAAATCTGTAAATATGATAGTAATAAAATAGAGCATAACAAAACTGTGAAACTTCCTCAAGCCTTGTCAGTGGTTAAAATATTTAACACCCCCCTCCTGACACTCTTATTGACAGATGTTCTGTTTTTTACACCCTCCCCCAGCCCTCCCCAAAAAAAGGAAACCAGTGGTTTCTAGGTCAGTGGAATTTTGTGGAGAATCTGGGGCAGGAATGGGTTAATGCCTCTGAGCGTTGTGTGGAACAGGTCAGTTGGAAAGGCAGGTAGCTGGTATAACATAGAGTCTGTGCATCATTCGAAGTGCGAGGTTTTGGGGAGATGTTCCTGCAACCCCCCCCCAATCCAAGGATAGTAGGTTCCCTCCCTTTTGTGTTACCTCTCAGCAAAAAGAAAAATGTTCTGTTGCTCTTCGGTTTTTCTCCTTGGTTCTACTTGCTGATGTCCTTCTTAGAGATAACGGAATTGTAAGGAAACATCTTTCATAGCCACATTAAATAAGAGAAAGATACATGCAATTTTTTTTTTTCTTACTAAATTGCACCCTCAAAATGCATGCAAATGAGGAGATGATTACTGTGTGACTGGTTCTCCTGGCTGCTGTTAGGGCAGGTCTCTTCTGTTCAAGACACCGTTACTTGTCTAAAAGATCCAGCTTGTTCAATCTCCTCATGGCCGTAGCAACACTAGCTTTTCGTTCCTTTCTGTGATGTTGATGGTAATTTGATTCAGAAGCCTTAAATTAGTTATGACTGGCGTGATGATGAAGTCTAAGCTGTGTGCCATCATTTACTTCACAAAGCAGCGTGGTCTACTAACCAGACACAACACCCTCTAATACAAAGGTTGGAGTTCCATATATTTTATTTTTTTTTCCTTTAACAGGAATTCGTATTTGGTGTGGCTTAACTGTATTTCAGAAGGTCATCAGACTAACTGTCAGACTGCTTCCCTGAAACATTTTTGTGCTATTGTTTAAAAAAAAAAAAAAAAATTAAAACAGTTGGCGTTAATAAAAATGTCAATGTGAAATTCATGTCCTGATCTTGTGTTCTGTTTGAAGCCTGAAAGAGTGTTGCTGCTTTCAAAGGACCTAAACCTCTGAGGGAACAGCGGAGGTCACGTGTCGATGGTGTCTTTAACAGCCCCAAGGAAACCCTTGTTCTCAGCCTTCTCCTCTTCTGCTATCAGTGCTAGGTCTTAGGGCAGCTGAATGAGCACATACCGTACTGATCGTAAGTAGATCTTGTGTAATCTGAATAAAGATTGTAGTCAAGCGCTAAAGAACTAACCAGGGCAGAATTTGGAAAGGAAGGGAAAGGAAAGGGGGGGGGGGGAAACCCTGTGAGTAAACAAATTTCTGTTAAACACTTGAAAAGCTGAGGGACTCTGCAAGAGGGAAATAGTATTGTGCAAATGCTGCTGATGCCAACCACGACGAGCCAGGGCAGGGCTACACACCAGAAATGGGCAAGTTTGGGCAGGTTTATAGTAAGTGGAGGTGCAGTGCTCCTGAATTTTATCGCACTGGTTGGTATCCCTTGGGCTAGTGTGGCTACATGGTCAGAAACGAGATCGAAACAGGAATTCTGTTTGTCCCGAGTCATATCTGTTAACTTGACTGCTGTTTTTTCCTGCTGTCAGCACTGCAGATCCAATGTAATTTCGGAAGAGTAAGCTGGTTTCTCTTCTGCTTCTTGCACATTGACAAAATAACATGCAAAGTTGTGATTCCAGCATGACTGGTGATGTATGAAATGAGAAGTACTGTAGCTGCAAGTTGAGGTGATCTTGTTTTGACTTTAAACAATGCAAATGACATGCAAGCAGTTGAAGGAGAGTGACAAAAATAACAAGCTTGTGGTCACTGAGCAAACTGAATAGTCTCGGCAGACTGACTAGTCCTAGTCTCTTCTGCATGCAAAGAAAGTAGATTTTAATTCTTCGTGAAAGTAAGTTTGGGATTTGTCCACTTAATAGGAAATAATTTTTTTTTTTTTTCCATTGGAGACAAACTGATGCTCAGGAGAGGGTCAGGATAAGAACAGCAAGAGTTATTGTGGATGAGGAAAGAGATGAAACGGGGCTCACATGATGATTAGTGAGGATATTGCCCGTAAGAACTGAGTGTATTCACTGGGGCAGTTGTGTGCTGGACACTGCACCTGCATCAGGGATACCTGAAAGGATACAGAAGCCGGCTCTTAACGAGGACTCTGCTGTATCTGTGCAGGTGAAACACATCTGAAGAAACCCTGACATATTCTTTCTAGTCCCTGGAACAGGCTCCCAGGGAGGCGGTTGGGGCACCAAGCCTGTCAGAGTTCAAGGACTGTCTGGATGATGCTTTTCATCACTTGGTTTCCTTTTAGGCAGTCCTGCGAGGAGCGGGGAGTTGGGCTCGATGATCCTTAAGGGTCCCTTCCAACTTGAGATACTTTATGATTTGTTGCTGCTTTAACTTACCTTTTTGATAACAGCGCTACTACCTGGCTCCAGGCTTGGCATTTACAAGTAACCTTGTCCTTTGGCTGCCTGTCTGCCTCCCTATCCCTCCTCCAACAAAACCACAAAAAGCTTTCATCAGTGAGCATCCCCCCCGCCTAGGAGGCGGAAGAGTTGTTCCACAATAAATGGCATGTGTCGCTGTTGCCTTGCCCTTCTCTTTACAGTTTCAGGTAGACGTACGGGAACAGCACTTCTTGCAGACCTCGCTCTTGATTTCTGGTGCAGACGGCTTGGCCGTGCTGTGCCCAAGGTGCTACCTTGCCGTAAAGATGCCCCTTTTAAAGAAGTAGGAGCTCGATCCCTGCTCAGGTGGAATGGTGCAACTCAGCTGTATCAATCCGTGTTTGAAGTCAGGCTTCTGCCTAGCGAGCTGCCTTAGTGCTGTGCCAAAGCTGCTCGCTTGAATTTCAGGTCTGCCCTTGCTGCAGGGGCTGCTTCCCGCTCACATGTGAACCGAGGCAGTAGTTTATGAAGAAAAATATATCAAAGCCATTTAAATTACTTGTCCTCGAGCAGAGGATGCGTGAGCGATTTGTGTAATGTTCCTTCAGCCTTGAGATTAAAGGGTTAATCTGTATTTTAAGATCATTTCTGAAAAAACTCCATGCTGCAGACTGTTGGGGGATAGTTTGTTTTTTACCTGTCCTTTTTTAAAAAAGCCTCCCTAATCGCCTTTTATCGGTCACGGTTAGATGTAGCCGCCTTGCCTAGGCAGATCTGCCGTTTGAGATGTGTCCGGTTTTTTTCTACCCCGTCAGCTTTAGATAATTGAACCTGAGTTTTAAGGAAATCTCAGCACATTCGTGTGTTCGCTTTCCTTAGGGGCAGTAAAAATCATGCAAGTAGTTAAAATCTAGTTGATGTTGGTTGCGGCTGGAAGCTGGTACAAAGCCAGTTCGGTACTGAGCCGGTACGGTCAGGCACCCATGCTGCGTTTGGCCCCACGACACCAGAACGCTGAGCTTCACGTCAACTGGAAATGGAGTTTTTTGAATTGGTTTTAGGAATGCTTACAGTGGGTGGAGGACGAGTGGCCTCCTGCCCTGCCGTCACTGACGCCAGATCCAGTCCTGCCACTGACACAGCCGGGTTTGCTCGGCAAGTGTCGCCTCCATTTAAAAAATAACAACTGCATGTGTGAACTCTCCGAAGCAATTTGGAAAAGGCAAGTTTTGCAATAACAAAAACATACATTCCTATATATAGTCATTGCTTTGATATTTGCAAGACTCTTACACGCAGGATAGAATAATATTTAATCTGTCAGGGAAAAAGGCATGAGCTTGCTAGGCAGATGTGGAATTAGCTGGGAAAGAAAGTTTCGGAATCCAGTTTACTCTCCAAAAATACCCAGATTTCGGACCAAAATTTTATCTAGCGTAAGTGGAACTGCAGCATCTGGAAGGACATATTTGCTTGCCCAAATGCCAGACTTTTTCCAAATACATTTGTATTTAGAATGTGCTCCATATTTTAAATTACAGTAAAGCTAAATGGTGTACAGCAAAAAGAAACCAGTCAAAAAATGAGCAAAACCCTAAACTTTACTTGCCAAATCCTTCTCTAACATGTACCTACTTGTTTCTGTGCAGGGTCATGAGGTGCAGTGAGGTCTCGGTGTTACCCACCACCGACTGTCGCTGTGCTTAGCCATTCTATCGCTGTGTTTCAGAGACTTTACACCCAGGTTCTGTTAAAGGTACCTTAAGCCACGCAAAATACCTGCACGAGTAAAAATGCTCCGTGGCAGGTGACAGATAAATGAGCCTCGGCCACCAGGAGCGGAACAAAGCTCACAGCAGCTGTAGGATTGATACCAACGTGAGCAAAACCCTCTTCTGTGACCACAGGGATTCTGGTTAGTGGAGGAGGATGGCACGTGGCTCATCCCTCGGTGACGATGTCAACACGAGCATCCTTCCACCCTGGTGAAGGAAGGTCCAAGCAGGATCAAACCATCCAAAATCAGGCTGAGCAGTGGCTGGCTCGGTGAGCTCCAATTGGGCTCTTCCAGACTTTCATTATGGGAGAGCTCAACTCACTGTGCTAAATTTGCGGTTTCAGGTTAAAATTACTCATGTTCAAGTGAAAATGTGTGGGGAAAATACACGTATGTGCCAAAACTCGGAGCCAAAGAGGACGGCGTGCTGTGCTCCGCTGTAATCTTTTTCACTAGGTTGATGTTGTGGACTCATTAACTTTTTCTTTTGCAGGAATCCAAACCAAGAAAGAAAAGTGAGGTTATTTTAAGGCTGAACGTAACCAAAGTGCTTTGAAATCATTCCCTGTAAGCAAGGAAAACCAGGTGAGTGTCTCTGCTCAGCCTTGTGTAACTTAGTCATCTGTGCCGGCTGGATTTCATCCAGGTTTTTGGGGTTGGTTTGTTTTTTTTTTTTTCAAAACTGGATTTCATCACCTGACTTAGGAAAATGCATCTTCTCCATGCAGCACGCAAGCCAGCCTTGGGGCTGCTCCAGCAGGGTGAGATGGAGCACACAGAAATCCACCACGCTGCTCTCTTTGGGGGTAGAGAAACGTGGAGCGTTAACGCAGCCTTTAATGTTGCTCCCCACAGAGGAAGGGCTGCACCTGGCGCATGCCTCATCCTTTCACTCCACGTGGTTGTTCGTGTAGACAATCTGATTCTGGATTCCTTTCTTAAACCTGGCATCACCTAAACTCTGCTTGATTTAGGGTGGTTTCCACTGAAGTCCAAGCTCTGGATATACACAGAATCACAACTAGCTCCTGTCTCTTGGAACTGACGTAGGATTTGCTGAGAAACCTGAAGGTACCGAGCATCCTCGGTAGACTCGGGAAGGGGAGACCTGGCCACCTAGTTCTGGTTCTAACCATTTGCATTTACTGAAATAACACCAAGTACCCCGTCTCTAGAGTCAGCAGCTTTTCAGCATTTCTCTCCCCGTTTCTGTAGGCACTTTCTGAAGGCAGGAGATGATACAAGCCTCTGTAATGTGAATGCTGAGTGTGCCATTTACGGCAGTGAGACAATCAGCGCATCTAGCTCGAGTTTACAGCTCCAGCCCGAGCACTACCAGGGGGAACTGATTCCACAGTCACTTACCCTGATTTTACACTGGGTTTTCAGGCTTTTGTTGCTATTGAGGCCAGATTTGTACAAAATTCTTTAATCCTTCTCTCCATCCTTGGCTTTCCTCTGGGAGCAGTCCCCTAAGGAAAGTCATCCTGGTCAGCAACGTGGAAGGGTTGTAACGGTCAGTGGAAGTGCGTTGGGTGAAGCACCGGCCGCTTCTGGGTCGTGTCCTGGAGCTCAGGGGTGGGGAGGGGAACGGAGAAGCAGGACGGCGTTCAGCTAACCCCAGCAGCAAGCTGCAGCTGCACGAGGCTCCTGCCTTGTCCCTCCTTCCCTCTGGGGAACAGCTGCAAGAGAGGGAATGTCACCCCATTGCAACCCAAATGCTGCTCAATGAGCTGGCTTTGATCTGCTGGCAGAGGCGCGCTGTCTACAGAGCGGGGAAGAGGCTGCAGGCAAAGCGAGCTCCATTCCTTCGGGCTGAATAACGCGCCCGTTCTGTTCCGTCGAGTCAAGCTGTAAATAGAAATTGGTCTTAAACGAGTCAGTGATGTGAAGCGTTTACAACGCTGCCCGGCCTGACTTCCCTGCTGGTGCAGGTTTCCCATGGAGCAGCACCCTTCTCCTCCTGGCCATGCCTCCGCATCCCGCACTCCCTCCCCGTCTCACCACGGAGATCTCCAAGCTTTGTAGCCCCCAGCGCATCAGTCCCCATCCACCTTCACGAGGTCGGTCGGTTTCAGCCTTGTTTTTCCAGCTGGAATGGCCGAAACGCCCCAAGAACACGCAACGAGGTGATGGAGCAGGGCAAACAGACATCACATCCCTACGTGCAGCCGTTTTTTAGCCCAGCTTGTAACTGCATTAAACCTGCCAGCGCGATGCTAGGTGCTCCTCACCCCGAGATCGCAAAGCGCTTTACAAAAGACGCTGATCCGGGTATGTCCCTGTTTTATAATCTGAGGCTCGGGGCACAGACAGACAAAATCAGTTTTCCCAGTTCTCCTGCAGGCAGCTGGCAAAGGTAGGGACAGCAGCTGGGTCTCCTGAGCACCACAGTGCTCATCTGTCCCTGTAACCGGAATTTTTTTTTAGGGGAACAATGAATTTTTTGTGTTGTGTGGCCATGGGTAAGCCCGTTTCCTAGGATTAGTCCTCGAGAGCCAGCAGTTGCCTGGCTCTGCAGCAGCAGCTTGTGTTTAGGGGGGGAGCAGCAGCAGACAGGGAGACCTGGAGCCATCCAGGAGGAGTTACGACTGCTTTTCCCCATCTTCCAGGTGGAGAGGGAAGCCTGCCCAGGACTTCAGCCCACAGGGAGAGGCAGCGGTGGCGACGCCGGCCTCTGGAAGCTGCTCCAGCTCTGCGTGTCCTGGGCTGGAGAAGGTCACGGAGCACCTGGAGGCTGGCAGGTGCCGTGGTGCTCACGCGTCCGGTACTTTTCTCGTGTCTTGGACCCTTCTCACAGCCGGTTGATAAATGCGGTTGTTTGTAACAGAAACTTGGGCCGCAGGATTGGCTCCGCGTGTGCCACACGGTGCAGAACACGGCCGGCAGGACAGGCCGTGACACCGGTAACATCAACTATTCCCAAGTATTTGTAACTCAGTTTTCTACAGCTGCCGCCAGCTACACGTCCTCGTCCCCCCTTCCCCACATTTCCCTGCTCGGAGGCAGCTGCATTTGACCCCATCCCCTTTCTGGAGTGCGGCCCTTTCCCAGGGAACCATGATGAGGAATCGGGGAAGCGTGGCTGCCCAGGAGAGCGGAGCCCCCCGGCCCCCCAGCTGCTGGCCCCCACCCGGGCCTGCCAGGTCATTCCCTTCCCCCCTGGCCCTGGTATTCATTTAGTCCCACAAAGCAGCCTGATTGTGTTACTAATTGCTTTCTCCTGATGAGCAAGCTAGAGCCCTGCCACTCACACAGACTGTCTTTACGTGCCTTTAATTATTCAGCTACACTTTTGTTCTGCCCCCCCCCTTTCCCCCCCTCCCCCCCAAGCTTTTCCTTTTTCCTTCCCCCCCTGCCCCCCAGTTTTTCATTTTTCCTTTATTTGCCCCCCAAGTTTTCACTCAACAGCCACCCCCCACCCTCTGGCTTTGGCTCCAGCCTCCCCAGCCCCGGGGGTGCAGCTGTGCGCTCCCTTTGCTCGGGCCAGACCGGGGGAGCCGGGGGTCCCCGCCGCCCCAGGGGGTCCCCGCATACACACAAACGCGGGACGCTGCCGGCGGTACCGCCGCAGCCACCGGGGCCTCGCAGGGGGGGCGGAAGCTGTCACCGGTGTCCCGTCCCCACCGTTCAGCGCCGGTTCCTGCGGGACGCCGTTACTTCCCCCCCGCTCCGTTACACGGCGGAGCGTTAAACCCGGCAGGGCCGGGTCCCTCCCGGGGCTCCACGCTCCCGGCTAGGGCCCAGCACGCGGCCCCCCGCGGCGGGCCGGGGGAGTGGGATGGGGGGACAGCGCGGTGCCCAGGCCCGGGGCCCGGTGCCGCCCCCGCCCGCAGCGCGGCCCCCACGTGGCCGCCGCCGGGGCGCCCTTCCCGGCACCGCCCAATCACCGCGCGCGCCGCCGGAAGCCCCATCCCCGTCCTTCCTTCTCCGCTCCCCGCCAATAGCCGCTCCCCGGTCCTATCCACCAATCAGAGCGAGCGGCTCTAGGTGCCGTCAGCCAATGAGCGCGGCGGCGCGGGGCGGCGGGCAGCGGATGGTATCCCTCCGCCGTCCGCCCCGTTCGGTGTGCGCGCGCGCGCCCTCCTAGTTCGCGCGGCCCCTTTTTCTCCCTCCGCCACCCGCAGCAGCAGGAGCCGCCGCCGCCGCCGCCCCCGCCCCGCCAGGCCGCTGCCGCGCACCCCTCCCGCGTCTGCGGGGCAGGCCCGGCTTTCTTCCCTTCCCCTCCCTCCCCTCCTCCGGCCCGCCCCGCTCCCCCCCCCCCCCCCCTTCCCCTCCCTCCCGCCTCCCGCCGCCGGCGCCGGAGCCGCCACGCCGCCGCCATGGAGCTCATCACCATCCTGGAGAAGACGGTCTCGCCGGGTAGGGCGCGGCGGCGGCCGGCGGAGGGGGGCGGGTAGGCCAGACCGGGCGGGGCGGGGGCCGCGTACCCCTGAGGCGGCGGTTGAGGCCCCGGCAGGGCGTGGGCGGCGGGGAGGCCGCGGGGCGGCCGGGCCGGGGGCGGGAGGGAGCGGGGCCGGAGTGGGGAGCGGGCCGGGCCGCGGTGCTACCGTTGGGGCCTGAGGGCCGGGCCCTGCGCTCCCGCTGACTGACGCCGGTTCCCCTCCCCCCCCCCCACCGCAGACCGATCCGAGCTCGAGGCGGCGCAGAAGTTCCTGGAGCAGGCGGCCATCGAGAACCTGGTGAGCGGCCGGGGGCGGTGGGGCCGGGCCGGGGACGGCGGGGCTGGGGCCGGGGCCGGGGCCGGTGGCGGGCGCTCCCCTCCCCCCCCCCGCCCCGCCCGGCCAGGCCGAACCGCCATGGAGCGCAGCCTACCCTGCCCGCGCCCGGCCGCCGCGCCTGGCCAATAACAACGCGTCCTCCTCCCCTCCCAGCCAATAGGAACGCGGCGCCGGGCGGGTGGGCGGTGCCGGCTGCGGGAGCGGCCGCGGGCCATGTGCGGCCGCGGCCATCGCTGCCCCGGGCGCCGCCCGGCCCTGCCGCGCCCCCCGGCCCTGCCGCCCCCCGGCCCCGCTCCCGGGCTCGGCTGCCTCCCCCCGGAGCCGCTGGGGGGTGGGGGTGGCCCCGGAGCCCCGCCGGCCCGGGGAGGGGGGGGGGGTCAGGGGAGGTCAGGGGCGGCGGGCGGGGAGGGGAAGGGGGGGGGGGCGCGCAGCCCGAGGCGGGGGTCCTGCTGGGCAGCCGCTGGGCATGCGGTGCTCCTCGTCACCCGCTTTAAAATAAAATTGAAAAAAAAAGAAAAAAAAAATCAAAAACCCCAAAAAGCAAAAAAAAATAAAATAATGGGGGGGGGAACCAACCCATTCCCCCCGGTGCCCCCGGGGTTTGGGGGGGGGTGGTGGGGTGGTGGTGCTGAGCTCGCAGGGATCCAGGGAGATTTTTGCTTAGTCAAGGTGTGATGGTGCTGCAGCTGCCCCAGGGCTGGGTTTGGTGCAGGGGACATGGGGGTCTCCCACTCACCTTTCCATGGCCAGCAGCACGGGCATCCTCCGCGGGGCTGGGGGGGGTCACGGCGCCTTTATTCCTATTGCTCCGCTTTCAGGGGTGTGCCATGTCCCCTGGTATCAGGTTTGATGGAGCCTTTGTGCTAAACCTGGGGTTTGAGTCAAAATTCCCTAAATTTCTGCTTCTTACATCTCACAATTCCCACCCCACCCCCCCCCACCCCCCCCAACAAGCCCCCTGGATCTGTGCATGTGAAGTTTCGGGGCGATGTGCTCGGGCTGCTCATCATCCTGAGTCGAGGGATGCACTAATTTCTGCAGGAAGGATGCACTAATTTCATTTAGACTTGCAGCCTGGCGAGAGGCAGGTCGGGGCAGCCAGCGGAACTTGTGCTGGGACCTGCATGTGACCTGGTGGGATTTGGGACGGTCCCACCTCGGGAAGGGCAGGGGCTGAGGGGCTCCCCGCAGGTGGCAGGGGTGCTCAGGGGCTTGGCGCTGCAGGAGGATGAGGCAGGAGGGTCAGGGTGTGGGGCTGGGGGCTGCTCCCCACCCCCCACCCCACCCCCCCCGGGTCTGTGGTGGGTGGGAAGGGGTAGGAGGTACGGGGTCAAGCCAGAGGTTCTGCGCCCAGGGCTGGGAGCGACCTCCCAGCTGATGGAGGTGCGTCTGCAGAGCAGCTTGTTCTTCCTCGTCATCCTCCTCCTCCTCCCCGTTGTTAATTTAGACCCTTTTCTGAGATTTTCATTGACACTTCTGTGGGTGTGGGAGCTGAGGTCGTACGCATCTGCATCTGCTTTGAGTCTCAAGGCTGGAAGCCTTAATGTGGTGCTTCTCTTGTTTTAGCTAAAATTATTCTTAAAGCTCCATGAAAAGACACTCTTTTTTTTTTTTTTTTTTTATTTATTTATTGCTAATTTATGAGTGAGAAATCCAAGGACGCTTCTTCACCTTTGCGTTTTAGTACAGTTTTCTTCTCAAAGGTGGCAGCAACATTTTTATGTCCTGTGAACTTTTTTTGAATGGTTCCCCACTTTCATTAAAATCGGTGTATAAAACATGAGCAATCCTGATGGCTGGGAAGTGGCTTCATGTGGTATATTTGTAGGGTTTTATCTATTGCATTAAAATATCAGTGTCTTTAACAGCCTACACCCATCACTTCAAGTGGTCCTGCAATTTTTGTTTCCAAATTCTGCAATTTCCATGTTGAAGAGCAATGGATAGCCCAAGTAAAAATTTTTTTCAATGATCAAGCCCAGCTTTTCCAAAATACGCAGAGTGCAGGGTGCTGGGCTTTTGAAAGTTAAATTAGCTTTAGGAAGGGCTTGGAGTTAGCTTTAGGAAGGGCTTGGAGTTAGCTTTAGGAAGGGCTTGGAGTTAGCTTTAGGAAGGGCTTGGAGTTAGCTTTAGGAAGGGCTTGGAGTTAGCTTTAGGAAGGGCTTGGAGTTAGCTTTAGGAAGGGCTTGGAGTTAGCTTTAGGAAGGGCTTGGAGTTAGCTTTAGGAAGGGCTTGGAGTTAGCTTTAGGAAGGGCTTGGAGTTAGCTTTAGGAAGGGCTTGGAGTTAGCTTTAGGAAGGGCTTTTTGGTGCCCTAAAAGCTTTGTTATGTGTCTGAAGTTGTTACAGAGGCTATAGACGTGGGTTACGTCTGACTATATATTAAACGTTTTCAGGAAAACTGTGTTCCTGCTTGGTGTGAGATGGCTTTGAAAGCGGTGCAGCTGTTTCCACTATTTCCTAGAAAGGTTTTCTTATTCGGCAAGACGCTTCCCAGGGCCAGCGAAATGGAAATGCTTCGCTGCTGAAACTTTAGCTGTGCCTTGTACCCAGCGGAAGCCTCTGAAATGTAAAGCTGTCAAATCGGGAAGGGGTTTAAATGCGGAGGCATTTCTCACTAGCTCTCACCAAAAGCAAGTGGCATGGATGTCAGGTATTTTTATCCCTGTGGACCCGTTTTTTGCGGGGAGCCGTCTTCATCTATGTCTGTGCACCTCTGAATGCAGAAAAGGGAGTTTGTCATCCTGCAAACCTATTTGTAACACGCCAGAGGAGCGTCTGACTTCACTTGGATGGTGGTTTGGGTGTTCGCTGTGAAGCGAGGAAGTAGGTGGCAGAGAGTTACCCTTTGCCACGCTTGATATCCATCCAGAAAATACATATCTTGGCATATGACCCCAGCAGTTTATTTAAAGGAATCCTTAAAGCAGGCAGGAGCACGGAAGGTAACAGTCTCTCGAATAAGCTAAAAAAGACCCAGCAAAGTCAGTGCCTACTTACGTTGCCTTCCAGCGGTTCTAATTAGGAGCTTAACGCCCGTAATCTTGGGATAGAGCCGCCATCCTTGCGCGGCGGCGGCGCTTTGCTGTCGGGCTGGTGGAGAAGGAGCTCCCCGTGGGTCACGGGCTCTTCGATGGGTGGCTGGGGAGGGGGTTGTCCCCTTGCGGGTGGGACAGGGGGGTGGGCGCTGAGCCCTGCTCTCTCCCCAGCCGACCTTCCTGGTGGAACTGTCCAGAGTGCTGGCAAATCCCGGCAACAGCCAGGTTGCCCGCGTGGCGGCCGGCTTGCAGATCAAGAACTCCCTGACATCCAAGGACCCCGACATCAAGGCTCAGTACCAACAGAGATGGCTCGCCATCGACGCCAACGCCCGCAGGGAAGTAAAGAACTACGTAAGTTTTGTGATTTCAGGTTCTTCGCCTGTCGCTTGCTCACGGGGGGGCGGTGAGCGATGAACGTCGCGCCCATCCTTTCCCACCCGAGGGGTCTTCTGCTGGCTGCTCCCTTTTCTGACACAAGCAGCATCACCTGCACTTGCTTGGGCGCTTTGGTGCTCGTGGCTTGTTTCCTCTGTGCATGTATCGGGGTAAAAGCATGGCAGCGGGTACGAGGCTGCTGCTTTTCAGTCCACACCTATAAAGGCTTTTACAAGGAGCCTCCGAATAGTTGTGCAGCTGTGGGAGCTGATGGGCACGGCTTCCCCATGGGGTGATGGCAGCTGAGCTGGGGTTGGCTTCTTCCTATACTCAAACAGCTTCCCCAGCTGTTTCACAATCCACGTTAACGTCATTGAGGCGTGCTCTGTGTCCGAACACACGTGTTTACGTGAGACCTAGCAAATTCTACGAGTAGAATAGGGTCAAACATTTGCAAGTTGTAAAGGGGAAATGATATTCTTGAATTTTCACGCAGCTGGGGAATTTGCCTGATGAATCCTGTGCTGTTGGATAGCTGACGTTCAGGATTTGCGATGGCAGAAGTGGTGCCTTGCTGGGTTTTGGCTGGTGGGGAGCAAAGGTGTGCAGCATTCTGTAAAGAGATATGAGTTGGCTGCACACTTTACATATATTTTTTCTGTTGATAGAATCTGCAGCTAGCAGAAGGAGGTGGGGCAAGCATGGTGGTGATAGCGAAGGGGCAACTTACACTGTGAATGGGAGCTGTGGTGGTGGGTACTGGTGCTAACAAAACCAGTTCATTACTGTTTTCTGTCAAGAAACAATAGGAGTACGGTATTTAAGTGGATATATGGAAAATGAAGGCGTATAACTGGCAGTGCTGAAAAATGCACGCCCCTCCATATTTTTAAGAAACAGTTATTGAAGAATACCCCCAAAAAATACCATTCTTCTAATTGATTGCTATTAAAATGAAAGGAAATTATTCAGCCCTATTCAGATTATCTTGGCATAAACAGCCCGGTATTTGAGGAGGGGGATTTTTAAACCATAGTTTGTTTAGCTTTCGCAATTTTGCTTTGTAGTATGAGCGGGGAGGAATTGTTGGGTGAGTCATCGTTGTGCGCTACGGCGTGTAGCATTGTGTCCGGGATTTAAAGGATGTGGTAGAAGGACGTGTGATGGCACAGCTGTATCTGGCTTCCTGAAAGGGGCAGCCGTGGCCACGTTCATTTCAGAGATGATTTGCCCGTGGTCACGGCTGTGTTTGCAGCAGGAGAAAGCAGAAAACCAAATTGCTTTACTGGGGAGGGGTCATGTTTGGGTAACACCGAGCGAAGGCTTCGGTGGGGAGGCAGCGCCCGTTTCCCTTCGGTCACTGACATCAAACCGTTGCCTGCTGATCTGTCCCGCAGGTTTTGCAAACGTTGGGGACAGAAACGTACCGGCCCAGCTCAGCCTCGCAGTGTGTGGCCGGCATCGCCTGCGCAGAGATCCCCATGAATCAGTGGCCTGAACTCATTCCCCAGTTGGTAGCGAACGTTACGAACCAGCACAGTACGGAGCACATGAAAGAGTCGACGTTGGAGGCCATTGGATACATCTGTCAGGATATCGTGAGTACATTTTACGTGTTATGGTGGGCACATTTTAAGTATTATCCTGAGCACGTTTTAAGTGCTGGCCCAGCCTCTCCCCAGCACAGTTCTCTCTTCCAGCCTTCCCTTTCTCCCACCTCTACGCCCCGTAGGCTCTGATGCTTCCCTCTGGCTGTCCTTTAATGTTTCTCCGGAGGATGCCTCTGTGCTGGCAGAGCGATGGGCAGTAAACGCGCGGGGATGCTGTCTGAACGGACTGACCCGCTTTCGCAGCTGAAATCCAGGTCACCTTCCATAAGGTGCAGATTTAAATCTATACGTCGCTGCGGCCGTGTGACGGTGAGGGCTGCTGTTGTAAAACTTCGGCTGAACGTCCACTTGTGTCAAATGTGATGAGTGATAATCATTTGATTCCTTTTTGTGTTGGGGAAGCCCGACAGCTCCCCTCGTCTTGCGTGGGGACTCCCTTTATTCGTAATTTAGGAATTTTTGATGCGCGGGCAGGAATGTTGAGCTCTGAGGCACCTTCTGCAAAAGGTCTCGCGGTTCTATCAGCGTAGCTTGCAGCATCGCCCTGAGTTGCATCAAGTGTCTTGTGTAGATTCCATGCAAAAACCCTGTGCGCTGCCTGACCACTGGAAAACAGAAGTGGCTGCTGCTTTGTTGGTGCCACTGAATGCCTGGGAGAACGTATGTGTCGCTGGTTGAACCTCCGGCGTAGTGAGGTAGAAAGAGAAACATTCGGTTTGGTGTTTTCATCAGGCTGCAGGGGACTGGTTTTACTGAGGGGAGGGGGTGGTTGCTTCGTGGAAGGGCGGATGGAATAAAAGAGGAGCTCCCCAGCTGCGTGTGGGGAGAGCTCCAGGTTGTTTGTAGCCAGTCTGGGCAAGGCGTGAGCGCGTGTTCCGTGTTTCTTCGGGTGGTTTGTATCCTTGGCCTCCAGAGTTTTGGATACCCTGGCTTGCTGGTTGGGTGTTTTGTAACCAAGATCTCTTGGAGCTTTGTCGTTTGTTAGTCACGTTGTGATACAGTTTGTGACGGGAGTTTGGGAACCTACTGCTGCATAAATCCTGATGTAACAACACCGTTATTTGGGCATCTCGCGGTTTTTAAATTCACCACCAAGAAAAATTAATCTTTAGTCTTATGTTCCCAGCTTTATTCTTGAAGCCATACATGCTTAACAGTTCCTTGTCCTTGCTGCTGGTCCCAGCAATGTGGTTTTGCCCTAGATCTAAAAAAATTGGCAACTTTACCGATAAAAATCTCAACCACAACTGCTGGCATGGGCTTCTGCCCAGCGTATAAAGGAGCTGGAAATGAGTCACGTGTGTTTTACCTTCCTGATGGAATGAAGTCAAGCAGTCTAGAGCTTGTTGGCTGTTATTTGGGACAGTGGCATTGATTTGGCATGGACACCTTGAGTGTCTGGAGTGTTTGCGCTCAGTTCAGTCTCCTCTTCCCTGTCCCAGAACCTGTAGAGGTGGAATGGTGTACGAATTCCTTGCAGTTGTCTTCTGGTCCTGCCAGTGAACAAAGGGCTTCTTGGCCTTAACGTCTTAAAACTTCGACTTGTAGATTTCAGGATCCAACTTAGTGCTTTAAAATGTGGAGAAGGCTATTCAGCTGGCAAATAACTCGATCAACGCTTCTTTTAGGATCCAGAGCAGCTTCAGGACAAATCCAATGAGATCCTGACAGCCATCATCCAGGGAATGAGAAAGGAAGAGCCCAGCAACAATGTGAAGCTAGCAGCTACTAACGCACTCCTGAACTCTTTGGAATTCACCAAAGCAAACTTTGACAAAGAGGTGAGGGGGTCCCGATTCTTGACCTAAAACTCCAGGGTTGAATCCACGGTCTATGATGAGAAATCATGCACCACGCTGAGTTTTGATGCATAATTCTGTTGCAACTGAGACTTGGATTCATTTCTGTAAAGCCGGGATGTTCTTGTGGTGGTGGAGAAACGCTGTGGGAATCTTCAGAGATTCATCAATGGAAAGGGAGCGTCGTTGAGTTGGGGTTTTTTGGGTTTTTTTGGTTAAATTTGAACTGACCTTAGAGTTTAGCCTATGAGACGCTCTGCTTCCTAATCAAACTCAACCCTAATGCTGCTGTAAGAGCACAAGCTTGGATCAGCACTTTCTTTCGAGTGGTGTGGCAGCAATCCAGATTTAACTTTGCCTCTGAAAATCGCTGGGGGAGGAAGGCCTGCAAGAGTCTTCAGAGCAGGGGCCTCAGAACCAGGGTCTTTTCAGAACAGACAAATCAATAGATTTTTTTTTTTTTTTTTTTTTTCTTGGATTAAGTCTATCCTCTGGGTCTCTACCAGGGAGAGCGTGGGGAAGATGGAATTAATGTTGAGCCTTCAGCTAAGAAGGTCTTTTAATGACACCTTTCCCTGGTCAACTGTTCAGTGGAGGTTGATGGGGATCCGCTAGAGTCTTTCAGAGTTTGAGGTGGGAGGTGCACGATCCATTCGGAGTGGATTTCTGTGGGGCTGCAGGACCGTAAAGAACCTGGGCCCAAGTCTGTTCCTTCCTACCCAAATGCAAGTATCCAGGTACGGCCCCGCAAGGAATTTATGTCCTGACTGAGCTTTGAGGTTTCTTGAACAATTCCTGAAATACTTCAGGAAACAGCAGGGCTTTCTCTTCTCCCCCCAAAAAGCTGGTGTCTTTAGGTCTGCTGTATCTATCTAAGGCTTTTTAAAATGGAAGCTTGGGATTCTCCTCTTGGAGAAGAAATTATTTAAAATACTGCAGTGAATAGTACCTGTACCGTTCCTTGATCTTTAGAAATGCTGCATGAGCGATTGTCTTAGTCCAGGCTCAAAGTCCACCCTCCACAGGAGGACTTGCAAGGACTTCTAATGATTTTTGTAAGGCAGTTCTAACGTTCTTTTATTTCTTCTTCTAGTCTGAAAGGCACTTTATTATGCAAGTAGTCTGTGAAGCAACGCAGTGTCCAGATACGAGGGTGAGTGAAATTAAATGCTTGATTTGCCGCTGCAGCTTTCTGGGGATCCAGGCTAGAACCTCCAGCATCAACAAACAGTTGAAAAGCGTTACCTGAAATAAACAGTAATTCTGTTAAACCGTTGGTGCACATGTAAGTGCTCAAACAAAATGGGTTGTAAAGTTAGAAGCAGTAAACTACTAGGAGGGTTTAAGTCACGTATGAAAGACCTTACTAGGTAAGGAGGAAACTAAATCAGCAGGAAGGCTGGGTTATTCAGCTGCTTGGTTTTGAAAGCGCTCGGAAAGGTCACGTCTTTGATCCATTTTCTACTCTGGCAGGTACGAGTGGCTGCCTTACAGAATTTGGTGAAGATAATGTCCCTTTATTATCAGTATATGGAGACATACATGGGTCCTGCGCTTTTTGCTGTGAGTATTCGGGTTTCTCGTGTGCGGTTGCCTGATCTCCCCGTACTCCTTTGTCCTAATGTCAGAGGAAAAGTTTCTTTCGATCCTGGTTTGTTCTTCTTTCTTCGGCTGCGACTGCACGCTGTGAATCCCTCTCCTAGCAAAATCCATAAAACCAACATCGGGGTTTCAGACTTGAGACTCCCAAAGTCAGGACAGTGCAGGTTGCTTGACTGGCTCTGCAGCCCTCCTGGGGTGCTGGTGGCTGGTAAACCTCGAGATGAGGAGATTGTTTTTGGAACAATAACTAACGTGGCATCCAATTTTAGGCAATCTTGAATCTCCTGTCAGTTGGGGCACGTGTTTCAGGAGAAATAACTTGTTCAATGTCCTTCTCTTCCCCCTCCTTGCTTTCGTGTTTCTCAAGATAACTATCGAAGCAATGAAAAGTGACATAGATGAGGTGGCTCTCCAGGGGATAGAGTTCTGGTCAAACGTCTGCGATGAGGAGATGGACCTGGCTATAGAGGCGTCCGAGGTGAGCTCCAAACGCCCGTGAGCTTCTCTTTGGGAATGCCGAGCCACATGCAGAAGTCCTGCTGCTCTCCCAAGTGGAATGGTGTGGGAGAGCCCATCAGAGCCCCCCGTGCGGCACGCCTGGGTCCGTGACGGGGCACCGTGCGCCACTCCGATGCGACGTGACGCATGGCTGTGACAGAAGCTGAGCCCCCAGCTGCGGGAAGCCCACCCGCCTGGGTTTGTAGCTGCTCACCGGGGTCCTGGCGGCTGTCGGAGCCAGGGTTCTGCTGGGGGTGACACAGACACAAAGCTCGTAGCCAACGTTGCGCAGGGGCTGCCATTTGGCGTTCCCTTGAAGGACTCTTTATTCTGTAGGCTCTGCAGCCTGACAAAGTTCTTCGTGTAGCTCGAATACAGCCCCTTTTGCTCACTAGATTACGAGCTGCCTTTTTAAGTGAGCAAAACGGTTTTACTGCCAGCCTAGCTGGGAATTGAAACTACCGGAGATAAAGCTTCTCTGACAGGTTTGATGAGAACACGCTGTGACACCCGAGTGCTAGCTTTCTGCAAACGGTACCTGACAGCTACCTGATTCCATTTTAGCCTTCAAAAGTCAACTCGAGCTGCTTCTGTGAGGTTAACCCAAACGTGCATTAAGCGTGTGTACTAGGCATAGTATAATACCAGAAGGTTCTCGGTATCCTGAAGATCTTTGAGCTGTTGCTTCATTAAGACAGCATCTTGAATGGAGATATACGTACCGCACAGAACGGAGAGCGTTCCTTGAACTACCTGCTCTCCTGGAGGCCTGGCAGACTCTGTTACACCAACATGTAAGAAATACGGGGTCTGTTACAGGCACGAGGGACTTGGCCCTACTCCAGTGCGCAAAAAGATTGATCGCATTCTAGATAATACATTATTTATAAGTATAAAATTATAGGATGAAAGTAATCATCCCATACAATGGATGGGGCTGGAGAGGAATTTGGGGTCTTGTTCTGCATGCAGATGCTGTTTGCATAAATTAGCTGTAGAGATCAATAATAGCTTAAACTTTGAAGGGCTCTAGATGAATCATATCCATCTTTAAAAGCGGCTAAATATATATTTATGTTGAATGCCCAAAAGAGTAAGGATAGCAAGGATAAAAGGACAGGCGGCAGCACGTAGGTCTAGTTTATGTGCTGCAGACCTTTTGCTGCTTCTGCTTGGGGTCATTTGTTAATTATACATAACTTCAAACTGAAAATATTTATATTTGTACCATGTGAGGAGGGGCTCTCTACGTGTATGGAATGCCAAATTGAACTTGCTGATGGAATATCTAACTGGCATGGGTGCAGGGTGTCCTTGAGGTTCCCGTGTCTTACGATAATGTAAGGTTTGTGCTGGGGAGGAAAGTGTGCAGAAGACAAATTTGCATCTACTGGAGTTGGTAATTCAGACCTCGGGCCTATGTAGCCACTGAGCATCATTTTGTAACCTTTTATTTCTAGGCAGCAGAGCAAGGAAGGCCTCCAGAGCACACTAGCAAATTTTACGCGAAGGGAGCGCTACAGTATTTGGTCCCGATTCTAACACAAACGTTAACGAAACAGGTGAGTTGCGAAATCCCCACTGCGTGTCCACCAAAACCACCTCCTGCGCCTGCTGGCAAGTTCTGGGGCAGCGATGCTGCTGTTGCGCGGAGGAAGAAATTGTCAGTGGAGGCCGTTGCTCCCTTGCATAGGTGACTCCTTGGTCCCAAAGGTGCTTTAGGTCCCCTTGGGTCGTTTTTGAAGAGCATCTGTAGTGGTGGTCCTCGGTCTGCCCCAAGGCATCACATCACGCACCACCGACCGAGCGATGCATCGTTTTTTAGGGCTGAGACTGCGGGCAGGGTCGTTTTCGTGCTGAATACTGTTAACAGATGCTTGTATTTATGGTTTCCGGAGGGGTTTGGTAGTTATCTGTATTCCTAATGAAACCTTTGTGAAATTAAAACCGACGTGCAGTCTCTGCGTCATTTGAGATCCAATTTCTGGAATTCTTTGGCTTTACTTCTTGAACGGTGAGGCCCGTGTTTATTTAGTGCCCGTTAAACCCTTCACAGGGACTTATTTGGACTGTGTTTCACAGTCTAATCAAAATTAATGGAATCGCTTGCTACAGCAGGTCTAATTATAAAATAAAACTGTTAATTAAGCCATACAGGATGGAGTTCATTTGTCTTCTTGCAATGAACTGGGAAAACGCACGGTCCTCTCAGTGAATCCAGGGAATTGTTTCCCTGTTTTTGTTGTTTAGAGTCCAGGGAATTGTTTCCCTGTCCGCTCGGATGCGGAGACTAAATTGCAGGAGGTTCTGAAGTGCTTGTTAAAAGGGGAAAGATAAAACAGATAAGAGAAGGCAGGTACACAGCTTCAAAGGAATTTGGTAAGTGGCTGAGCTAACACCCGGGGAAATGAGCTATTTAACCGGTACAGTGGGCTGCTGCGCCAGGCGGTGGCATGGATCAAAGGAACAAAATCCCAACCTCGATGGGAGAGGAGCAGATTTGGAAGATGCATGAGGCTGCTGTAGGTGCGTCGGTGCGTCACAAAAGCGCGAGCAGCCTCACGCCGGGGTGGATGAGGTGTGGCTGATGCGAGTAACTCGGGTTGCCGGAGATGTAGCTAGCACTTCCAGACCGGAATTAATTTCTAAATATAGCACTTGGTAATAAGGGAGCAGTAGATCCAGCAGGATGCTGCTGCCTGTGATTGGGAAGGGATATTTTCCCCAAGACTGACCAGGGGTGCTCTCCTCCTAGGATGAAAACGACGATGATGACGACTGGAATCCCTGCAAAGCGGCGGGTGTCTGCCTCATGCTTCTGGCGACCTGCTGCGAAGACGACATTGTTCCTCACGTGCTGCCCTTTATTAAAGAACACATTAAAAATCCAGATTGGCGATACAGAGATGCGGCTGTGATGGCTTTTGGGTGCATTTTGGAAGGACCAGAGCCTAACCAGCTCAAACCACTAGTCATACAGGTAAGATTTATTGCGTTCCCTTGGAGGCTTGTAGAGCGAAAACTTTCTGCTTTCTTTGGAGGACGCCTGCTTTGTACGTTGCTGTTCTTAATGGAAAGCAAAAGGATCCACCTTTTGATCATGCTTTAGAGAGATTTGGCAGGCTTAGGGTGGGTGGTTTGGTTATGGAGCTCTGATCCGCAGCGACGGGATGCCTGACTCCGTGTGCCTCAGTTCTCAAGTCTTACCCCTGGGAAATAACCTGATGAATCTTAAAATACCAGAACAACAGCTCAACTGGATCAAGACTGTCCCATCCGTCGGTAGCTCAAAGGGGATATGCTAAACCCAGAAACAGCAGCAAATTCATATTTCCAGATATCGCGCGTGATCTCATCTTTCTCCTGTCTGCGGTTCCGTTCCAGGCAATGCCGACTTTAATAGAATTAATGAAGGACCCCAGCGTTGTGGTTCGAGACACGACTGCTTGGACCGTGGGCAGGATTTGTGAGATGCTTCCCGAAGCTGCCATCAATGACATTTACCTCGCTCCACTGCTGCAGTGTCTGATGGAGGGTCTGAGCGCGGAGCCCAGGGTGGCCTCCAACGTCTGCTGGGTAAGGCGGCTGCTGGACCCGAGAGAAGTTTCGAGCACCGAGGGGAATGCAGCTCATCTTCCCATCCGTGAATACACACGCGGATGTGTAATGCACGCTGAAATGGATGGCAGAGGTGACTCATGGCTCGGTCACCCAGCATGCGCAAGTGTGGTTAACAGTGAATTATCTGGGGGCTGCTTTGTGGCTCTGGTAGGAAAGAGTAAAGGGGAAAAACGGATTTTTAATTTTTTTTTAAGGAGGAAACTGCTCATGTTCGCTGGGCGTAGAAGCTGCCCTCAGTTTGAGAATTCTATGCGAACTGGTGCGATGGCTGTTCAGAACAGGCACGCTGGGGTTTAGCTTTTTTTCTTGGGGGCGGCTGGGTTGTTCGCTTCATCTTAAGGGAGAGACGAGACACCTCGTTTTCCATCACCAAAGCCCGTGTCTGCAGTGGTTCCAGGGCCGAGCTGAGGAGCAGGAGGGTTTGGTTTGGTACACTTGGAGAGCTGCAGTCCCTCGGGCTGGGTTGCTAACTTCACTCCCATCGTCATCACGATACACGTCTACTACCGAGTAGCAGAGCTGATTTTTCGCTGTGAAGAGGCTGTGTCCCTTACTGCCTTTTACGAGAGCTGCTCAGTAAGAATTGAGCTAGAGATGAGTATTTGCGTGTCAAAACAAGTTTGAGAAATGAGAGAATTTGTTCTCTTCATATTCCAGAGGTTTGAAGGCTTCTAGTCAGCGCAGAAGCTTTTCCCCAATCCGTCGATCCTGGCAAAAGTCCACGTAGCTGTGGCTTTTGTCTTCTGAAGAGGACGACTGCGATGTGTTTTTTAGACTGAAATGAAAGTCAGGAGGCTTTCAGCTCCTCTGAGCCACCTGTCTCCGAGCAGTTACGAGTGCTCCGCAGTCGGGAAGCGGAGCAATCCGCAGCCCTGTCTAAACCGGGATTTTAACTTGGGAGGGTGATGATGCTGGGGAGGGGGTAGAGTCTGCTGTCCGTACCCCGTGAGGTCCAGTCAGTCTGCCCCTGACCCCGTTTGATCCTGGCAGCTACCAGTTATCGAGACCAGTAACGCTGCCTCGCCGTTAACGTTACCTCGGAAATCTGGGAAAATTTGGCCGCCGTTGCACCAAGTCCTGTGCCCTGGGCAGTTAGCTGTTGGTGACGGGAGCTGTTAAGCCTGCGTGTGTTTGGGGGGTTTCTTTGGGGTGGTTTTGTTAGAAAGCGGCTGGATCGTGTGTTTTTGGGGTGAACTCAGCTGGGTAATCGCGACGGTGCTTCTGTGTTTCAGGCGTTCTCTAGTCTTGCTGAAGCTGCCTATGAAGCTGCAGATGTAGCTGATGATCAGGAAGAACCAGCAACCTATTGCTTATCCTCTTCGTTTGAGCTAATAGTTCAGAAACTTCTGGAGACTGCAGATAGGTAATACAAAACTGCCTGGCTTCAGCTCTGCAAAGATGCTTTTATTTATTTTTTTTTAATTGTTATTATTATTACTTCAGGCTCTTGGTGCTCTTGCAGCTTAGATCTGAATGGTGTTTTATCAGAACCGGGCTTTTTTGGGATCATGTGGCATATTGAGTGCTAATCCCTGGGAAGGGAGCCGTTCACACGGGATGAGTTCTCGGTGGTTTGTCTCTACCTGCTTTAATAGGTCCGGGGTTTCTCCAGGAGTGCCCCTTCCCTGTTGCACTTCGAAGCCTCTGAGCACAGTTGAAGGCTACGCACATTTAGTCAGAGCCTCTTCCAGGTTGGCTTAGGAGGCCGCTGGATAATCAGAATTGCAGCAAGACATAATTAGGACGATCCAAATCGTATCGTCCAGTTGTTTTACTGTGCTTGCTCCGCGCCGTGGCTGTTGCTGTAGCGTCACATCCACCCCATCAGCACCGGCTGCTCCCGGAGGAGATGAGGACCCGGTTAGGCTGGGTACCCTCCTTTGCCCAACTAAACTGAAGCGTAAAGAGATGAGGCAAAATACTTATCTCAGTTCTGCAGCTGCAAAAACTAAAGGTAATACTGAAGTTTTATGCGACCTTCGAGGCAGGATACATCTTGACAGCTCGGAGTTCAATCCTTGGATCAGTCCAGGCACCTGTTGAAGCCTTTTGCTGCAGGACTCCTTCTCCTTACGCGGTGTCCCTGTCTGAACGGTTCAAAGTCTAAACTCTTCCCGTCTAATTTACATCCGACCAGCAGCGTGGTGTCTAGCTCGAGGCTCTGAAGCCCATCAGTCATCTTAGCGCAGATTTCAGCTGTCTTTATTTCAAATTTGACACCCTCGCTGACGGCTGGGAGGGATGGCGGTGTGTAATGTATGCTGCTCACCTCCCGAGACCATCTCCTCCCAGGCAGGGGAGGGGTGGCTTTGAGGCTTTTTTTTTTCTCTTCCTGCACTTGCTGCCGATGCCTGAAGATCCTGGAAGTCATTATTAACAGCAAATGGAAAAAAAAAAAAAATGTTCCAAAAGTGGCTTCACAAATTTCATTTACTTTCAAGTCTTGGAATACAGGCGTGCAAGTGCTTCTGCTTGTCACAACACTAAAATCTAGCTGTTACCGATTTACTAAAAAAAAAATAAAATCTCTGTTTCTAAGCAAGCTTGAGCACTGGGAGCTGCAAATGTATTCCTTCTGTTACAGGCCTGATGGACACCAGAATAACTTGAGGAGTTCTGCATATGAATCTCTGATGGAAATAGTGAAAAACAGTGCCAAGGACTGTTACCCTGCTGTCCAAAAGACAACTCTGGTCATTATGGAACGACTTCAGCAAGTGCTGCAGATGGAGGTAAGGCAACGGGGTTGTAAACCCCCGTTACGGTGAGGAGGTTGAGGAAACTCAGGTGTGGTGGTGGCTTTATCTGGTGTAGGGGGGTTAAAAAAAAAAAAAAAAAAAAAAAAAAGTTTTGGCGCTGACTGCGTATAGTATGGTATAAGGTGGTATTTTGGTTTTTTTATATCGATAGGTAGATAAGTTTCCGAACAGCACTTCTTGTCTTAAATTGGAAGAAACATTCAGAATTGAATCTCTGGAACTCTTAGTGCCATCAAAATCTGCTGGGCTTGCACGGACCATGGTGCAGGCTTTTCACGTGCGGCATTTTGTTCTTTTTCAGTCTCATATCCAGAGCACTTCTGACAGAATCCAGTTCAATGATCTTCAGTCTCTTCTTTGTGCTACTCTACAGGTAAGTTCCCATCTCCTGCACTCGTGGGTATGGGCGAGAGGTGATTTTTTTCGAGACGTTTCTATGCCCCTGGGGACGCAGTCGTGGTCCTGTTGACGAGCTCTGCGTAAGAAAATTGGATCTTGTGTCCCAGCTGATGTGTAGGAGGTGATGCAAGGTTCAGAAGGCTTCAGTGGAACAGGACTCGGGAAATTTAGGGCAATATGGATAAAGAACACCATATGCAGCATGGTAGAGATTGTATATGCCTTCAGATTGGCTCTTAGGTGGCTACAGGCTGAACAATCACTTTGGTTGGCACAGACGAAAAAACTCCATAATGGCTTTAATTTGTTCATCTGCCTCTTGTGGTTGGTGTTCTTATTTAAAACGGCACTAATTAAAATGCACTGAGTGCCCTTGAAATTAAACAGCTGGTAATGAAGGGCCCCTGTGACTCGGAGTGCCAGCGCATTGCAGTTCCTCCCCTTACTCCTACAAAACAGCCACTTTGGGGGGTTTTGGCCCCCCAAACTGCTCAGGCGAGTCCTCAGCTCGCCTTTTCTGAACTCACGTGGTGTCTGATGCTGAGGCTTTCCTGTCTGCGCTGCAGGAGGGGTGCTCCTGTGCTGTCATGCCTAGCTTATTAACGGTGACGAGCTTTAAAACTCTGATAAGACGCAGGTTCAGCGTCAGCGCAGCTCGGGGAAGAAAGGAGTGTTTTCTTCTGGAGGTGTAACCGGAGCGCTGTGTAACCTGAAATAAAAGCAGGGCAGAGCACTTCCCTCTATCAGATTTATCCCTTTGGGGGTGGGGTGGGGGTGCCTGTTCGCTGCGGTTCCCTGCCGTTCCTCGTAGCCCAGGCGCAAGAGCCTTTTCCTCGCCCACAGGTGACAACAGCCGGTTTGTACCTGGGTTTGCTTCCCGTCCTCTTCAGCGAGGTTAGGAGGTCTCCGGGGGGTTGTCTCCAGGTTGTTTTGAGACACCTTTAACTCCATCCTCCTCATTCAAAAGCCCACGGCATCAGCAGTTCCTTCCACTCGCCGGTTTTGGGGATAATTTATCAAATAATGGGTAGATGGGAATAATCTGCCTTTCCATGGGCTTTAACACGGAGGCTTCCATACTGGAATCTCCTTTTGGCCCAGCGTGATCACTGATCCTTTCAGGACGGCGTTGTTTGCCTGTCGGAAGCGTAGGACAGGTGGAATTAAACTGCTAGTTCTAATTTGTAAACGTTGTGGTTTTTCATTATTGCAAAATCCGAACCGTCAGTATTTCCATTAGTTGCAGCAGATCCTTAAGTACCACTCGGCGGAAGCCAGCAGAGAGACTCTTTTTGGTGTTACATAGTCAAATATACTATTTTGTTACATAACTTTTTCCTCTTCTGCTGGAAATAAAATTCTGAACATCCACCAGAGGAAAAACATTTGTTAATCTTTAAAAGGAATGAGAAAATCAAGACCAATTATTTAAACAGTCAAAGTCAATCTCTTCGGAGTGACTCAGTTCGAAGAAGCAGACTTGAAATCATTATTTTCCTCCGCAGGTTAAGCAATCAGTCTTTCTCGTTTCATAGGAAATGCAAATTTATTTGAAATCGGGATCCGTCAGAGCTGTGTTCTCTAGTTCACATGCTGGAAGGGGATGGTCAGAGCTGTGCCGTGGGAGCAGAGCGTAGGTTAAGCTCGGGATAAACTCGCCTGGGGATGCTGCTGTGGTCCTTCTGCTCTGTAACAGAGAGCACATGTGGGCTCACCAGCCTGCTCTGCTTGTGTCTAAGTGTGTAAGAACTGCCTCTGCTCTCTCCAGAAATCAGTTTTGCTTTTCGGTGCTAAACATGTTCCTGTAAACGTATTTTGCGTTGGTAGTATGTTAATTTATTCTCCATTCATCCTGGCTGGGAGAGGTTTGACTGCAGTTA
This sequence comes from Falco cherrug, assembly GCF_023634085.1. Classification (NCBI taxonomy): domain Eukaryota; kingdom Metazoa; phylum Chordata; class Aves; order Falconiformes; family Falconidae; genus Falco; species Falco cherrug. The sequence continues at coordinate 4,983,044 of NC_073716.1, forward strand.
GCGGTAAGGACACGCTTATGTCGGAGTTGAACAAGCAGCATTTCTGAAGTTTTAATTCCGTGGTTTAGAAGCAAAGCTTATGTGCAACCCATACTTGGCAGCCGGAGATCGCAGTCACGTTGCTGCGATGGAAAAGGGCTTTTTTTTTTTTTTTTTTTTTTTTAATGGGGCCAAATTTGGGCTGGTCGCATTTAATGCCAGCTTAGAAATGGAAAGCCTGGAGAATAGCCTATGCAGCAGGAAAGGTGGATTCAGCTTGTTCTGTAGCTGGAAAATTGAATGCGGCTAAAATGAATGGGACTCTGCGCTTGCACTGACAAAGCATATTTTTGCAGCCACAGAGTTCAAACAGCAGCTTCGCTTTTAGCAGCCCGACGTGGTCACGAGTGTTCGGAGCTAGCGCAGGGGATGTAAAGGCGTGAGCCAGCCTCGCATAGATGGAAGCGATGACAATACTTTTTTTTTTTTTTTTTTTTTTTTTTTCTCCTTTCCCACTTAGAATGTCCTCCGGAAGGTCCAGCACCAGGATGCTTTGCAGATCTCGGATGTGGTGATGGCATCTCTGCTGAGAATGTTCCAGAGCACAGCGGGCTCAGGGGGCGTGCAGGAGGATGCCTTGATGGCAGTCAGCACCCTGGTGGAAGGTCAGTATTGTGCCGCGGGGCGAGGCAGAGCTGCCTCGCTGCCTTCTCCGCTTGAAAACACGTTGAAAAACATTATCCTGGTTTTCCTTGAGGAACAGTTGTGACCACACGTCTCGCCACGTCTGTGGAGCCGAGGCTGGCTGGCTGGGCTAGGCTGCGGTCGGTGATTGGATGGGTCGGTTGTGGTTCATGATGTAGCTACGATGCAAATTCTGCCAGAAAAAAACACTGCGCAGGGCCAAGCCCGACGGGGACCTGGTCTCCTCGTGGTGCTGCAGGACGGATTCAACGTTATCTTAACGATTAGTGCTCGCTGCTGCCTGTGACCCACGGCAGTTTGGTCAGTGGCGGATTTACAGTCGTCGTTCTTGCCTAGAAGAAGTCACAGCAGCAGTGGTGGGCATTGGAGTGGGTTGGGCTAGGCAAAGGAAGTCCACTTTGGGCTGTGATGGTCCAGGCAGTTTGAGCTCGGTGGTTCAGGTTTAGAGGCTGGTGGCAGTGGCGTCATCCGGAGCTCTAGGGACGCACGTGTGAAAGCTGAGGCGCCGCTGGAAGGCTGTACGTCAGCTCGTTGCCTGACGCTCCTGCCTTGTCCGATGAAAGCCGTGCGTGATTTGGAAATGGCCTTCAGGGAGATGAGTTTGTAGAGATGCTGCTTTGAATCCTCCTTTTTTCCTGAGGCTGTTACCCTGGCTAGCCTGCGGGGCTCTGGGCAGGTGACAGGACCCGTTTCTGGTAGAATCACAGGATGGTTGGGGGCAGAAGGGACCTTTAAAGCCCACCTGCTTCCAGCCCCCTGCCCTGGGCAGGGGCACCTGCTGCTAGACCAGGTTTCTCCAAGCCGCGTCCAGCCTGGCCTTGGACAATTCCGTGCCTGATTGCTGAGGACACGGAGCACCTTGTAATTGTGGCAGAGTTTAATTTTGGCATTTTGGAGTTGGCTCCTGCCAACAGTAGCACGTGCCGGAGAGCCAGCCCGTGGTGGGTACCCGGGCAGCCTTCAGGGGGATTGCCTGAGGAGGCTGGGTGGGATCGTTGTGAGCCCACCAGCAAGTAAAAGTGAAAGTTGTGTATCCTCTTGGGACACAAGCCTTTTCGCTTTGGGATAGGTAAGGCTGCGTGCGTGGTCTTGGCAATGCAAGTGACTTGAGGAGGTAGGAGCTGGCGGAGGGGAGCTGAAGTATTTTACTTTGGATATTGCCTAAATGGAAACATCCCGCAGAGCGCCGGGCGTGACCTGCGCGGCTCTAACGAGGTCGAGCAGCTCTTTCCAGAAGGAAGATGTTAGATGCTGTGGCCATAAAGCCGTGTGAAAAGGCGTAGAGTTTTCAGCTGGGTGCAACGTAACCATACCGGGCGCTGTCAGAAGTGTGCTGCCACATCCCTCTCCCGGGTCTGCGCAGCTGGGAAGATCTCAACGTCCTTTCTGAGCGCAGGAGGGGGGTGTCTGCCTTCAGAGGCCTGCAAGGAATCGAGCGATTTCATCTCAAACGTTTAGTCCAGATGGACACGTTTCACTAACGCTCAGTCATCGCGTGGTGTCTAGTGGAGAATTAATTTCTTGTGCTTCTGTGGATGGTGCGGGTACCGGGTTTGGGTGGGATGGAATGGTGGGCTTCTGTCTTGTGGAACTCCAGCAAATATGTCACAGGTCGGGATTTTCTTCTAACTAGAATATTTTCCCTGCACAGTCTTAGGTGGAGAGTTTCTGAAGTACATGGATGCCTTCAAACCGTTCCTTGGCATCGGACTGAAGAACTATGCCGAGTACCAGGTAGAGGTCAAACCAGGCAGCCCCGTGCTCACAACATCGAAATCCTTCTCTGCTCCCAGGTGCTGGGTTCAGCAGGTGCATCCGTGAGACACCACAGCTTCTGGTGATGAAACCAAACCCAGAGCCCCCTAGACTTTTCTCTAATTACTGGCCACATGCGCAAATTCAGTCTCTGCTCTGTTTAATTAGTGGAAGGCTTTCGTCGTGACACCTTGGTTTTCACGGTGGCTGCATATTAGTCGGCCTCGGTGAGGGAAGAGGTGGCTGCCGGTGCTGTGGTTCCTTTAGAAGGCCAAGGCACGGCGCTCGGCGAGGGGTGGGTGTTCAGACCGCCCGGCTGCTGCGTTTGGCAGCGTTTGTTCAGAGCGGGGACCTGTCGCTTTGGCGGCTGGATCTCCTGCCCTCCCCCTTGGCTGAAGCTCTTTGCAGCTGTGTGACACAAACGAAGCAGGGACTCGTCAGCTAGATGAGATGAGGGTGGTTGTTCTTGGTGGTGCGATGGCTGCACCATTGCTTGGTGCTTTAATAAGCTGTTGAGGATGGAGCGTGGAGGCCTGACTCACTGGGTGGGTGTCTCTCTTGCTGTTCTGTTTGCAGGTTTGTCTGGCTGCGGTGGGCCTGGTGGGTGACTTGTGCCGAGCCCTGCAATCCAACATCTTGCCTTTTTGCGACGAGGTTATGCAGCTGCTCCTGGAGAACTTGGGGGTGAGTGTTTACCTTCTCATTAGCCAGTTAGTAACAGTTGGCTTGCACACTGAGAAGAAAGTGGGAGGTGGGAGAAGCAGAAGTGTTAGGCATGCTCTGAAGATCTTGTGTTTGACAACTTTTTTGCTTACTATTTGAATGGAATCCAGATTTATTGGGGGTAAGGATTTACACTTCAAGTCCGTGTCTTGATGTATTAGCTTCCCCCCCTCCCGCTTCAAAAGAAGTCCAACTGGAGGGCGCTGAAATCTCTTCCAGAACGAAAACGTTCATCGGTCTGTGAAGCCTCAGATCCTCTCGGTGTTTGGCGATATCGCCCTTGCCATCGGAGGAGAATTTAAGAAGTACCTAGACGTCGTGCTGAACACCCTGCAGCAGGCCTCCCAGGCGCAGGTCGATAAGGTAAGCCGCCGGGGCACGCTCCCGTGAAAATCCCGGACGAGCGAGGGCTGTGCCCGCGCCGCCGGGGCGTTGCTGCAGGATGCTCTCCCGTTGCCTTCCCAGTCCGACTACGACATGGTGGATTACCTGAACGAGTTGAGGGAGGGCTGCCTGGAAGCTTACACCGGCATCATCCAGGGACTGAAAGGAGACCAAGAAAACGTCCATCGTGAGTAGCCTGTGCTGCTGTGTCGGCTCTGTGCCCAAAATGACAAAGGGAGGTAGGAAGAACTCTGCTTGGACGAGCTGCTTCACGGTTGTTGTCACGTCCATGGGCACATCCTCGTGTATTCCCATCCGTGTGGGTGTGAATGTTCCGCTGCTGTGAGCAGGGAGTGGGTTTAGAGCCCTTCGCTTACGATTCCTCTTCCTCTGGCAGTTTTTCCCCTCCCCGTCTCCAAGAGCCTGCCTAGGGTCCGATCCTGCCTGCCCAGGGGTGGGCTGGGGTCCCTTTTGAAGGGCATGAGCCGTGTTTCACCCCGCTCTGACAAAGCTCTTTGCTTTCAGCGGACGTGATGCTGGTGCAGCCCAGAGTAGAATTTATTCTGTCTTACATCGACCACATCGCTGGAGATGAGGATCACACCGACGGAGTAGTGGCGTGTGCTGCCGGACTCATAGGGTAAGCATCCTGATCTGATTTCAACCGACAGCAGGCTCGTTAGGTAGATAAAAAAAAAAAAATCTTTGTACAACTGCCTTAAATGTTTGAGGCTGCGTTTTTATGACTGTCTGAAGCGTTTAACATCAGGTTGGAGTTTTTTTACCTGGTCTGGTGTTGGATGTTTAACCCAAGGTGTGAAGCGGTCACGCAGGGTGAGGGTCCTTCAGCTGACAGGGTGAGAACCAGTAGGTAGGAGTGAAAGTTGGACGTGTGTTCCAGGAATCCCGGCCAGATCTAGGGTTTTTCCAGGATGACCTGGGCTTAAAAACAAAACACCCCACCCTCGATGCCCTGGGTGCGGAGGAACTCGGGTCAGGGTGTTTTAATCTTTTCTATTGAATTTAGGAAGAGCTGACGGGCAACACTGGGGACATCGGTCTTTGGACAGGAGATTGAATGTCTCCGGTTAGTCACAATTTCAGAGAACTGTTCAGCTCTCCTCCTGCTGAAATTAGTGACCATATGCAGCATTTTAAAAAGGACATTAGCTGTGAGTCAGATTTCTTTTTGCTAGCAAGAGCCGATCGGAGTGGTGCTGGCACATCTGTTTGTGGTGCTCAGCCTCAAAGCCTCTCTTTCTTCTTCAGGGATTTGTGTACAGCGTTTGGAAAAGATGTACTGAAATTAGTAGAAGCTAGACCCATGATACATGAACTGCTAACTGAAGGAAGAAGATCCAAGACGAACAAAACAAAAACCCTTGCTACCTGGGCAACTAAAGAACTGAGAAAACTGAAGAATCAAGCTTGGTAAGGGATGACACCCACCTCTTTTTACACACCCACCCACCTTTTCATGTGGCGTAATTATAAAATCGGCTAAACTCCTGAGCCTGGGAGAGCCGCCGCACAAAAGCCTTGTTCTCTAGAAGGTTGGGTCGGGTTTATTTTGCTGTAAACAAGCCCCGTCGATCAGAACAAACACCAGCCCCAGGGAGGCGGCGAAGGCGCTTGGCTTTGGGCAGCCCAGGGGAGGGCGGCTGGCGCCGGGGGGTGCGTCGCCCTTGCGCGTCCTGCGCTCCTCCAGGCACGCTGGAGTCCAAGCCTCGGCTCCTCGGTCCTACCTGCAGTCCAGGGAGCGCCGGGGTGATGCTCTCAGCCTTACGGTTTAGTTCGAGCCAGCCCTGGGCGGAGGCAGGGTGGTCCTTAGGGGTCCCTTCCCACCTGAGATGCTCTGTGGTTCTGCCGAAGCGCCCTTTAAAAAGAGCAGATGGGGGGGGGGGGGGGGGGGTGTGATGGTGTGTCTGCTCCAGCTTCCTCGCCCCCTCCCGAGAAACTCCTCGGTGCCCCTGTCCTTTCTCTTCTGCAAAGTCAATTTTTCCCCACTCTCTGCTAGTCCGACCTCCCCGGCGTGGGCTTTCCTGGTGTTGGGGTTCTTGTTTGATGAGCCCTTTCTGCTTGCAGATCTGTTACCATTGGGATGACACCCGAGACCCCCACTGGAAATCTCCAATCTTTTGAAAAAACCCGGAAGTGAGGAGTGTGCACGGATGCTGAATGTTTGGGAATGAGAGGATGAGTGAGTGAGGCTTGAAACACACCACATTGAAAATCCCGCCACAGCCCCAGCAGCAGCACTGACCTGCGCAGGGAACCTGCCGTCGGCCACCGTCGGGAAGAGGGAGCGAGCGATCCCTGGCCGAGTCACGAGCGAGTCTCTTCTTCCGACAGACCAGGACTGGCTTCTCCGTCGTGGCCGGCGCAGAAGGGGGGAGCGGCCGGTTTGGAGGAGAGGAAAACTGGGTTCAGCTGTGGTGCTCTTGGGCTGAGGTCTGGTGTTGGCTGCTGGAGAGAGAGACGGAGCCGGGGTCTCCAGCCGCCTGCCGTCACCTTTGCCACACGATGCTGTCGGTGCATGGGATAAAAGGAGGGGGTGAAGGATTTTCAGTCTAGGAGTGAGTGTGTGTGAATGAGGCGGTATCCACATTCTCAACTTCAAGTCATTGCAGTTTATCTTTTCCCGAGAAAAAAAAAAAAAAAATAATAATAAAAAAGGGTTAGCTGTTGCATTTCATAAACTAACCGAAGTTCAGTCTACTGATGCAGCGTAAGAGATGTAAAAAAGAAAAGAGGAAAAAAAAAAAAAAAAAAGAGAAAAAAAAAAAGAAGAAAAAAAAAAAAAGGAAAGTCGCTCTTTAGGGCTTTTTATTTTAGGGAAACACTGACGAATGTTCAGAGCTCCCGTTCTGAGTGACGCTTTTCATGATCTCGTTTCATCAAAGCGCCTTTCCTTCCTTAATATTGTTCAACTGTGAATGTAGAAATGGGGGAAAAACAAAACTCTTGCGTTAGAGGGAATAGAAATAAATTGTCTAACAAGATTTCAGGCTTCAAACAAACACAAACAAACATTAAGTGCTCCGAATTGGCAGTGAGAACGCAAAGGGAAAGATCTCTCCTGACTTGTACTGTAGCAGCCCGAACACCCACAAAAATTGTGCCAAAGAGTTGAAAAACAAAATAAAACTTCAGGTAATATTTTGGATTGCAAAATGAGGATAAATTCAATGTTCAAACAAAATCTGATAAAATGCCATTTGGAAACTGCTTGGCCTTTTGTGCTCTTTATTTGATCAAATTTAATGTGGTATTGGTCTCTTGCTGCACTTCAAAAACAAAAAAAAAGGAAAAAATAAATTTATATAAAATATATATATACTGACTTGAGCTTACACAAGACGGCACTTGTAAAAGGTTATATTTTTCCACTGCAGTTGAAGATTAATAAAATGGTGTCAAACATTCCCCAATACTTCCTTTTTGTATTCTTGGTCTTTCCAGTAAAAGGGGAACCCATTAATTTTTTTTTTATTATTATTTTTCAATAGAGTAGTAACAGTCTGATGGGCAACTCGGAAATTAATTGGCTGTTTGCTGCTTCCCCAGTCATGCAACGTCTTTATTTTCACATGAAGGATCAGAATCTCTCATTTCCTCTTAAATGAGACTTTTGCTTTTGAGGAACGGTCCCTTGCTTATCCTAGATTGTCAGCAATAAGCCAAGAAAAAACGGAGGAGGTGCAGGGTTTTGAGACTATTTTTCATTTCATTTTTATTAATGCAGCTGTTGATATTACCAGCATTTGAATCTGCAGTTTAACATGGGCATTTTTAAAAGCTGCTTGTGGGAGGGAGAGTAGAAAACCTTAGCCAGTATTTTTTTTCCATTTTTCTTTTTTTTTTTCTTTTTTTTTTTTTTTTCTTTTTTTTTTTCCTTTTCTAAAAAGCAGGCAAGGATCTGCTTTATTCCCCGATTTCCTTTTCCCGGTCTGATCCTAGGATCCATGACAAATGGAATCCACTTTCGTTGCCCATCTGCACTGCAGCATCCACAATAGCTCTTGTACAGGGTATCAGATATGTGCCTTTCAGTGCTGGGTTCAGATTGCAGTCGAAGTGCCGACTTTGAACCAGTGTACAAAAAAAATAAAATAAAATAAAAAATCCCAGGTGTTTAGAGGAGAGGAGGAGCTCTGTGAACTGGGAGAGCCAGCCAGCTCTGGAGCACGGACTAGGGAGAGGCGCCTGGGTCACGTTTCTAGTAATGCCTTTTCTTTTTATTTTGTTTCTCGAGGTGGGGTGGGATTTCCTAAAAAAAAAAAATATAAAAAAAAGAAAAAGCCATTCCTGAAGTTGGGGAGGGGGCGTGGAGGGAAGAAATCTGATCATTCCTCAGTGCTACCTGTTTCTGTCCTGTGTGGCTGTTCAGCTGTAGACAGCAGGAGAATAAAGTACACTGAGACAGTAGTGGAAACAAACCTTGTGTCTGTCCTGTTTGTTTTGGGGCTTTTTGGGGTTGGGTTTTTTTTTTTATTATTTTGTTTCAAGGAACCGGTTGTGGAGAGCGACTGCAGCGGGGCAGGCTTCACCCGCGCCAAGTGGGGAGTGGGACCCGCTCCGCAGCCCGTGCCCGTCACCCTTGGTCCTTCTGCCGGCTGCAGAAGGAGCGCCAAGTACCGATTTTATAGACTTGTTTTATTTTTTAAGAGCTGGTTTCACTGCTTGGCAGATTTAATTAACGGAATAAATAATTGATTTGATTTTTTTTTTTCCTCCTTCCTCCCAGTGCCATTTCAGCACTAGAACTGCAAAGTGCGTGTTTAATGTGATCCTGAAATTCCAGCTCCAAAGCCAGTTCCTTTATTAACTTCATTTTGTCGGTTTGTCAGTCGCACCCGGTGAAGGACCCGGTGCTTCCACGCTCACCTGCATCCCCACCGCGATGCCTTTATCCCACCGTGACACCGACCCCGCGCCCCCTCGGTAATATCATTTGGAAAGGATCGATTACTAACGAATCGGTAGGACTGATTTATTTACCTTCTTAAAAAAAAAAATTAAAAAATAAAGCTTTATTTTTGTTTTTCTTACTTTTTTTTTTTTTTTTTTTTTTTTTTGCTGCTTCATTTTTCCAGAGCCTGCCGCGTCTCCTCCTGCCAGCATTCTTCCCCCGCCACGGTGGCTCGGCGAGACTGCGTGGGTGCACGGCGCTCGGTGGGTGACAAGCACCCGGTTCCTCCTCGGGGGAGCCGGAGGTGACAGCAGTGTGTCATCAGCCATATGTGCCACCCCGGCGCCCGAGGATAGCGGGGCCGTGCGGAACTATTCCTGGGAGCAGGAGCTGGGGCTCTTCTCCCAGCGCCGGGGTTTGGGATGTAGCATCTTTTTGGCGATGGGCACCCGAGGCGAGCCGGGGGACGTGCCCGGCTGCCCCCAGAGTGCTGCGGCCCCATGGGGAGAGGAGAAACCCGGGTTTTCCTGCAGCCTTGGTGGGGGTGGTGGAAAAAAACAACCAGCAGTTTGATTTTCTAGCCTCGGAGGTGATGCTGTGGCCTCGGCACCCCCCCGCTCGGGGCTGCGGTGGCTCCCGGTTCCTGTCTGGCACCGCCGGCACTTGCCGAACGCGGCAGTTTCCCACCCGTGGGGGTGGCACAGGGGGATGGGGGCTCAGCAGGGCCCTTGAGCTGGTGTCACCACTCTGGAATAAAAACTTGCCAGCCGAGGGGACCTGGATTTTGCAGCTCTCCTCCCTGACGCCACTGAGGTGCTGCTGCCAGCGGAGCAGGTGGCTTCACACGTGGTGGCAGCACATGGTCCGTGCGGCGGCTGGAGGGTCCCGCGCTGCCTGCGGCCAGGAGCATCCCTCACCCCAGTGGGAAACCCGGGTGCTGCGCGGCTACGGCGGCATCACCCCTGTACCCTCACCCAGCAGGACACGGGGCTCTCCTGCCACAGCCGAGTCCAGATAGCGGATGCGCAGCCTCCCTGCCGTGAGCACCCAGGAGCTGGGGGTGCTGCGGGGGTGCTGAGCCGGACTCAGCACAATTACGGATGCACTGAGCAGGACGGGCTCTGGCGCAGGGACTTACAGAGCTTTGGGCTCTCTGGTCACAGCTTTCCCCTGTACCCCGCTCCGCTCGTCGCGGCCACGGCCGGGGCAGGGGACGCGGCTGTGCGGGGACTCGCAGCCTTTCGCCCTCATCCTGCCACGCTGAGCTCGACCCTACGGCAAGAGATGGCACCAATGCAGAATCCCACCACCGCAGCTCTCCGGTGCCAGCGAACACAATGGTTTCCCACACCCACGCGTGCTCCGTGTTTTACCAAAGTCGCTCCACACTCAGAGCCACCAGTTTTGGGGAGCCCAGAGCGCGACGTGCCGGTCTGGCTTGCCGGGTGGCAGCCCCCCATCATCACCAGGCACCGATACCAGCGCAGGGCTGGGAACATCACTGCAGCCCTTGCACTGAATGCACGGGGGGAGCATCCTGCTGAGGATGCTTGGGGTGTGGAGCGGGTGCTCGGACACCCCCGGGGAGCCCGCGGGTGCCTCCAGCCAGCCCAGAGATGCTTTGTGCAGGTGGGAGACGAGCTGGCCGACGGCTTTTGGAACATGCAGGGCTCTTTTTTCGGATAAATCCAGTGGGAAATGGTCGGCAGTTTTCCACTCCGCGTGGCAGGGTGCTGAGGGTCTCCCCGCACAGACACCACTGCGCCGCTCTGACCCCTCTGCCCACGGTAGTGCTTCCACCGCCACCCCTGCGGCTGCTGGTGGGAAGGGGGATCCCTGTTCCAGTTAAACCCGGTCCATGAGCAGGAACTGACGGGGGAATTCACTGGCAGCCAGAGCTGGTTGGGGTGGAAGGGAAAACCTCAGCCAGCTAATGCTGCTGGGTGTCACCAGGGGGGGACTTGAAGTGTCCCCCACCAAAAGGCAGCCAGGCTCATTTTTTTTGTTGGTTATAACCGAGGAGCCCAACGCTGCCTCCACCATAAATGCACTAAATACTTTCACTCAGGCCTTCGCTCGAGGGATCCAACAGGCTCCTTCATTCCTCCTGAACGTGGTGAAGGGGGTAACAAATGAGAGGGGCTCACCAGGGGTGACGAAGGCCACGTTTTGGGGTTCAGCTGGCGTTTCTAGCACAGCACAGGCCAGGGAGTTTGCAGCCTCCAAGTAACACGGGCTGTCAGAGGAGAAGATGCGGGCTGGGGGCTGGGAGAGCTCTTCCCCTGCTCTCCATCACTCCCCGCCACGGGCACTGTGGAAGTGTGCCGATTAGCTGAGGCCTTGAGCATATCCAAAATGCATTAGAGTTAAATAATTCAGTTATGGAGTGAAGATGAGGATTTGGGAGAGAGGCAGGCACGAGAGATGCTTGGAAATGCAGGGGGAGGCAGCCCCCCGGCACAGGGTGAAGCACGGCCGGGCAGCAGGGAGGGAGCGGGAGGGACCATCCTTGGCAGGCGGCCGAGGCCGCTGGAACATCGCGGGGGATGGAGACATGTGGCTTTGGGCAGGATTCTGAAGCGGCTGAGAAGCCGGTGGAGTTCCTGGGCAGGGAGGTGGGTGCTGGTGTTTCCTCTGCTGCAGGCAAAGCCGGGCAAAGAAAAGCCAAGTCTGATGGGGTGAGTTTGTGGAGGCCTGCCCTCATCCCTGCCCGCATCCTTCCCCAACCTCCCTGCCCGCATCCCTGCTTGCATCCCTGCTCACATCCTTCCCCCACATCCCTGCCCGCATCCCTGCTCGCATCCTTCCCCCGCACCCCTGCCTGCATCCCTGCCCACACCCCTGCCTGCATCCCTGCCCGCATCCCTGCCCGCTGGTGCCGTTGAGCGCTGGCGGGTGCCTTTGCCATCAGGCTGGACTGCCCGGGGCAGCCGGCGAGCGGCACCACTGCAGAACAACCAACTTGCGACGGCTCTGCCCTGCCCGCCGCGCTCCCGTGCACGGACACTGCTGGAACAGGGGTTTTACCTGGTGCTGCAGTCGTTGCTGTGAAAGCCGGCTGCAGAGGCAGCTCTAGAGCCGTTCCCATCACTCTGGGCATTGCACCTCCCAGCTGCTGCACCCCAAATGTCCAGGGGTGCTGCAGGCTGGCCCTTGCCATTGGGGATCATCCCTTTGCAGGATGAGGCTGGTCCCCAGCACCACAGAGGCAGCAACGAGGGGACAAGGGACCTCTGATCTGATCCCCGACGCTGCCCTCGGCTTAAAACTTTGTGGAAACTGTTGGGAGGAGGAGAAAATGCCACGGGGGGGGATGCCCTGCACCCCCTCACCTCCCACCACCCACATCCCTGCTGCACTGGGGCGGGTACAGGGAGATTGTTGCAGCCTTGGGAAGAGCAGAGCATCCCGTGGGGCGGCCGGGATGGATCCAGCTTTGTCCATAGCAAACATCCTGGAATGTGCGTTGGCTGTGGGGGTGCAATGGGGACCCCAAATCGCAAGGCCTGGCTCAGGTGACAATTCCAGGAGCTTGGATCATTCCTCCTGCCTCCAAAGTCTCCATCTGCCTTCCTCCTCTCTGCAGCCGACCCTTCGACAGCCCCCAGGGTGGTGCGAGGCTGGTCCTTCATCCCCAGTGAACTTCTCTGCCCAGTTCCCTGCGTGCAGCCCCTCGGGGGGTCTCGGGGGGGTGGGGGAGGTGGGGCACTGGGCCGTGTCCCCCTGCTCCCCACTGGGCTCTGCGTCCCCAGCACCACACATGCCGCGTTGAGGCCATGCTGTTTTCTTTGCGTCACAATTAACTTCGAACCTGATGGAAAACCTTAATTTGCACTTCAAAGCGCTTTGCAGCAATCTGCCAGCCGAGCAAAGCCGGAGCTGGCACTGGGATTTTTCCAGGGCCCGGCTTGCGGCAAAGCCCGGCACCGCGGCTCCTGCCTGCCCCCCTTTGATCCCCTGGGATCAGGGATGCTCCCCGGCCTTTCAGCCCACCCCGGCGGCCCCCCAAGAGCTGTGTGGCTTCTCCAGGCCAGGCACCAAAGGCAACACGGCCATTCCCCGGTGGAAATTCAGATGGAAGCGGCCGTGCTTTGCTCGCTGAAGCCTCGGAGCACCCCGGTGCCCGCCTGGCATCGGTCTCCCAAAACCTCCTGGGCCTCATGTTGCATTTTCAGCTCCACAACCCCCCGTGCGGGATCCAGCTCCTGCTCCAGCTGTGGGAATCACACAGCACCTCAGCATCCCCAGAGTGGTACCCACCGATGTCAACCCGGGGCGGGTGGGGGGGGTCCGTCCATGCCACCGCCGGTGGCCCTGCTCCTGCGGCGATGCTCCGTGTGCTGAATCACCGCCGCGCTCTCCCGGCACAGCCCGGGCTCCATCCAAGCGATGATACATCTGTGCTAAACATAGTGCCAGGAAGAGGGGTCTAGGGTGGGGAGCCCCCGTGGGAGCACCTCAACTGGGGGCTTCACTCCCCTTGGGTCTGCCAGGGGGGGCCGAGGGCTGGGTGAAGCCAAGCGCTTCTGCACCGACACCTTCTCCCCCCGCCTGGTGTGGCCGTCGCGTGATGGAGGCAGATGGCCGGGATGTGGGATGGCTCCGTGCTGACATCTCCCAGCTCACCTCTGCTGCTGGCATCCGGGAAGGAGCGAACCCCTCCCCCCCCCCCCCCAGTCACCATCCCTGGGGGTCTGCTGCCCCCTCCCCCAGCTCCTCCGGTGGGGTGGGATGAGGCCTTTGCAGGGATGCTCGTGCTGTCTGGCTCGTTCGGTGCCGTGCTGGGTCCATCCAGGCCTCGGGGTCCGTGGGTGAAAAGCTGGCGGCAATCCCCCCACCCTGGGGGGCTGCAGGGGGCTGTCCCCCACAGCACGGGACTCGCCGGTGTGGCCTCCGGCAGCCACGGCGGCAGCGAAAGGAGAGCAGCTATTAATAACCCTGCGCAGCAAAGGAAAAAAAATGTAATTCCATAATGGAAGCAGCTCCCAGAGAACAATTCAGGGAATAAAATGTTCGCGGGGGGGGGGGGGGGGGGGGCGAGCCCAGCCCCCACTGGCTGCAGCTCTGCCATTGCCCCCGGGGGTGCCCGGGAAGGGAGCGGCCCCCAGCCCCGAGGTCAGCGGGGGGGGGACCCGGCTGCGGGAGGGGGCTGGGGTCCGGGGTGTCGTCCCCCCCCCCGGGGCAGGGCGGGGGTCGGTAGCTGGTGGGGGGCTGCTGGGGGGGTGGGCGCCGGGGCAGCAGGAGGGGTTCCGTGTCGCCGTGTGCCCCCAACCCGAGCATCCCGGGGACCCGCCGTGCCCCGGGAGGGGGGGGCGGCCCCGGGGGCGGCCCCGGCGCGGGGCGGGGGGAGGGGCCGCCCGGTGCCCACGTGGTTTCGCGGTGGCTCCGGAGCGGAAGAACCGGCGGCCGGGGCCGGGGCGGCGGCGGGGGCGGCCGGAGCGGGACCCGCCGGGGCGGGAGGGGCCGGGGTCCCGGCGGCGCCGCCGCAGCGCAGCCATCGCCTGGCCGGTGAGTGCGGGGCTGGGCCGGGGGCTACCGGGCTGCCCCCCCCCGGGCCTGTCTCCGCCGGCCCCGCCGCGGCCCCGTTCCCCTTCCCAGCCCCGGCCCCATCCCCGTTCCCGGCCCCATCCCTGGTCCCGGTCCCGGCCCCGTTCCCAGCTCCATCCTCATCCCCGTTCCCGGCCCCATCCCCGGTCCCGTTCCCGGCCCCATCCCCGGTCCTGGTCCCGTTCCCGGCCCCGTTCCCAGCTCCATCCTCATCCCCGTTACCGGCCCCATCCCCGGTCCCGTTCCCGGCCCCGTTCCCAGCTCCATCCTCATCCCCTTTACCGGCCCCGTTCCCGGCCCCGTTCCCAGCTCCATCCTCATCCCCGTTACCGGCCCCGTTCCCGTTGTTCCCGGCCCCGTTCCCAGCTCCATCCTCATCCCCGTTACCGGCCCCGTTCCCGTTGTTCCCGGCCCCGTTCCCAGCTCCATCCTCATCCCCGTTACCGGCCCCGTTCCCGTTGTTCCCGGCCCCGTTCCCAGCTCCATCCTCATCCCCGTTACCGGCCCCGTTCCCGTTCCGGCTCCATCCCCGGCTCCGCCCCGGGCCCCTCCTGCGGCCCCGGCGACCCCGGCGCGGTGCGGCCCCGGGCTGGGGGCGGGCGGCCCCTGGGCCCTCGGGAGGGGAGGGGGGGGTTACCGGGGGCCGCCGCAGGCCAAGGCCCCCCCCGCCGGGGCCCGCGACCCCCGCCCGGGCTCACCCGCCTGCCCGGCCCCGCGCCCCGCCCGGGGGGCACGCTCCCCCCCTGCACGCGCCTTGCACGGAGCTTTGCACGCCGGTCTGCACACGCGTTTGCACACAGGCTTGCACGTCGGTTTGCGTGCCGCTTTGCACACAGGTTTGCACGGCAGTTAGCACACCCGTTTGCACACAGGCTTGCACACCTAGTTGTGTGCCGGTTTACACACCGGTTTGCACGCTGCTTTGCACGCAGGTTTGCATGCTGCTTTGCACGCAGGTTTCTGCGCCAGTTTGCACAAGAGGTTTACATGCTGGGGTGCACGCTGCTTTGCACACAGGCTTGCACACCAGTTTGCATGCCAGCTTGCACACATGTTTGCATGCTGCTTTGCACGCCGGTTTACACACCAGTTTGCACACAGGTTTTCATGCTGTTTTACACACCACTTTGCACACAGGTTTACACGCCAGTTTGCACGTTGCTTTGCATGCAGGTTTACAGGCCACTTTGCACGCAGGTTTGTACACAGGTTTGCACGCCGGTTTACACACCAGTTTGCACACAGGTTTTCATGCTGTTTTACACACCACTTTGCACACAGGTTTACACGCCAGTTTGCACGTTGCTTTGCATGCAGGTTTACAGGCCACTTTGCACGCAGGTTTGTACACAGGTTTGCACGCCGGTTTACACACCAGTTTGCACACAGGTTTTCATGCTGTTTTACACACCACTTTGCACACAGGTTTACACGCCAGTTTGCACGTTGCTTTGCATGCAGGTTTACAGGCCACTTTGCACGCAGGTTTGTACACAGGTTTGCACGCCGGTTTACACACCAGTTTGCACACAGGTTTTCATGCTGTTTTACACACCACTTTGCACACAGGTTTACACGCCAGTTTGCACGTTGCTTTGCATGCAGGTTTACAGGCCACTTTGCACGCAGGTTTGTACACAGGTTTGCACGCCGGTTTACACACCAGTTTGCACGCAGGTTTGCACGCTGCTTTGCACGCAGGTGTACACACCATTTTTGCACGCAGGCTTGCACGGAGGTTTGCACGCCGCTTCACAGCCCATCAGCGCTTGCCCAGGTCTGTGGTGGTGGCATTGCCCCCCCTGGCCTCCACCAGCCCCACCGCGCAGCCCCCCTGGCCCCAGCGGTGGGGAGGGCACGCAGGGGGGTTACAGCAGTGGGGAGGGGGCTTTGCCCCGTCACAGGCCCCCCCAGTTTGGGGCAGGGGGTGCATGGTTGGGGGCGGCTGCCGGGCGCTGCGCTGGTGATCGGTTCTACCCCGCGCATCCTCGCAGCCCCCCCAGCGGGGCTGTGCTGGGGGGCCGGGCAGCTGCGCGGTGGCTGTCCCCAAATGCCAGCTGGGTGCCGGCGGCCCGGCAGCGTGGTGCGCCTGGCCCAGCGGGGCGATGAGCTGCAGCCCCGTTTTTGCTCTCTTTAAAGGCATTTGTAGGCCTCGAGGAGGGGCTGACCGCTGGGAACATGGAGGCAGCGTAGCTGGTGCGGTGCCGTGGGGATCTGCGCCGTTAACCCTGGAACCTAATGACGGCGCTGCCCAGCTCCCGCTGACCCTGTCGTGGCTGACGTGAGCTCCTGCCCGCCGCGGCTCCCTGCCCGCGCTGCCGACGCCTGAGACACGTGTGCCTGTGCCGCAGCCCTGCCCAGCCCGCGCCCCCGCGCCCCGCGCCCGGGGCCTGCTGCCAGGCAGGTGCCACAGTGCGATGGATGGGGAAACTGAGGCACGGCGGTCTGGGAAGCAGCAGGGCCAGACCAGGCGGCTCTGGGCCAGGCTGTGGGTGCAAAGCCGCTGCCCTGTGTGTCGGGGAGGGTCCCGTTCCCAGTTGACACTGGGGGCTCCCCCTCAGCCTCCAACTTGCCCCCAGGACCCCCAGGCAGGGCCTGGGCAGGGGACTGGGCACCCACCGGCCCTATGAGCCAGGGGTCCTGGTGTCTGGCTTTGAGGGGGTCACCTGGGGCTCAGGGAGTCTCATCTTGCCTTATGGGGGTGCCTCAGTTTCCCCAAAGGGGACGGTGATGGTACCCTCCTGCCTGTGCCGGGGAGAGGGTCCCCTCCATTGCTGCCCCGGGGGGTGGATTTAAGGCCCCTACAGGATGGGACAGAGGGGAGGTCGTGATGCCAGGAGGGGGGTGGGGGGGTGTCTGTGTTTCATGCTCCTTGTCCCAGCACTGACTGTGACAGCCCAGGCTGCCCGGCCCTGGGGTCTGCCCCCCAGGGCACAGCGGGGCTGGGGGGTGCCAGTGGGGCTGGGCTGGCCCCAGTGCTCGGGGGGGGGGGCTGGGCTGTCGTCCATCGTCCCCCCCACCCCATCACCCTGCAGATATCACCTTCCTCTCCCAGCTTTGTGCTATGAATTATTTGTGCGGTGGCTCCCAGATGTCTGCCCGAGCCGCGAGGCTGCGTGCGGCTGCCCCAGTGCCCGCGGGGTCCCCGGCTGGGAGGGGGGGACAGTGCCACGGCACCACTGGCACCGGCACCCGCTGCCGCCTCGCTGGCCCGAGTGTGCCAAAAAAACAGGGAGCTGCAGCAGAGCCACCGGTGGCCGCCCAAAATCCTTGACCGGGGACAAATCCTGCGGTGCTGGGCAGTGCGGCAGAGTGGGCTGGGCAGGATCAGGCCCCCCCGGGGCTGGCTGGGGAGCTGTGCCGTGGTGCAGGGGACTCCCGGGGGGGTGAGCGGCAGTGCCGGTATATAGGGCACGGCACGAGCTGCGTGTGCCGTGGGGGCGTGGGAGGGTGGGAAGCCGCTCGCGTGCGGTGCGGGGTGGGAGGCGGCAGCACCAGCCGCTATTCCTGGCACTTGCTCCCAGGGGGACATGGGGAAAGTCACCGTGTCCCCCCCGGGGATGTTCTGCCAGGGATGCTCTCTGCCACCGCAGCTCCCAGCCGCATCCCGGGCGGTGATGGTTACAGCTCTGGGGGTGCTGGGACCCCTGTGCCCCCCATTCCCCGGTGGGGACAGAGATGCTGGGTGTCCCCCCACCACCCAGGGAAGGCTGTGGGGTTGGAGCCACTGCCGGTGGCAGCTCCCAGGACCATCCCTTCCCCCATCGCTCTGCCACTGGGACATGCTGAGCTCCCGCAGACCCCGCTCCATCCCCAGGACCCAGCCAGGCAGCACCGGTCCTTGGCCCCCCACGGCCGGATCCTGCACCCGGTGTCCCCACAGCCCAGCCTGCTCCGGGGGCTGCCCCTGGCTGGGTTCATCCCTGCCGTGGGGTCACCGGTGGTTGTCTGTCCATCCGTCCGTCTGTCCCCCAGGCAGGACATGGACTCCATGTTCGAGGACGACATCAGCATCCTGACGCAGGAGGCGCTGGGGCCGGACGAGGACTGGCTCGACAGCCCCAACACCGACCTCTCGGGTGAGATGTGCTCGGCCTCCCACTTCGCCCTCATCACCGCTTACGATGACATCAAGAACCGGCTGACGGGGCTGGAGAGGGAGAACTCCACGCTCAAGCGCCGGCTCAAGATGTACGAGGTCAAGGTGAGGGGCCAGGGGGGGTCGGGGGGGCGCGGGGCCGGGGGTCCCCGCTGATGTCTTTGCCCTGCGGCCGCAGTACCCGCTGATCAGTGAGTTTGGGGAGGAGCACATCTTCTCCCTCTACGAGGCCAAGGAGACATCGCTGCTCAAGAGTGAGAAGGCATCGCTGCAGCAGCAGCTCAACCAGTTCCAGCATGAGGTGAGCGGGGCCGGTGGGGTCAGGGGTCCGGGGGGGGTCCCCCTGAGCTGCCCACCCACCGTCCCCACCTCCCTCGCAGCTGCAGAAGAGCAAAGAGCGGGAGGAGCAGCTGGAGGAGATGATCCAGGCCTACGAGAAGCTCTGCGTGGAGAAGGCTGACCTGGAGACCGAGCTGGGAGAGATGGTGGGTGCCGGCAGGGACCGGTGCCTGGGGACATCAGTGTCCCCTTCCCCTCTCTGTGGCAGCAGCTGGGCAAATGGCACCGCCATCGTGGTGCTGTTGCTGGGACGCGCTGGGGATGCAGGGCTTGGGGGGCCGTAGCTGCTCGCCCCTGTTACGGCCACGCTGAGGGGTTGTAGTGATGCACGTGGTGCAGCTTTATCCCTCTCAATTCCCACTCCTGCCCTGCCAGGGGATGCTCCTGGCTCCAGTGTGGTGCGTGTCCAGCACTGCTGGGCATCCCTGGCGTCCCCTGGGATGATGCTCCGCCAGCATCACCCGGCACGATGCTCTGCCAGCCCAGGGGGCCACCCCTGCCGTGCCACCCTCCTCTGGGCTGGCCACGTGCTGGGGACACATCCCCCCATCACCCCGCCACTGCAGCCACCAGCTCCGTGGGGACCCAGAGCGCCAGGGCGGGGGGCAGGATGGACCCGGGGGACGGGGTGCTCAGCCCTCCCCTCCCCGGGCAGCGGGCGCTGGTGGAGACGCACCTGAGCCGCATCCGGAGCCTGGAGCAGCAGCTGCGGCAGCGCGATGGCAGCGCCTTCCCTGGGCTGGGTGCCCCGCTGCCGGGCCAGGAGGTGCCATTCCTCACCCTGCACCCCAACCCCGGCCTGAGCCACGGTGAGCAGCCCCCTCCCCACCCCACGGGACCCCCGGACGGGGCAGCCGGGGCTGCGTGCCGGGGGCTGAGTCGAGGGCTGCCCGCAGTGCTGGAGCGGGCCGGGGGCTGGCAGAGCCGGGGGCTGGAGGCCGAGCTGGAGGCGGCACGGCAGGAGACCCAGCGCGCCCAGCACCGCGAGGAGCATCTCAAGGCCGAGTGCGAGCGGCTGCAGGCGGAGCTGAAGCATCTGCAGGACACCCAGGAGCAGGTACGGTGCAGGGTCTGGCCACGCGAGACCACCCCACATCCCCCACGGGTGGGGGTCTGGGTGCTCACAGGGTGTCCCCTCTCCCCAGGACCAGTCGGAGCGGGACATGGCCTGGGTGAAGAAGGTGGGCGATGACCAGTAAGTGCTGGGGGTCAACGGGGGCAAGGGCTGGGCTGTGGTGGGGGTCCCGGCAGGGAGGGCTGGGGGGCACACGGGGCTGCACTGCGGCACCACTGGGCTTCCCGTGCAGGGTGTCCTGGGGGGGACAGGGTCCCTGGGGGCTTCCCCCACTGCAGTGCTGCAGGTGGGTGCGATCCTGCACCCCAGGGACACCGGGGAGCTTGGGGCTGAGCTGGGCTCCGGGCGTGCGGTGGCCACAATCCGGTGGCCACAATCCGGTGTCCAGCACCGTCCGGGCTGCGCGGTGCTGGCTGGGCGAGCGCCGCCGCCTCCAGAGGGCACTGACAGCTTGTGGCTGCCGAGCAGCCACCGCACAGCACCCATCCGGCACCGCACAGCACCCATCCGGCACCCTACCGCACCGAGCCGTGCCATGTGGCCGTGCCAGGCTGCGGGATGTCGGCAGCACCGGGAGGCACCGGGAGCGTGTCCAGGCTGCTTGGCGCCACAGGCTGCCCCTTCTCCGGCTCACCGGCTCCACATCAAACCCCACCAGGGTATTTCTGGTGGCACTGGTGTAACTGGGTGCGGAGCCCTCGTGGTGCTGGGGGACCATCCCTTGTGCCTCTTCGCTGAGCCGGGGGCTCTGTCAGCGCAGCCCCCGGCACCGCGTGGTGCTGGACAGGGACTGCGCACCTGGGATCGGCGGGGTTTGAGCCAAAACACCCCCAAATCTGGGGAGGGCTGGGGCGGGGGGGGGGGGGGGGGGGGGGCAGCACCGCTGTGCCAGGGCAGGGGGGTGCTTCCCGTGGCCGGAGCCCTGCGCCAGCATCGCAGGGGGGGGGGTGCAGAGCAGCTCCGTGCCGGTGCTGAGCCTTCCCCTCAAAGCAGCTGTCCGTAACCTGGTTAATTAGGCAACAGCCTCGTTACCCCCGCTGTCTTCGAGGGGGGCTGCTGGGCGGCAGCAGCAGGACTTCGCACCTGTGCCCCCCCCCCCACTCCCCGCCGTGATTCCGGGCGGGATGTGCCGGGCTGGCATCACGGCTCCTCCGGGCACGTCGGGCTGTGCCGGGGCCGCCAGCCCGTGCCAGGCTGTGGACAGATACGAGGTGACACGCGGGGCCTCGCCTGGGAAGGTGCTGGGGTGTGGGGGTGAGAGGGGGGTGTCCCCCTCCTTTTTCCTGAGGTGTTGGATGCTTTTGCCGTTTCTTGTCTCCCCGGCGTCAATCAGCGGGGCGGGGGCGGCCGCATCCGCGCTGGCACCCCCGGGGGGCTGCGGCCGGGCGGCTGCCGCCCTGTCTCTCCCGTGCATCCCGGGGGGCGACCCTTGGTAACCTTCCCCAGGGGTGTGTGTGTGTGTGTGTGTCCCTTAATTCACTTTATTTGTCACAAAACTGAGCCCCACTGGCTGGGAGAGCTGACCTCACCCACCTGTGCCCTCCCCCCCGCAGTGCCCCCCCCCACCCCCCGTCCCCCTGCCCACGATATCCAGCCCCCACCGGGAAATAAAACTTCAGATTTATGTATGAATATACCCCAAACCCACCTTGCTCAGCCAGCCTTCCCCAGGCCAAGGTGGGGAAACTGAGGCACAGCTGGTTCCGTGCCCCTCACCCCCAGGCCTGGGGGCACCTTCCCCCCTCCCCGGGCACAGCCCTCCCCTCCCCGGTCTTTTCTTGGAAATACGGCTCTTTTTTGTAACCCGCTCCGCTCCACCACGGGGTTGGTGTGAAAGGTGCCTTCTCGGCGCTTTCCGTCGCTTTGCCGAATTAGTCACCGGGCTGCCGCGTGTGAGCAAAGCGGGGGTCCCTCTGGCCCCCCTTTTTTCTTTCTTTTTTTTCTTTCTTTTTTTTCTTTCTTTTTTTTTCTTTCTTTTTTTCTTTCTTTTTTTTCTTTCTTTTTTTCTTTCTTTCTTCTCCCCCCTCTTTCTCCCCCCTCTTTCTCCCCCCTCTTTCTCCCCCCTCTTTCTCCCCCCTCTTTCTCCCCCTCTTTCTCCCCCTCTTTCTCCCCCCCTCTTTCTCCCCCTTCTTTCCCCCTTCCTTTCCCCCCCTTCCTTTCCCCCTTCCTTTCCCCTTCCTTTCCCCCTTCCTTTCCCCCTTCCTTTCCCCCTTCCTTTCCCCCTTCCTTTCCCCCTTCCTTTCCCCCTTCCTTCACCCCTTCCTTCACCCCTCCTTCACCCCTTTTTTCCCCTCTTCTTTTCTCTTTTTTCCTCTTTGTCTCTGCTTTTGTCTCTTCTTTTCTCTTCCTTTTTCTTTTTTCTTCCTTTCTGAGGCCACAGCAAACCCCATCCACGCTTCCTCAGGAGGGGGCCAGGGAAAGGCCGGGAGCCAAATCACTGGGAAAGCCCCGGGGGGAGCCAGGTGGGGTGCTGGGGATGGAAGGTGCTGGAAGGCTGCGGGGCTTTGCAGGACCCCTCCCCAGGACATCGCTGCCGACACCCAGGGCTGACACCGTGCCCAAAGCTGGGGGTGCAGGAGGTCGGAGCACCCCCCCACCAGCCCCCTACCCTCTCGCTGCCCAGCTGCTGGCACCGTTTTGGGGAGATTTGCTGGGGTTTAATGACTCTTGCGCCCATGGGTGCCTGTGCCGGGGCTGCCGCCGTGCTCACCACCTCCTGTGCCAGCGATGCTGGGACATCCCCGTCCCTGCTCCCCCGACCCTGCGGCCAAGGGGGGGCCCGGCAGGTGAGGGGGTCATGCCTGGCCCCCCAGCCCACGCTCCCCAGCCTGGCGATGGCAGCTACGCCTGCGGTTCCTGATTTTATTTCAGTCTTCACCGGCTTCTTGTTTACCAGGTGTGACTCGCTCGAGGTCACCCCTTCCTCCCCGCCCCCCCGCGCTGGCCCCCACCCAGGGGGGCTGT
This sequence comes from Falco cherrug, assembly GCF_023634085.1. Classification (NCBI taxonomy): domain Eukaryota; kingdom Metazoa; phylum Chordata; class Aves; order Falconiformes; family Falconidae; genus Falco; species Falco cherrug. The sequence goes on from NC_073716.1 coordinate 5,005,526, forward strand.
GCCCTGGCCAGCACCCCCACACTGTGGGTTAACTTTGCCGCTAAGGGTGGGGGCCAAGCCCCAGGCCCGGCGGTACGAAGACACCACCATGTGTTGTCCCCCCCACCCCCAGGTTCCTGGGGACCACGCGGTGCCGGGCGGCAGGGGGGGGGGGGGCACAGCCCTGCGGTAGGGCTGGAGGGGTGTGTGATGTGGTTGGCATCTCTCCGGGTACCAGCTGCGCCGCAGAGGCGATGGGTATCATTTGCCGGGGCGAGGCTGTGCCGCTGCCCCCCGTAACTGGGTCTGGGGTCCCCCACTGGGTGCTGTCAGCAGGGGACACGCAGCACTCCGTCCCCACCGCGTGTCCCCAGCCCCTCGCTTTGCTGGTCCTGGCTGGGGGGGGTCTCAGCGGTGCTTGGCAGGCCCCCACCCTGGCCACAGCATCGCTGGCAGGGGGTGAGGATGGGGCGCGATGCCGGTGGTCCTGGCAGGGCCACGGGGGTCCCACGCGGTCCCGCTCCCGCCGCAGCAGCGATGCTCCGTGGTGCTTCGGCAGCCCGATGCGCGTAGGCGGCTGGTTTTCGGCGGCTGTTTTGTTCTCACGGCTTATCTGCAGTTGCGTATCAAACCCCACAGTCTACCCTGAAACAGAGGTTTTTTGGAGGCTGGGGGGCACTGAGACGCGCGCACCACCCCCCCCCCCCCCCCCCCATTTCCCTCCCCTGGCACCAAACCTCTGAAACCCTCGCAGCCCCCCTCGGCCACAGAGGGACCCATGGGGCAGGGTCCCTGCCCTCCCTCCGGTGCAGGCAGGGGGTCCCAGCAGCGTGGCCTGGGTGGGGGCAGGGGGCTGCTCACACCCCCCCCCCCCCCGGCAGCACTCGCTCCTCCGCCCCGGCACTGCGGTTTGGGCGCTTCCTCCCTGCACCTCGCTGTGACTGGGGGGGGTGGGGACTGGGGTGGCCCCTCTATGGCAGCGGCCACACTCCAGCGGTGGGGCTGGGGGAGCGGGACCCCCCCACTTCAGGGAGCAGCCGCAGACTCAGTGCTGGGTCCCGGGCTCAGAGCCGGGTGCCCACAATGGGCCACAGAGGGGAGACTGAGGCAGGAGAGGTGGGAGCCGGCGGGGCTGCAAGGGGGGGGTCCTGGGGGCAGCTGTCCCCAGGTGCTTGTGTCCTCGGTGCCACAGCAGCAGGGCCGTGGGGACTCTGGGGACACAGCATGGGGACCCGGCTGGGGAAATGGCTTTTTTCTTTTTCACTTTCTTTTCTTTTTCTCTCTTTATTTTTCTCTTTTCCATCTACTTTTTTGCTCTATTTTATCTTTTTTGCTCTGTTTTCTCTGTATTTTCTTCCTTTTATCTGTTCTCTTCCTTTTCTGTTTTCTTTCTTCCTTTTCTAATTTCTTTTTTCTTCCTTTTCTATTTTTTCTTCCTTTTCTATTTTCCTTTTTCTCCCTTTTTCTATTTTCTTCTTTCTTCCTTGTCTATTTTCTTTTTTCTTCCTCCTTTTTTCTATTTTTCCTTTTCTATTTTCTTTTTTCTTCCTTTTCTATTTTTTTTCCTTTTCTATTTTCTTCTTTTCCAATTATTTTTCTTCTTTTTTTTTTTTTTTTTCCCTTTCTTCTTCTTTTTCTTCTTTTTTTTTCTCCCCCCAGTGAGATGGCAGGAGGGCGGCCAGGGGCAGACCTGTCAGCTGCTGTTACGAGCGGCGGCTGCTGGGTCCCGGGGGTGTCACAACGGCTCAGCTGAACTCCGCGCACGGCGCGGGGCGCATCGAGCCCCCAGCCCTGGGGGGGCCTGGGGAGACGGCTTCTCCCTTCGCATCACCGCGGAGGATATGGGTTTGAAAAGCGACACCGAAGTTGGGGAAGAATTGATGACTTTGTCAGGGCTTCCAAGAGCTGGGGATGGGGGGGGGCACACAGCACCCACCGCCTTCCCGCTCCCGGCTGCTCCCAGTGCCGGGGGAGGCTGCGGGTACACTGCTGGGTGGTGCGCAGCCACAACTTTTTTCCTTTAGAGTTAAAAACCTGAATTCGGGTTAATTCTGGGTGTGCCCCACAGCACCCCATGGCAGGGTGGCCCCCCCCCGCCCCCGCTGGGGAACCGGGGCTGCTTTGCCCTCAGTGATGGTTCGTCCCTGCCGCAGAGTGAACCTGGCGCTGGCCTACACCGAGCTGACGGAGGAGCTGTGCCGCCTGAGGAATCTCAGCTCCCTGCAGAGCCAGATCCTCCGTGCCTTGCTGCAGGAGAAGAACCTCAATGGCGGTAAGCAGGGCAGCTGGGAGGGGGCTGGCACCCCGTGGTTGGACAGGGCCGTGATGCAAAAACCAGGGAGACCGTGCTGGCTACCCTCATCCTGCAGCTGGTGCTGAGCTCTTGTGTGTGTCTGTCCCTGGGAGCATCCCTACCAGGGAGCATCCCTACCAGGGAGCATCCCTACCTGGGAGCATCCCTACCTGGGGAGCATCCCTACCTGGGAGCATCCCTACCTGGGAGCATCCCTACCTGGGGAGCATCCCTACATGGGGAGCATCCCTCCCTGGGAAGCATCCCTACCTGGGGAGCATCCCTACCTGGGAGCATCCCTCCCTGGGAAGCATCCCTACCTGGGAGCATCGCTACCAGGGAGCATCCCTACCTGGGGAGCATCCCTACCTGGGAGCATCCCTCCCTGGGAAGCATCCCTACCTGGGAGCATCGCTACCAGGGAGCATCCCTACCTGGGGAGCATCCCTCCCTGGGAGCATCCCTCCCTGGGAAGCATCCCTCCCTGGGAGCATCCCTCCCTGGGAGCATCCCTCCCTGGAAGCATCCCTACCTGGGAAGCATCCATCCTGGGAGCATCCCTCCCGGGAAGCATCCCTCCCGGGAAGCATCCCTACCTGGAAGCATCCCTACCTGGGGAGCATCCCTCCCTGGGGAGCATCCATCCTGGGGAGCATCCCTCCCTGGCAGCATCCCTCCCTCGCTGCATCACTCCCCGGGAGCATCCCTCCCTCTGGGGACCTCTGCGGCCGCATCCCCCATCCACCTGGGGAGTGCATGGGTGAGGAGGGGTATTTTCTGTGCCGCTGAGCTGATGGGGGGTATTTTCTATGCTTCCCCCACCACCACCTCCTGCCCCATTTTCTTTGCAGGCCAGCGCCACTCCCCACTGTCCCAGTGCCACTCGCCAGCCCAGCAGCGCCGCTCGCCTGCCCCACAGTGCCCCTCGCCCGCTCCACCGGGACGTGCCGCGGCGCCCCAATGCCAGTCGCCAGCACTCCAACGGCGCTCGCCGGGCCCCCCCAGCCAGTCGCCAGCCCAGCAGCGCCGCTCGCCAGCCCCTGGTCCCTGCCAGTCCCCTGCCCAGCAGCGCCGGTCCCCAGTTCCTCCTTCCAGCCAGTCACCTGCCCAGCAGCGCCGGTCCCCAGCACCACCATCCTGCCCGTCCCCGGCTTCGGCATCACCGCACCGGCTGCCTGGCGAGAGGATGGAGCTGGGCTACGCCAAACCCTCCAGCCGCCACATCAAGGCCGGCTTCCAGGGCCGCCGCAGCTACTCGGAGGTGAGCAACGTGGCCCTGTACCAGCAGAGCCGCTCGCTCTGGCTCCAGCCCGAAGCCTCGACGCTCCCCAAGCACAGGCCCTATGGCGAGGTGTACCTGGGGGGCGCGGGAGCCCCCCTGAGCGCCCGGGAGCCCTTCGAGGAGCATGTGCGTTTCGAGAAGCAATCGTCGGATGAAGAGGAGTGGGCGCTCCCCAGCCCCCCCAGCCCCGAGGCGGGGGCTATCCGCTGCGCCTCCTTCTGCGCCGGCTTCCCCATCCCCGACGCCGACGCCGCGCACCGGACGGCTGCTGCCTATGCCCGGGCAGAACACGCTCAGTCCTGGCCCTCCATCAACGTACGTGGGACCCCCCCCACCCCTGGGGCTGTGTTATGGTGGGTTGGGGGGGGGGGGGGAAGAGGCAAGGGAACCCCCCCACCACGCAGACGGGGTGGTCACCCTGTGGTGTGCCTCAGTTTCCCCATTTCGGACCGGCTGCAGGGCATGGCAGCTGGTGGGGGGAGGGGGCCGGGGAGGAGGCGATGGGCAGCGGGGGGTGGGCTCAGCGCTGCCCTGTGCCCCCGCAGCTGCTGCTGGAGACGGTGGACTCGGAGGTGCGGAGCTGCCCGCTGTGCCAGCTGGCCTTCCCCATCGGCTACCCGGACGATGCCCTGGTAAAGCACATCGACTCGCACCTGGAGAACAGCAAGATCTGAGCCTTCCCCCCCTTCCCGATCTTTGGATGCTGCATGAAAACACACGAGGAGCAACACGGCTCCCGAAATACCTCCAAGTCTTCAGTAGCTACAGAAAGACTGAGCCCCCACCCCCACCCCAGAGCCCCTGGCCCCCCATCAGCGGGCCCCTCCGCTCCTGCCTCACCCCATCCCTGCATCCGCACCGGGTTTGGATGCTCAAATCGGGGCGCCAGGATAACGCCATCCCGGGTGGCGGCTGGAGGGGACCCCTCTGCACCCTTGGGCGTCATCTGCACCCTTGGGTGTTGCTGCTTGATCTCAGGGAGGATTTGAGGGGCTGGGTCCTGGATCCAGCTCCCAGGACGCAGGTGAAGGGAAGGGGCTGTGCCTTCCCCCAGCTCCTCGGGTCAGAGTTGGGTTTGGGGGGGTGGGAGGTGGGGGGCAGCTGCTTGTTCTTAGTCCCCCTTGCCTTGTCTCACCAGTTTAAGCATCTTTCCACTCTTTTACATTGAAAGCCCCCTCCCCATTTCTTCCCCCTCCCCACAAGGATGCTGCTGAGGGATAAACCTCGAGGCACAGCATGACACACACACACACCCCTTGCACTGGGCTCTGTGGCCTGAGGGCTCTCCCTGACCCTGACACACACACCCCCCCCCAGTGTGGGGACAGTGCAGCCCCCCAGCGCCCCCCCTCCCTTCCTGCTTTAGCCCAGGGCTGCAGGCGGCTGCTCAGCCTGAGCCCCCCGCCCTCTCACCCCCATTTCCCCCACGTTCAATCTACCTCACAGCTGCCGGGAGAGGGGGAGTTCACAGTGCCGTGCCCCCCCCCCGAGCTGCTCTGCGCTGCATGTGTCCCCCCCCATACCACGGCGTGCACCCCCCATGCACCGCCAGGGGCTTGACCAAGTGCGGCCCCCCCCACTGCACCGGGACCCCCGGGCAGAGGGATCCGTGCTCTCTGCAACACCACCAACTCCAATAAAACCTTTCCAGCGCCCAAAACGCTGTGGGGGGGCGAAGCCATCTCCTCTTTTTGGGGTCCCTAGGGAGGGAGCGGGGGGCCAGGCTGTGGGTGCACCTCCCCCCAAGGCTGGAGCAGGGGGTGAGCCTGGTGCTGGCACATCCAGCCCTGGCAAAGCCAACTGGTGTCACCAGGGCCCAGCCGCAGGGGTGACGGGGTTCAGGGTGCCCATTGTGGGTGACCTGCACCCGTGGCCCCGTTCCCGGCACGGTGGCACGTTTCAGGTTTAGTGGCCCAGCAGGCAGCAAGAAATGGGACAATCAAAAGCAAAACAAAAACCATTGCCAGCCCCACGGGTGACAGCAGGGACATGGCCAAACCCCAGCCCTGCCAGTTCCAGCACCGGCATGCAGCCACACGGGCACCTTCAGGGTCCCCTTGTAGCTGGGGACATCCCCCCCTGGGCTTGTCCCAGGCCTGGGGGGGGCTGCAGGGTGGGCGCGGGGGGGACTGTGGTTGTGATGGTGCTGGCATGGGTGCTGGGCTCGGCTCACCCACAGCGCCCATGGCACAATGGCACAGCCCTGAGCCACTTACCTTGGTGATGCTCGTGGGGTGGCCCACGGGGGATAAAATGGGCATGGCCCCCCCCCCAGCCCCACATGGGACCCCGGTGTGGAGCAGAGCTGCCCTTCCCTGTTATTTGGGTGAGGGGAGTGGAGGGGCTACGCCAAACCCCCCAGGAGGAGCCGACGGGTGAGCAACATGGCATGCGTCGAGCGTGCAGTCCCGAAGGTGGCAGGGCTGGGACCGTGGAGGAAGCAGAGACCCCCCAGGTGAGCAAAACGCCGAGTGGGGTGGGAGGGCAGCGCCGGGGGGAGTGCGGAGGGAGGGGATGCGCTTGGGCATGATGGCAGGGTGATCGTCGCAGAGCATCGCGGGCAGCTGGTGGGAGTGGGGAGGGCTGCCAGGCTTCACACCTCCGGTGTCCTGCTCGTCATCAGCCTCGCTAAAGCTGCTCCTCCTCCCCAACGGTGCCACCAAACCAGCCCAGGGTGGGGACACCCCGCAGGGCTCAGGGGGTGGGGAGTGATGGCTGGGGTGAAGGTGGCGGTGGGATCCTCCTGGTTGTCCTGGGGGGCTGCCCGGGGAAGCCCACTCCCACCGCCATGGGTGCCACTGCTCCGGCAGCACAGCCGAGACCCGCTCCTCCGTGTTACTGTAGGGCCTACAGCCCCCCTGCCTGCGGGCTGAGGGGCAGGGGGCTGCAGGGGCGGCCCTCGGGGGGTCTCGGTTGATTTTGCACCCTGGGGGATGTAGGTGCATGACCTGGGTGCCGAGACACCCCTAAACTCAGCCGCTCGTGGGAAATCCCAGCTCTCATCTAGCCTGGCTCCGGCAGGGAGCATCCATGTGATGAGTTGTGACCGTCCTCAGTCCCCTCTGCCCAGGGGAGGCTGCAGGGTGGGGAGGGGGCTCTGTCCCCACTCCCCAAGCAGGATACGAGCTGGTTCCCAGCCGCTGCGGCACAGCAGGCTGTGGGGCGATGGTGTGAAGGAGATAGGCTCGGTGCTGCCGGCGAGGCAGTGGCACGGCGGGCGTTATCGCCGGCTGATCTCTGCATCTGGCAGGGGAGGGGGGGGGAACAGCAGCCCCTACCCCACGGCTGAGCCGGATCTGCCCCCCAGCTGGGCACCGGCTCATGCCAGGCACCAAGGGGGCTGAGCCAGGGGGACACACGCCTTGACCCCCATGGGGACATGATGCTGCAGGGAAGGGTCCCAAAAAGAGCAAATTGGGCCGGGGGGTTGCACCCACCAAGGATGAGGCCTGATCCATACTCGGGGTGGTGTAGAGGATGGCCAGGCTCCTTCTGTCCCCATCCACCAGTTTAGACTGGAAATGCACTGGGATGGGGGTGGAGGTGTGGCCCAACAGCGGGCAGGGGGTGTCCAGCCCCCACCCTGCCCTGCCACCCACTCCCCCCCCCCCGGCTTCTCTCACTTTTTTTGAAATCACGTGATAAATGTCAAACGGCGGGTGCCGTTACTCATCCTGCCACCGACTCAGCACCGCTTTCCTCCGGGGGCGGCAGCCGCTGAGTCAAGAGGCTGCAGGGCTCCCCCGGGGGCACTGAGACCACCAGACCCCCCCCCAAAACCACCAGCCCCTCGCAGGCTCCTGGGCCCTGTAGGAGGAACCAGGCGGCTTGGGGACACGTGTCACCCCGGGGCAGATGCGCCCCCATCCCGAGTGCGTGATGCTCGTGTGACTTCGGGGGTCCCAGCACCTCTGCTTTGGGGTGTTCAGCTCCGAAGCCTGGGGGCTGCCCTTTGCATGGTGCTGGGGGGGGGGAGGGTGATGATGAGGGGCTGGTGGTGGCCCTGGGATGCTCATGCAGAGCACAAGGCTCCGTGCCCGGTGGCTGTGCTGTGGCCTGTGGTCGCGGTGCTGAGCAGCTTGCCACGTCCCGTGAGCAGGATGCGGGCACATCACCCCCTGCACACCCCACCCTTCACCAGTGGGGACCACCCTGCCTCGTCCCCGCTCTGTGTGGGGAAACCCTGAGACATCCCCACTGTGAGAGGGACCGCTCCCCCCACCCCGATGCCTCCCGCAGCCTGGGACCGCCGTGCCTCAGTTTCCCTCACCCACCCCGCTGCGGCTCCGTGGCCCGGCGTGCAGGGCAAGCGGGGCTGCCCGGGGAAGGGGGGGGCTGCTCTGTGTCTGTGTGTGCGGCCCCGTTTCCTCTGACCCCCCCCCCGGGTGCTGCCGCCTCCTCGACACCTCGCAGGAGGGAGCTGCAAACCGCAGCGCTGGGCTGTGGTTTTGGTCTCACCCTCACCCCCCCAGGGTGGCAGGGCTTTAGGCTGGGGCACCCACCCAAGCCTGAACCGGGGGCTCCTGGGGGCTGCTGCACCCTGGGGTGCCCGACCACCCCTTGCAGGGCTCAGGGTGCCACGATGCCACCCGTGTGTGACACCCCTCCCTGCAATCCCGGCCCCCAAACCCACCCTGCAGTGCCTCTGCAGCTGCCCTGCCCCCAGGGGTGCTGGGGGGGGGGCGATGTGGCCCTGCTGTCCCCATGGCTTGGGGCAGGGGACCAGGTGGCTGCAAGCATCCCCCTACTGCCACCAGCATCTCACCCTGCAGTGGTGGCTGGCGACCAGGATGGGGTGGTGGCCATGCCTGGGGCGGGGGTGGGGGGGTCCCGCTGGCAGCGAGGGGTGGGAGCACCCACATCGGCGTTCAGGGGGTCTTGGTGGGCGAGGCCTGTGGTCCCCAGTGCAGCTTGGCTGTGCCAGCTGCAGTGACAAGAGACAAGCCGCCATGAGGGGGCTGGGCAGTGGGGGGCTTCCCGCAGCGCCACGGGCTGGGGTCCGTCTCCTCCAGCCTGTCCTGAGGGCAGCGGGAGCATCCCCAGGGGAATCATCCCCGGAACACCAGGGATGTCACAGTGTCTGCACAGGGCACCGTCCCCAGGAGCCCCCCACGTGTGGGCAGCCCCCTCCCCACCCCGGGGCTGTGCCCCCCAGCCCTGGTGGGCCAGGCTGCAGCACGCCTGGCTCCGTGCCAGTGTCCCCGGTGTCCCCAGCCCCTGTGCCAGCCTCGCAGCAGGTCACACCTGCCATTTCCCATCCAGCAACTTTCTTTTTCTTATTATTTTTTTTTCCTCTCTCCCAGCAAAAAACCCCTCTTATTTTGGGCAGGTTGAAAAGTTTCTTTTTCCAGCAGGTTTTCAGGGTTGGTTGTGGGGTTTTTTTCTTTTCTCTTTTTTTCTTTTTTTCTTTTTTTTTTTTTTCTCAGCCTTTCTATCTTTTAGGGGGAAAATGAAACGCTTCTCACTACTCGGGTCCTGCTTTCTCCAGCAGCTGGGTCCTGCGGCACGGGGAGGGGGGCAGGGGATGGGACCAGGGATGCTCCTGCCCCATTGCTGGGTGTTCAGGGCCAGATCCAAGCAGGGAAGACAGCGTCCTGGTGTCCCTGGCTGTGTGTGCCGTGAAGGGGGATTCTCTGATGTCTAGTAAGGGTTGTGCTGATGTCTTGCCCTGGGTGTTCCGCACTCCTTCCCGCTTTGCCCGTCGAAGGGCTCCGTGCACTCATAGGGATCACCCACGTGCACCAGCCGATCCCCTTTAACCGAGCTGCAGGGATCCCCCCGGCTCCAGGAAGGCTCCAGGGGGGACCCCCGGGCTGGGGGGCTGTGGCGGCAGCGTGGCCTCTCCGTCGGGGTTTATAGGAAACGGCGCTGCAGGGAAGCGCCCGGCGCTCCTGCCCGGGTGAGCGTTTCTTTCCAGCCGTGGGCGCCGAAAGGCCCCTCTCTGCCACGGATCCGGTGTGAGTCAAAGCCGGAGCCCTGGGGTTTAACCACAAGCCCCAGAGCTGCCATGTCACAGGGGAGCATCGCCAGAGGCGTTTATAAGAAATGGAGAGGCTGCCCTGCCGGGGAAGGGACCCCAGCTGGCACGGGGGGCTTCGCCCGTGCCCTCCGGGAGAAGCCCTTTGGCCCCATGGGCAGAGGTTGCAGCGGTGGCTGCGGGCTCAGCTCCTGGCCCACATCTTCTGCAGAGGACCCAGGGCTGCTGCTTTCAGCTTCTCAGCTCAGCCCTTTCCCAGGGATGCTCAGTGCCCGCATCACCCCAGGGTGCTCCCATCACCCAGCTGGGTGCCTGGTCCCTGCATCACCCCTGGGTGCCTGCAACCGGGCTGTGCACCCAGTGCCAGCATCACCCTGCGTGCCCACACCAGCCCAGGGTGCTCCCATCACCCAGCTGGGTGCCTGGGACACCAGTCCAAGGCTGAAACAGGGGCTCCTGGGGGCTGCTGCACCCTGGGGTGCCTCACCACCCCTTGCAGGGCTCACGGTGCCACGATGCCTCCCATGTGTGACACCCCTGCTGCAATCCCAGTCCCCAAACCCACCCTGCAGCACCTATGCAGCTGCATCACCCCTGAGTGCCCATGTCCAGGCTGGGTATCTATTGCCAGCATCACCCTGGGTGCCCGCATCAGCCTGGGGTCCTCATGTCACCCTGGGTACCTGCACCCAGCTGGGTGCCTGGTCCCTGCATCACCCCTGGGCGCCTGCAGCCAGGCTGTGCACCCAGTGCCAGCATCACCCTGCGTGCCCACACCAGCTCAGGGTGCTCACGTCACCCTGGGTACTTGCATCCAGCTGGGTGCCTGGTCGCTGCATCAGCGTGTCCAGGCTGGGTACCCAGTGCCAGCATCACTCCCAGGCGCCTGCATCCACCTGGGGTGTTTGGGCCCTGCATCACCCTGGGGTGCCTGCATCCCCAGGGAGTCTGGTCCCTCCCCCACGAAGGATGCATGGCCCCCGGGGTGCCCAGCCCTCCTGCCCTGCAGGCAGCAGCTGCCTGTGACCCCCCTGCCACCTCCGGCTGTGGCGGTGGCACCGCTGGCTGCGGGTGCCCTTCCTGCACGTGTGCCGGCAGCTGCTTGGCCTGTCACAGATGCTCCTCCTGGAGAGACAGAAGGTTTTCGCACGTGCCTCGTCCTCCCCAGCCCCAGCTCCCCACAGCCTGGGGGGGCCGTGGTGGCTCCCACAGTCCCCGGGGACCTCCTGCCCTTCACGCCTGGGATGTGCTGATCCTGCTGCCCTGGGGAGGATGTGGTGTGTCCCCTCCCGGCCAAGCCACCCCGGTGTCCGTCCTCACCCCTGTGATGGGATCAGCTCTTTATTATCCGTCTGTGGTGACCCCCACCTCCATTCCCAACCACCGGGGGGGGGGCACAGCCTCAAATGACGGCGGGCAGGAGGGACACGCAGCCCCGGCTGCCATGTGCCCAGCGCCAGCCATCACAGATGCTGCAGAGAGACAAGTGCCACCAGGCCCCCCAGGGACCCACAGGCTGCCGGCCGGGGCCCAGCCTCGCGCGGGGGACCCGCCATCTCACTGCAGGGAGGTGACGGAGCCAACACGCCGTGACATGGGCCTCGTGCCCCCCCCCGCCACGGCCAGCGCCTCGCCAGCGCCCGCCGGGGGGTACTTCTTGGCTGTCACAACCCATCTGCGTCGGGGGCAGCGTCTGCTGGCGCCGTAAGTGGGGTTAAACTCGGGGTCACCCGGATCGAGCATCCAAGGCAGGGGGTGTCTCGTGGAAGACAAATGCCTCCCCAAGTCCCCCTGTGCCCTGTCCCCCTCTGTCCCTGGTTGTCACCAGAGCGGGATGCCGGAGGTGATGCTCTGTGGTGCAGGGAGCGCTGGGGATGTAGGGAGGGACAGCAAATGTGTCCCCAGTCCCTGCGTGTGTTTCTTGCGGTGGTGGCCCTGTGGCAGATGTGTCCCCAGGAAGCTGCTCCTCAGTTCTGGCTGCAGGTCCTGGCTCCTCACTGTGGCCAGGGGACACATGGGACGGTGACGGCCACGACCCGCTGTGGCCCCGCTCTGGCCGGTGGCCCAACATCCAGCACCAGGCGGGTGCCCGGGGCCATCGACACCCGCGCCGGCAGCCTGAACTCCCGGTGACCCACCACGGCCACTGCCAGCACAAGGCCACCCCAGGCACCAAGCCACCCTAACGGGGCGCACAGCCCCAGCAGTCCCTGAACCCTGCCCTGAACCCCCCCAGGAACCCTCGGGGTCCCTCTAAACCCTCCAGCGCCTGCAGGAAAGTGGCACTTTGGGGACAAATCCAGCCCTGACGGTGCCAGCAGGACCATCCTGACCTGACACCGAGCCCTGGTGCTTCAGAGGAGCCAAGCTTGGGGCAGGTGGGATTTGGGGCTGGGGTCCCACCACCCCGGCAGAGACACACGGTGCCGACGGCGCATCCCGGCCCCTTCCATCCCCATCGCTCCCCCCCCCTCATTTCGCGCCCCCACTGCCACCCGGGCTCACGCCGCGCCGGCTGGACCCACGGGCAGCTCTTTAACCGCCGGCTGAAATGAAACCGGCTCCGGCTCCTTCCCCCTGACCTATTTTTAACATTTGATTGGATATTTATTTTTTTTTTTTTTTCCCCCTTCTTCCCGCGCGCCGGCCCCGGGTGCGACCACGGTGTCAGCCCCGCGTCACATCAATTAACGCGCGCGGGGCATCATTTGTCACTTTGCATTTCCCCGAGACCCCTCACCCTGCCGCCACGGTGGCGGTGGGCACGCGCCAGCCCGGGTGCTCCCGCTGTGGGATGGGTGCTGGCCACGCTCTTCCTGCCCGTTTCGGGGTGCACAGCTCCGCATGGTGGGGACCCACCGGCTGGTGCTGCCACGCGCTTTGGTGGGATCCTGGTGCTGGGTAGGAGGGTCCCCGGCAGGGACGGGGACACCGGAGCGTGGCCCCCCCGGCCCCTAGCAGCCGGTGCCGACACCTCCACTTCCGTCGCAGGGCCCCCACGGGTATTTTTATCTCCCGGCTCTGCCGTTTGGCACGCAGTGAGTGTCCATCCCCACCACTGCCCTGCCTCCAGCTGCCTCCCCCAGCCCGCACCACCCCCCAGGGCAGGAATGGACCCTCTGGAGCTGCGTCGGACCCTGTAGGACTGCATAGGACCTGATGGGACCCCATGGGGCAGGATTGGACCCTATGGAGGATGATCAAGCCCTAGATAGCAGGATAGGGCCCTGCAGAGTAGGATGGGACCTTGCAGGAGTGGATAGGACCCAAGTAGGCAGGATGAGGCCCTTCCTGACAGGACAGGACCCTGCAGCGCAGGGTGGGAACCTATGGAGCAGGATTGGACCCTGTAGGGCAGGCTTGTTTCCTGCAGCGTGGCTGGAAAGCAGGACTAGACTCTCTGCGGCAGGATCAGACCCTGGCAGGGAAGATGGGACCCTGCAGGGCAGGATTGGACCCTACGGGATGGGATAGGGTCCTGTGTGGCAGGACCTTCCAGACCCAGCTGGGTTTCTGCGGGACACGATGGGACCCAAAGGGGCAGGATTGGCCCCCGTGGGGCAGGACCAGCCACCACCAGCTCTTCTGCTGGGCGGCAGCATCCTCAGCCCCATCCTGGAGGGGTCCAGCCCCCCACATCCCCATGTCCCCCCATGCCCCCAAGCCCGTGGGACCCCTGCATGGCCGGACCCCCGAACGGGGGCTCTCGGGAGGGCCGTGGCAGCGGCGTGGGTGATGCCGCACACGCGTGTGCCCAGCGGGGCTGCACGTTGTCAGAAGCTATAGCCCGTGTCGGAGCCACCGTCCCCCCCGCCCGCTCAGCACACATCACTCCCCGGCCTTCGCCTCCCGCTGACGAAGAGGAAGGGCCGGGGGCCTGAGCCCCCAGCCCCACGCGCCCACGTCACGCTAAGCCGGCCAGACAGGGGCTGCAGCCCCCCGGCGCTCCCCACAGCCGCGGCTTTTCACCCAGGATCTGGCTCCCGCTGAAGCAAATCGCCTCGTACAGGAGGGGGGCGAGGGGCCGTGGCGGGGGGTGACACAGGCTCCCCCCGGCCCACTGGGTGCTGGCGGGGGGGCCTTGGTATACCCAGCGGACACCCACCCCCCCCCCGCTCCGCTGCCGTGCTGCACGCACGCACGCGCACACGGCAGGCCTCCTGCGCGCACGCGGGCACACTCGTGCCGGCAGCCTTGCACGCACATGGCTGGCTCTCTTGCACACCCACAGCAGCCCCTGTGCACAACCGTGCACGCATCGAGCCCTTGCACACCCATGCATGCACAGGCTCCCTTGCACACCCACAGCACACCCCAGACCCCTCACACACACACTGGCCCCCTCGCACACCTGGGCACACACTGACACCCTCGCACACCCGTGTCTTCTTGCACACACACACTCCCTGGCCCCTTGCACACCCAGGCATACTCACACACAAGCTTCCCTGCACATAAGCACACAGAAGCTTCCTTGCACGCCTGTGCACAGCCCCCCCCAGCCCTCTTGCACACACCCCCACCCCAGACCCCTTGCACACCCACACAGCCCCATGCTCATCGATGCGCTGCCCCCATGCACGGGGGGGCGGTGGCACCCCAGACACGGTGGCACCCCAGACACGGTGGCACCCCGGACACGGTGGCACCCCAACAGGGACGCGGTGGCTGCTCCGTGCACACTGCCACCTCCCACGCAGGCTCCCACAGCCAGGGCGAGGAAGAGGAGGAGGGCCAGGACCCAAGCTGCGGTTCAGTCCCTGGAGCTGTGGGCAGGATCAGTCCCGCAGGCAGGTGGCAATGCACCCACCACCGCTGAGCTCCGCAACGCTGGGTGCTGGGGCTTCGAGTGGCCAGGGATGAAGCAGGGGGGGGCGTCCCTTGGCCAGACCCCACGGTGGCACCCCACGGCAGGGCCCCCGGCAGCGTGGCGGCGGTGGTGGCGGGGGCGCAGGGGGCGCGGGGCTGAGCACCAGGAGGGTTTTGGATGGCAGCGGCTGGAACGATGTTAATGACTTTTCTTCCTGTTGCTCTCCTTTTACACCGAGGGCAGCTCCGTAACCAGAGCCGCTTCCTTCCCCGAGATTAAGGAGCCGTCTGCTGGGCCCCCCCCGGCTGCTGACCCCCCCCGGCACTGCCACCAACTTGTCACCCCTGGCTGGCCCAGGCAGTGCTGGGGAAGGGGCAGCACCCATGGGTGCTCCCCTTCCAGCAGGGGCCGGTGGCTGGAGGCGCTGAGCATCCTCCCAGCCCTGGTCAGGATTTGTCCTATCAGAAGGTGGTTTGAGGGTGCTCAGGGGAAGCCCCACGGTGGGACGAGCTCATCACGCCCCCCCCCCCCCCCCCCCCCGCTCCCCTCCTTCCCCCCGGGCCCCCCCGTGGGGCTTCCCCCTGCAGTGGGGCTGCCGAAGGCTGGGGTGGAGGGTGGTGGCCGCCTGCCAGTGCCGGGTGGTTTGGGGCAGGAAGGAGGGCGACAGCGCCAGGGTGCAGGGTGAGGTGTGGCGGTGGGGGGATGACAGGGACCCCAGGACCCACCAAAGTGGGGGCTGAGCCCCCCAAACCGGCCACTGGCTCTGCCTCATTGCCCACCCATCACCACCCGTGACTCGATTTCCCCTGCCCGCCCTGACTCAGAGGGCACGGTTGGTGGCATGGGACCTGGGGAGGGGGGGGGACACACACACAACAGGGTGCCTGGGGTGCTCCGACTGTGGGATGGCCAAACTGGGGGTGCAGGAGGGGGCTTTGCAGGGTAGGAGCCCAGGTAGGCTACTGGGGGGGCTCAGCAGCATTGTTCCACTCCGGGGTACAGCAGGGATGTGGCTCCATCTCACCCTGTGCCCTTCAGCCCCTGGGCTGCAAAGCACCCAGGGCTGGATGCAGCCGGGTGCAGGATGCAGCCCCGGGCTGGGGTGCGCTGGTGGTCCCCCGGGTGGGTGGCAGGTGGCCAGCCTGGCCCGGCCGCGCTGCGGTTTGCATTCATGCCTCCATGAACTTCTCAGCAACGCGCTGCCTTCGAGCAGCAGCGAGATGCAAATTCCTCTGGGGTGGGGGGAGTATTTTTGGTTTTCCCTGAGACCAAATTTAGCCCCCGTGGGTGCCCGGTGCCTTCGCGCTCGTTTTAATAATGAAAACAGGAACAATGCCATTTACTCAGAAAATAACCCCCCAGTTTCCCCTTGGTCCCCAGCAGCCAAATTCCCACCGGGAAGGCAAATCCCCACAGCAGCACCGGCACCTGCCTGGGGTCTGGGCTGGAGGGTGGCATGGGGACGGTGGGATGTGGGGACATGGGGACATGGGCTTGCAGCCTGCGTGGGGCTGGCTCCTGCCCAGCACCTCTGCTGGGGGTTTGGTCCTGCCGGCACTGGGGCTGATGCCCAGGAACAGTGAGATGCGGGATGGAGCCGTGTTGCAGAGGTGACGTGGAGCAGGAGGGGTCTGGGGTAACCCACCCACAGAGGCTCTGACCCCCATCCCATGCTGGCACTGGAGACCCCAAGGATGGGGATGTTCCACCCTGCAGCTGCAGCAGGAGAAACTGAGGCACGGGGCGATGCTGGGGCTTGGCCCTTAGGAAACTGGAAATCCTGCTGGGGACGGGCACGGGCTCGGTGCTGCGGCTGGCTCGGGGACGGCTGCGGCCGGTGGGGCAGAGCCTGTGCGGCAGCAAGCGTGGCCCTGGCCCACGGGGCGTATCCTGCACCGTCAGCCACATCCTCCCCGGCCCCGCCACGGGCACCGGTGCTCGGCGAGCGCCGGAAACCAAGTGGGTGTCCAGGAGGGTCTCGGGCACAGGGGACACACGCTGGTGCCCACAGCCAGCAGCCCCACGCTCTCGGGGATGCTTGGATGTGCAAAGTGCAGGGTTGTATCAGCCATCAGCAGAGGGGAAACTGAGACACGGGGCTTGAAGCGAAGGAATTTGGCCCCGAGAGGTGCCAGGGGTCCTGCCCTCCAGGAAGGGCCCTGCAGGTGAGGGTGCCCGGCCAGCTCGGCTGCTGTGGAGCCGTTGTCCAGCTGGAGGGAGGTTTGGATCCAACTCTCAGTGCTCCCTCACCATGGAGGGCTGAGCTCAGGCCACTTGGCGCAGAGACTGTCCCATCCCAAGGGACATCGAACCTGGATCCCGGGCTGAGGATGCCCCAGAGCATCTCTGTCACCGTCAGACAGGGCCGTCGGAGGCTGTTCGAGGTGACGGCCAGGACACGGCTCCCAGCTCTCCTCTCCCTCCTGGCCCTGAGCGAGTCCTCCCTGCGCAGGGACACTTGTGACAACCATCGCCCCAGGAGTCCCGCTGTGTCTCCCAGGGAGGGCTGTGTCCCCGGTGTCACTTTACTGTGTAAGGCAGGGGGAAACTCAAGGACATGACACCCTGGGGACAGAGCCATCCTCCTTCCTGCACCCTGCTGGACCCCACTGTGGGCACCAGCCAGGACCGGGACCCCCAGGGGCAAGGGGGACATGGGGTGGCGGTGGCAGGTCCCCATCCATGGGCGCAGCGGGGATGCTCGCGAGCCCAACACCCGTCTGGGTGGCTGCCACGGCTGATCTCGCAGCGGGGGGGGTGCCTGTGAATTTATCCTCGCCGGCGATGGTATAACGGGAATGAATTAGCACGTCGTGACGTCAGGGAGCACATGTGCTGCAGCACTTGCTACCCCCCTGTTAATGAGTCGCTCCCCCCCATCCATACCCCCCCTCCACTCTGGCCTTTATTTTTCCTCCTAGAGAAATTTTCTGGAAATTTCCTTGTTTTCTTCTTTTTCTCACTTGGGAACTCAGCGGGGGGATTCCTGCCTGATGGCTGGGGAGGGGGTGGCGGTGCCCTGGCAGCCTGGGGGTGGCCGGGGAGGCAGGGGACAGCTGCCACGCTCTGCCAGGGACACAGAGGCCAGGCGCAGCTGTGCCGCAGAGGGGTGCACATGCGTGTGCGTGCACACACCAGGCCAGGGGTGAGCTGGGGGGGGGGGGCTGCCCTAACTGCAAATCCCCCCCCCCGCCCCTGCTGCTGCCGCATGCCCCACCGCTGGCCCTCTCCCCCACCGACTGCTGGGGGATTAGGGGCCAGGAGGAGCTGGCAGGGAGCCGGAAAGGCAGGGAGGGGGTCAGCGGGGGGGGGCTTTGCATAGAGATTGAAGCCCAGGACCCCTCCGAACAATGACACCCGGTGAAAAGCTGGTCAGAATGGCTGCTAAGCTGTGTCTGATGGGCCAATACACAACCCCCTGCGAGACCACCGCTCCTGCCCAGAGGTGACTCACCGTGGGGACGTGGGGGTCTCATCCATCCACCCCCCATGGCCCGGACACAGCCCCCACGCACCCTTAACTCCCCATTTCCTCCTGCAACACAGCCGGACCCCTCTGTGGGGGAAGCAGAGCTGTCTCCATCCCTGTCCCCTTCCCCATCCCTGTCCCCATCTCCGTCCCTGTCCCCATCCCTGTCCCCATCCACTCTCGCTGCCCCCTGGCAGCACTGTCACTGACCCCCAGGGCCACAGAGCCCAGGGGATTAGATGTGGGTTTGGTAGAGACCCACATGTGCCCCTTTCTCCCCCCTCCCCACACAAGACCCCAACCCCAGAGGGGTCCCACAGGCATGGGGACGGCTGGGCACATCTCTGCACCCAGGGGCCGAGCCAGGAGGAGGACACACAGGCGCATGGCAGTGTCACCCGTCCTTTCCCTTTCGTGCAGCGTGGGAGTGACAGGCGGGGGGTGGCACCCAGCCGTCCCCCACCCCTCCACAGCACTGCCCCACTGGGAATGGAAAGTATTGACAGGCGCTGAGCTGGGGAGCTGCCAAGGGAAGCGGCCCCTCCAGAGCAAAATGCCACCATGATGGCTCCAGGGGACATGGGGACTCCCCCCGGCACAGAGGGGTCAAGGGCAGGTGCCGGGAAGGCCTGGCCTCAGGGTGGGCACAGGAGAGGGCACGGCTTGTTTGAGCTCCCTGGGGAACTCGGACCCCCCCCCCAAATCCAGCAGAAGGGGAGGAGGCCAGGAACCGGACGAGCCCCCAGCCCTGGTTCCCAGGGGCTCGACCGGCCCAAGCCACCCCCTGTGTGACACCCCCTTACTGTGACACTGGGGGGGTGTCCCAAATATCCACGTGTGGTGGTGTGGGGGGCTGTGGCGACACCCAAGACCCACACAGAGGCTGCCCCAGTCACCCCAGGGAGGGAAGCCCCCCCACCTGCCCCTCCCCAGGCCCGGGCAGCACCTCTGGGCAAACAAGCTAATTAATGGATTAATTAAGGGTCCTGGGAGGAGGGGGGGCAGGGTGTTAAGTGGCCCTGTGTCATCCCAGAGCTCCAAAAGATGGGCAGGAGCCCAACCCAACCTCATGGCCACTCCATGCTCTGTTGCCCCACAGTGTCCCTGTCCCCTCCTGTGTCCCCACCCCTGCCACTGTCCCATGCCCCCCCCCCTCCCCTCCCCTCCCTCCCCTCCCACCTCCCCACTCCCCCAGTTTCCCATGTCCCCGCGTGTCCCCCAGCCCCTCACACGCCCCGTGTCCCCCCACCCCTCCCATGCTCCGTGTCCCCTGCGTGTCCCCCCGCCCCCCGTGTGTGTCCCGCTCCCCCCGTGTCCCGCTCCCCCGTGTCCCGCTCCCCGCCCCGTGCCCCTCCCCGCCCCGGTGGGGGCCGCCCCCGGGGGGGGGCGGAGCTCCCGGCGCGGAGCCGCTTCTTTGGATAAGAGGCGCGGGGCCACGGCGATGGGCAGGTGGAGCGTGTGAGGGCACCGGCAAGCGGCACCGGCGGGGCAGCTCCCCCCCGCCCCCCCCCCCCCCCCCCCCGACGGCACTTTTGGGGGCTTTCCGGGTGTTTGGGGATTTTTTTTGTCGGGGTGTTTTTTTTTTCGCCCCTCTTTCCCTTGGCTTTCCCCGGGCCGCCACGGCTGGTCCCCCGCCCCGCACCCTCCCCGGGGCCGCCGGGCATGGAGGGGGCGGCGGGAGCCCGGCGAGGTGGGCACCGCTGAAGGGCGCCGGGCTCCGCGTCCCGGGGCCGCCGGGGGGGCCCGCATGAGCGGCTGAGCGGGGCCGGTGCCCCCCGCCCGTCCATGGGCGCGCTGGAGCCGGGCACCGGAGCCCCCCGCCCCGCCGTCCCCATGCTCAGCGCCGCCGCCAGCTTCGCCAAGGAGCCGCCGGGCCCCCGGGACGCCGCCGCCGCCTACTACGGTGATGGGGGGGGACCGGAGCCAGGAGCACCCCCTCTCCCTTACGGCACCGCCGGTGGCTTCGGCGCTCGGTTCCTGGGGCCGTGCCCGCCTTACCGGGCTCCGCCGCCCCCCGCCGCAGCCCCGGTGGAGGGTTACGCGGGCGCGGAGCTGTATGCGGGGGCAGAGGGGGGCGTACGGCGCCGGGACCGGGCCGCTGTGCCCCCGCACCGGGCCGCTCTGCGCCCTGCCCGGGTACCGGGCGGCCGGTAAGGTGCAGGTGATGCTCAACAACTACCCGCTCTGGGCCAAGTTCCACAAGCACCAGACCGAGATGATCATCACCAAGCAGGGCAGGTGAGCCGGGGGTGGGGGGGTGGGGGGCACCGGGGGGGGAGGGTGTCCGGGCGGGGGGGTTCTTTGCGGGGGGGCACCGGGACAGACCGGCAGCAGCACTGGGACCCGTACAGGCAGTGGGGAGGGGAGGGTGGGGGTCCGGGGTGGGCAGGGGAATAGGGGGTGCTGGGGTGGGTGCGCTGGCAGTGGGGGTGCGGGACAAGCCGGGGGGGCTGCGGGGTGGGGGGTGATCGGCACGGTGGGGGGCTGGAGGTTCCTGCCTTGTCACCCCAAAGTGCTGGAGGTGTTTGTGAGGCTGGGGGTCCCCGTCTGCCCGTGCAAGGGGGGGGGGGGGGCTGTGTGTGCAAGAGGGGATCCCCATACCTGTGGGTTTGGGGGTGATGTCTTTCTGTGGGGGTGAAGCAAAAAGGTGGGGGAGCAAAGTGGACCAGACTCCCCCCCAGGTCTTGTTTTCTAGGGGAGTTGAGGCTTGTTGGAAGCAGAAGGGGGTCTGGGGGTGTCCCCACCTGCGTCGGGGTGGAGCAGGGGGGGCTGGACCTCCCGTGCCCAGGCAGGGTCTGTTGTGCCAGGAAGCTCACGGAGATGGGGCCGGGCGGCAGCGGTTACCCAGCCCCGACCCACGGGCCGGATCCAGCTCAGCGCTGCAACAAGTAGTGACGGTGCGGTGCCTGCCACCCCACGAACACGGCGGGGGGTGGGGTGGGGGGGGTGGCACCCCCTCTACCTGCTGCCCTCCCCCTCCAGGATGGAAATCTCCCCCTGCTCTGTGGGGCAGGCAGAGGCCGGGTGCCCCCCATGTGCCTGGGGAAGGGGTTCGGCAACATCCCGGGTGCCAAAACAGGCGTTGGTGACACCGCAGCCGGGCACCTGCTGTCCCCTCCGTGCTGCCTCTTGCTCACAGGCTGTGGGTTCCAGGGCTTGCGGCAGGGTAGGGGGATATATGGGGGGCTAAAGTCTACCCCACCTCTGCCAACACTCCTGCTTATGGAGTCGGGGGGGTGGGGGGCTGTGATACAGGCTGGAGGGGCTGTGGAGTTGCCCCGACTTGGAGCAAGGGGAGCCCAGAGTGCTGGTGCCCACCCTGCGCCTGTCCTTCGGCCCCACGCTGGGGTGATGGGGGGGTGTGTGTGCTGCGCTTTGGGGGGTCTCAGTGGGATCATGCAGGGGTGAGGAGGGGAGTGTGAGCATGGGGGGGCATGGGGGGCTCAGCCCCCTCTGGATCAGGGGCTGTGCTGTAGCTCCTAAAAATCCATGGTAAGGGGGAGAGAGGGCAGCCGGCAGAGACCCCCCAGCTCCTCCTGCTGCAGCGACTGCCCCCCAGCCCCCCCACCCCCACCCCCCGTTGCCATTCCTTGGCTTAGGGGTTCTCCTTCTGCACGGTGCCGGGGCTCGGCACGGGGGCTGCCGGCAGCGATGCTCTGTGCCCTCTCCCCTTCTCTCCCTTGGCCGAGACAGACGATGTCACTTCGATGCTGAGACCAACCTGCTTAATGTGTTGGAAGTCTAAACACGTTAGGGGCCGCTTGGTTTGCCACGGCCGTTCCCAGGCCTGCTCCCCCCGCCGGGCTTGGGGCCGCTCAGCAGCGAACCAGCACCGTCACGGGTGGGCTGATGTGTCCCCAGCATCGGCCAAGGGGCTGGCAGGGGCATCGGACCCTCCAAATGGTTCTTTCTCACCCACCATCATTTAGGTCCCACTGAAATCTGCCCCGTTGCTTTCCTTCTCGCTTTGCCCAGCCCTTACAGCTGATGCTGGGGCAATGCCCGTCCCCGCTGTGTCAGAGCAGCTCAGGATTTGGCGCTGAGGGTCTGGAAACCGGGGTGCTGCCCTCTCTGCCCTGCTGCCCATCTGGGCTCTGTCACCCACTTCCAGCCTGAAGCCAGGCGATGTTGGGGCTCTTCTGCCAGCTCCACCCCCCATGGCGACTCTGCAGAGGGGCTGGGGGGGGGTGTGCTCTGTGCTGGGGTTGGGGGCTCATGGCAAAGCCAGCCTGGGAAGACGTCAAACTCAGAGCCACAAAACATCCGTTTCCCCCGACCCCGAGCTGCTTTTGCAAAAATCTGTGTGCAGGGCCAGGCTGCAGCTCTGCTGAGACACAGGAAAAACCACAAAGCAGGGGCTTGGGGGGCACGTGTGCCTCAAAGCGGGCACCCCCCGGGCTGGGGGGCTCTGGGACAGAGCAGGGGACGTGTTCCATCGGCAGTGCCCGTGCCCCGTCTCATCGGGCTCTGCCAGTCCCTCGGTGCCGGCGTCCCTGGGTTGCAGCCCCCCGTGTCCCCATGGAGAGGGGCTGAGGCCAGGTCGGAGATGGCAGCACCCGGTCAGGTGTTGGGGTTGACCCCCGCTGGCACCTTCCCTGCCCACTCCCACCTCTCTGTCGCGGCTCTGACACCATTCCGTGCCATCACACGCCGTCCTGTGCCATCCCACGCCACCCCACACCCACTCATCCCAGGCAAAAATAATTTCCTGCTGGTTTCCCACGCGGGTCCCTCTCCCTCCACCCCGCAGGGCGCTCGGGGCTCAGCCAGGGCAGGATTTCTGCGGAAACCCCCAAGGACTCGCCATCGCCCCGGGGAATTCCTGCCACAGGGTTCTGCTGCAAAGCCAGGGTTGGCTTTGCCTTTCGGGGGGACACGGGGGTGGCTTTGCCTTTCGGGGGGACACAGAGGCTGGCTTTGCATTTGGGGGGGACTCGGTGCTGTCTCTGGGGGTGCAGGGGCTGTTTTTGCATTTGTGGACACGGAGGATGGCATTGCCTTTGGGGAGGATGCTGGGGGTGGTTTGCGCTCGGGGGATACGGGCTGGCGTTGCCTTTGCAGGGGACATGGAGGACAGCTTTGGGGACATAAGAGCTGGGTTTGCATTTGGCAAACACAAGAATTAGCTTTGGTTTGAGGGGTGCCAGGGGTGGCCGTGCAGTTGCGAGGAGACAAGGGCCAGCATCGCCTTTCCAGGGGGACTTGAGGACAGTTTGCCCAGGCCAGCAGCGGCTCTCCCGGTGCACGCCGGGCTGGGGGGACCCGGTGCCCAGCTGGCAGCTCTGTGGGGCTGGAGGCAGTGGTGTGGCAGTGCCACTATGTAGCTATGCCACCATGTACCTGTGCCGTGCCGCACAGTGCAGCCACGTAGCACCGTGCAGCCGTGCCATGTCACCGTGCCGAGGAGCCTCACCATGCAACCACGCAGCTGTGCACTGCAGCCGCTGTGCCATGCATTGCCGTGCAGCCGTGCCATGTCCCCGTGCCGTGCTGAGCAGCCGTGCCATACAGCTGTGCCATGCAGCTGTGCGGCGGGGGGCGGCGGGCAGGTGGAGCACAGTGGGGGCTGTGCCGATCTCCCACACGACCGTGGTTCTTGCAGCTGCTTGGGCTGGGGCGCGCTGGGTTGCCAGTGGGAGAGGAGGCAGCTCAGGAAGCTGGCAGCCCCCCCGTTGTGCTTGCAGGGGTGCAGGGGGGCATTTCTGGCTGGGGGCGCGGTGGCACTTCTGGCCCCACGCAGGTTTGCAGGCAGTTGACCCCCAGATTTCTTTCTGCCTGGGTTCATCCCGGACCCCCTGTCCCTGCTCCTGGTGTCCCCATGACCCCGGGTTCCCATGTCAACCTTGACACCCACGTCCCTTGGATGTGCGTCCAGCTCCCCCTGGCTCCCCTGCCCCATGGCCTCACGTGCCCTGTCCCCACCAGCCCCCTGAGTCAGGGGGTTCAAGCAGGGACAAACCTGGGGGCAGCCTGAGGGCCGGGAACCCCTTCTGGAGCTCCAGAAACGAACGTGCGAAGGGAGGGAAACCAGAAGTGGCCACTGGCTTTTGGGGTGCACGGGGAGGTGGCAGGGGCATCCTGCACCCCACCACGGCACCTCCCAAACCGCAGGGACCAGACCCAGGGGAACCAAGTCCTGCCAGAGCAGCAGCCCCGGGAGCTCAAGCACCGGGGGATTTAAAAATAAACTCGAAGCATGCATGGTTTCGGGTCTTACCCCCCACCCTCCCATGCCCCGGCCGAGCCCTGCGGTTTGCACCGCGGCAGCGGCTGAGCTGTGACTCTCTCTCGGCTCCGGCAGCAGTGCGAGGCTTGGGGAGCCGGGGAGCCAGCGGTGTGGGAGCAAGCAAGGTGCAAAAAAAAAAAAAACAAAACCCAAACCCAGAAAAAGGCTGTTTTCTTCCTCCCTGCTCCTTGCAGCAGCTTGAAGCTGGTGCAACGCTCAGCCTGGCTGCTTGCCCCTTGGCCAGCCGTCACCCTGGCTGATGGTGTGCTGCGAGCTGGTGCTGGTGAGGGTTTTGGCACGTGGAGCACGGTGGTGGCAAGGCAGTGCCGTGCAAGAGCTTGGCAGGGGCTTGAAGGCAGCACAGCCCCTCGCTGCTGCCCTTTGATGTGGCTGCAATTTTTATCGGTGGCAGGAACCACCTTCCCATGACAGGGCCAGGTCTCGCTACGGAGGAGGTGTGAGCCCCCCGGGCTGCCCGCTTTCGGCACACCAGTGGTAGGACGGGGTCTGCGCGGGCTTGGCCGGACCCTGGGGTACCCGGGATGCTCGGGGTCCCCATCCATCCCGGCCCCGGGGAGCACATGTGCAGCTCCTCACCGTCAGCGCTGCTTTCTTTTTCTTTTCCCCTCTCTTTTGCAAGGGCAATTTTGAGTCAGCGCTGCCTGGTGCGGGTTGCATGCACTCTTTCCACCGCTCTTTGCATGTTGCTTCCCCGGTGCTGTGGCATTGCCCGAGCCACGCTTCCTGCAGGGGCCACGGCTGGTGCCCCCTGCTCCTGCCCCAGCCCCTTGCTTTGCTCCTTGTCCGTGTTTTGGCCCTCTCGGCCCCCCCGGCTGGGGCGCAGGGGCAGGATGGGGCTCAGCGGGGCTCTCTGGTGTGTGCTGCCATCCCTGTCATGAGCTTCCAGGTCTCTGCCTTGAGGTTGGTGGGAAACCCTGGTGAGCTGGGGCCTGGGTGGCTGGGAGCTGCCGGGGGGAGGGGGCAAGGTACCCCCTTCCCATGCTGCTGGGGAGGTAAAGTACCCCCCCCCCCCCCCCAGCCCCCTGCCAGGGGGTGAATGGTGCTGGTGGGCAGCCCCGCTGGCTCCATCCCTCGCTCCTGCTGGGATGATGGCTGGGCTGAGGGTGGCTCCAGGGAGCAGCCCCCCCCCTCCCTGCCCCAGCCCGGCCACCCGGGGCCCCTTCTGGCACAGGGGAAGGTGGAAGCCCCCAGCCACACACGGGACCCCTCGGCTGGGTACGGTTTTCCGGGCCCTTTTTGGAGAAGCCCCCAGCACCATTTTATGAGAAACATCGATGCTTTGAGGAGGTGGGGAGTGGGGGGGAAAATGCAGTCCCCTCCCCCTGTCGGTTGTCCCCCCTTCTCACCCACCAGGTACCAGCAGATGGGAAGTGGCACAGCCCGAGAGAGGGAGGGGGCTGGGGGGGTGCGGAGCTGCAGTCCCCCCCAGCCCTCTTCCCCAGGGTGGGGGGGGTCAGGATGAATTCCCGCATCACCCCATGTGTATCTTACCCTTGCAAAGCTGGGAGGAGGGCTGAGGGCCCCCACATCAGTCTGTGCCGGGGCAGGGGTGGGGTCTGTCCTGTTCCGTGCCAGCGATGGTTTGGTAGCGGTGGGTGACACTAACGGGGTAGCCAGGCAGTGGGGCTGCTGCTGGTGGTGCCGGGGGGGCTGCTGGTGGTGCTGGGGCTGGTTTCCAGCTCCAGCTGCCAAGAGCCAAAACTCCAGCGGGGTACCAAAATGCTGCAGTGGAGGAGGCCGTACTCTGCTTGGGGGACAGGGGGCTGAACCAGTGACCCCAGCCATGGCTTGAGGCCCCACTGTGATGGCAACTGGGGCTTCTGGGGCTATGGGAGCCAGTGACGGAAAGAGAGGGACTACACTTGGAGTGTGAAGTGTCAGATCTCCCACCCCAGAGCTGAGATTTGTGGTACCCCCAGCCCCACCGGTGCGTGGGGACAGCGGGGGTGCAGCCCACAGGGGGTGGCAGCTGCAGCCCTGTGGGCCACAGGGTCCCCCCCGTCTGTCCCGTCCTGTCCCCTTCCTGCCCTTGGCACAGGCTGGCGCCCAGCCCGAAATAGCAGCGGTGTTGGTTTCCGATCCGGAAGGTGCTTGGGGAGGGGGAGGAAGATGCCGGTGGGGGGGGGATCGGCCCGAGAGCATCCCCCAGCTGCCAGGGTCAGTCAGCTCCTCACGGGCACCCAGCCGGGCATGGGGGGGGGGGGGGGGGGGCAGGCATCACACTGCCTCAGTTTCCCCCATTGCCACTCGGCAAGACAGAGCCACCCCCCCCTCCCAGTGCAGCCCCTTGCAGCAGGGGTTGAGCAGGGGGGGTGACAAGTGCCTGCACCTCTGTCCCCTCCCCAGGCGCATGTTCCCGTTCCTCAGCTTCAACCTCTCGGGGCTCAACCCCGTGGCCCACTACAACGTCTGCGTGGACGTGGTGCTGGTGGACCAGCATCACTGGCGCTACCAGGGCGGCAAGTGGGTGCAGTGCGGCAAAGCCGAGGGCAACATGCCAGGTAAGGCCACCCCCCGCCATTCCTTCCTCATCCCCCTCTTCACCATGCTGGGCAGGGAATAACCCTGTCCCTGCTGCCCCCCCCCCAACCCAGGGGAACCGCCTGTACCTGCACCCCGACTCACCCAACACGGGTGCCCACTGGATGCGGCAGGAGGTCTCCTTCGGGAAGCTGAAGCTCACCAACAACAAGGGCGCATCCAATGTCGGCCAGGTAAGGGTCCCACCACTGTGCCAGGCTGTGCCAGGTCTCCACATGCCCCCCATGACCACCTGCTGCCCCCCCCACCCCCCCCCCCCCCAGATGATCGTGCTGCAGTCGCTGCACAAGTACCAGCCCCGGCTGCACGTGACGGAGGTGAAGGAGGGCGAGGGCGAGGAGGCGTACCCCTCCCCACACACCCACACCTTCGCCTTCCCCGAGACCCAGTTCATTGCCGTCACAGCCTACCAGAACGCCGATGTGAGTATGAGACACCCCCTCCTCCAGTTCCCAGCATGGGCTTACCCCCCTCCAAACAGACCCCAGCAGCACAGGACCCCCAGCATCCTCCCACGGCCACAGAAACCACTGATACACCCCAGTATTGCCCCAGCATCACAGCAACCCTGGTAACCCACCCAGAGCAGCCCCTGGTGCCCCCCACCCCCCAGTATCCTTTAAGGTCCCCCACCATCAGGGAAACCCCAATGGCATCCCCCCAGACCCCCCCCATGCCCCCGCCAACACTCTGTCCACAGCATCTCCCTAACCCCTGGTACCCCCCACATCCCTTCAGTATCCCAGTAGCCCCACCAGTGCCCCCTGCATCCCCCCAGCATCCCAGCACCCTGCAATGCCCCGCCACCAGCATCCCAGCAATTGCCCCCTGGCCCCCCCAGCTGAGGCTGAGCCCCATGGGTGCTGGGGTGGGCGTCCTGGGGCAGGCAAGGGTGGGGACCACTTGAGGGAAAAGAAATGGAGGGAACATCCCTGGGCAGGGGGGAGGCTGCCATCAGCCCCAGCACCCCCCAGCTCTGTGTCCCCCCCAAGATCACGCAGCTGAAGATCGACCACAACCCCTTCGCCAAAGGCTTTCGGGACAACTTTGACTCGTGAGTGTCCCCCCGCTCTCCCACCAGCCCCCCCCCCCCCAGCCCTGGCTGGCAGGAGGGCATCCCCCTGACTCCTACCCTGTGTGTCCCCCCCCCCCAGGATGTACACGGCCTCGGAGGGTGACCGCCTCACCCCATCTCCGCCCGAGGGTCCCGGCTGCCAGCAGCTCCTGCCAGCCCCCCGCTTCCAGCCCTTCCTGCCCGAGCAGTACCCGCTGCCCCCCGGGCGCTTCTTCAGTGGGGAGCGGGGGGGCTGCGCTGCCCCTGCCCCCCAAGGACCCCCCGTGCTGGTACTTCACCCCCCAGCAGCCGCCTGCCGCTGGGGCTCTGGAATATGGTGGCTACGAGGGGGGGTATGGGGGGGGCAAGCTGGTGCCCTACGGGGTGAAGCCCTTCGCCCTGTCACCTGCCCCACATCCCCCCCTGCCCTACTACCCCGAGGGGCCGGGGGGGTTCGGGGTGGCGGGGGGCTGGAGCCCCGGGCAGTACGGCCCCAAGGGCAGCCCCGGGGCTCTGGGCTGGTACCGGGAGCCCCGGGAGGAGAAGGGGAAGGAGGCGGAGGGCTGGCCCCCCGAGCCCCCCGCCGCCACCTCGGGGGACTCCTCAGACTCGGGGCTGTACGAGTGCAAGCGGCGGCGGGTGTCCCCGTACCCCTCCAGCGCCGAGAGCTCCCCCCCACCCCGAAACGGGGACCTCTACGACAAGGACCTGGGTGCCGACAGTGGCTACTATGGCTTCTACAGCAACTGAGCCGCACCAGGGGGCTCAGACCCCCACCCCGGGCACCCCAAGGCCACAGGAGCTGGGTGCAAGGGGTCCTGCGAGTGCGTCCCCCTATTTAACACCCATATCCTGGGAAGACTTGAGTGGAGGGGGGCTGCAGCCAGACAATCAGCCCCCAGTGCCACCCCGGTGGGGGCGCGGGGGGCGAGTGGGGAGGGGATGTGGGGGGGACGGTGCATTTTTTTTGTCGTCGGTGGTTTTTAAGCGGGGGGGGAGGTTAATGCTGAAGTATTTATTGAGCCCCCACGTGCCCGGCGTGGGGCTGGGGGCAGCAGCATATCTTGCAATAAAGGGAATGCTGTGGGGCACGGCTCTTTGCTCTGTGCACATGGAGGAGGTAAACTGAGGCACCAGGGGGGGGTAAGGGACTTGTGGCCCCCCCACCTTGCTGGGGGGCCCCAGCCATCCTGGCCTGGGATGGGGGTCCTGAGCCCCGGGGGTGGTGGCAGGGAGAAGGAAGCTCTCTGCACACTCCAGCACTTTGCAGCCTTTATTAGAGCAGCCCCTGTGCACAGCTTGGGGGGCCAGAGGGGTCTGCCCGCCCGCGGGCACCCCACGACCCCCTGCTCCCCCCACCCCACTGCGAGCCAGGGACCCAAGCATCCTGTGCCCCCAAGGCAGGGGGGGCCCCGCCAGCCCCTGCCCCAAAGTTCCCCAGCCAGCCCCAAGGCTCTGCCCCGGGTCGGGGGGGAAGCACCACCTGTGCCCCCCCACCCCCTTCATTTTTATATCACAGTTTTGCTTGAACACCAGCAAAACGGCTTGGGGGGGCCGGGACGACGCACTGCACCCCCAGTGCTGGGGGGGGACCAGCCCCACCGCTGAGTGCCACTGCTGTAATGAGCTGGGGGGGCTCAGCACCCGGGGGGGGGGTTGCTACCAGAGCACCGCGCTGTCCAGGTGGGCGAAGCCGGGGTCCAGGCGCAGCTTCCAGTAGGTGTTGTTGGTGACCCAGGACTCCTTGCCGTTGGCATCCGTCAGCCGCCTGGGGGGTGGCGGAGGGGGGGCTTGTGTCACACCCAGGGGGGTCTCCCCATTCCCTGAGAGATCCCACATCCCCCTGCGCCTCACGCAATGCCCCCGGCCCCACCTGAAGAAGCGAGCCTGGTGCGTGATATTGTTCTCCTCCATGACGCGGCGTCGGTCCCGCTGCAGCTGCTCAATCTGGCGCTTCTGCGTCTCGGCCGCCGGCACGTTGCCTTCCTCCAGGTAGCTGGGGGGGGGGGCACACGGCTGTAACGAGCTGGGCAGCCCCAGCCACCCCCCACCCCGGTGCTGGGGGGCTGCTCACCGCTGGTCGGGGCGCAGGCGGGTGTCGGTGGAGGGCAGGACCCGCCGCAGCTCAGGCGTGAGCTCGTTCAGCTCCAGGGCGAACTGGGTGAAGCCATAGTTCCTCTCGTGGTCACGGGGCATGGGGTCTGCGGGGGGGCACCGTGCTGAGACCCCCAGGGCAAGGGACCCCCTGCTCAGCACAGCCCCCCTCCCCGGTCCTTACTGGCTCTCCAGATGCACTGTCCGGGGGCAGGCCCGCGGTGCAGCCCCTCGTGCCACTTGCCGGCCAGGCGCTCCACCACCGTCCCGCTGCGGCTCAGCACGGCCCCCTGCACCTCGTTGGCCCCCGCGCCCCAGTACCGCGCCTGTGGCCACGGGGATGGGGGGCAGGAAGGGGGGGCCCAGAGTGAGGGGGGGGCACTGGGAAACAGGGGGGCACTGGGAAAGGGGGGACACTGGGAAAGGGGGGGGCCATGTGGTGGCTGGGTTCATTGGGAAAGAGGGGGCCACTGGGAAAGGGGGGGGCCACTGGGAAGTGGGGGCTCTAAGTGAGAGGGTGGAGTCATTGGGAAAGGGCGGGGCCATGAGTGATGGGAGGGGCCATCAGGAAAGGGCAGGGCCATGAGGGGTGGGAGGAGTCATCAGGAAAGGGCAGGGCCATGAGGGGTGGGTGGGGTCGCTGGGAAAGGGTGGGGCCATTGAGAAGGAGGGCCATGAGCGATGGGTGGGGCCATTGGGAAAGGGGGGGGTTCTAAGTGCGGTGGTGGAGTCATTGGGATGGGGCGTGGCCATGAAGGGTGTGGCTACTGGGAAGGGGCAGGGCCATTAGGAAAGGGCGGGGCAACAATAACACATTAAGTTGTGCATGGGGTGAAGGGGGCGGGGACACAGCCCAAGAGGCGGGGCCAGGCAACGAGGATGCAATGGGGAGTGGGGTCAGGGACACGTGGAAGGGCGTGGCTGGGGCGGGGCCGGGGTGGGGCAGGGCACACCTTGCAGAAGGTGATCTTGCAGTGGTAGGAGGCGTCACGGGTGTTGCGGATCAGCACCTCTCCGTAGTGCTCGATCCAGCGCGGGCCGCTAAGGACGTTGTGGATGCACGTCGTCACCTTGTTCCACTCAAAGTGGTCCCCAGTCCTGCAGGCACCGCCACACCGTCGGCTGGGGGGACACCCGGCAGGGGGCCACCAGGGGGGCAGGGGGCCACCTGCCTGGGCTGGGGGTCTCACCTGGGCAGCTGGACGTTGACGGTGCCCACGGGGACAATCTCCAGGGACTTGCCCCAGAATTTGTTCTTCCACCTCATGTCTGGGGGGGGGGGGGGGGGGGGGGGGGGCGGGGAGGATGTGAGACCCCCCTTGTCCCCTCCTGTGTCCCCAACACCCCCCTCAGCACCCACCTTGCCAGAAGATGAAGTTGTCAGACTCGGCGTGGCAGGCGGAGATGGGAGGGTGGTGGCAGACCTGGAGGAAGAGGGACATGCCACCGCCCCGTCCAGCTCCTCCACGTCCCCGTCCCTGCGTCCCTGTCCCCAGCCCCGTCCCCACCTGCTCGCTGATGAAGCGGAAGCCGCGGTCGGGCCGCACGCACTCGTAGGTCTCGCCCAGCACCGGGTTGAAGGGCTTGCTGCCCGCCCGGTAGTAGGTGGAGGCGTAGGCGGACACGGCGAAGGCGGCGACGTAGACCTGCCACCGCAGCCACCGACCGCTGTCACCTCGCCCCTGCCACCGCGCTCCGGGCGGGGCACCGACGGTCCCGCCCCAGCCCGGGTGTGGTTTTCCCGAGGCTCCGCCCATAAAGGGCGTGGCATCTCCGAGCTCATGCAGCCCCCTGCCCCTTGTCCGTCCCGCTGTGGATGGGGAGCCCCCCCTGTCCCCTGTCCCCTCCCGCTCCCCCATGTCCCAGGAGCCCCCCCTTGTCCCCCGAGCCCCCTAAATCCATCAATTCCCCAAGTCCTCCCGCGTCCCCCAAACCCCCAAACCTTCCGGAGCCCCCTGTGTCCCCCCCGCCCTCCGTGCCCTCAGCCTCCCCCGTTCTCCCCCTGCCTCCTGAAGCCCCCCAAGCCCCTGAACCCCCCCGTCTCCGCAGCCCCCCGTGCCCCCGAAGCCCCCCCGCCCCCAAAACCCCCGGAAGACCCCTTGCCCCCGGAGCCCCCCGAGCCTCCCCCCGCCCCAAACCCCCTGCAGCCCCCCGCGCCCCCCCACCATGCGCTGCCGGGGGTCGCGGGCGCGGCTGGCGCGGTCCAGCAGCGCGCTGTACTCCAGCTCCTCGCAGAGGCGCTGCAGCGTGTTGAGCGGCTCGTTGAGCTGCACCGGCAGCGCCACGCGTGACAGGTCCTTGCCCACGCTGCTCCGCAGCAGCCCCCACAGGCTCACGTCCCCCGGCGGCGCCGGGGGGGCCGGCAGGCAGCTCCGCCGCCGCGGGTCCGGCCCCGGCAGCTCCAGCGGCGGCGGTTCCACGGGCACCCCCGGACCCTCCGCTCCTGCCGGCGACCGGGCGGTGGGGGGACGGCTCCGCTCCACCGCCCCCCCCGCGGTGCCAGCCCCGGTGCCCACCTCCCTGTACCTGTCGGGGGGCGGCCCGGCCCCCCCGGCTCGGCAGCATCCTCGCAGACGCTGGTGGTGACCTCGCTGATGCACGACTCGTCGTCCGAGGGCTGAGGAGGCGCAGGGGACCGTCGGGGGTCGCGGGGGGGGGTGGGTGGGAGGGGTGGGTCTGGGGGTTACCCCACCGACACGGGGCAGCACAGGAGGGGCTGTACCGGGAAGGGCCCCCTCGGGAGGATGGGATGAGACCTGGGTACCTGGGATGGGGGCGACGGGCAGGATGGAGAGGGGGGTGGCGGCTACCAGTGGGGCCGCAGAAGGGCAGAGCAGAGAGGTGGAGGGGGGGCACCGGGAGCACCTGGCCCCCACCACCAGGCTCAGAGCCTGCGGAGACCCCAAGGGCCCACAGGGGGGTGAGGGGGTGGGGGCTGCAGGGGTCACGGGGCCACGGGGCGGGGGGGGGGAGAGGGGCTGGGGGAGACATGGGGCCCAGGGGGGAACAGGGGCTGGGGGGGACGTGAGGGGCGGCTCATGGGCCAGCTACTGGGGAGGGGACGGAGGAGAGAGAAGGGAGAAATGAAGGGAGAAACAGCAGCAGAGTGATGGCAGGGGGGTCTGCAGAGCCCCCCCAAGCCAGTAGAAACACACACACCCCATAGCCCCGCCCCCAGCCGAAGACCCCCCACCTCGTTCTCCGAGGAGCTGGCAGAGAGGAAGACTTCGCAGGCGTCGAAGAATTCAGTGTGCGAGTCGGCCAGCGAGACGATGCTGCGGTTGGAAAGCTGCTGCTCCCGGCCCTTGGCCAGCAGCGCGTCCGGCTGCAGGGACAGCCACCACCTCAGCCCCCCTGCTCAGGGGGGGCAGCCAGCCCCTCCACCCCCCAGCCCCTCCTGACCTCGTCGGGGTGCAGCGAGGCAAAGGAGTCCAGCGTGGTGTCGGAGGAGACGGAAAGCGAGTGGAAGCGGCGCAGGGTGGCCTGTGGGGGCAGGGGGAGGCTGAGCCAAGCCCCCCTGGCCTGTCCCCTCCAGCCAGCATAGGGCTGACAAGGAGGGGGGGGCACTGCCGCACTGCTGCCTGGGCTCCCAGCACCAGGCTGAGACCCGGCCAACTCGCTGCACCCACCAGCACCAATCCCTGGGTGCCGGTGGGACCCAAAGCTGGGGGCAGCCCTGGCCCCCTGCGATCCCTCACCCCGGCATTGCCAGCACTGCCCGGGCGCGGGGCTGAGCGCCGCCGGTCCAGCGCCTGCTGCATCTCCTCCAGACGCGCCCTCTCAGCCATCAGCGCAGCCACCACGCTGCTGAGCGAGCCGTGCACTGCCAGGAGACGGGGGCAGGCGGTCAGGCTGTGGCACAGCACCTCAGTGCCCCCCTTGCTGCCACTGAGACCCCCAGTGGGGCTCAGTCCCCCCCCCCCCCGCCCCATCCCACCTTTCTGGGCCAGGATCCAGAAGCTCCTCTGCAGCTGGCTGTACTCTGGGGGGAGGCTGAAGGGCAGCTGGCTCTGGGACGGCTCCAGGTAGCGCGAGAGGTTGGGGACGGAGCCGTGCAGGCGGCCCACCTGGGGTGGACAACGTGGGGGTCAGTGGGGCTCTGGGGGGCTCCGTCTCAGGGCAGCGGCCCAGCCGGCGGCAGGCAGAGCTCGCCGGGATTCCCTCACCCTGCCGATGGTGTCGTCCTTGGCAAAGCTCTGGGTGCACCAGATCTTGGTGGTCCTCCTGCCCTTCTTCGGCCTCTCCGCAGCGGCCGAGGGCTGCGAATAAGAGGAGGGGGCTGGACGCAGACCCTCCCCAGGAAGGGGGGGGGGAGGGGGGGGGGCTGCTCGATGATGCTGCTGTCCCGCTCACCTGGCTGCCAGAGATGAGGGGGGCCGAGGGGATGCGGTGCAGGGCCTCCAGGCTCTGCAGCATGCCCGTCAGCTCCTGCAGCTTCGCCTGGCACTCCGACAGCTCTGCGGCGGGCACCGAGCGAGTCCGGTCAGGGAGGGGGGACAGGGCACACCCCCCCCACCCTGCACCCCCCTCCCACCCCGCTCACCGGACCGAGCAGCGCTCCAGCCCCTCGCTGTCCTTCAGCCAGGCGTTCACCTTGTCCCGGGAGCTGGCGAGGGTGGAGAGGGCAGGGGCACTGCCCGAGGGCAGGATCCGTGTCCACTGGCCCTGCAGCGGGGGGAAGGGGCAACACCGGGGCTGCTCTCAGGACCCCCGCGCCCGACCACTGCCTCGCATCGCCACCCCGAGGTGTCACCCACCTGTGCGGTGGTGGGGGTCCTCCCCACAGGCCCCCCCCTGGGGCAGGGCTCGGGCCTCTCGCCCTGGTGGTGGGAGCAGAGGCTGCTCACCCAGCTAGCGAAGAGCTCTGGGGACTTGATCTGTGGGACAGGGGCAAGTTCAGGGGGACACGACCCAACGCCCCCAGCCCCGGCTCCAGCCCCCACCGGCACCTTGAGGTGGTAGATGTTCTCCTCCGTGTCCAGGTCGACCCGCTGCGCCTTCTTGTTGACGGACATGACGGACTGACGGACGTCGATGGCACCATGCAGTTTGCCCTTGAGGACCTGGGGGAGCCCGGGGACACCTGTCAGGGGGAAGACCCCCTTCCTCATGGGGCCCATGGGGTCTCCCCTGCCCTGAGCCCACAGGGAGGCTGCATGGACGCAGCCCGGCCCCACACTCACATCCTGGCGCGTGGTGGCATATTTCAGGATGCCGTTTTCCAGCACAAAGTACCGCTGGGGGACAGAGAGGATGATTGTTTTGAGGGGGGGGGGTGCAGAGACCGGTCCCTGCCGCTCCCCCATCCAGGGGCCCAAATTGCCCGGGGCTGGGCACGGCACCCAGGACCAGCCGGGTGATGGCTCCCGGTGCCAGCTCTGCCGTTACCTTGTGCCAGCCCTTCAAGGGCCATTTTCTCTTCTTGAGCAGGTAGCCCTCGTGCCGTGGCGGCTCCTGGCCCGGGCTGCCCTGCGCGTGCGGCTCCTCCACCACCTCCCAGCTCTCCGAGCCCTGCGGGGACAGGGGTCAGCGCAGGGGTCCCTTGGCACCGCAGGCAGACTGGGTGCTCCCTACCTAGTCCCCAGGGTCAGGGACAGTTGGTACCTCCGGGGGACCTCTGTATCACCCTTCCTAAAGTGGGGTGAAGCCCCCCAAAGCCCCATGGCACCCCTGGGCCAGCCCTCATGCGCCACTGGGGTCCTGCTGAGTGCTCCCCAAGCCCGGAGTCCCCTAACCTGCTGAATGCTGCTGTGCTTGGAAGACACGGTGCTGTTGGAGCGCGACAGGGCCCTTTTTGGAGAGGACAGGTCCTTCTCGTGGCTGCCCATGGCCGGCGAGCAGACAGAACAGGGGGACCGGGCAAAGCCCCCCCTCCCATCCACGCTGAGGGGCTGGGGGTCCAAACTCAGCTGTCACGGCCTGAGTGGTGGGAGCTGCTGCAAAGAAGGGACACCCCATCAGAGAGCCCGGAGAGGGCATCTCCCACCCTGCCCACAGGTTTCCTGCCCTGCCGGACACCTCGTTCCTTCCCTCATGGGGACAAGGGGTGGAGGGGATCCCCCTGCCCCCCAGGAGCCTTGGGGACGACTGTGGTTGGGACCCAGAAGCTTCTGCGTGAGCTGGAGCCTTCGACCCACCCAGCCTTATCTTGCCTCTGCCGTCTGGCCCTCGCCTGCTGGCGGGTCCAGAGTCCGACTGTGCCACGCTGCTCCCGCTCCGTCATCCCGTAGACGCGGTGCCATGGGGCAACGCCACGGCGGGCACAGCCAGGAGAGTGACCCGGGGCACAGAATCCAGGATCAGCCCCGGTCCTCCCAGCACCCCCGAGCCAGGACATGACCCCCCAGAACCCCAACCTGGCCATGCTCCCTCCCGGCAAGCTGTTCCCTTTGCCCTTCTCAATTACAGGAAGGGGAAACTGAGGCACAGGGAAGCTGCCCACCCCCCCCACCATACCAGTCCCCCCCAGCACTACTCTGGTGTCCTGGCCACTGTTGTAGGACAGGTCCTGGGATAACCCTGGAGCAGCAGCCAAGCCCTGGCACCGGTAACCGATAGCCATGCCACCACGCACCCCTTCTCACAGGGGAAGAGAATGGGGGGCCCCTCCGCAGCCCAAACCCCCCCACCCTGCCCGGCTTGCAGCTAAGGGACAGCCCCCGTGGGTGCTGCCAGGGGGCAGGACTGACCCCCCCCCACGGGGCCGATGCCCCCGGGGGGTCTCCAGCCGCCCCCTCTGCCTGCAGCCCCTACCGGGGGGTGGGGGCACAGCTCCTGCCTGCTCCGGGCAGGGCACGACCCCCGGTACGACCCCCGGCAGCGCGGGGTAAAGCCCAGCCCCGTGTCCCCCCGTCTGCCCCTCGCAGTGTCAGCCCCCCCGGGGCAGCGGGGGCCCGATCCGGATGCCGGGGGGGAGGGGGGGGCTGACATCGCGGGGGGGCACGGGGCTGGCCACCCCCCGCCCCCGGTTCCCGGTGCTTACCCGGGCGGGCGGCGGGCGGGCAGCTGGGGCCGGGGCCGGTCGCATCCTGCCCGGCGGCTGCAGGAACCGGAACACGGAAGGAGGCGGAGGCGCCGGGCCGGAGCCGCTCGGCTCTGCCCCCTGCACCGTGGAGGACCGGAGCCGCCAGCGCCGGGTGCCCACCGGGTCCCGGTACCCCCCCCGTCCTGCTGCCGCACCGAGCCGGACCCCCCCGCCCGGTAACGGCGACAGCTCCAGCCGCGGCCGGGGGGAACGACTCCTTCCCCGGTACCGGAGGTCACCTTCACCATGCTGCGCCCCCCCCCCCCCTCCACCAGCCCAGGGGAAAAGAGACGACCCCCCCAGCTCTGCCCACGCGCGGGAGGGGGGCAGGCAGTACCCCACAGGGCTCCCGCCCCCACATTCTGCTTTACCCACTGCCCCCCCCCCGC
Organism: Falco cherrug; assembly: GCF_023634085.1. Lineage (NCBI taxonomy): Eukaryota > Metazoa > Chordata > Aves > Falconiformes > Falconidae > Falco > Falco cherrug. The sequence continues at coordinate 5,042,685 of NC_073716.1, forward strand.
ATTTCCTTCACCCACCCCACAGCACCGCTCTGCCCTCTGCACCACAACCCCCAAGCAGTGCCCGATCTCTCCCCATGGTATCGGGGGGGGGCAGGAACCCCCCACCCGTCCCCCAAATCCAAGACGAGGCCTCCAGCATCTTCAGCACCACACAGCTGACTTTAATGGACAGGACAGCGAGCCCACCGACATGGCTAGCTCCACCACCCATGTGGCTAGCTCCGCGTTACAGCACACTCGCCCTTGCTGTCCCCGCTCCAGGGGGCTCGGAGCACCCACCACCCTCCCCACCAGCACCACTGTGGGTCCCCACCACGCTCTGCCTCCTCTGGCCGATCCCGGCGACCCTCTGACTGCAGCCCCTGGAACGCAGCTGGGTTGTTCCCAAGTGCCACCTGTGGCAGGAGCGAAGGGAAAGGCTGGGGCTCCCCAACAAGACGGCAGTGCCACTGGACCCAAAGTCCCACCACTAGCTGCCCACCCGGCACAAATCCTTCCATCCCTGACCCCCCAAACCGCAGCCGGTGAAGGAGTCAACTCCCAGCCAAGACACGGGGCCCGGCTGGGGGCCAGGGGCCAGAGTCAGTGAGCCCCCGAGCTCTGGGCAGGGGCAGGCTCAGCTGGGCTCCCCGTCTCCCCAGCCTGCAGCTGGCGGATGTGCTGATCCAGCAGAGCCGTGAGGTGCGCGGAGCCGCACTGGAGCAGGGAGGACGTCTGGGAGGGCAGGAGGCCCAGGGCACCCACTGTCTGCCCCTGGGCAGCCTCCAGAGGAGGCAGCTTGGCAAAGTTCTCCACTCCCTGCCTGCTCAGGATGGTGTCATCGATGCAGGCGGCTGGAAGAGAGGAACAGAGCTGAGGACAGGAGATGGGGGTGCCAGGGACCTTTCATCTTCCACAGGCACACAAGGGAAGGTTTGCTCCTGCAGGCAGGGCTCCCACCCCTCGCCATCCATCCTCTCATTTTAACAGACAGGGCAGTGATCCCGCAGACCCAGCTCCATTAGCGTGCACTCTGCTGGAGGCCGCAACTCTCCCCAGCGCCAGATGAGAGCCCTGAGCCTGATGCCAGCAGATGGGGACACAGGGAAGGCTCTCACCCAGGAGGTTGACCTGTGGCACTCCCTTCAGCACCCGTAGCATCTCCCTCGCCTTCGTTTCCGGGCTCACCAGCAGGATATTGCGTGCCACAAAGAGAGGAAGGAGATTCTTGTACTTGGACTGTGACAGCACAGGTCTGACAATCTGGGGGAGACAGCTCTCAGAATAAAGCAGGGGAGCAGAGGCCACTTTTCACCCCAGCAGGCAACACACAGCCATTCCACCCCTCCTCCACCTTCCTTCCCCCTGCAACTCTACCAGGATCTGCCCCTACCTCATTCAGGACGAACTTGACCTCAATGTTGTACTTTCGGAGGTAGTGCCTCATCAGCACCATGTCCTCATCGGGCATGGAATTGTACTGACACACAGCAATCATCCGACTGTCCCGGAACACCTCCTCCACCTGCCGCTGTAACAGCCGGGCGTAACCATTGTCCTGAGGGAAGCGAGCAGTGATGGGCCACAGGGAAGGGGCAATGCCTGCTGCCCCCTGCCACTCCAGCTGCAGCTGGACCTGCTGCCGGGAGATGCTGCCATGGATCGGGAGATGCTGCCACAGCTCAGGACTCGCTTTGTTTCCAGCACCTGATGACCAGCCGGGCACCTCCCAGCCACCCACAACATGATGAAAAGGGGCTTTAAACCCCCCCCAAAAGCTCTCGTACAGGTGTCCGGCCCAGCTAACCCTGGGGCAGGGCTGTCCTGGTGGTCTGTACTGCACCCGGTGGGTGCTGCGGACCCTGTGTTAAATCCCCGGAGCAAAGCACACACACGGGGCGTGCAAAGCCACTCGGACTCCTCAGACACCGAGACCCCACAGCGCCAGAAAATTACCTCCTGGCTCGCCTCCTTCCTGGGGGCCAGGCAGTGCGGTGGGACGGCGGGCCGCGGGGCCAGGTACTCGGTGACGGCCATCAGCTTCTGGCGCTGGAAGTGCATGGCCTTCCAGTGGCGGGTGACCGCCTTGGAGCCGCGGCGGACGAGCTGCAGGGCGGGCAGCCAGCCTGCGGAGAGAGGCACAGTGGCAAGGGCGCAGCGGGCCGCGCTCAGGGCCGCCGCCAGGCCCCCGCGGGCCTCAGGGACACGCCGGGCCGCCCGCACGCCCTCCCCCGCTCACCCACCGCCCGGCCTCGCCGCTCGCCCCTGCCCGAGCCTGCGGGAGACGCGCAGCCCCGGGGAGGAGCCGCTCACCCCCGCCGCCATGGCACGCCGCCGCTCAGCGCCGCCATCTTTGCCGCGGGGGCGCAAAGGCTGCTGGGAACGCGGAGCAGCGGCGGCGCGCGGGGGGGGGGGGGCGCGCGACTTCCGCCCTGCCCCTTCCGGGGCCGCCCGTCTCCTAGCAACGGGCACGCTGCGGCCTGCGCTCCCCCGGCATCCCCGGGGGTCTCCGTGCCCCCCAGCCCGGGAACCCCGGCCCCATGATCCCCTCAGGCCCTGCGGTCTCTCTGCCCCACCTGGGGGGCCCAGCGCTGCTCCCCCCCAGCCCGGCAGCCGTGTCCTCGCCGACCCTCCCAGCCTGCAGGTTTCTGCCCCCCATCACCTCAGCACCCTTCCCTTCGCAGAGAGCAGCGGAGGCAGGCCAGCCCTCACAGCACACCCACTCAAGGGCCCAAGGAAGAAACAAGGACCCCAGGAAGCCCCCTACCATAGCTGGGCAGGGCGAGACCTTGCTTGGGGGTGAGTGAGCCATTGCGGGGCTTGCTCACAGCTCAGCGGGGGGGCTGGACCCTGCTGGCCTGGACTGCATCACTTGGGGTTTCCCACAGGCCGTAAGCAGCCATTCGCCGGGGTGACCCTCACTGACAGCTTCATTGCCATGAAGAACCTGCCTTGGCCAGTGGAGCCCCTGTGCGCAGGGAGCCGGTGAGGATCCGCCCAGAGCCCATCTTTGCCACCCAGGCTGGCAGGGAGGGGTCCCTGAGCACCCCCTTCCTCTAGATCTGTGGAGCTGCTGTCCCCCTCAACTCTCCGCTTGGACCGGGAGAACATCTGTGCTATTGGGAGGCTCCAGAGCCTGCAGGAGATTCACAGCCTCTACCTGCAGCAGGTAAGGCCCTATGGCAGGTGCAGGCAGCAGAGATCAGGCCTGGTCCCACGGCTAAGTCCTCCTCGGGGAGACTGCAAACATCCCCAGCTCTGCTCCAGGGTTTTGACTTGCTATATGGCCAGAGGGTCTGGCAGTACTCCCCTCTGATGACAATGCTACTGATAGAACTCAAGCAAGGGTCTGGCATCAGCCATTCAGTGCTTTTTAAGCCCACACAAGGAGCCTTAGTGTCCTCCTGAATGCTTCTAGGCTTTCCATGCCATCACAGCCCCATACTTATAGAGGAATGAAGGCAGTGGGTTGATTAGCATTGATAATATGCAGCAGTGGCCTTGCCTCGAAGGCAGTGGGTTGGTTGATATGGACGATGTGCAGCTGTAGCTCGTTCCTGCTAAGTAGTTAAATAGCCCTGAGGAGTGTGGGAGAGGTCTTCTGACAGAGGAGTGTGGTTTGACCTCTGCAGGAAGGTGAAACTGCAGGGACAGTAGAATCTGATTTATAGTAAAAGCCTTGTTGCAGCCAGCTAGTTTGTTTGTGCTACAACAATTGGTGCCCCATGTGAGGCTCACTGAGTTGAACTCCAGCTGCAATGCATACTCTCTTCATAAAGCTCCTCTGGTGGGTCATTGTGTTGCCCCTGTGAGACTGGGGCAGTCCTGGGGTGCTCCTGAAGTCTGTTTTTTTTTCATGTAGCAGAAAAATGTGTTGCTTTTTTGTTGGTTTTTTTTTTTTCAGAACCGAATTGAGAAGATTGAGAATCTAGACTGCTTTCCCAACCTGCGGTACAGGCAGCTCCTCTCCCCACAGAAGTCATTTTTCCATGATCAGAGGAGTATGGGGCTCCCCACTTCCCCTGGCAGAGCCGGGGGGGACTGTGTTGCAGCCCCTGACAGCCTGGTGCTGCTGGCTCTGACCCTGGGGGCTGTGGCATCCCCCCACCTCACATCACTTCTCTCTCTGTGCTCTGCAGGTTCCTCTGCCTGGCTGGAAACCACATCCCTAGAGTGGAGAATCTGCGGCCCCTGCAACACCTGCGTGTTCTGGACTTGTCCCACAACCAGATCCAGATGCTGGACCCAGGTGGGAAGCAGGAACAGGTCCAGGCATGGCCTGGGTCTGCCCAAGAGGTGCCTCAGGTTACCGGGGAAATGCGAACAGGCCCCTGGTCCAGGCTCTGCTAGGGCCTTTGGCCTCAGCTCCCAGCCAGAGCCCCAGCAGAGCATCCCTGGGTCTGGCCCGCACATTCCAGCGTGACACCAGAGGAGCCCTGTGGCCAGGTTTGAGCCGTCAGCTCTGCTGGCAGACTCCAGGTGTCTGCTTCCACCTTGTGTCCCACTTCAGCAGAACATTCTAGCAGCTTAGATCAGACTTTGGGATTTCAACCTCATAGCAAAGCTGCTCCAGCCCTGAGAACCCTTAGTGTACCTTCCAGCCAGCTCCTCCTGTGTGTGAATTTTGGCAGAAGAGGGAAGGACAGAGGGATGTCTCCCTCCCTTCCTCTGTAGCGTTACTGTTGTGGCCAGGCCTTCCGCTTGCAGACTTGAGTGAGAAAGGGAGCAGCGAGGGCCTGGGAAGGGGAAAACCCCAGTTCTCACATAGGAGTATGCGCAATACACATTCCTGCCCTCTCTGCCTCACTTTCCCCAGCTGTGAGGTAAGAGACTGCTTCCCACAACAGGGCTGTCACCTCGGGAGTGGGTGAAGAGCTGTGGGAGATGGAAGGGTGCAGGGGTTTGGGGTGGGGTAGGGCTCAGGTCCCATCTCAGCACCTTTCTGCCTTCCCTTTGATCTCTGCAGATGAGCTGCCCCGCTGCCTCCGACTCCTGGACTTAAGGGGAAACGAATGCACCCACCAGCACGGATACAGGTGGGTCAGGGGGGCCTGCTGGGGAGAGCAGAGGGGGACAGCAAGTCCCCCAAACCATGCGAGCCCCTCAGCAGGCTACAGCCATTCCCCCCCCCCATTATAAAACACAGCCTAACCCCCCTACCCAAACCCTAGAAAGCTGAATCTCTGCTTTCTGCCTGGGCCAGGCTGTGGGGTGGGCTGGGCAGAGTGGTGCTGGGGAGGGGTCGGTGCCACTCCATCGTGCTCCCAGCCCCGAGGCGATGCCACGTGGCAGCGGAATGTCTGCTCTTCCTCTCCTGCTTGCAGAGAGCTGGTGGTGGGAGCCCTGCCACACCTCCTGCAGCTGGATGCCCAGCCCGTCTGTGCCAGCGTGGGTGAGGAAGAGGAGGAAGGAGGCTCTTCCAGCAGTGAGGATGAAGATGATGAGTTGCTTTCTGAGCCGAGTGACCCTTTCACTACAGGCAAAGGTGCCCAGACTGAAGGACACATTACACACTTGGGGGTTAAGCAGGCCTGTCCCCAAGGGTGACAGGAATGGCAGGGAGCCTGGGGGGGGCCTGCCAGGTCTGCTATAATTCTCCCTCCCTCTGTCCCTGGCAGATTTCTTTGCGGATCTGCACTGGGAGCTGGCTGGGCACTCACGGCAGAGGCAGAGGGAGGCTCTGGAGGAGCACCGGACCCGTCTGGAAGAGCTGGAGGAGCTGCGGGAGCGTCAGGGTCTGCTGCTACCCCCTGCACCGCTGAGCCCAGGCCGGGAGGGAGCAGCCTGCGTCACAGCCCCAGCACCCAGGTGGTCTCAGCCTTGTCCCCAAGCAAAGCTGGGGACACAGCTGCCACCTCTGCCAAGACCCAGCAGGCAGCACGCCTGCCTGAAGCCCCAGACCAACGCTCTGGAGGAGGAGACGTGCGTCGAAGGAGAGAGAAACAGGCAGTTACCCCAGCTAACCCGCAGCAGCACAGCACCGCGCAGTTGGGATTAAAGCCTCTTTATTCCTACAGCAATTTGCCTGTCTGCGATGGAGCCCCCAGCCCCGCAGCCAGCCCCAGAGGGGCCAGGCACAGGCAGCTCTGCCTGATGGTGGGAAAAGACACAGGGCTGCAGGCAGGACCCCAAATCCTGCTCCATGTCCCTCATCCTTCTCCTTCCCCCGGCACCTGCGTTCCCGGCCATGGCTGCCTCTCAAACTGCTGATTCCTCCAGGGCAAGTTAGGGGGCTGGAGGCTCTGCACCCCCCAGGCAGGGCTGGAGATGCCAGTTGAGCTGTTCCAGCTGTGCTGGCACATTTGTGGTGGGAGGAGGTGAGAAGCCAGGGCTGGGCACAGGGAGGGTTTTCTCCATACCCTATCCAGGAGCAATTCCACAGGGAGGGGGCGCGAGCCCACCCACCTGCGCAAGGTTTACATGTAAAACTTCATCTCTGCCTCCACGCAGTCGAAGAAGAGGTCGGCCAGCTCTTCTGAGCTGGGGGTCACCTTCCCTCCCAGCAGCGCGTTCATCCCCTCCAGACCCTGCTTCTCCAGGTCCCGCAGCGTCTGCAGGAGCTTCTGGCCCTGCTCCTGGCAGGATTGGGGAGGGAGGAGAGCTAAGACCACGCGCTCTCAGGACATCTCGCTGCCTCCCACATCACCGGGGGCGATGTGAGGGTCTGGGGGCAATGGCAGCCGCAGAAGGGTCTGCGGTACCTGGTCCCTCTCCATCAGCTCCAGGGCTGCCTGGTGCCGGCAGTAGAGCTCATGCCGCCGATCGACTGTGCTCTGGAACCGTGGGATTTGCTTGGCAGGGTCGTCGCGGAAGGTGGGAGATCTCACCTGTGGTGCGGGCTTGAGGCCGGCCACAAAGACGAAGGGCTTGAAGACGGACCTGCCAGAGAGGAGCACCGGGGCCCTGGGACCGGCCAGCACGAGGACGGATGCTGCTCCCCAGGGATGCTCAGCCTGGGGCATGGCTCTGCCTCATCCCTGTCACCCCCAGCGTGGGGCTGTCCCCACCGGCGTCCTCACCTGGAGGGGTCAGGGGTGGCTGTGAAGAAGTGCACACAGGGCAAGGCGGGGTCCTGGGGCAGCACGGACACCATGCTGCCTGCCGTGTGGAACCCCTCCGAGTCCACGCAGATCCCACTTTCCTTGTCCCGCAGGATGGCCATGAACGTCTCTGCCGTGATGTGACCTGTGGGCGAGGCACAGCCACGTCACTGCCTGCAGCGCAGCCATGGCCACGGCTGCTGCGGCCGCGGGGGGGTGGGGAGATGCTGGGGTGAGCCGTGGGTGGCCCCTGTCCCTGTCCCCACCTGCGTGCTGCCGCAGCAGCTCCTTGCCGGCGCAGTAGCGGGCCTTGGCAGCCTCCATGCGAGCGGGCTGGTGCGGCAGGGAGAAGACCTCGGCGAAGTTGAACTCGGCAGCCCCGCTCCACCAGCCCTGGCTGTGCGCTCGCTGCCGCAGCCCCGCGTGCTCGGCCGTGATCTCCCTCCCGATGCTGAGCTGGTTGGAGATGTTGCGGCTGCCCTCTGCAAAGTCCGGGGTGGGTGGGGGGGTCAGGGGCAAGGAGACAGGGTGCCCCATCCCCCCAGGACAACCAACACCTGCTCACCTCTGATCTGCTGGGCTGCCCAGTACCGGCCAGCCGTCTCCAGCACCCAGGCCTCGGTGCGGTCAGCCAGCAGGAAGGTGTTGTGGTAGACAAAGGGCACCGGCTCCTCCTTGCAGCTCCCACCCTGGCCGTAGCGTTCCAGCAACGCCGCCATCACCTGCAGAGCCTCCCGGGCAGAGCTGCCCCGCTCCAAACCCAGCCTGCCCCGCCGGCAGCAACCCCGTCACCGTCAGCCAGCGGTGGGGGACAGCGGGGCGGCTGGGATGGGACAGGGACACGCGGTCCTCACCTCACCAGGTCCATCCCCAGCAGCGCCTCATCCTCCCCGATGGGCTCACGGGTCCAGACGCCCTCATTGCCCACACAGACACCGTGTTCATTGGCGCCCATCTCGGCACCCCACAGCCAGGCGGGACGGCTCAGCACCACCGCATGGGTCTTCTCCACCTGCTCGATCTCCAGGTAGGTGCACTGGGAGGGGGGGGCAGGGGGGACAGAGAGTGGGGCTGAGACCTGGCGCACTTGCTGCACCGTCCCCTGGAGCCACCCTGGTCACAGCGTGGTCTCACCTGGACTTTGTCCCCGGGATGGTGGGTGGCGGCGGGGATGTAGACAACCTCCTGGACTTCGTGCCGCGGCCGGTCGGCGTTCTTGCCGAAGATGACGGCGGGCGTCGCAGTGTGCGGCGGCAGTGCCACGAAGCAGTCGCAGGATGAGGGTGCAGAATCCTGCCCCACCATGCTAAACCCGGGGGGGAGGGGGTGGGGGGGTGTATGTCACCGAGGGGGGTGTCACCCCGTCACCCCCTCGTCCCTGGCGTGGATGTGTCCCCAGGGTCCCTTTGGGGCTGGCAGATGTGGGGACACGGAGGGTCTTCAGGGGGTGGCTAGGGGATGACGTGGTCCGTGGACCTGGGGGAACATCACGGACCGCGGCCGGGGGTGGCCCGGGGGGCATCCCCTGCCCCGGGACCCCGCAGCTCTGCACCGGCCGGGGACGCCCACCCACCCGCGCAGCCCCGGTTCCTGGGACCCCCCGCACCGAGCGCGGACAGGACCCCTCCCGCACAGCCCCGGTTCCCGGGACACTCCCCGCCTCCCCCCGCCACGAACCCCCTCTCGGGACCCCGCCGGGATGCCCCGGTCCTACGGACCTGCCGCCGCTCTCGCCCCGCCGCCGCCGCCCGGTCCCGCCCCCCCCGGCCCGCCCCGTCTGGGCGACGGCGGCGCCCCGTGGCCGGAGGCCGCACGGCGGCAGCGGGCGGGGACCGGCCCCGCCCCCCCCCGGGGGACATGGGGGGACCAGACCCCGAGGGAGTCCGGGGGGGCGGGCGCCAGGTCCCTCCCGTGGGTCTGGGGAGGTCCCGTGGGGCAGCACCCGCTATAGGTAGCACCCCGTCTTGGCAGAACCCCCGTGGGCAGAACCCCCTATAGGTAGCACCCCCTGTAGATAGCACCCCCTATAGATAGCACCCCGTCTTGGCAGACCCCCCTATAGATAGCACCCCCTATAGGTAGCACCCCGTCTTGGCAGAAGCCCCTATAGGTAGCACCCCGTCTTGGCAGAACCCCCTATAGATAGCACCCCCTATAGATAGCACCCCGTCTTGGCAGAACCCCCTGTAGATAGCACCCCCTACAGATAGCACCCCGTCTTGGCAGAACCCCCTGTAGATAGCACCCCCTATAGGTAGCACCCCGTCTTGGCAGAACCCCCTGTAGATAGCACCCCCTATAGATAGCACCCCGTCTTGGCAGAACCCCCTGTAGATAGCACCCCCTACAGATAGCACCCCGTCTTGGCAGAACCCCCTATAGATAGCACCCCCTATAGATAGCACCCCGTCTTGGCAGAACCCCCTATAGATAGCACCCCCTACAGGTAGCACCCCGTCTTGGCAGAACCCCCTGTAGATAGCACCCCCTATAGGTAGCACCCCGTCTTGGCAGAACCCCCTGTAGATAGCACCCCCTATAGGTAGCACCCCGTCTTGGCAGAACCCCCTGTAGATAGCACCCCCTATAGATAGCACCCCGTGGGCAGAACCCCCTGTAGATAGCACCCCCTATAGATAGCACCCCGTGGGCAGAACCCCCTGTAGATAGCACCCCCTATAGGTAGCACCCCGTCTTGGCAGAAGCCCCTATAGACAGCACCCCCTATAGGTAGCACCCCGTCTTGGCAGAACCCCCTATAGGTAGCACCCCGTCTTGGCAGCACCCCCTATAGGTAGCACCCCGTCTTGGCAGAACCCCCTATAGGTAGCACCCGGTCTTGGCAGAAGCCCCTACAGACAGCCCCCCCGTGGGCAGTACCCCACTTGCGCAGCACCCCCGTGGGCAGCACCCCGCACGGCACGCCCGCCCAGCGGTATGCAGGCAGACCTGCCGGGCAGCACCCTGCCCGCAGGGGGGACCCTGGGCGCCCGCCCGGCGCGTCCCGGTGTGGGAGGCTGGACCGGAGGGTGCAGGATGGGGCCCTCCTGGCAGGGGAGCAGCTGGTCCTCAGCCGGCTCACCCCCACCCACCCAGGACCCTCCTGCATCCCCACCCACCCAGGACCCTCCTGCATCCCCATCCCCAGCAGCCCTGGAGGCCCCAGGCCAGGGTGGGGGTCGGGGTGCAGGACCCCCTGGTCACTTGGCAGGGACAGATTGGGAGTCAGGGTGCTGGACCCCCACGTCCCTTGGCAGGGATGGGGGGGGGTCAGGATGTCAGACCCCGGGTCTTTTGGCTCCAGGCCAGGGTGGGGGTCAGCGTGCAGGACCCCCGGGTCCCTTGGCAGGGACAAATTGGGGGTCAGGGTGCCAGACCCCCGGGCCCTTTGGCAGGGATGGGTGGGGGTCAGGGTACAGGACCCCCGGGTCCCTTGGCAGGGATGGGTGGGGGTCAGGGTGCCAGACCCCCGGGTCCCTTGGCAGGGATGGGTGGGGGTCAGGGTGCCAGACCCCCGGGTCCCTTGGCAGGGATGGGTGGGGGTCAGGGTACAGGACCTCCGGGTCCCTTGGCAGGGATGGGTGAGGGTCAGGGTACAGGACCCCCGGGTCCCTTGGCAGGGACGGGTGGGGGTCAGGGTACAGGACCCCCGGGTCCCTTGGCACAGACGGAGCCGGAGAGCCGGGGCATGGAAAACACGCGGCGTTTATTCCAGTACAAAACCCAAACCCACAGCCCTGCAGCCTCTTCACAGCACAAATGCTCCCCTTGCCGGGTGGGGGGCACCCTCGTCCCCGGCCACAGCACCCCGCGGGCCACCCCGCTCCCCTTCACCCCCTGCAGCCGCCCTCCACCTGCTCGGTGGGGGACACCCAGGGACCCCGGCTGGGCCGGTTCCTCCCTGCCCCGGGGAGGTGGCTTGGGGGTGGGAGACGCGGCGGTTCGGGGCGCAGGGCCGGGATCCCCACGCCGCAGCAGGCTGGACTGGTTTCGGCGGGTGGGAGCCGGCCTCCATCCTTCCCCACCCGGTTTTACAGCCTTCATTGCCCCATCGCGGCAGGCAGGGCCCGGGGGGGGGTGTGGGGGCAGAGCACACCTGGGGCCCCTCCTCACAGCCCCCCAGCTCTGAGCCAGGCAGGTGGCAGCTCGGTGAGGCTGAGCCCCAGCGTCGCTGTGGGACAACCCCCCCGCCCGGCTCGGCGGTTCCCTCTCCAGCCCACCCTTGGGGTGCCCCCGGTGCAGCCTCCCCCCAAAAAACTTCCCCCCAGCCACTGCAGCACAGGGTCCCCGTCACACCAAAGCCCCCGGCCGCTGCTGGAGCTGGGTTCAGCTACTAAAAATCCGATGGGCCACCGGCACGATGCTGTGGCAACCTGGGGAGGGTCTTGAGCATCCCCCCCCGGGGTCCCCTCAGAGATAAAATCCTGGTCAGGGGCACCGAGGGGGAATTTTGTGCTGGAAAAGGCAAATGCCGGAGTCGGGGACGTCCTTCAAGAGCTGAGGGCAGCCCAGGTCACCCGAGTCCTGTGGAGGGACGGTGGTGGCCGTGCTGGGGCCGGGGCCACATCCTCGCAGACCCCCCAGTGAGACTTCACCTCACGCTGGGTTTCTCCAGCCCCGTGGCCCATCCCTGGCCCCATCAGCACCTCCGTACTAATGGGGACAGGGACAGGGATGGGGACAGTACCCTTTGAGGGGTCCTACCCCCCCTCCCCAACCATAAGGCCCATGGCCACAGCTTTGGCCCAAGACGTCCACTCTGCCCGAGTGGCAAAGTCTGGCTTCACCTTAATAAAATAATAATAATTAATAATAATAATAATTAATAATAATAATAAAACAATCAAAACCGAAGGTTTCGGGGCGCCCTCTGGGCACGGACCCCACTCGACTTCACCTCTACCCCTTCCCCCCAGACCCTGGGGTGCTCCGAGCCCGGGCAGCCCCCACAGCCCCAGACATGACCCCCCCCCAAGCCCCCAGGATGGGGCCATGCCAGGAGATCAGCCCCCCCCAAATCTCCCCCCATCCCCACTTTCCCAACTGGTGTGAACTGATGCCAGTTTGGGGGGCACAGAAGTCAGGGGAACCTTGGGTGCCCCCTGCAGCCTCTGAGCCCCATCCCACCCGACCCCAGCGCTGCCCCCCAACACCCCCCCCAGGTCCCAGGTTCAGCATCTCCTGTGTCCAAGGGGTTCTGCCAAAATTGGAGGGGTAAGACCCAAAAGGTCTAAAAACCAAGATTCATGGACCACCAGCCAGGGGTGAAGGACAGATACAGGATCCCCCCGGGCAAGGGGGACAGCCCCAGGGGAGGAAAGATATGGGGGGGGGGGGTGTCCCTGGGAGATACAGGGACCTGGGAAGGGACAGCTATGTGGTCCCCGGGGGGGACAGGCAGCATGCACGGGGGGGACATGCAGAGGTTCCCTGGAGATATGGGACCCGGGGAGGGACGGCTACGGGGCCACAGGGGGACAGGCAGCATGCACGGGGGGACAGCAGGGGTCCCCTGGAGATAGGGGGTCCCTGAGGGACCCATAGCACACACAGGGGGATGGCTGCAGTCCCCAGGGGGGTGCCCGGGGAGGGACTGCAATGGGGTCTGTGGGGGACAGGCAGCATGCCCGGGGGGGGGGATCCCGGGTCCCCGGGGAGGGACGGCCACAGGGCGCCAGGGGGGCAGGCGGGGGTCGCGGGGCGGCGGGCAGCATGGCCATGCCAGGCCAGAGGAATGTGGCCATCCCGGCTCTCCCGGGACCGCGGCCGCCCGTGTGCTTCCCGCCCGGGGCCGCGGCGGTGGGTGTGGGAAAGCTGCAGGTGTGTGCTTGGGCAACCGCCCCCGCCACGCCACGCTCCCGCCGCCCCCACGCCCCCCACGGCCCCCAGCTCACAGGCGAGCAGCGCTTCATTTTTCCCCATTTTAACCTCGGTGTGGGCCCAAAATGGGATTCACAGCCCCCAGCCCAAGTGGGGCTCCAGGGGGTGGGGGACCCCTGCCAGCCCGGCATCCTCAGCCGAGGCGGGGCGGCCGTTGGCTCCCCCAAACCCCCGTGTCCCCCCCGTGGGACAGGGTGACCGGTGCCAACGCCCCGTGAGTGGTGACAGAAGAGGGCTGGTGCTGGGGGGCTGAGCCTGGGACGCCAACAGTTTGGAGGGGGCCATGGGGAGGGGGCCGGGGGGCTGCAGCCGCCCTCCCCGAGCGAAGGCTCCCGGGTTTCTCCTCTCTCCCTTTCTCCTCCTTCCTCCCCTTTGGGCTGGACGTGCCCAGGCAGCGCCTGCTCCTTCGGCTCCCATTGATGTTCCTCCCACACAGCCCTGCCGCCTGCCAGCAGCCTCCCGAAAAAAAGATTTGGGAAGCTGGGGGAGGACGGGGGGGAACCGGGGCGGGAGAGCGGGAGCGGGACAAGTGAAACTGCCGCGGGGCAGCTCCGGCGCTCCCCAACCAGCACCGCCACAGCGGGACCGGGCTGTGCCACCGGCGTGGTCCCCCCGCCTTGCCACCGCTTTGAGCACAAGGTGCCAGCCCTGTGCCCCCCACCCCAACATCCTTCGGAGACCGGCCCCAAAGGGTCCCCCTGACCCCCGCCCGGGGTCCTCCCCACCTCCATCCATGTCCCCCCCGGGGCTCAGCAGCTCAGTTTGTGGGGGCGGTGTTACCCCCCTCGGACTCCCTCTTGCCTCCCTTGCTGGCCGACGGGTCCCCAGCGCCCTTGACCTCAGGTTCGCCCCCGTCCTTGCCCCCATCGTGTGTCTTCATGTGCTTGCCCAGGTGGTCACTGCGCATGAAGACGCGGCCGCAGACGGGGCAGGCAAATTTCTTGGCGCCGGTGTGGGTCTGGAGGTGCCGCTGCAGCTCGTCGGAGCGGGTGAAGCGTTTGCCGCAGAAGAGCCAGTTGCAGACGAAGGGTCGGTCGCCGCTGTGCCAGCGCAGGTGGGCTTTCAGGTGGGACGTCTTGGCGTACGCCTTGCCGCAGCCGGGGATGTGGCAGTTGTGTAGGTGTTTGCGTTTCGCCCCCTCGGGGCAGGGACCCCCCCTTTCCGCCTCCTGGCAGTTGGGGCAGCGACACGCCGCCTGCCCCCCGCCCCGCGGCACGGCACGACGGGCACCTTTCGGCCGCCCACCGCCCTCCGTCTCCGGCCCCCGGGGCTCGGGGGGTCCCTCCAGTGCCTTCGTCCCCTCCGGTCCCAGGAGATGCTGGGTGGGTGGGGGCAGCAGGTGGGCAGGGGGGGCGCAGAGCTGGTGCTCCCCCCCGCCATACCCCCCCAGGGCCGGTGGCAGCCCGGGGTGCCCAGGCACCTGCAGCCCCCCACCCTGCCCAGGGGGCAGCTCCATCCAGCTGGCTCCAGCGTGGAGGTCCCACCAGTTGACACCTCCCTCCTCACCGGGGGCACCAGGGGGGGGGGGGCCGAAACCAGGGCTCGTAGGGATGCGCCATGTCCGGGGCAGCCGGCAGCAGCTTGGCGTAGGCGCCGGGGGCGGTGGGGCCGTCGGTGGGCAGCTCTAACCTCGGGGGGCCATGGGGCTCGTAGGTGCCGGGGTTGGCGAACGTGGTGTCGTCGGGACCCGCCAGGGACAGCTCCGGGGGGGGCAGCGGGGAGGTGAAGTCGGCGGCACCGGCCGCGGCGCTGCCGTGGGGCTGGAAGGGCTGCAGCGGCTGCAGGTCCAGGTGGCTCGGGGAGGCACGGGGTGCGTCGGAGGGCTGGGTCCCCAGGGTGCTGCAGACGGCTGTGAGCATTGCCGAGGCGCGTGGCGGTGGCACAGACAGACCTGCAGGGCCAAGGAGGGACGGGCGGGGAGGTGGGGGGGGAGAGAAGAGCTGTGAGAAGATGGGGGGGCTCATCAGGTAACCCCCAGCACCTCTTAACCCCCCTGCTCTTGTGCACACCGGCACAGTGTGGGGGTTTGGCACCAGCAACCGCCCTGACACCGATTCCTGTCCCACACCGTCGTGGTCCCACCATGCCACACAGGCGGCAGCGTCCCCAGCACCCATCACCCCATCACCCAAAATCTGGGCGACACCCCTGCCCCACCAAGGGGGTTTCTCTGCTCTGCAGCCTGGTGTGGCACCAGGTAGAGGGGACACCCCTTAGCACCCATCCCTGTGCCCATGTGGACCCTGTGCCAGCCCCTGGCGCAGACCCGGTGCTAGTGGGTGACGTCTGTGCCTAATTCCAAAATCTGAGGGAGTCACCGGTATCTGCCTCGTCACCTCCCTGGCCATGTCCCTCCAACACAGCCAGGGTCCCAAAGGGACCTCAGTGGCATCCCCAAGCCCCAGCCACCAGCCACGGGGGGACACGGCACCCACAAGGCCACCCTGGCTCTCCTGTGACCCAGCCAGGCTGGGAAACCATCGCCCCCATCTCTGCCCCTGCCCCAAGCCCCTGGTCCAGCTGGGAGCCCCCAGACTGCCAGGGGGGCAAAGCGCAGCCAGGGGGTGGGGGGCTGCACCCCCGGGCTGGTTGGCAGCAGGATGGGGGAGCAGAGCCAGCCGCGGGGAGACCACGGAGCCCCAGGGCTGAGCTGCCGGCAACCCTTTGAAGCCAGGCTCTGGGCTGCCATCACCCGCAGCCCTGGACCCCCGGGGCACCCGTTGCGCCCCCAGACCCCGAGGCACCCGCTGCCTCCCCGGCATGGCGGCCGTGACTCACCGGGAGCTGTGCAAACCCCACTGGAGATCGGCCCCACCCTGGTGTCGAAATCCACCTGCCGCCACCGGCTCCCGCCCCCCGACTTCCCACCGGCGCCACGGCGGGAGGAGGCCGAGACCCCCTCCCCACAAACACCCACTGTCCTCTCCTGTCACCGTCACCCACTCCCGGCCACCCCCTTGCTATCCCCCGCCAGCTCCCTGCCACCCACAGCCCCTGTGGGACAGGGGCAGACCCCCATGGAGACACCCAGGGGGTGCTGAACGCTTTGGGGTGGGGGGATCCCCTGGGCAAAGGGGCTGGACCCCCAGAGCCCCCTGATGCACAGCACTATGAGCGCTAGGCAGGGAGGGAGTCTCCGATGCTGAAGACCCCCCCCCAGCTGCACTGGGACACCGCCTTCCCCTGCCAGTCAGCACCAGGGAGGGCAGGGGGACCCCAAGGAAAGGGGCAAGAGCTGGGGGGTGCCAAAATCCCCCCAACGGACCCCACCTCCACTACCAACACCCGTGGGGGCTTGGCCTCGAGCCAGTGCTGGGGCAGTTATGGGTGGGATGAGCCCCCCAGAGCTGGCAGCCCGAGTGGGTTTTGGGGTGCTGCTCCCCAGGGGGGGCTCAGCTCTGCCCACACCAGCCCTTGGGGGGGCTTGGCACCAATTTCAGGGCTGGCTCGTGGGAACTGTCCCCGTCTCCTGGGGCTGCCAGCAGGGTAGGAGAGGGCCGGCACCGGAGTCCATCGCTCCCACCCAGCAGTGGTCCCCAGCGGGGTCCTGAGCCCTGCCAGCCCCCTGCGCCCCGTGGGTGTGAGATAGGGGTCAAAACCCTGAACCCCCATAGTGACAGCCCATCATGGGGCTTTGGGGGGGCAGCTGGCCCTGCACAGGGCCCCCCCTGGATGTGGGGACAGAGGTGACCCGTCAGAGATGTCCCCCCGACCCCCAACCCTGAGGGGAGAAAGGACCCTCTGTGGGGTCCCGGGCAGGTCCCACCCGACGCAGACCCGGCACAGCCACATCCCAGTGGGCTCTGAGCCGCGACGGCCACAGCTCCCCCGATGCACCCCGCTCCCAAATGTCCCCCCTGGCTCGGGGGGTCCTACTGGGGCTCCAGCTGCAGCCCCACCGCAGGCACTGAGCCCCACCACCCGGTCCTGAGCACCACTGAGCACCATCACCGCGGCTACACGCTTCCCAGCTCTGAAGCCAGGGAACGGGGGACCGGTGCTGGGCTGGGGGGGAACTGGGAGGACCCCCTGCCATAGCCCTGCCCTGCCTGCCCCAGCCACGCGTGGAGTCTCCTAGGGCATTTTTCCATCCGGGAATGATGACAAAAATCCCCAGGGGGCCCCCAGCGTCCCCCTCCCTGGCGGGGCTCGACGACGCGTTGGCCATTTCACCGCAGGGAAACTGAGGCACCGGCGAGTGATGCGTCCCGTGAGTCACGGTCCAGGCTGGGCAGAGGCGGCTCTGCCCGTCTCCCAGCCCCAGCCGGTGCCTCGCCCCGCGGCGGGGCTGGGCGGGCGGCTGCCCTCAGCCCCGGCTCCGGCCCCCCCGGGGAGCCCCGACGGGTGGGTCGGAACCCGTGGTGGGGCCGGGGATTGCGGCTGTGGGGTGATGCTGCGGTTTCGGGGTGACGCGGTGGGGTTTGAGAGTGATGCTGCGGGTTCGGGGGTGATGCCGTGGGGTCGGGGGTGATGGGGGTGTGAGGTCGGGGAGATGCCGTCGGTTCCCTGCGCTCAACCCACCGTCCAGCCCACAGCAACGCTCCGCGGGGCCGCAGAGAAACTCCCCGGGGCTTTGGGGCGGGGGGGGGGGCCCAGCCTGCCCGGCCCCCCGCCTCGCACCCGGGGCTGGGCACCGGCGCGGGTCGCAGCCCCACGGGAGGGGGCTCCGCGCTGTAAATGGCGGCGAGGGGTGGGGGACACCCAGCAGGGGCGTCGCGGGAGGCGAAGGGGCCGGGAGCCTCGGGGCTCGGTGGCCAGTGGACGCGGCGGGGTGGCAAGCAAAGACTTGCCGGGGCTGGGCTGGGCCGGGCGGCGGAGCCAAGCGCAGCGCGTTCCCAGCCGCCGCTCGGGGCGGCGCGGCGCACCGGGCCCGTCGGGGGTCCCCGCCGGGGGTCCCGCGGCCGCCCCCCCTCCCGCCGCGCCGGGGCGATGGAGGCGGGCGGCGCCGGGGGGTACGTACGGGTCTAGCGGCAGCGAGCTCCCGGCGGCTCCGTCCTCATCGGCGTGGCGTGGGCGCTGGCTCCCGACGGGACCCCGAGGGACCCGCGCGGCTCCCCAGGGACCGGGCACCCACTGGGCCGGGCGAGCAGGAATGGCTGGGTCCCAGCCCGGCTCCCGGCTCTTCCCTCCTCCCCGGCGCCCAGCTCCTCCCCTCCCCGGCCCAGGTGATTTTAACCCTTGGAGGCAGAGCCCCAGCCCCGCCGCTTGACAGGAGCCGGCTCCCGGTCCCAGGATCCGGCGCATGAAAGCGGAGGGAGGGGACGGGAAGTTCGCAGCAGACACCGCAAACAGGGGGGTAATTAAAGAAGAAAGAAACAACCGCCTCCCTCCCGCGCCCGTGGCCGCCCTCCTCCTGCCATCCTCCTGCCAAGCCCCCCCGGGGACCCCCAGGCACCCCACGGACCCCAGGCACCTGTCCCCCCACTCCAGGGATGCCATGCAGAGGTGGCCGTCTGCTCCCACCCCCCGGGGATGTCGCCCGTGGGTGAGGGGCTCGGTGCGTCCCCCCGTGTTGTGGCTTGGCCCTGTGCCATGGGGCAAAAGGGACGGGGACGGGTGCAGGGGACAAGTTTTGGGGCCAGAGCTGGACCCACAGTGGGGGGGAGAGGGATGGTGATGGCAGGATGCACCATGACCCAGATGGATTTGGGGCAGCCCAAAAGGGTCCAGGGGGTCCCGGCTGGGGCTGTCCCCACTCGGCCAGGAGCATCCCACCCTCCCCGTTCCAGTGCCCCCGCCACCAAGGCTGCCAGCGTGGGGGGCTGCCGGGAGGGAGAACCCCTGGGATCTGCCAGACAGCAACTCCGAGGCCAGAGGAGCCATTTAATCACCGGGCGTCATGTCCCCATTTCCACAGCCAAAATCCCTGGGCCAGCACGGGCCTGGCTGCTGGTGGCCACAGCCCTACAGGGACCCTCATGGCCCCAGGGGAAGCCCACGCCACCAAAGCCCATGGGAAAAGGTGCTGGTGCCTCGCTGGAGCCCGGACCTCGGCCGGCAGCACGCTGGCGCGTGGGAGCCCGCATCTCCCCGCTGAGCTTGCCAAGCGCCCGGCCGGGCGGAGGGCGCGGGGAACTCCTTCGCCCTGGGGAAAACTCTCCTGGTTTTCGTCATCCCAGGGATGGCTCCACCACTGCTGCCGAAACGCGGCTGCCTGTGGGCTGAGCGTGGCCCCATGGCTTGGCCAGGCACCGGGATGGGCACTCCGGGCTGGGGACCCCCGGCCAGTGACCCTGGGATGGGCAGGAGCAGGGCAGGCAGCAGGGCTTGGATGTACATGGATGGCGGTGAACACACGCTCTGGTGCTCAAGTGCTCTGCAGGGCACTTGCAGGATGTGGGGGGATGTGGGGGGACCCCAGCCCCAGGGTCTTGCCACTGCTCCTCCCCTGTGTCTGCCCACAAGGTGCTGGGGGCCATCCCTGTGGCCACGGGGAAGGGGGATGCTCCTGCTGGAGGACGCCCGAGCGGTGTTTGGGCTGGGATGGTGGCCCTGGGCTCCCCGGCTGCCTCCCAGGCGCCGTATTGCGGCCGCCAGCAGCTCTCCAGGGCAGGGAGCAGTTCGCAGACTTTGCATGGACAGCTTCAGGTACCGGCCAGCCTGATCCCCAGCCTGATTCCAATCCCCATCCCAGCTGTGCTATCACGGGGAGCGGGACACACTGGCCTCCATTTCCCCCAGCCCTGATCTCCCCTTCCACCAGGAAGGTTGTGCCTTTCCCAGTGAACCGTGCACATGTGGCACATCCCGTGTCCCTTCGCTCTGGGGTCTCCTCCCAGTTTCCCCAGTGCTTCAGGGACTGGCGGTGCAGGAGGGAGATGGGTCTCTGGCCAGGGGTCCCACATGCTGGCTGCCATGGCTCCTTTCCCACCTGTTCCCAGGGCCCAGCCTGGGGTCATGGAGGGGCTGCAGGGCAGCAGGACACTGTGTGACTCCTCTGGGGACAAGGACGAAGACCTAGGAAAGCCCTGACCCACTCGTGCCACCAGCACGGGGCCGCAAGACCTCCCCTGGGATCCTCCAGATCCATCCCAAAGCACCGCTCCTGGGCTGGGGGGAAGAAGCTGCCGGGACGTGGCCGGGGGCAGCGGGGGGCTGAGAGCCTGCAGCTGGATGGGGCAGTGGCACAGGGCTGGGGGCACCGGGAGGGTCGGGGGGGATCAGGGGTCTAGGGGGGCCGCGAGCTCCTGGAGCCACCTCAAGCGGAGCTGGAGCTCCATCTGGGACCACACATGGGGAGGAATCCCGCTGATACTGGAGGATTCCAGGGGGTGCATCTCCTTGACACGAGCATCTGAAACCCCAAGCTGTGCCTTGAAATTACAGCTAATTACAGAGCCCATTTGCATAAATTACAAGGCAAGAGGCAAATACCTCCGATCCCCCGATCCTTCCCCGGTGCTCAGGCAGCAGCAGCTGCTCCAGCCGCTCAGGGGGGCACAGAGGGGTGGCTGGGGGGTCCTGGGTCCCATGCGGAGGCAGGGTGGGAGCAGGAGGGGTTGGTGCCCCCTGAAACTGCAGCTGGGACCCTGGTGGGCAGGTGTGCAGGAGGCAGCAGCCACCCCCGGTGCCCCCAGCCCCTGCCCCACCGCTGTGGCACAGCCTGGCCCTGCTGGGGGGGGACATGTGGCCCTCACTGCACCCCGGTGGGTGATGGGGGGAGAGAAGGGCTGGCACGGGGCACGGGCAGCGCGGGGCTGGAGGGCACAGCCCTACAGTGTGTGGGGGTTGGGGGCACCCCTGTCCCCAGGGGGAAATGGGGAGGGGGGAGTGGAGGGATGGATGGACAGAGGGGATGGACGGACAGAGGGGATGGATGGACAGAGGGACAGAGGGAGGGATGGACAGAGGGACAGAGGGGATGGACGGACAGAGGGGATGGATGGACAGAGGGACAGAGGGAGGGATGGACAGAGGGGATGGATGGACAGAGGGGATGGATGGACAGAGGGACAGAGGGGATGGACGGACAGAGGGGATGGATGGACAGAGGGGATGGACGGACAGAGGGGATGGATGGACAGAGGGACAGAGGGGATGGATGGACAGAGGGACAGAGGGGATGGACGGACAGAGGGGATGGATGGACAGAGGGGATGGACGGACAGAGGGGATGGATGGACAGAGGGACAGAGGGGATGGACGGACAGAGGGGACGGACGGACAGAGGGACAGAGGGAATGGATGGACAGAGGGGATGGATGGACAGAGGGACAGAGGGGATGGACGGACAGAGGGGTGGAATGACAGATGGACAGAGGAGTAGAGGGATGGATGGACACAGCAGTGGAGGGATGGATGGACAGAGGGGTAGATGGACAGAGAGGTGGATGGACAGAGGGGTGGAAGGACAGATGGACGGAGGGATAGAGCGATAGATGGACAAAGGGATGGAAGAATGGAGGAGAGGTGCCTCCTGGGCCCCCCTAGGAGCAGGGGGATGGAGGGACACAGGAGGGATGTCCCCTGAGGCCCCAGCAGGATGTTGGGGGACAGAGGGACGGCCAAGGTCCCTCCCAGCCCCGGGGCCACACTTCAAAGGCCTCCTGGCTCCGGGGAACGGCCGGCAATTTCCTCCGCTGCCATAAAACAAATTGGTGTCTGTGGGGGGAGTGGGGCTGGCTCCGTGCTGGGAGCGTGTGCGTGTGCATGCGTGTGCATGCCCGTGTATGTGTGTGTGCAGGGAGTGTCACAGCCACGCGTGTGCCCACGTGTGCGGGGGGGTGTGAGCCCCCAGTGCTGTGCCAGGTCCCTGCGTGTGTGCACGTCCGTGTGCGTGTGCGCCGCTGCCTGCATGCACCCCCCCACATGCTCCACGGAGGCTGGGTGCCCAGGAGCGGGGTGCCCGGGGGGGTGCCTGGGGGGGGTCTGCAGCGGGTGCCACGGGGCTGCGCCGTCTGGGTGGCTCCAGCCTAGGGGGAGTCTCAGGAGCGGCCGTGGGGCCTCAGACGGGGAGAGAAGCTCCCCGATCCTCCCCCGAGGCTTCGGGGGTGCTGCCCCCGGCCCCGCACCCAGACAGCCCCCGGGGGGTGACGCTGAGCTGACGCTGAAACCCCTGCGGGGTGCAGCCGGGGGTGCTGGCAGGGACCCCGTGCCTGCTGGGGCTGGCATGGTGCGGACGATGCCAGGTGGGTCAGGGAGCAGGGTGGCCTTGGGTGCTCACAGCCCCACAGGGGGTCACGGTCCCCGTGGGAGCGTCACAGCCCCGTGCGCCCTTGGCTGAGCAAACCTGGAGACCGGCACCCAGTATGGGGTCCCTCAGCCCAGACTTGGACCCAGTGGGACCTCCATCACCCCCAGCACGGGGTCCCAAATCCCCACACCTGGGGGGCACAGCCCCCATCGCTCTCACAGCCCTTCGGCCACTAAAGCAAACAGGGGGGAGATGCTCCCGTCCCCGTCCCCAAGCCGTGCCATCACAGGAACGAGGGTGCAGCACCCATGCCAGCCGCCATGCCCCCGGGGATGCAGCGGCATGAGGGCTGGCACGGGGCTGCTTGCCCGGTCCCCGGGGACAGGCTGAAGGCAGGGCACCCGCCTGCCTGGCAGAGATATCTACCGGGATTATCGCGACGGGCTTCCCCTGCCCGCGGTGCGTGCCAGGTCGTGGCGTGCCCCGAGGGAACATTTCTCACCGGGAGCACGAATTACTGTCGGGACTCGACCTCTGCGACTTGGCGATGGAGTTGACGGCTCGGTGTAGTTTTTAAATATGACTTTTAATTAGCCCCGTGTAATCTCCCTGCCTATCTGCGCCCAACCGGCCCGGCTGTCAGTCACCGGGTGGGGAAACCTGCCTGGCACGGTGGTGGGAGCGCCCGGCATCGCACGCCGGGGACGGGGCACGTGGGTGCACCAGGGATGGGACATGTGGATACACTGGGGACAGGGACACATGGCTGCAGCAGGGATGGGACACTGGGCTGTACCGGGGATGGGGACACATGGCTGCACTGGGGACGCGGACACACAGTGGCATTGGGAACAGGGACACACAGTGGCACCGAGAACAGGGACACAGGGCTGCAGCGGGGACGGGGACATGCAGTGGCACTGGGAACAGGGACACAGGGCTGCAGCGGGGATGGGGACACACAGTGGCACTGGGAACAGGGACACACAGTGGCACCAGGGTTGGGGACACATGGCTACACTGAGGACAGGGCCACGTGGCTGCTATGGGGACAGGACCACACCACCACACCAGGGACAGGGGCCACCCCACCGGGCCACCACTGCCTTCCCCTGGTGCAGGGCTGTGCCAGGACCCCCAGTGGGGTCGGGGCTGACAGGGGTGACCTGGCCACCCCCCAGCCTGTGGGGCTCCGCGCCAGCCCGTCCCCATCCCCGGTGCCCCGTGGGCCCTGGGAGCTGGTGCGGGAGCAGCTTTGCTCCCGGCAGGACCAAGGCAGTGGGAGGCAGCGCCCGGTGGACGCCAGGCCCGCAGGCAGCGGTGACAGCATCGTCCCCTCTTGCTCGCTACGCCCCAGGAAGAACCTCCGCAAAACCACTTTCTAATTCTCTGAAGAACCCATTAGGAACGGTTAACGACCTCAGCTGGGCACGGGGACAGGCTGGCGGCTGAGGAGGTGCCGTAATTGCTGTAATTGAGCGTGGGCTTGGGCGCGCTTCCCGTGCCAGGGCGCATCCAGCTGGCACAGGTGATGGGGTGGGTGGCAGGGGACTTGGGGATGGGACCGTGGCGATGGGGACTGCGGGGGATGGCGTGATCTCGCCCCGCGTCTTGCCTCCAGGTCCTCTGGGTCCTCCAGGTCCCCCTGGTGCTGGCTGGCTCTGCAGGGGTCCCTGCCTCAGTGTGTGGACCTGCGTGCCCATGTCCCCATGTCCCTGTGTTCCCGTGTCCCTGTGTCCCCATGTCCCCATCTCAGTCTTGCTGTGCCAACTTGTGTGTCCCTGTCCCCTGCCTCTCTGTGCAGACCCTTGTCCCTGCATCCCCATGTCCCCATCACAGCCTTGCTGTGTCAGCCTGTGTCCCTGTCCCCTGCCTCACTGCCCAGACCCTTGTCCCTGTGTCCCCATGTCCCTATCCCAGGCTTGCTGTGCCAACCAGTGTGTCCCTGTCCCTTGCCTCTCTGTGCAGACCTGAGCCTCCATCCCAACCTCGCTGCATGCCCTGTGTTCCTTTGTCCCCATGTCCCCATTGCAGCCTTGCTGTGCCAACCTGAGTCCCCATCCCCCGTCACACTGCACAGACCCTTGTCCCTGTGTCCCCATGTCCCTATCCCAGGCTTGCTGTGCCAACCAGTGCGTCCCTATCCCGTGTCGCACTGCACAAACCCTTGTCTCCATCCCAGCCTCGCTGCATGGAGGTGGCATGGCCGAGGCCACAGGGGTGGCCCTTTCCCAGGGACGATGACAGCGATCGTGCCCGCACTCGCGTCCGCACCAGGCTCACAGCCGAGAGCCGGCGTCACTGCCCGCCTGGGGAAACTGAGGCAGGGAGCAGCAGGCTGGGACTTGTCCCGGCAGTCGGGGCGGGAGCGCTGGGAGCGGAGCCGGGGCTGCGCAGGCGCCCGGCCAGGCAGTAGCCCTCGGGCACCGCTGCCTCCCGCCAACCTACTGCCCGCGGCCACTCGCCCCGGCATGGCTGGGGCGGCCCGTGAGGACCCCTGTACCGCAGTCCCCTCCCCAGAGATTGATGCTGGACAGGGTGTTCCCCTGCAGTGCTGGGCTGTGGGGTCCCATCCTGGGGTGCGGGGTCAGGGAAGGGGTATGGGGCAGGCAGCACCACACCATGGCCGCGTCCCACACGTGTGTGTCCCCGTGCCCCCAGCACGTGGAAGGCGACGCCAGCGCGGCGTCGGAAGCGTCAGCGGCTGCGGTGCCTCCTGCAGCATTTATGAGCTTGGCCAGAGCCGGGTCCCGGGGGTGGCCCCCATGCAGGGGGACCCTGCTGGGCACCCAGCCCCAGCCCTCCCCTTCCACCTGCCGCACCAGGGCCGGACCCCCACCCGCCTTCACCCCGCAGCGCGATGAGAACTCAAGGGTGCACCCATCCAAGCACAGCACCAGCACCCCAAGCCCTGCCGCCGGGACCCCCACATAAGGCTGGGGTGGCGGGGGGCCGGGCCGGGGGTCGAAGGCGCCGGTGCCAGGCGGTGAGTAAGCAGGAGCATGGGGAGGGGAGGTAATTAAAAGGGAGGCACTCGCCACAGCAAGTTCCCACAAATGGAGGCCCCGGGGCCATAGACACTGCACAACAAAGCACCGAGCAATTATTTGGCTCCAGTGGGAGGTGCTGGTCCCGTGGGGGCTGGAGCCAGCTGGGCACCCCGGGGCCCTGGCAAGGCCTGGCACCCACCGGCGACCGGGAGCCACTGAGACCCCCGCCCCTGCAGCTAGTTATGGGGTGGCTGGTGGCCCCTTGGCTGTGGGGCTCTGGTGGGGTGGGTGGTCCTGGAGCTGGGAGGTGGGGGGTTGGTGTGGGGATGGGTGACAGCTGCTGGGCACCCTGATGCCTGCAAGGGGGCTGGACACCCCAACAACCTCCAAGCACCATGAACCCCCTCCTCCCCCCAAGGACCCCAACCCTGTAAGGGGACTGGGAGCACCCTGACGACCCCCAGCACCCCAACCCCTGTGAGGGGACTGGGGAGCCTCCTGAGCCCCCCCCCAGAGACCCCAACCCCTGTGAGGGGACAGGGGCAGCCCCCTGAGCCCCCCGATCCCTGCAGGCAGATGGGGCACCCCAACCTCTCTGAGCACCCCAGCTCCTGCATGGGACTGGGGCACCCCAAACCCCTCGGCACCCCCAGTGTGGGGTGAGGGTACAGGGTCCTTTGGCAGCAGCAGGGCTGGGCCCCCTCGCCCCCCGCCCAGGCCTCCCCATTGACCCCGGGCCTAGCAGGTGGGGGGCAGCCCTGAGGGACCGGTGGTGGGCACCAGGCCAGCCGGCAGGCCAGGGGGGTGGGCCCCTCCCCTGTGCCTCAGTTTCCCCATCCGTGGCGGGGGGTGAAGCCCGGCCTGGGCTCCACCACGGGGCCACGCAAGGCCCTGGCCCCCCCCGGGACTGGGGGCCGCTGGGGGGCAGCACCGGCGACACCCCCGGCCCCGCGGGCGCTGTTCCCCCCGATACACAGCGGGGAGGGCGGGTTCCATCCTGGAGGGTCCCAGCAGCGGCCGGAGGGGTCTGTGGGGGGAGAGTCCGCGGCCTGCGGGAGGGGCCGAGACCCCCCCGGGGATCCCCGGGACTCCCCGCCCCCGCGGGGACCCCGCTGCCGTCACCAGGCTTCAGCGTTTCAGACCCGCCCGCCAGGCGCGCGGCCAATCACAAGCAGAGCTCGGCTGCCTCCCATCTCCCATTGCTTTCTTTGCCTGTCAATCATTATGAGGACGACCAACCGAGAGACGGATTTTGAGTTACTCCCGCCCACGAGGAAGTCTGCCTCCCCGCCTCGAAGGCTTGTCAATCAATCAGCGGACCGCGGCAGGATGAGCTTGTTCCCATTAGCTAGCCGAGCTGTCAATCAGAGATCTGCCCTCCCGTTGGGTCTCCGCTTCCGTCCGTCACCTCGGGGGTCCGCGCCCATTGGCGGAGCTGTCACTCCATCATGGGTCCTATTGCTCGGCGGAGCTGCCCGTCAAGGGGCAAGCCGCGGCGGATTGGCTGTCGATAAAGCATCTCGCCGTTTGTTGGCTAGAGCGGCGGAAAATCGAGTAGGGATTGGTCAAGAAGCCGCCGAGGGGCGGGTCACTCAGGGCGGTGCCCGGGCGGCCCCGGAGGAGGAAGATGGCGCCGTGAGGGGGTCGGAGCCGCCGCTGCCGCCGCCGCTCCGGCCGGTCTGTGCGGGCCCGCGGCGGGGGCGGGCGCGATGGAGCGGGGGGCGGCAGCGCCAGCGGGGCCGGGCCCGGAAGGGGCGTGCGGCCTCCCCGGCCCGCCCTCCCCGAGCGCCGGGCGGGCGGGCGGCGCTTCCGGGGCCGAGGCCCGGTCGGGGGCGGGCTCGCTACCTCGGCCCGCCTCCCCGGGGACCGCTGCCGCCGCCGGGAGGGGCCGGGCGGGGCGGCCCCGCGGCCGGGGGGGGGCCGGGCCGTGTGCGGGGGGTGCCCCGGTACGTGGTGGCGGGGAGCCGGGGGGGCCCGGCCGGTGGTAGGGGTCCCCCGAGGCCGCCCTGCGTTCCGGTGGGGGAGCCCGGCTCGGGGGGCGGAGGTGTGTCCTGCCGGGGGGGCCGGGCTGCTGCGGGGGTCCCTGGGGGGGGGGGGGGGGGGAAGTGGCCGTGCTGGGGTCGCGGGGAGCGGGCGCAGGGGGGGGCCGGGCCTGGGAGCCCCCCCGCGTTGCCCAGGGGCTGGGGGGCTGCGGCTGGGGGCGAAGCTGCCCCGGTGTGTGTGGGGTGCGTGGGGCTGGGGGGCGCTGGTGTGTGTCTGGGGGGCTCTGCGGCCGCATCCTCTTCTGGCCCCTGGGACGTGGAGGGGGGCTCCGGGCCCGTTCCCCTCGGGCATTGGCGGTCCAGGGGGGGTCTGCAGGGCAGAGCTGGGGGCAGCTACCCGGGGCTGGGGGTGCAGCAGGGGGTACGGGCTGAGGAAGCGTCTGCGGGCCCTGGCGATGTGCTGTCCAACAGGGGCTGGGCCGCCCCGGGAGCCACAGGTGCTCCTGATGCTGCTGGAAGTTTCCACCGGGGTCTGGCATCACTCTGGGGGAGCCGCCGCTCGAGGGTGCCCTGTGATCCGCTCGCTCCCGAGGCTCGAAACCTCCCGACCTCGTATGTGCAGAGCGAGGAGCTGCTCCCTCCTCTCCCAGGCCGGCCCAGCCGCGGAGTGCCTGTGCATCCTTGGCAGCACAGCCGGCCTGGCTCGCTTTACTTCAGCTGCTTCTCCTCTTACTCCTCCTTAAACACAGCCAAAACACCAGGGAATTTCCCCCCAGCATCAGGGAAGGAGAAAACAAACTCAGATGTTGGCAAGTGGCTGTAACGCCTGCGCTGGCAGAGGCGTGTCGGAGTCAGACCAAGAGTTAAAACAGCAACAACAGAAATCCTGGCCAGGTTATTCTAATGCATTGCTTGATTTCCTGCTGTTAATATGTAAATACACAGGTGTTTGAGCTCCTTTACACCCGACTTTGAATACTTGCTTACAGCCCTGACAAACAAATGGGGCTGCTACCACTGGCATGGTTTTCTCCCCGATGACTGTGCTTAGCTTCATAATCCTGAGTGGTTTTTTGCAGTTGCTGAGGTCGTTCGTGGATTTTAGGGAACTCTGATTCACCTTCATGCTTAAGGTGCTAATTAAAACCGTGGTAACTCAGATCAGGTGTGTCAATTGGTTTAAACCGAGTGCTGTGAGTTAGGATTGTGTTCACCCTGCTGTACCCCCGAAAAATCCGTCAGGCAGGTGGGAAGGGTATTTTGGGGAGCAGGGACTCCCCTGCAACTGGAATACCTGGACTGGTGGTGTGCACTTTGTAAGTTGGTGTGGTATTTCCTCTCTCAGCGGGGCTGTGAGAAGATAACGAGGATATCGCAGTGACAGGGCTTGAAATCGTTGTCTAAAATTTACAAAACTTTTCCAGACTCCTCCGAAAGGGAGTTTTGTAGCTGTTCAAAAGTGCTTGTGCTGCTCGAGCTGCAGGATGGGGTGTTGGTTGTGGCTTTGAGGACTGGCAGGTACCTTCTTGTCAGCGTTTTTCTCTGTCCCGGGCTCCTCAGCTGAGCTGGAAGCCGTAGATCTTGTGGAGGACTGCCTGGCAGCTCCCCGAGGAGAAGCGCTTGTCCTGGTTAGGAAGGAAAAAAAAATCTCTCCCTTTTATGTCTCTTGTAGAATATTGAAGATAATGGCACGGTTTCCAAAATAGATAAATTCTTGTGAGAAGCGAAGGAGCAACCTCTGAGCAAACCTACCAATCGTGCCGGTGTGAGCGGTCCAGCTGGCTGCTAGCAGGCGTTTCCTCCGGCTGGACATGGGGTCTCACGGGCTGGCGCGGTTGGTAAGTTTTCTCTTCCTATGGCTCCATCACTTGAGTCCTGTGGACTTTTTTTTTTCCCTGCGCTGTGAACTCACGGCGGACTCGGAGAGCTCCTTGAAGCGCTGTCAGGCAGACCTCGGAGTATCTGGATAGTTGGCTGGGACATGAGGCACTTGGTCTGTGTGTCCTGGGGCAGGAATGAGTCCTGGTTGGTTGTTCTCGTTTGAGGAACATAATAAAAATTAAAAAAAGAGTTCTCCAGCCAGAAATCACTGAGTTTTAGGTTGCTTTGTCCTTTTACGGGGGTGAAGGCAGGCAAGGGGTGAGGAGGTTGTTGTTTCCAGTCTGTGGGGAGACAGTTTCCATACAAAAGCTGAGGAAGAGGAGGATGGCCAAGAAAAAAAAATTAATTTTATGAATCAGTGCTCCTTAATTGCCATAAGGGAGACTCCTCTTCCGCTTGAGGCTTGGCTGGGGGTTTACAGAAGGGCAAACTGGACCTGAACTGCTCAGCACATTCTTCCTGGGGCGGGAATAAGCGTGTAACACAGAGTGGGTGATGATTTCCTGCTGCTCATCTGTGAGAGGGTCCGTATCCCCCAGGGCCTTTCCAGAAACCTTCCCCACAGGCAGCGACAGTCCCACTCTCAGATCTGTCCTGGGCAAATGTGCAGAGAGTGAAGCCCTGTGCTTTGGTACCTGCTGGATTTCACCACGTTGCGAGTAGCTTTATGCCGCATTACACCCTCAGGATGTGAAACTGTCACTGCTGGGCTCGGACGTAAATTGTACAAGTGAGAAACTCACGGAGGGATTACACTGCAACTGCAGCGACACAGGGCTTCTCCCCCAGTCATTATCCTTATTTATTTGTTCGGGCTAATGGGATCTCTCCTGGTATGTGTCTCTCTCTCTGGCCAGCTCAGCGTTGCTCTTATTTGTAGTCAGGGCTGTTAATCCTCAGCAGTGCCCTAATTCTGCTGAAAGGGAGGGTGCAGCCATTGAACTCGGGCAGCCGTACAAGCTCCCAGCTTTCTGGGAAGAAAGCGTCCTTTTATCGCAGGCCAGCTTGCTGGGTGCGAGCGTCTGATGCTTTCATCTCCGTGAGGTTGCCACAGTGAGCAGCAGCGAGTGGCTTCAAGGGAATGGATGCCCTTCGCTGTGGAACGGGGCGAGTCATTTCCATGCGATGCCATCCCAGGCGCCTGGGACTCTGACCTGACTCTTCCTGGGGATTTATGCCCTCGGACACAGCAGGGCTGTGAAAGAGCCTTCGTGGAGCCTGTGCTGGCGAGGGGCGAGCTGCCTGCCTTTGGGAAGCGGGCTCCTTGGTGACTTGGCCCAGGGCCCGATCGCTCGGTTTCTTAGGGGCTTTCTGTTTGGCAAAAGGCTTCGTGTTCCCAGGGAGGGGATGTCTGGCTCGGTTTGTGCCGTGCAGGCCGGCCGAGGGGCGCGGGGGGAGCTGAGGGCCCTCACCTCTATAGTTCTAGGCGAGCGCTGACGGCATCTCAATTACTTAGAAGACTTTTCTCCCAGCCTTAAGCTGTATTAAGACGTGACATCCGGCCCTTGCGTTGGGCAGCAACGTGCGCACCTCCTGTGCCGTCCCTGCTAGCTGATGGCCTCAAAATGAAAGAACCTCCTTATTTTCCCACTGTAGAACGTGCCTTTTGCCCGGGGCTCCTGCACCCACGTGCTGGCAGCACCTGCTGCTTCGAGCAAGGTCGAGTTTGCCCTTCCTGAGGCTGGGTGCTGGCCATGCCACCCTCAGCCGGCCGGTGCTGGTGCCTCCTGCCCCCGCTGCGCGTGTTGCTGCCGAGCCTGTGCCGTGCTGAGCTGTGGAGCATGAAGTTTGCTCCCTTTGAAGCAAACCCCATGCCTACTTTTCTCCACACGTGTAGTCCATCTTCCTACCCTGGATCTCCCGCAGCTCCCCCGGCAGGAGTGCCGGGTTGGCAAATGGTGACTCTGCTTGGGCCTGGAGCCAGAGACC